>NC_134585.1:94046739-94698558 GCF_037038515.1 Microtus pennsylvanicus | reverse complement strand
GTGTCTGAAATGTTTGCACATGCACTATATAAGCTACCAAGGTTGCCGCAGATTGTCATTAGGGTCTATAATTAGGGCGCACCTTATAGTTACAGCTGCGAAACAACAAGTCTGCTAGGTATTTCGGTAACTTCACATCTGGGTCTGCTAAAGTAAACCATCAATGTGTAGAGATCAAATGTATTTTCAGAAAGTTGTGGAGTCAAGCAACATTCATCCCTTCTCCAACTAGAGGAGGTCCAGCAAGTCTCGAAATGGAAGCAACTGCCTCTAGCTTCTAAAAGTGCATCATCACCCCTTAAAATAGGTTAGGTTTCTTTCCAGTCTGTAACTTTGTCCTGTTAAAACAAACTTCTAAGCCCTTGGACACTAAAACCGCACTTCTTGACACCACATAGTCAAAATAAATGTCTGAGAGTAAACAACATAAAAAGTATCTTGAATCAGACAGAGTTCAGACTGAAACGGGAAGGGCACGGTGGGCTTTCTTTTCGAGGACAAGAGTAAGTAGGAAATGCGTCCTACCCTAAAATGACAAAGTTTTTATTTAAAAACAGTGTGACGTCTGCATCTTTTAGAGAAAACAGTAATGAACTGTTAGCGTCACGTCCCATGAGTTGGAGAGAACCTACAACTTTATGAATTAAAAAAAAAACAAACCTAAGGAAAAGGCTTCGGGATGGAGGGGGGGGGGGTCTCTTGATTTTTACAGTTCGGGAAGTGTACCTCTTGGTACCCATTGGTACTATCATTGGTTTGATTTACATACCAAATAAATCACTTTCATTAAGTGTCTAGTCAGTAATCATGGCCCTAAACAAGGTGTTAAAGGAGTTCATTTTAAAAGCCTCTAAAAGAATAAGGCAGAAGCCTTATTTTTCATGCTACAGCTCCCACCCACAGTTAAGTCTGTTTGGATGAATCACACATTACATTTGCGGAACGTTTCCTTCGTTTTTCCTATTAATTTTTATTTAACAGGATGAAGGATCGTCATCGTCATCCCAGACTTGAAGACGACAGAAAATAAAACTGACAAGTTAACAATTTAATTCTTCCCATCATAACTTCGTGTCAGCACTTGCTACACCTTTTAAATGTGAAAATTAGCATGCCGTTTTCCCAATGTTTCAGTGCTAATCACAAAGAACTTGAGTTTACCGTTCATGTACCTCAAAAGCAGCCTTCAAAATATCGTGGGGGGGGTATGTTTCCAGATATGGAAAACTGCAAAGAGATAAGGACGTGAGGTTATGTTTTGGAAGCCTTTATCAGGTTCTGCATGGATAAAGCAAACCTCTTAAGAATAACAAAACCTCCAAACAGGCTCAGATTGCAGGCTTTCAGAGCCTCCCTGTTACACCTGTGCGGGCACTTCCTGTTCTCCCGCGCCGCCGCCGAGTAGTTCGGGTAATTGTACCGTAAAGCGCAGCTTGGAAGCTAAACATTAACTTTGACCATCTCCGTACAGCGACTGAGAAACCACTACCCCAAGATTCTAGCGCATCCAATCCAGCCCGCTCCCCCGAGGAGGGACGCCAATCATGCGGGAGCCCCGGAGAAGGCTGAGTGCCCTGGCGACAGCGGGGCTGGACCGTGAGGGACAGGAGCCTGGACAGCACATCCCGACCCAGCCAGATCCCGCCGTCAGCCCGCGGCCACCCGGCTCAGCGCGCCCGATCAGGCGGGAGGGCGGGCGGGCGGGCGGGCGAGCGGGAGCAGGCCGAGGGGGGCGCGGGTCCTCCGCCCTCTGCCCAGCGGGGGCTCCCGAGACTCACCCCAAGCTCGACCTCCCGAGCGCCGCAGCCTTGCAGTCCCGCCGGCCCGCCTCCGCCTGGCGCAGCCACCCACCACGTCGTGACAGCCGAACCGAACCGACGCGCACAGGGACAGACAGCCACGGCCGCTTTCGGCCGCCCGACGCGCGCAGAGCATGCGCGCACACCCGAGAGCCAGGGGCCGGTCTGGCCAGTGACACCTGCGATCAACAGGTCCCCGGACCCCGCCCTCCCTCCCTCGCGTCAGGACGCTCCGCCCCCTGGCGCAGGCCCCGCCCTCCCGCCGCGCCCCGCCCCCGCACGTGAATTCCCAGCTTTCCTGCGGGTAATGCTCCAGTTCCGCAGGGCTCCGTGAGGCGCGAGATCCCGCGAGAACAGGACTTTTTTTTTTTTTGGACGCGGGGGCGTGTCGCTCGGGGCGGGCCGTGGGGAAAGACGTGGCGGTTTCCCGAGCGGCGTCTCTGGCAGTGAGACTGAGTCCGCAGCAGACGCGGTGGTTGTGCCGTTCTCCGCCTTGGTTTGCGGTTTTGTAATCCGAGTGCGGGTCCGGCGGGAGCTGAGCCGAGGTTCCGCGGATCTAGCCGGTGCTGCCTCGGCGCCCCGGGGTCCCCGGCAGGGAGTCGGGACGGTTTGTTGGCGGTTGAATGGTTTCCTTTGGCGTGAATGTATTTTCCCCTCGCTGGTGGTTTCGTGACCGTTAATAAAATGAAAGCCTTAATTAGCGTGTTGACCCGGCTAATATTTGTCAGGAAAATTTGGCAGCTTCGTTTCCGTGTTTTGGAACAGGTTTTAAGTTCCAAGCTGCTGCTGAGAACCAAGCTAATCTTTGTTTACAAAACCTTTCTTAGGGATCATAGTGAAAAGGGAAAACAAAACAAAAAACCTGCCTGGCTGTCTGGCTATCAAGATCTCTCCAGAGTAGACGTGGTCTTGAAAGATCTTTCCCTAGCTGGGATGTGTGGAACACAGTGATAAAAACAGACTTGGGTGAGCTCACAGATGACTCTAGAGTTTACCTGAAGAGACGATGAGGAAGCCTTAGAAGTTGGTGGGTGACATGTGGCAAGTTTATTGCGCTTGAAACTGGATCTCTGAGAATTTATTGAGCCTCCTTACCACATAAGAGAAGTAGAACGAAATGACGCTGCCCTCCGCATTAAAATTCGGAGTGGAAGGAGGAGGAACCGGCTCTTAGGAAGTTAAAGTAACTGGTATTATGCCATGTCCTGGCCCCTCATCAACCTCTTGGAGCTTTTTTCTTCCTCAGGACCCTTTATTCGCAGCACTCCATTTTATGGTGTTGTTTGATATTGTCGTCGGTCACCTCTTCCTCATCACCCACTTAGCCTATCAGCTCTATTATATACAAAGCACTCCGAGGTGTGTATCTTCATACTGGATCCGTCTAACGGTGTCCATTTGGATTTCACGTGAGTGCCTTAAGTATGTCCTAAAATAGACCTGGACATTTTTATCTTATCCTGAGAGCAGTCTTCTCCACACTCATCTGTACTGTTTCTGTTCTGTTCTTCAAATAATGTCACCCCAGAGCCCTTCTCTTCATCCCACCTTACTATTGCCAAGTCGAAATATATCTCAAACCCACCTGTTATAATTCTCCCTCATCCGTCAAGGGATCGTTTTATTTTCTAATTTCTTCCTCCTACCTCCGTTCTATTAGTAGCTTTTCTAAAATGAAAATGAACTTTTTTCAGGCACCTTCCTTCATTATCTGCATTGCCCTTTGTGATCTTACCCCAATACTGGTAAATCGCACCTGACATTTCCTTATTTTCTTCACGCTAGCTATTCCACAATCCCCACTATTCTGTCATCCTGCAAGGGCCTCATGATCAGCTCAGTCTCAACTGAATACTTCTTTTTCCTTAGATCTTTTCATAGCTCCCTGAGATAAATTTGCTCCCCCATACCCTATTTACCCCTTTTGGATCTCTCTCCCTCCCTCTCTCTCATTTGGTGTTTCAAGCCAGGGTTTCTCTGTGTATGCCTCGCTGTCCTGGAACTCACTCTGTAGAGCAGGCTGATCTCCAGTTCACAGAGATCTGCCTGCCTCTGCCTCCCAAGTGCTGGGATTGAAGGCATGTGCCACTACTTCCTGGCTAACATATTTCTATTATAGCTGTTATTGTTCTGATTGTCTTAAGTGTTAACAGGCAGAACTGTGACATTCATTCTTAAGAAACATCATATGAATTATGGCTAGCAGGCAGTCTACCTCTTTCTAATTTAGAGATTACAGCATGTCCCTCAGTTTGCACTGCTCAAGAGTTTGACTAAAGGGGGCTGGAGAGATGGCTCAGTGGTTAAGAGCATTGCCTGCTCTTCCAAAGGTCCTGAGTTCAATTCCCAGCAACCACATGGTGGCTCACAACCATCTGTAAAGAGGTCTGGCGCCCTCTTCTGGCCTTCAGGCATACAGACAATATTGTATACATAATAAATAAACAAACAAATAAATACTTTAAAAAAAAGAGTTTGACTAAATCCTGACTGTACATAAAGTCTCAAGCATTGTACAAGTTTCAGTATACTTAAGTACTGACTTGTAAATGATGGTATTGTAGCAGCTCCCCATATAAGCATTAAGAGAAAAGAGTCTAAAGTCACATGAAAGAACAGGACATCAACATGACAAGATCTGAACTGTTGGCTCCCAGAAAACTTTGGGGTTAGGAACATTGCAGTGTGGAGTATAGCTATACTGACTCTCAGAATCTCTCTTCCTACTCGAGAGGTGTATGTGGTAGGGGTTGGATTCAAATAGTCCCTGAGTGAGCAGACCTAAATTATAAAGGACCATCCTTGCCTCACTGATAAGGGATCATAAAGTGAATCGTTTTGGTGTGTCAGAGAATAGCCTGCATCATTCAGGTGAAGTCCAAGTGAACTGCACAGTGCGAACGTAATTCTATTATTATGGGCTGATTAGAACTCAGACTGGGGAATGCAGTACCCTGTGGCTAGGTTCCTGCCACTGTTGACTGGTAGGAACAGCAACATTCTGTCCTGAGGAGCTGGGATCCAGCAGTTCCTGGAAGTCATTAATAGTTCTAGGTGTGGTAAAGTCATGCCGGAACTGGGTGGAGCAGAGTGAAATGTGGGGTGAAGAAACAACACTAAAAGAATGAGTCAAAATTAGATAGTAGACAAATCCTTTTTCCCTCCAAATGCACCCATGAGGAGGTCCGATGAGTAATTGCACATTAGCTAAGGCCTAGGGAATAGGAGCTCTGTTTTTTCCCAGTAGCTTTAGGGCATAACTGAGTGCCTGGCACCACTGTTTAACAAATATCCCCTAGTGAATGGAATGAAAGTTTTAGTGGATTTGTTTCTCAGAATAGAGAGCTGTTCAGACAAAAGTTAGAGCTACTGGGGATGTTTGAAGGAAGAGATGTGCCTGTTCAGAAAGCCAAATTTTAGAAGCAAAGTAAGGCTACTATGGAGTTGATGTCATGGGAAGCCCTTGTAAATTCTTGAATGATGTGATTAGTTTGTGAGAAGAAAAAGTTCAGACCGTGACTTAGGCATGAGCCTCCTAGAGAAATCTAGTCAAAACTGTTTCCTCCACACATATCACAATTTTTGTGACACAGTCCTTTCGCTGCTTTCCTCCTATGATGTGGGGTGCCCTTCTGTATGCTGTGAATACGTTTTATTGCCATTGGTTAATAAAGAAGCTGACTTGCTGATACACAGGCAGAATAGAGGCAGGTGGAAAATCCAAGCAAAGATACAGGGAAAAAAGAAGGTGGAGTCTGAGAGACTCGAGTAGCTGCAGGGGGGAAGCAAGATGTGAGGTCACAAGCCACAAACCTTGTAGTAAAATAAAGAATGATAAAAATGGGTTCATTTAAGTTGCAAGAGCTAATTGATAATAAGCCTGAACTAATAGGCCAAACAGTTTGTAATTAATATTAAATAATTAATATTAAGTGGTTATTTGGAAACTGACGGGCAAGCAAGAAACGTCCAGTTCACTCCTACTTCATCAGCTTTTCCTTCTCACTTCACAGGGCTTTAAAACAATTATTTCCATTTATTTATTTATTTGTGTATGTATATGCACATACTATATTGTGTGTGGAGGTCAGAAGACACATTATGGAAATCTCTTTTCTCCTTCCATGTTATTTTACTCATGTTATTTTACTTTGAAACATTCTGATTTTCTTACTGTAAAGTCTGGGATGAGACAGAACATGTATAATGTCACCTGACAATGCTCTAAAACAACTACTCAGGACTATACTGTATTATTATGGCCATTAGTGCTTCTGTTTTGATTACCAGTATTGTGTAATATTGTGATAGTGTAGTGCTACAAGAATCTATGTCCTGTGTTCCAGCCATATGCCCTTGTCCAGACTCTCATTCACGTAAGGATCTGTTCCCTTCCAAACTGAGGGAAGGTAACCTATTATTTCCTTTTTATGACTTTCTAATTCTTAAGATGTATCTATCACAATGAAATGAAATCCACCTCTCAGTAATTTGCACCCACTGCCCTGAATTTTGTCCTTTACAGCAATGGAATTTTATCTTCAATTTCTCTTAAGACTCTGCTTAATGTTGAAAATACCTTTGTGCTCTCAAGCTAAAAATAATCTCCCCTCGTTTTGAAGGCCTAGTGAAAAGCAAACTTATTCATCTTTTATATTTGTTATACTTCACCATATTCTACAAAATACTTGAAGTGAATTCTAGCAGAGCATATAAATCATTGGTAAATAGAAACAGAAAAAGATACTAAAAGTAGAAAGTAAAGTGCGAGAACAATCAAAACAATAACAGACACATGCATTAGTTGCTACTTTAACCTTCAGTTTGCCTTTGAAAACCAAAAGTGATCAATGTATTTAAATGATACATAGTAAGGAAACACCTTCCTGTCTTTATCTAAAGCTCACCTCCCCCATGAGAGGAGAGGATCTTCATCTAAGGAGGTTTGCACATTGTGAGGTTCTTATCTATATTCTTCGATAGTCTCCTTATCAACATGTTCCTGGCCAATGCAGACCCAAGCTTCATGTGCCCATGTGACTGGATTCATAATATACTTTTGTTTTCAACTTCCGAGAAAAATGGGCTACCCAAAAAGAAAACTGGATTTTGCAGGGGGTTCTGATTGCAGTTTGAAGAAGGTTTTTCTGTCTCACGCCGCTGATTTTTTTTTAAATCAGAACAGCGCAACAAGGGTTGTTTGAAATATTTTGTAACTGTGATTTGCTCTCCAATGTAAGTTTATATTCAAAATAGTTAATTCTTTTATTTGATGTCTTAAATGAATTTATATGAAACTGAGTTTCTCAGATCATAATACCCTCAGGTTCTTCATAGACTGTAAGTGTTATGTGGACTCACAGCACAAAATCTTACTAGATTTTCAAGTTTTACCCATAACTTATAAAAAGGATTCACATTCTGTCTCTATTTAGTTTTAGTGTGGTTTGTTTGCTTGTTTCCATTTGTTTGTTTGGCGACATGGTTATATGTAGCTTACTGTCCTCCAAGCTATGTAGTAGAAGATGGGCTTAAAATCTTGATCTTGCTGCCTCTACCTTCCAGGTGCACACCCTCATGGCCAGCTTTTTCCTAGATTTTTGTATCACCAAAATTAGTAGTGTCTTCTTTATCTTCAGCAGTGCCAAAGAGAACAGTGCGGAAGGCTATGGGACTCCAAAGATTTTAGCTGGATCTGACCTAAAAGCTCTCCTTCCTAAGCACTAGCTTTTGTAATATGTGAAGACGCTATGTGAGCTACCAAGGAAGGAAGCAATCAGCAGTCTACCTAGCTGACTCCTGTGAACCATAAACACCATACTGGTGGCAAGATATCCCTAACAGTGCAGGAGAGACACTCAGATCTTGGCAATAACTAACAGTGGTCTAATGAAACTGAAGGTCTAGTCAACAAGAGGAACTCATGCCTGGTAAAGGAAACCTAGCCAACTACATGGAGCTAATGATCTCATGAATCATGGAAGAGAACCTACTGCTGCCAATTTATTAAACCAGCATAAATCCTAACTGTGTTCTGAAGACTTATCCTTATACCCATGGATGAGTGTACCTCTCACCCCTCATCAAAGAAGCTTCCCTATGTAGCAGATAGAGACCATTATAGAAACCCACAATTGGTCAAAATATAGACATCAATTGATCATGGGTGCTGAGTCCTAATTGATGCATCTACATCACAACTCCTGTGCCTGGGCTCAGAGAACATCAAGGAAGAGGAGGCAGAAAGATTGTAAGATGAGATTGTATCTCCTAGAAGTGACAGAGAAGCTACACTCATGATACCTCAACAGGATGGCTGCCTAAACAAGATCCAACAAGGATACCACTCATAGACCTGCTAACGCGAGAGGGGAAAGCTCACGGGACCCTACTGCAAGACAAAGAACTACAGGCACTAATGACTGCTGAGAGGAGAGAGGGAGTCAGTTTTCCCGGGGATGAACTTTGTAATTGGTTATTCTATGCAAAATGGCAAGAACTAAAATCATATAAACACAAGCTATGCTAAACAGACTTGGCAGGCTATGTATATATAAAAATATAATATATCATTAATGTATATATAACAATAACAAAGGAAAAGAGGCCATCAATTTGAAAGGGAGTAAGGGAGATATGGGGAGAGTTGTAAAATGGTAAAAAAAAAGGGGGGTGTAAGAGATGTAATTATATTTTATTAAATTTTTTAATTTATAAAAGTAAACATTAAAATTTAAAATACCATGATATTTGGAGATTGGTTAAACATTTTCCTACCCTTTGGTAACCTATAAAAGCCACACAGAAGCCTCAGGGCCATGCACAGCTACAGGTACATACACAGGTATATGCACAGGTACATACACAGGTACATGCACAGGTACATACACAGGTACATGCACAGGTACATGTACAGGTACATACACAGGTACATACACAGGTACATACACAGGTACATGTACAGGTACATACACAGGTACATACACAGGTACATGCACAGCTACAGGTATATACACAGGTACATACACAGGTACATTCACAGGTACATGCACAGCTACAGGTATATACACAGGTATATACACAGGTACATACACAGGTACATGCACAGGTACATGCACAGCTACAGGTATATACACAGGTATATGCACAGGTACATACACAGGTACATGCACAGGTACATACACAGGTACATACACAGGTATATACACAGGTACATACACAGGTATATGCACAGGTACATGCACAGGTACATGCACAGGTACATGCACAGGTACATACACAGGTACATACACAGGTACATGCACAGGTACATGTACAGGTACATACACAGGTACATACACAGGTACATGCACAGCTACAGGTATATACACAGGTATATACACAGGTACATACACAGGTACATGCACAGGTACATGCACAGCTACAGGTATATACACAGGTATATACACAGGTACATACACAGGTACATGCACAGGTACATGCACAGCTACAGGTATATACACAGGTATATATACAGGTACATACACAGGTACATACACAGGTACATGCACAGCTACAGGTACATACACAGGTATATACACAGGTACATACACAGGTACATGCACAGGTGGAAGCGGACACACAAACACATGAACATGGGCATATCTTGGAGTGACTTATTTAAAAACATTTCTTAAAAAAATACAATAGAAAAGTAGCCCAGCTCAGGGCACATTGGCTGGAATATAAAGGAAGTTGCCCTGGAGAGTGTAATTCTTTGTAAAGATGACCAAAATATTCAGGACACCACTGTTTCCAAGTTAAACTTCCTTGTTGAAATTCACTTCACAGTACTTTAAAAAAAAAAGGTGGGGGAGGAGGAATTCTTCATTTTTAGTAAGGTAATAAAATAGTCGGAAAAATACTCAGTAATAGACATTTCAGAGAATTATAAATATTTCTAATAGCAGAAATTTACCAGAGGACTGAATTTATTATGAGTTATTTGTTTATTTTGATTCTGGTTTTTTGGATTTTGATTTGTTTTGTTTTTGAGACAGGGTTTCTCTTCTGGAACTCACAAGGTAGACTAGGGTGGCCTCAAAGACAAAGAGAGGTCTGCCGCCTCTGGGTTCATAGTGTTGGGATTAAAGGCCTAAACCACACACTCAGCTATCTCTAAATCTTAACTGCTTGTATTCTTGAATCTCTTCTTCTTGTGAAACCAGCCCTAAACCTGAAATATATGGAAGAAAAACGCCGCCCAGCCTCTCAAAAATAGTATCTCTGGACATATTGTATATTTCAAAATCAAAGTTTTCTGATTAAATAAAATAGCTTTTTATAGATTTTTCTTCGGCTAATATTTCAAATTACCTTTTAGCAGGTCTGGGTCAAATTCCTTTATGTTGTTAATCACCAAATTAGAATAACTTTAATGAAATAGACACGTTAATATTACGTTAATAAAAACAAAATCAGTATCCAAAATTCCAAGAGCTGAGACACCATGACCACAGCGACTCTTATAAAGGAAAGCATTTAATTGGGTTCGGAGGTTTAGTCCATTAATGGTGGAAAGCATGACAGCACACATCCAGACACACTGTTAGAAAAGGAGCTGAAAGATCTACATGAGAATCAGCAGGAGGCAGGAAGCGAGAGTGACACTGGGCTTGACTTGAGCATCAGAAACTTCAGAGACCACACCTAGTGACACCCTTCACCAGCAGAGCCACGTATACTCCAACAAGGTCACACCTGCTAGTAGTGCCACTTCCTAAGAACCCATGGGGCCATCTTCATTCAAACCACCACAAGCTACTGGCAGATTTAGGATATTTTATACTACAACCTAGAGTGTGTGGAGTGGTGTGTTTGTGACCCTACACACAAACATGCTTAAAAATGAGCCCAAAATTTCATGGGCTAATATTTTGATTATTAGAGATTTATTCTGATATTCTATTCTATTTAATTTTAAAAGCTGTAATCATAAGCAACCAAATTATGATCTAGACTTCTTTACAAAACATAATAGTTTGACAGACAAGGATCAACAGATTTTTTTTATTAACCAAAGCAATGTTAACTCTTTTTTTTATTATACAGAATATAAATTTATTCTTATCCAGTTAGAAAATATTCATTGTGGGTCACATATTAATTTACTTTCTATTTGCATAACAAAATATTTGAGGTTAGATACTTTATAGTGGAGAAGGTTTGTTTATCTTACAATCTAGGAAGCTAAAGGTAAAAATCAGTCAGTCCTCTCCATTCTTCCCCTGGTTTGGTTGCCATAATAATTATAGGAACAGATTCAGAAGAGATCACAAGACCAGAAGCCATAGAGATCCAGGACTCTTTTGTACAGTCTACTTTCTCTGGAACTTACATCTTATGAAAACTACATTAATCGCTTTTCAAGGAGGAACTATTAAAGTTCTTATCACCCCCTGCTTGGCACCATCTTAACACTGACACAGTGAGGAACCAAAATTCCAGCACTTGAGCCTATATGAGGCACACAAAACCACACCAAAGCCATAGAAGTTTGATACCATCCTATTGCTGATTTTACTGATAAAATTGAAACTTCTAGGTGTTATAAAAATGGACTTTAACCACTGGCTTCATATTTTACTAACATGCTGTGGGATAGTGCTCTTGTCCCTGTAAAGATCTGTCACTTGTATTGGTTTAATAAAACACTGATTGGTCAGTAGCCAGGCAAGAAGTATAGGTGAGATGACCAGACTAGAATAATTCTGGGAAGAGGAAAGACTCAGTTTGTAGTCATCACCCAGATGGAGAGGAAACAAGATGAGAATTCGTCATTGCTAAAAGGTACCAAGCCATATGGCTAAACGTAAATAAAAATTATGGGGTAATTTAAGTTGTACGAGACAGTTAATAATAAGCCTGAGCCATTGGCCAAACAGTTTATAATTAATATAAGCCTCTGTGTGTTTCTTTGAGACTGAATGGCTGCAGGACCAGAAACTTCTGGCTATACTAATATTAAATTTTTGGTCTTATTTCTCTGTGGTTCATAAATTTTCTGTCATGTAGCCATTACTCCTAAGAAAATTGCTTTACATTTGATCCCATCTTGGCATTAGCTTCTAAAAGAACCTATCAGTGACATTCTGTTAGGGAGTAACAAGTCCAGTAAAAAGAAAAGCAGCAGAGGAAGGAGAGAAAAGTTGATGTGGATCTTTCAAGTGTGGTCAGGAACACAATTTGAGGAGCAAATTATCATCTAAGCCACAGAGTTCATTGCTTCACTGATTGTGATAGACCAGTGTGTAAACTTCTTTCTCTAAATACGACAGTTTTAAGCACAACCACTTTATGCATTATTTGAATGATGAAGAGAATATAATGAGAGTACCTAAGTATGTGGCAGTTCCTATCAAGCTAATGTATAGATGGAATACAGTTACATCACAAGGGATGAGGGAAAAGCTTCAGATGCCATAAGGTATCAGGAATTGCCATTTACAGATAAAACTGCATTTTCTTTTCATCTTACTTCATTGTGGCGCAACCCTCTACTTTCTCCATGTTTAATTTGCTAGTAAGGGAGTAGTTTCTGTGTTGATTCCCAAAAGTTGTCCTTTGATGTCCACATGTGTGGGTGCGTATGCATGCTTGCTCTCTCTCTCTCTCTCTCTCTCTCTCTCTCTCTCTCTCTCTCTCTCTCACACACACACACACACACACACACACACTTTGAAAATATAGAATGGCATTGAACTTTTCTTTTTTTCTCCTGACTTTTCCAGTGATATTTCCTAGAACATTTGCCAACTTACTATTGAAATAGTCTTGAAATTGAAACCACTGGGTGATCTTCATATTCTTATTTAGATTTAAGCTATGAACTCGTTTGTTTGTCTGTTTGTTTGCTGAAAGAGGGTCTCCTGTAGCTCAGTCTGACCTCCAATTCACTATAGCCAAAGGTAACCTTGAATTTCTGATCCTCTTGCTTCAGCCTCTACAGTGCTAAGATTACAGGTAAGAGCGACCATTCCAGTTCTACAAACCCTCAACAGTAGTTTTCTCATTGCCCTTTGTCCCATATACTTAATTGTTTTTTAAATTATATTGCAATGAGAAGTCAGAAAAAAATTGTATCTCACGTTTCATAGGAATCCAAATAAGAAGGCATGCTTTTAAAATCTAGGAGTGTCTCATTTTAGCCCCTGAAAACCTTACAAAATTTTTAGCTTTCAATTTTGTTGCTTAGGTAATAAAGAAAGGCTGTAGTTTTAAAGCAAGTCTTTGGAATACTTGCAAAGTGTGTTTGCTCACTTAGCTTGGAATGGATTCCCTTCGCTTGCTGGCTTGCCAGAAGCCTACATTCCAGCTCTCAAAGAGAGCAAGGTGCCTTTCTGTCCTGCAGAAGGACAAACACCAACAAAAGCATTTTTTTTCATAAGAAAAGAGTTATTCAAAGCCATACTTTACTAAGCTTCAGAAAGAGGAGTCACAGCTGAAGAACTGCAATGATGTCATGTAACTTTGATCTTACAAAAGCAGCGGAGTGAGGAAATTCCAGAATGAGTAAGTCCGCTGATAGAACTGTGCCCTGGACTGAAAAGTTCAAGATGTTCTTTGCATATTCAAGACTGGGCAATTGTGCTCACATTTGGACGTCTCATTGACTCCCCTCTGTTTCCAGGCTACTAAACTATTCATAAATAGATCTAGATAGAAAGTATAAAACCTTAATATAAAACCTGGATACAATCAATGGTTATTTTGACTAGTAAGCTTGATTGCTAAGTCCTTTAACGTGTTGATTTCGGAGCTGAGAAGAACCGGAGGGAATGCAGACTGGAGCAAGCCTGTGGAAATCAGTGTGGAGGATTCTCAAAGAGCTGGAAACAGATCTATAAGAACCAGCTATACCACTCTTAGGTATATACCCAAAAAAGATTACTTACTACAAAGATACTTGCTCATTTATATTCAAAGCTAGTCTATCCATAAGAGCCAGGAAATGGAAACAGCCTAGATGTCCATGAACTGATGAGCGGATAGTGAAAGCGTGGTATTTTCATGCAATAGGTTATCATTTAGCTGTTAAGAGAAATGAAATTTGTAGGCCAATGAATGTAACTGTAAACAATCATCCTGAGTATGGTAACCCTGACCCAGAAAGACAAACATCAAATGTTTTCTCTCATATGTGAATATTAGCTTTTAAACTTTAGATAAGTAGAGATTAGCAAACTAGTAAGGAGTCATGGGGGACAAGCGACTATTTCAAGGAAGGGGACATAGAATATAGGAATATAAAGGAGGAAAGGGAATGATATAAATGGGGTAGGTGATGGGAGGATGGGATAGAGGGGGAAGTATGGCGACAAATATCTAATACTAAAGGCCTTTTTGAAAAAGTCATGTGGAAATCTATTTTAGATATGTGGAGTTTAAATATAGTTACCTAATAATGGGGAAACAGTATCCCAGCTAGACACCATATACTACCAAATAAAATCTCCTATCCTAAGGTGGGTGGCTTCTTTCTGAGTTTCTTACCAATGAACTCCCATAAATCCCCCAAACATTACAGGCTTTTGCCAATGCTTTTGATTACCCTCCAAATGTGTCAGTAAGATCATATCGCCGGAGACACCACATCCTTGAATCATAGAACATGAAGAAACCTAACTGGTACTCAACTGGACGCTTCATCCCTACTAGATAGCTTTCATAGTGATGAAAGGTGCTAAGCATGAGACTGGAGAAAAATCATCAGTGATCTTGCCCAGCTGTGAAGCTTGCAAGCTGCAAAAACAACCTGCCTGGAGAGACATGCTCACCGGTGCAATGGAAGCACAGTTGTTATGAGAGTATCCAACCACGTTTCTGTTGGGTTTAAGGTTCATTCAAAGAGATGGGACTCATGTCTAACACTGCCAATAGAACCGAGAACCTGTGGCGTGATGGGGCATAAGCCCTGGGCGAAAGCCTACTTTGTCATTCTGCTGAAAGACTTAGCATTAAACCCCTTAATGACTTATTGCTATAGCCATAGACCAGTACACTGCCCAGTCCTCATCAGAGAAGGTTCTTCTTGTAGTAGATGGCAGTTAACACAGAAAACCACAATTGGTCAGCATGCAGAGCATAAAGGACTTTAGACTGCTCAGCCCCACATGGTGCATACATATCACAACCTTCTGTTGTGAAATATTCCTTCACACTGGGTGAATATGTGTCACTGTGATTGGTTTAATAAAGAGTTGAATGTTCAAGAGCTTGGCAGGAAGAGGTAAGGTGGAACTTCTGGGAACAGAGAGGACACAGGGAAGAAGAAAGGCAGGGAGAAAGCAGCGTGAGCTGTAGAAGAGATGAGGTAATGACCCATGTGACAAACTGTACATTAAAATAAAAGGATTAAGTTGTAAGAGTTAGTGGGATAAGCCTAAGTTAAGGCCAAACTTTCATAATGAATAATAAGTCTCCATGATGTTATTTGGGAGCTGGCAGTACAGAGAAAGACTTGCTACAACCCTCCTCTCAAGGCTCAGGGGTCATCGTAAATGAGGTGGTGAAGGGATTGTAACAGCCAGGGGTGGTGGATGACTTCAAGGAAGCAGTGCTTGCCAACACAGCAGGGCAGATGCACATAGGAACTCAGAAGTTGTGAGCTCATGATAGACAAAATTCCAGCATGGGAGAGGGGAGGTGGGCGTGGTCCCAACCCTAGTTAAGGAGCTCTTGGCATTTGATTGCTGCTGAGAGAGGAAAAGTCAGTTTTCTTTAATGGTGTGACACCTGGTCAACCACACTCCAGGGCAGGCTTCACACCAAGGAGTACTCAACACCAACTGGATGAAGATAGATAAATAGATAGATAGATAGATAGATAGATAGATAGATAGATAGATAGATAGATGATAGATATAGATGGACGATGGATGGATGGATGAATAGATGATAGATAGATAGATGATAGATAGATAGATAGATAGATAGATATAGATGGACGATGGATGGATGGATGAATAGATGATAGATAGATGATAGATAGATAGATAGATAGATAGATAGATAGATAGATGATAGATAGATAGATATAGATGGACGGTGGATGGATGGATGAATAGATGATAGATAGATAGATAGATAGATAGATAGATAGATAGATAGATAGATAGATAGATGTATAGATATAGATGGATGGTGGATGAAGAGGGAGAGAGAAAGAGAGACAGAGAGAGAGAGACAGAGAGACAGAGACAGAGAGAGAGAGGAGAGGCTGGGAAGGATGGAGGGAGAGACAACATGAAATTGTATGGATAGAAAGGTAGGGGAGGATCTGGGATGATGAATATACGCAAAGTAATTTGTATGAAATTCTCGAACATTTAAGAACAACATTGAAATAAGAAAATTCTAAGAAAAATTATTAGTGGAAGTTTGCAATTAAAACCTAAGGATTGTCTTTTGATTGACCAGACAGTTATTAATCAATCCTAGCTATGGTCTAAGGGCTGGTGCAGTTGGTCAGCTTTACGAAGAAAAGGAAACTGGCAAAGAAAATAGGAGGTGAACTGAACGCCAAATTCAATTGAACTATGTAATGGAAACTCAGAGTTTCTTCTAAAATTTTTCTTTTGACAGAATAATTCTGGCGTATTGCTACAATGGATGATTTCTTTTAGCCCATTCCTTATTTCTTTTCTCATTTTCTTTCTTCCCTTAGAACAGAATGAAAAGGAAGAGCATGCAGGCCCAGAGGAGTGAATTACACTGAACAGAGATGAGCAGGTTTATCCTGAAAAACCTTTGTGGTTTTTCCATTTCAAACTCAGTATGCAATTGCTTGTTTTAATAGCTCAACTTTCAACACAGTCTGGAAGTGTAGCTCCTGATAGTGTGTCTTTGGACACAAAATTTAGTCTTTTTTTTTTTTCAGTATAATGAACCAAAATTAAAATAATGGGAAGTTTTAAAAAGAACTTATCTAAAGGAAATGACATAAAATTAGTTGAACAACCTATTTGTCTAAATACAACGAAACAATAAAGATGAAATGGTATTTGCTTAACTCTAACAAAACACAATTATTTACCTAAATATAATAAAATAGTTTGCGTTTTTCTATGAGACAAGTGACAAGCATGTGTTCTTAGAGTTTGTGTTTTAGGACTGAAGGCACCCAATTCTGTCCCTTATGCGTAAGGCTCAGGAAGAGGTCATATTAGCTACCCAAGGATTATTTTTTATAAAGTTGAGATCATTTATATATAATACCTGCCACACAGAATAGTTACTAAAACACATAATTATTTTTATAAAGCAATGTATACAGTCTGATGTCCAGCAGCTCATCGATAGATGTTATCTTTATCCTTTTGCTTTTTTTCCCGACATTTTTTAATTTTCTCCATCTTGCACATTTACAAATTCTGTGGAAAAATACCACAGTTCTTATGCTCTTCTAAAGAGACCATTATTTTTCTCTGGACTCTGAAAGATTTAGCTGTTTTTCAGGTCAATGAAAAACCCATTCAAAATTCCTTTTGAATTTTAAACTGCATAGCAACCAGAGTGAAATTTTGGCATTTCTGACTCTGTCAGCTGAGCATGAGTTCATAGACATTTCCAGGAATGGAAGAAGCACATTAGTGAACAGAGGGTTAGTTCTTCATTTTCCACATAATC
Organism: Microtus pennsylvanicus; assembly: GCF_037038515.1. Lineage (NCBI taxonomy): Eukaryota > Metazoa > Chordata > Mammalia > Rodentia > Cricetidae > Microtus > Microtus pennsylvanicus. Next base: position 94,681,093 of record NC_134585.1, on the reverse strand, counting down.
TGAAGAAATCATCTAAGCTACTTCAGTTTGAAAGGCTTTACGGTATTAAAGAATACTGTTTTACAACTGACACACTTAATTACTTTCAGGGGTGGACAGAAAAAAGTCATATAAAAAAGTTATATAAATCATATAAATTAGAAATTGGGGCATAACTAGAGTAGTGTGATATAGTTATAATTTCATTAAAGTATTGATTCAAATGATAATAAAACACAAAACACGTCATAAGAGAATATGACTCAATTTTTAAGACTATGTTGAACAAAGTATGGTGTGGTAGAATCCTGATACTGTACCACAGATGCCAATGTTGTTATTTTCAAATGAGTAAATACCAAAAGTTATAAATAAATATTACTTAATATATACTTTAAATTATTTATATTCTCTACAGTAGTCACTGTATATATAAACACAACATTTTGACATTATTTCTAGAGAGTGTATTTTTATTAACATTGGAATTTTTTTCTCCCTGGGTATGGTGATGCACACCTTTAACTGAAGAACATGAGAGACAGAGGCATGTAGGTCTCTTGAGTTTGAGGCTAGCCTGATCTACATGGTGAGACAATTTATTCTTTTTCTCTGTAGGTGCAGAAGATGGTGAAGTCACCAATTCCTACACTATCTGCACATGGGGGCGTTTGTGGATATATGCAACAATTTTGCTGCTTGATGTTTTCATTGTTATCTCTTTACTTTCCTGTCTAAATTTAGCACGGCAGAGTTTTCTACTAGCGAGCTGTTCTTCGTTTGCTGCTGCAAAGCTACAGAGCTTTTTTTTCTCTTCTTTTTTCTGTTTTTCTTTTCTGTTTTCTTTTTTTGTAAGGTGTTTTACTATGCTTCCTCAGCCTCGAACTACAGATGTGAGCACCAATACCCATCAATGTTCCCCAAATCAGTGACTATTATTATTCTGTGTAAATTATTATTTTTCAGTACTTGCTTAAACTCAGCAACTCATGCATGTGAATAAGTGTTCTATATCCACATCACTCATAGACATCTTAAACAAGTTAAAATGGGAAGAACTTGCTGTCAACAAGTTCTAGATTGCACACTCTCTCATTCATATTTAAGATATATTTTTAACTTTATCAGTTTTTAACTACTGTATTCAGATATCTTGTGGTGGATGTGGGCTACATTGCTTTGAGAACCTTTTGTACTCTTTATTTTATTTTATTGTATGCAATTCGCTGATTTGAATTTGACTAGAATTTGACTAGTTGACCAATTTAAAAGAAAGTTGCTAATTCAAATTTTATACAATTGCTCATATAGTTAATGTATGTTGCTACTCTTCTAAAATTTATGTGTAAATATACACCTAATCAATACGTTGTGTTGTATTGTGGGTTTTTTTTCTTGTACACTGTGAAGATGTATCTCTGCCAAGGCACCGTCTCATTGTTTAATAAAGAGCTGAATGGCCAGTAGCTAGGCAGGGGAAGATACGCGGGACTTCTGAGGAGAGATGGGAACTCTGAGAAGAGAGGTAGAATTCACCAGCCAGACACCAAGGAGGTGGGATGCACAGTACTGAGCTGAGGTAACGAGCCATGTGGCAGAACATAGATTAATATAAATGGGTTAATTTAAGTTATAAGAGTTAGTTGGGAACAAGCCTAAGCTAAGGCCAAACATTCATAATTAATAAGAAGTCTTCATGCCATTATTTGGGAGCTGGCGGTCCAAAGAAAGTCAAGCATTGAGATTTGGGAACTTGGACTCTCCCTAAGAACACGTCAGTCTTTAAAGCTGCAATGGTATTAGGTTCTGTTCCCTGGACCATCACCTCCTAGTCTTTTTAACAATAGTAGACAAATTCAATAACCCATTCTAACTCAAGAACGTTAACAATTTCAAACAAGTAAAAAACACATAGGCATTTAGAGTTCTACTCCCAGCTAAAGAGAGCACGTATCCAAATGCGCTATGCTACATGGTACCAAGTAGGAAGTACCTGACCCTCATCTTCAGCAATAACATCTGTAGAGCATCTCACACAACTCTCGCCCCTCGGATAAAATTCCGAATGGCCCCACATACCCTACTGTACACTCTAAATCCAGTGTAAGTCTTCTGGAATAACTCATTGAAACAAAGAAAACTTCTGTTAGTTACTTTTCCACCTGAGCCTTCACAATGAAAAGACTAGATTATGGAAAACAAAACTGAATAGGAAAATAAAGTTATGAAAAAACACAAGTGACTTAAAAGTTTTTTAAATAAGAATTTAATTGTTCAATTCAAATTAAATGCCATGAAATGGAATCCACTTAATTGCCATTAAATGCTTTTAGTAATGAATAACTTAAATGGCTTTGCCAGCAAGTAGGATAGCAGCAGCTTCTATAGGCAGAGCTTTCTGAGGCGTGTCCGGCTTCCCTGTCACAGGTCGTCTGATTCTGGCACAGCGGCGTCTTCTGTAGGTTCAGTTGTTATCACTACAGGAATATTCTCAGATATCCATCCCTTCGGAGTCCTGTTAAAGGACCGTCTGCCTGAAAGAGGATTGGCAAAGGCCATGAACCTGGGATCTGTTAGCAGTAGAAATTCAAAGTCTGGAACTTTGAATTTAACCATTTTTGATGCTTTTTCAAAACCTCCAAACGGAGTGGCAACTCTGTGGGAATCAAAAGAAAAGCAAATAATGATTAATATTCAATTTTTATTCATCATAAAAATGCAAACAATTTCATTGTTTTATGGACGCCAACTGATATTTTTCAGTTTGAGGCTCTGGAATCAAGCGATTTCATTCATTCGTTGATAGGAAAACAGATAAAGGACAAATTACTGCAAAGACCCTTTGTATGAACTCTTTTTTTTTGTGAAAAAGAGGCCATGAATTTGAAGGAGAGCAGGGAGGGGCATATGAACAAATCTGCTCCCTGAATCATTACAACCAAAAGCTTTTGCTGTCTGTAGCATTTCAGGTCTATCTTCCCTCTGACTACCCCTGCCGACACTCCCTTCATTAGATTCCTGGGCTAGAGGTTGTTTCTATTAACCGTGTGGTACTTGGGGGCATGTTAGACTGTACTGTTCATGCATGTTTTTAAGATTATCATCTGCTTAGGGGCATCTGTGAATTCTTTAAAGGTGAGAAATTATCTTGTGTATATGTTTCTGTCTTCATCTTAGAAATTTCAAAATTTGTGAAAAAGAGGCCATGAATTTGAAGGAGAGCAGGGAGGGGCATATGGAAGGGTTTAGAGGGAAGAAAGGGCAGGGAGATATGTCGTAATTAAAACAAAATCTCCAAATAAGCAAACAAAAAATTTCAAAATTTCCCCATTTTTCTCTGAATAAAAATCTAACCTCTGCCATTGCATACAGGAGCTCAGATACATTTCTCACTTGTTTTATGCCAGGCATCATTTGCGCATTCATTGGCTGGCATGGTTCTAAAAGACCAATGTGGATAATACAGTTCCAGATCTCAAGCAGTGAAGGGGGCATAGCAAATCAAACCAACACAAGAAACTATTTCACAGTGATGAACTATGCAGCATAGGCTGATTCTGTGAATAAGTGAGTGTTTAGTTTCTGTAGACTGAATCATCGCAAATATTTCTCTGGGGAAAAAAATAACATTTAAACTACCTTCTGAGGAGGAGAGCTTAGCCGTTAGAATGTAACAACATGTCCACGACAGAGAAGAGTCAACGGCAGATAAAATTTCAGAAAGTTCAGGGAAAAGAAGAAGACCTATCTTTCTAAACTATTATAAATTCTGAAAATATTATAAAATTATTAGTTCAAAAACACTTGAAATTTTATATACTGACTTGAAAATTTTGTCAAACTTCTAAAACAAAATCATGTTTTGAAACATTCACTGGACACTGCACACCAGGTTTGTTTTTCTTTTAACTCTAAAATATTTGTTGTTTTGTAGTACTATCACAGTAAGTTCTTAAAATTGAGCCTGTACTAATTAATTAAGTTGAGCCCTGATTTTTTAATCTATTATCTTTATTCACACATGTGACATGGGTTTCTCCTTATGTGTTGGATTCAGGGGTTTTTTTTGTCTGTTTTGTTGTGCTCAAGGTCAAACTCAGGACTTTGTGCACCTGAGTTACATTTCCATCATTGGGTTGCTGTTGGCCAAGTGCTTAAAATGTGTATATTTCTAGAAACAGCATTGGTGTTCCACCTTTTCAGTACTCAGCTATGTTTTTTCTAGTAAAACCATATACCTCCATTACCACATATTATCTTAGTCCACCTAAAAATACCAGATAGCATGGGGAGAAGGTAGGGGAAGTGAGAGGGTGGGAGGGAGAGGGGGCTGGAATTGGTATACAAAATAAGATTGTTTTAAAAATAAAACAAAATAAGTTAAAAAAGAATACCAAATAGAAATTATGAAAATTATTATGAAAATCCATTGTTTCTCAGAGTGTGCTAGAAGACTGTAAGAAGAAACCAAAGGCATCGCTGTTACTCTCAAAGAAACTGTAATCCCTTTAGAATCCAGTCAAGTCATCTTCCTGTAGTAAAGGTATGCTGCACTGAATTGCGTTGGAAAAGTCTCCCAGAATGTACAGGGAGCAGAGACACAACAGATAAAACAAGTGAGAGCTGATATTGAGGACAGTCAAGCTTCCGGCAGAATAAGAGGGCAGTGAAATCACGATTGGAGCCAATGATTGATAGAGTGTAACTTTCTTGAAAGAGGCAAGAAGAGGCTCTAAGCCAAAATGAGTCACCCCATTGAAGGGGGTTGTGGATGAATCTGCTTGTCTAGGGGAGAAAGAGGGAGTGGGTCATTTGACTCACAGAGGGGTCGTGAACCACAGGTTGACAACCAATGTTCTAAGATAAATTGCTTAACGTTTAGGGCTTCCCAAACATTATACAAGATCAATTCATTATTAACATAGTCGGTTAATGAATGCCTACCGGTCTCAGGTGCCATTATAAATTCTAAAGTCATGGCAAAAATAGGACAAAGTGGTATATTTCACTGGTGTCTGCATTAAAGAGGGAGATTCATTGAATGAGAATGGATTGACCGTACAGAAGGCAATGAGAAGTACCACGAAGAAAAATAAACCATGTTACTTATTACGAGGAAGAAAAGCACCATTTAAATTCACTCACTGGAAGACTTGGTAAGATAACACAGAACTCTCCTTCCCAATTTATTAATTATTTTAGACTGGAGATAGAGCTCAGTCAGTAGTAGCGTCCACACCTAGCATGTGCAAGGACTTGGGCTCAGTAAGAACACGAAGAGAGGAAATGGGGAGGGGGAAGGAAGAGAAAGAGGGAGAGGGAAGGGGAAGAGAGAGAGACAGAGAGAGAGAGAGACTAGGTAGGAATAATAGAGCCCCTGGATCAAGCATGGCTACATGCATTAGATGAAGAGGCTGGAGTCTAGCATTTCTGAAGTACGCAGAATTAGGTCAAGTGATTTTATAGCTATTCCAGAAATGACATTTGCTCATTTTAAAATTATTTTCTGGATTAAATCTCAGAGGGAGCTCTCCCCAGCGCCCAGCCCACTGCTGAGGTTCCGCTCTAGTGCCCTGTCTTCTCTCTTTTTAACCAATGGTAGTTTATTTTTCCCAAGAAACCGAGAGTGGTTTTCCAGCCCTTCCATCGTCCACTTCTGAGCTCTCACCACTGGTCCAGCGGGGGTTGCTGTTTGGAAAACTGTTTTTCTTTTCTTTCCTTTGCAACCGCAGAGAGGACATCCTGTTGATTTGGGCTCCGTTACCCTCTCCACGGGCATGAAAGAGAGCACAGAAGCATCCAGAGTGGCAGACTGCCTGCAAGGCGCTGTGGGTCCACGGAAATACTCTGAAGCTTCATTCCAAGTTAGTGGAGCAAAAATGTCCAGTGGAAAGACTTCAAGTCTTCTTTTAAGATGAAATTGTATCTCTATAATTTCCATAATACTAACTTTTCAGAAATAGGTCTGAGTTAAGATGGTTTTCATATCACATCATCTCTGTAGTGAGTAATAAGCCTGTTTCTTTCATATTCACAGATTGATGCTTTCTTGTTTATCCTGATGGTAGTCCATTTGTAAAATTAAACAACACTAGATGCATAATATACTCACAATAATTGTTATTTTTCTGAAAGTTAAAATGTTTGCCCAGAAACTTGAAAAATAAATTATTCTACTGAATAGCAAAAAACTGTGCTATATTTAAAGGCACTTTGATCATAAAATATGTTCTACAGATGAGAAAATTAAGCTAAATATTGCACCTAAGATCATATAGCAATTTGAAGCACAGCCAGGAGTTTCCTGTCTTTCAGTTTATTTCTTGTCTGTTAATGTAGCATGGAGTTTGAATGCATATGAAAGGAATAAAAGAACAAAAAGATGTATTCAGAGGAGCAAGGGGTAGGAAAGATGGCTCAGCAGTTAAGGGCATGCCCCGCTCTTGCAGGTATCTAGGCTCCCAGCACTTAAATGGCGGCACGCTACCATCCGTAGCTCCAGTTCCAGGGGATCTCATGCTTTTTCCTGACCTCTGTGGGCACCATGAGCACGCGCGGTGCACATAGATCCAGGCAGAACACTCATCCACGTAAATAAAAGACACACATCTTTTAAGAAGTGGTTGAAGTTGTTCAACTTTTACTATGTGTTTTACCATAATAAAAAGTTGACAGAAACTTAACAATCATAACGATGATTTGAGCCTAACATTGTGTCTTCCAAAAGGACCAGCTTTTGTCACTGCCGCTGTGTGACTGAAAGGAGGTGGTGTTTGCCCAGCTTGACACCGCTGATTGAAGCCACGTTGAGTGTGTTGAAGCTGGTCTACTGCTTGCCTTTACTCCAAAGGAGTGTGCTAACGATGTCTTTCAGAGAGTCTGGAGTAGACAGCAGGGCTTCTCCGTGAAGGAGCCTAATTCGTTCCTGCTTGTCCAACTCTCCAAACTGCTCAGTTCGGCTCATGCCCTCAGCCTTGTATGTTTTACCGGTGAATGCCTCCTCCCCCAAAAAAGTGGTGTCAAATATTGGGTTTAGATTCTAAAATTTCCTTTTGCTTTTCTCTGAGATTTTGGTCTTCAAGATATTTGACTATCTTCATAGCTTTTCAATCACTTAAAAAATATTTCACCTGCAAGGCAGTTCAACAGGTAAAGGCACCTGTAGTCCTGATGACCTGAGTTCAATCGCTGGGTCTTACTTGGTAGGACACAAACAGACCCCTGCAGATTCTCCTCTGACCTTTGCACGTGCACTGTGGCATGCGTGCTGACCTCCCACCACACAAACAAGATGGGGAAATTTAAAGAAATAATAAGTAATAAGTAAATGATAACATTTAAATTTTTCATTATTTTTATGAAGTTCTTCATACAGACCCCAGTGAATTAGCTAGATAAAACTTTCCGAGTATTAGTAATAGTGCAAATAAAGGAGTGTCCACTTTGATTTAGACACCTGTGTTTGTGCGTAGATTATTTTAAGATCGAACTTGGTTTCCTACAGAGGATTCTACTCCCTGTCCAACAGTGAGAATGTCACAAATCCACCGAGTCACGCTGGATAACCGAGTTACCTGTTGAAGCTCCTGTAATCTGGCAGTTCAGCCTTTCCTTCGGGCTTGAAGAGTTTCGGGTACAGAGCCTCCAGGAGCTCAGGGTCGCCGCCAATGGCCTGCTCCCAGGGTGACTGGTAGTACTTAGGGACAGCCGTCGTGTTGAACCTTTCAGGAGGGATTTCCTTCAGGGGTCCAGAGTATCCTTTGGAAAAGAGCAAAAGGGAATCAACAGAGCGCCCTCCGTTTCTAAATGCCACCTAACGCGGTCCTGCATTTAGTGTCTCTTGCTGGGGTAAGTTTATGACGCACGCTTTCTGTAAGTCACCGGAAAGCAGCCAATTGGAGACATTTAAAAACTCTTTTAAGCTTAAGGACCTTAGAAAGGACCTTACTATTATTATTTTCACCATCAATCATCATCATTATTAACTAACACTTATTATTCTAATGATTTGCTTTTCCAAATCATGTTATTTTCTCTTGACTATATATCACATTTATTTAAGTCAAACTATTATTTTTAAATGTGCTTTTTTGTTACTTTACATAAGTCTTAAAAAAAATTATTATTTTAAAGAATATCTGAGTACCCACTGTAGCCTTATTGTTATGAAGCTCTTCACCCTTTAAAATTTTTACTGAGCTAAAAATTTTAACCAGGCTGTGGTGGAGCACGCCTTTAATCCCAGCACTCAGGAAGCAGAGGCAGGCAGATCTCGGAGTTCGAGGCCAGCCTGGTCTATAGAGCAAGATCCAAGACAGCAAGAGCTGTTAAACAGAGAAACCCTGTCTCAAGCAAAAAACAAAATAAACAATCAAACAAAAAGGAAAAAGAAAAAATTTAAGTATTAGCAATAATGCAAAAATGATGATATAGACTACTAATGATTACTGAGAGGAGAATTAGCCTCTCCCAAGATCGAGCCCCCCATTTGTTCATCCAATACAAAGTAATCACCCCTGAAGCCATATACACGCAAACAAAAATAGACTCAATAGATTGTATTTATTCATTTTTTCATATCTATGTAATGGCAATATACATACACATGCAGACATATATAACATATATGTAATAATTTTAAAAGAAGGCTATCAATTTGAGAGTGAAGAGGGGTTGGAGGAAGGGCACATGGAAGGGGCTGGAGGGAGGAAAGAAAAGGAGGAAGTAATATAATTGTATTTTAATTTAAATTTTAAAATTAAATAAATAAAATTTTAAAGATTAATTAAGTACTCATTATATCTTAAAGACTATACTCATCATATTTAGTTCTCACCCTACCTTGCTTTCTTTGTTTTAAAGATTTTAAAACACCAAACCAAAATAAATAATTTTCTTTTTAACAGTGCAATAGTAAAATAAAAATGAACGAGTGAACAGAACAGTGTGGAATTCAGTCTACTGTGACCCAAAAGCTTGCTTTCTGCCACAACTTTTGTTTGGAACTACTTAAGAACTTTGTTACCATATTAATCTTAGAATATTGTGCAGTTAATTGAATTTACTCATTCTTCTGCAGTGTTATTTGGGTATGTTTTTCTATGGTTTTTCTCAATGTGATTGGTCAGAATGCTTCTAAACTATCAAGTTCAGCAGTGATTGATGTTCAACATATTTTTCTTTAAAGATTAAATATTAGTGAGTTGGCTCACCTGCATTCAAGAATAGCTCATTACTACTCTGAGGAAAACCCCTGCAGTGTTTTTCCTAAATTGTTTATTCATTTTCTAGAACCCATGAGATATTATTACTCATCCCACAGTTCAATTCTGTAAATTAAAAAAAAATCTACTTTGCATAATGCTTTTAAGGAAATATTTGAATTTTCAAAGACAAAAAGTACTTTCTGTAGGTTATTTTTAAAGTTATCAATGAACTAATATAATTTTTCCTAAATATCTCTCAGAAGGTAATAATATTTCTAAATGATGCATATTAACTTAATGGGATTTGTTTTTAAAACAAATTAAAAGCTATGTTTTTAAATGGGTTTTGTTGTTATTGTTGATACTATTTGTTTCTTTTGAGACAGGGTCTTAGTAGCCCAGACTAGCCTAGAAGTCATAAACCTTCTGCCTTAGCTTTCAGAGTGCTGGGATTAAAGTATTGAGCCCCTTACATCTAACTAAATCTATATTTTCCAGACCGCATATAAATCCTTTCCGAGAACAGAAACCAGTGGAAAAGCTGACTACTGGGAGCTGTCTCCTGACCTCCACATGCACTGGGCAGAAGTCCCCCCTCACACACACACAGACACATAGACACGCACACTCTACACGCTCACACACACTCATACACGCTCTCACACACACTCATCCACACATTCTCTCACACACACATTCAAACACACTCCCTCTTTTACACACACTCATACAAGTGCACACATGCTCTCTCTCACACACACATCTATACACAGGTACTCTCTCTTACACACACATACACTTAAATACACACACACACACACAAACCCAAATCAATAAAAATTTTAAAAAAGGAATACCATGAACTGTCTGAAAGAATATATAACTATTATAAATATTTTACATGATTTTTTTAAACTTCAATTGTATTTTTGTTTTAAACTTACACACAAAATATAGTGAATGAGAAAGGCTATACCATTTAAATGTCATGGAGTAGTATTTTTAGATACATAGAAATTCTACTGTTCCGTTTGAAGGTGGTTTGTTACCTGGTGCAATGTTCTCTGGATTTGGGGGACTTCGTGGATCTGGGGTGTTGGGAGGAGTCGAGGGGGCTTGCTGTGGACCACCTTCAAGGTTGCTGCCATCAATTTTCCCATTCTGCATGGCAATATTGTGCTGTAATTGTTCAAAAGTGAGATGAAACCATTATGCACAGTAATAGCATATTGTAAGCTTCCATTTGCATATCAAGAAATTAAACATAATGGCACTGTATTGTTTCTCGGGACCTCAGTAATTTACATTGTAATAAAGTTGAGCAGTTCAATAAAAACCTTTGTGTATATCAGGCTATAATCCATTTGACAAAAATTAAAACCAAAATTAAGTTAGCATTACTGTGTGCATGACAATATAGAGTTTCCCCTCAATTTATTTGATTTCTGTTCATAACATCACTGCGAGAAATATGCTTACTTTTAATATCTTTACCAATCTAATAAAACAAAGCATATTGGCCAAACATTTGATCTAGAGATTCTTTTATAAAATAATGTTTCTATTCATCTTTTGAGAATGTTATACAATGTATTTTAATCATATTCATTTCCCTCCACAAATTCCTCCAAAATCTCCCCCACTTTTCCTTAAACTCTCCCGACCTTTGCAGTAACAAGTTCTTAGTTCTATTGACAGTTATTGTACTTAGTGGTTGATTACGCCCATAAAATTTGTGCGCCCATTGCATCTATCAGTGGGCATGTCTGTTTTTCCACTTTAGTCTCCATGTGTATATCTTCCTTGACTATTTTTCTTACAAAAGTTATTTTATGTTTAATGACCTGCATGTGTGTCCGCTTACGGGCAGAGCCTGTGAGTGTCGTTGCCTACAGAGGTCAGAGGGGGCTGCATCTTCTGGAGCTGGAGTTACAGGCAGTTGTGAGCTACCACGTGGGTGTTGGGAGCTAAAGTTAGGTCCTCTGTTAGAACAGCAAGTTGGCTCATCTTGGCTGCTGAGTCCACCCACCTTCCTCGTGCTTCATCATACAGATGTCTGCCTTCTGCTCATTTCCCATCATGCACATCTCCCTTAGTCAGTTGGAACACTAATGTTTCTACAGATGTCATGACTCCAGCCTTTAGAATTGCATCCTTATTTCATGTTGAAGACCATTCAAACTTGTGTCCAGCCATTGGGATCTTGGACTCACCTCTTTCACATAGCAGCCCATTTCCGAGTTCTAATCCCTCATATTCCCTGTTCTTTCCTGCTCATCAATTTACTATCGCCTCTTCATCTCCTTGGAAGGACCTCCCTCTGCTCACTGTCAAGCCAAGTCCTAAATTCTCCATATCTATCTTCAATTTCCCTCTTCTTTCTAACATAACCTACCAGAAATGCCACCACACCTATCTATATTATCTCAACATTTCCGCGACATCTGTGATGTGGGAGTCCACTCCATGTGCTGTGATTACCATTAATGAATAAAGAAACTGCTTTGGACCTATAGCAAGGCAGAACTTAGGTAGGCAGGGAAAGCTAGGCTGAATGCTAGGAGGAAGGAGGCAGAGTCAGAGAGAAGCCATGGAGCCGGAAACCCAGCAAGTGGCTAGCTCCTTCTACACATCTATACCATTCCTTTATGACAGCTCTTACTTGTCCTTGTCAGACAGATTTTTGTTACCACATTCATGGCATTGTGAGTTCCCACGACAGACTTTTTAAATCTGGCTAGGCAACATTATCACTTTTACTGTACTTATACAGAAGACTATTTTTATCCAGGAGTAGTGGTACACGCCTTTATTCTCAGTACTCATGAAGCAGATGCAGATGGATCACTGGGAGTCTGAAGCCAGGACTACACAGTGAAACTCTGTCTCAAAAAAGTTTTAAAGGTTATTTTTAATAATTACTAAATATAAAGCACTTCACATTTGTATGTAATTTGATGTTTTACAGTTTGAATTTACCATCTACCTCATCTTTTACTTAATTTACTGTATTAATATTTTACCAACTTCAACTGCAAACTAAAAAACCATTGAGAAAATGTGGGGAGGTACAAAACATAATGGGTAAAGAATCACCTGCTGTAGAGTTTCTAGAAGCTATCAATGGAATAAATTTCACCTATGGGGACAGGAAATCCTACCTGTATTCATTTTAGGGATCATGATTCTAGCGTGCTGGAAGCTTCTCCTGAGGCTTGCAATGAACAGGAACATCAACTCTGGTTAGTCATTAGCAGGAAGGGGGCCAGACTTCTATTATCATAGGACAGTGTGCAAACAAAGCACAATGATGTGCCGCTGGTGACTGACTGTGACATAAGCCTTAAAATATTATGTTCAGCATCTGTACTCCCTGTCTGAAAGGTTGACGCAAAAAATGAACATGTGATTTTTTTTTTAGTTTAGTGAGGCTAACTCTAAAGAAAACGAGACCAGAATAGAACATTGTAGGCTAAAAGCATGCAAGTTAAAAACAAGTATGTAACACATGTTACACGATTTCTGAAGTAATAACAAAAAGGAGGGTTCATTGTAAACTTTACACCAAATCTAAAGAAATTGTTTTTAAACAAAAAATAATAAATAAATATTAATACCCCTGAGATAGCTTGGTTAGTCTTATTTAAGAATTGGGTTCTTTTTCTCTAAAAAAAAGCAGAAGTTTTTATTTTGATATATTAATAAATATTTTGGATAAAAACGAAATGTGGCAGTCTAATATCATAACAAACTAAACTATTTTGTGAGGGAATAAATAATAAACGATGATAACTTAATAGTAGAAATGATGGCTTTGGTTATTGGGGATTTGATTCATATTATCCTCTATATGAGATACTAAATATTATAATAACAAGGGAATGATACAGGTAATTAATTATTTTTAGAGTGTCTGTAGCTCAATGGATGGGGAAGAGTAAAAGCATTCTCCATTATTATGTAATCAATAATTAGGTTAATGGCTCAAGATACGTTAAAAGGCAACTCTGGCCTGGGAACCAGGCACTGAGGGTTTAATCTTAATTCTCCTATCAACAATGTGATTAGTTAATTTACAAGTTTCTCTGCCTTTCTTAATTTCTGTTCTTGTCATCGGACCGTACAACCTCTTTGTGGCCTGATTTTACTTCTACAACACGCCTGAGGAATATGAGGAAGGCCATGCAGGATGCCATGCAGGATGCCAGAGCCACTGCAGTGTGGAACATTGTTAACATGGCAGGAATTTTTAAAAGAATGCCCCCTCCTGTCCATTAACTTACACCTTGGGCAAGTATTTATTGAGTACCTATTATGTTGTAGAAACTATGTCGGAAATTCAAAGGCAAATAAATCCATCCTTTGTCCAGAGCTGATAAAAACACACAACATTTAAAGATAGAGTAATTACTACCTTTACAGTCACTATTAGTGTTTACTACTCTGAATTATTTATCATTAAATTGCTTTAGTATGACTGCTTGGGATTCTATCAATCATTTAGTGCCCAGTTTTCTTGCAACAGTAAAAAAATTCTCAAATCATACATGTATTATAACTGAAAACAGATATATAAGATTATTGTCAACAATTTAAGATTGCCATGATTGAGAGATTATGTTACATTCATAAGGACAGTTTTAAACCCAGGCACAATGGTTTTCAACCGTGGGTTGCAGTCCTTTCAAAGGGGTCACCTAAGACCGTTGGAAAACATAGGTGTCATACAGTTCATAACGGTAACAAAATTACAGTTGTGAAGTAGTAACAAAAATAATTTTATAGGTTGGGGGCTCACCACCACACGAGGAACTGTATTAAAGGGTCTCAGCATTAGGAAGGTTGAGAACCATTGTCACAGATCTTCTTCAAAGCAGTAGTTAAGTGCTTGCAGCATAAGAGGGAGTCATGAAAACAGACATTATTCATTTACTGAAATGTCTCAACTTGCAGGTGACTTTACAAGGCTTTCCTTAATCCACCTATTTCATGTTACTTCATAAAAGGTCTTCTTTGTTGTTATTCCTTTATGAATGCAGTTACATAATAAACCGTCGGATAAGTGCAGATTATTTCCAGCTCATACTGAACTAGCCGCAGATATCTTCTATCTAGAGGAGAGGATGTTGTGTATAATAATAGGCTAAAATAACATATATTTACCCATGATTTCAAGCAAAGAACTATCCTTCGCAAATGTAAATACTGTAGTTGAATATGATTTTATGTCTAACTGAATTCACAATTAAAACTAGAATTAAGCTACAATTATTGATTGATTGATTGTAGTTCTGGGGATTGAATGTGGGGCCTTGAACAAGCCTGGCAAGGATTCAATCTTTACATTAAATCCTCAGCTCTCAAAATCTTAATTTAAGCCTGGCCTAGTGGCACAGTCATTAGGTAGAAGAGGTAGGCAAATCTCTGTGAGTTCAAGATCAGCTTGGTCTACACAGAAAGTTTCAGGCCAGCCAGGGCTGCATAGTGAGACTCTATTTCAATTTTTCTTTCATTCAGCTCTTAGTAAGTATAACAAGGAAATAAGTAATAAAAATAAATAAAGCCATTCTGCCTTAACTGTTTATCTGTCTTTAATGAACTACCTTCTCTACAATTTCTCTCAAAGACTGCTTAAATGAACATGATGCTAACACATGTAAAATCTGATTTTTGTTAGTTTGGGATAAGGTCTCACTATGTAGTTTCGGCTGGCTTGGAACTCACTATATAGCCCAAGTTTGCCTTGAACTTGTGAGTGATCCTTCTACTTCTGCCTTCAGAATGCTGGGGTTACAGGTGTGGAACATCACACCCAGCTGTAAGGTTTTGATGCTTACTAGCCCACACAGTTACGTCCATGATGGCTTTGTCATGACCATGTATAACTAAAACTTTGCAACAAGACTGATGGAGTTTGCTGTTCTCAGCATTTACAGGGCCAGGATGGATGCAGCAAAAACAATGCTCATCCTTGCTTTGTCGTCCTCTGTGTGCTTTGGGAATGTTTCCACCACAAATTGTAGGTGATAAGGCTTGGAAACATCGGTACCAGTTCTCTCCACTCACTGTCCACCCTCCTAGCAAAACAGGCCAGTTCCTCAGTGCCAAATCTACAGCTCACAATGTCCCTAGTGAACACAAAAAGCATTCTCACATCATACATAATGCTTTCTTTATTGAACCACCTAAGCTATTCATCATCCTGAATAAAAGGGTCTAATAGAATCAACCAAAAGCAGAGACGTAGAGGAACTTGTTTGGGAGCCTGGTAACACGTACCAACTTAGGTATGCTGTTAATTCATTTAGATACTCACGGTTCAGTTGTACCTACATTTATTTGTGCCTTTGATTCGTACTGGAAATTTTCAAAGGTGTACTTGTCAGATCTTCTTTGACGCATCTTAAAGAGTCTGGCACCACGATTACCGAAATGGGACAATTCTTCTATCATGATGTCTCTGGGGATACTGACTTTTTTGCCCAGGTTCATGCCATCTACATCTGGAAAACAATATTTACATTCATGAAAATCCAAAAGAAAGCATTTAAAACACGTTGTTCCGTTGTATAATTTGCTTCCTGCTCTCCATTATAATAAGTGATTGACATGTGCTTCCGTAGACTGGCCTCGGGGGTCCATCCCGAACTCACCATTTTAGCAGTTCGTGATCACGTATGTTGCTTATTTTGTCCAAACCTCTATCTCCTCATCACTAATGTTCAGCTAATAATCATGAGAATAATAATTACTGCAAGGAGCTGGTATTAAATACAGTTCAATTATATTTAGGTACGCCCATGTTACCAGGCACATAAGAAGAATGAATAAAAGCTAGCTATCATGCTATTAGTAAAATTTAAGCTTTCCATTTTGTGACTTTTCGAACAGAACTGCTCCATATTTATATTAATAAGCTTTGCTTTTCTCCCCACGCTTCTATTCCTCAGCTTGAGCTTTGCCTAACCCTGAAGTGCACGCATGCTCCCTCCAACTCCACCGTCTAGTCTTGGAGACGCACCGTTCGTGCTGTGCCTGGCCCCAAGCACCCTGCATGAAGGGGGGAGGTAAGAAAAGTGGAGCGGACATCTTTCCCCAGCCAGCTCAGCTTCTGTGCATCTCTGCCCTAGAATCTACATGCAGTTACTAATATTTCCATTGTCTCCAAGGCCCTGAATCACAACTCTTTTATGGTTTGAATTTCCTTCTGGTTTTAATTTTTTATGAACCTTATATTGTAAATCCAGGAAAAATTTTGCAATGAGTGTTATTCTTAGAGGAGAGGGTGGGTACATGTCTGTGATCCCAGAAGCCAGAAGTGGATGCAGAATAATTTGTGAGTTCATTATCAGCTTGAGTTACATAGTAAGTTGGATGTCAACCTGGGATGTCAACACCGACACAATGAACAAAACAGGCAGTTCTTTACTAACTCTCAAGCTCTTCGTTGCCTCCCAATGTGGATCATCTCAATGTTAATTTCCCCTCCCACTCCACAGTGGCTGTGAGTGACTGAACAGCTTCGGGATGCCAAGCTCAGGAGCACTGCATGGAAAACAAAGTGATGGCTGGGACGCATGCTGATTCACAGACCAGACTCACAGATTTTCAGAAATTCTACAAGGCAGCAGTTACACAGTGGAGACACGATCGCTAAAATTCAGAGAGAAGTCAGGGGTGCTGATACCCACCTGGCCTCCCAGCACTCTGGGGATGGAGGCAAAGGCTCAGGGCCTCAAGGTCAACTTAAGTTCAAGACCAGTTTGTACCTAAAAACTTGTGCATACACACACACGCACACACACATTATATATAGTGTTATGAATGTAGCTCAGTGGTAGAGTACTTGCCTAACCTACTTGAAGCCTTGTTCCATTCCCAGCAATGAGTAGAAAGATCTTCTGGCTATGTATAGTGGGATATCACTGTTATCCTGCATTCGGCAGACAGAGGCAGGAGGATCACGAATTGAATGCCAACCTGAGCTACCACAGTGAGACCATGAGCAAAAAGCAACAAGTTCCATAATTAGCCGAATCACAGTAAAAAGAGCAATGACTATTAAAAAGGTATCGCTCTCTAAGTGGCTGGCTACCTTTGCTGTTATCCATGTGGTCTTGAGGTTGTTCGTGTCTGTTGTAGCCACATGAGGAGAATCTGAAAACACTACAGTGCCTGCCATACCACTGCTTTGTGAGTCCCTATGTGGCGTTGCTGTTGCACGTTTCTTCCCACGCTTCATTCAGTGTCTCTATGATGGCAGCTTGACGTTGGCCATGGTGAGCGTATTGACAACACAAAACATGGCAAACTCCCAACCAAAGCATCGCGTCCCTATGTCAGGGATATATTAGGCAACATCCTTTGCAGAAACAGACAACAAAAGACAAGCTGAATTCTCAAGGTTCCCCTACACACACCCTTTAAAGTTCAGTGTGTGATGTCACAGGTTCAGAACTGGCTGTGAGCTGAGAATCCAGTGAATGATCGCTCTCATTATTCATAACTTTCAGTGCAGAGTGCTGTCCACCCCTAGGCACACAGATTCCAAGCTCAGGTGTCCCTGCCCTTTAGTGTCACCCCAGCACGGGGTTTTAACGGGCATTTTAACCTCAGTGCCCGAGCGATGAGACACATCCTCGCTCTCGTGACTTAGAAGGTTGTCTTTGAGGCATTAGATCATCCATTGAGAATAAGATTGGTAGGCATACTTTCCGACTGCGGTCATCCCTAGTGATATGGAACTGTAGTCGGATCCAGACATCTAATCCGCCGACGGACAATTGCAGTTAAAGCCGAAGATCTTTTAAAATCGCTTGCTCATGCTTGTCAGGTGACTGCAATCTTAGTAGGATGTATCAACCATAGGAGGAGAGCTGGCAGAAGCTCACTTTACTTAGGAGGTCTTACTGATACAAAGAGATGCTTTGCCACACTTGCAAAGGGCTCCAAGTAATAGTTCATAAAGACTACTTTTAATATACTGTATGCCATATAGCACATAACAGAAGACAGTGTAGTCCAGTCTATGATCTTGAATAATGCTTGAAAATTTTCCCAATTAATAGAATTTTACTGATAATTTTTTTTAAATGAAGATGAATTTGAAATCCATATGAGACACTTTGCGTTCCTATTTCAGATATCTTTGTGTCACTTTGGGGACATTTTGTTGTTGTTGTTGCTAAGGTTTTTTTGCTTGTTTTTTTGCTTTTGAGACAGAGTCTCACTATATGGATCTGGCTAACCTAGAACTTACTACGTTCCAGTAGACCAGGCTGTCCTTGAACTTACAGAGATTCAATTGTCTCTTCCTCCCTGGTGCTGGATTAAAGGTATGCACCCCCACCAATGGCTTTCAATTTAAGTTTTAAGACTACTTATAAAGGCTTCCATTAATGTGTGATTAGCTCTAAAGATCTGTAAATATTTAGGAAATCCCATTACTAGTGTTCTGAGTTGCACCACAGTTCATCCCCCCCCCCCCCCCCCAGCCTGCAGGAGAGGAGCCTCTTACGGCGAAAGGCTCTGGAGAAATGCAGGGTGCTGATCAGTGTGAAATGGGATTCAGCTTTGTTCCCTGAAGGACCTTGATCAGGTCAGGGGCTTAGACAGCGAATCCTCAATGGGTGACTACACACCATTTTTCAAAATAAAAGATGCTCTATTTCTCCTTGACCTTACGAGAGTGCTAATGGAAAAGTTAAAGGACTATCACCAACCCATGCACTGAATTGCTCCTCCCCCATCCCAAGTTTGGAGATATACTAGGTCTTTCTGTTGTCGTCATTTTGATACTGAAATCTTGCTTGACAGGAAAAGTAAAAACTGATCCTCACACGATCCTTCATCTGAAAGGCCTTGTGCTCTAGAGTCCTGGCGATTTCTGGCCATACTATTAATCTATTATTATTCCTTTTTTGATGGAGAAACAGGCACATCCATTCCCGCCTCCCGGCAGCTCAACAGATGTAAACACGGTATTTCTGAGTTAGACGCACCAGTGAAGCCATATCTACACAGTGCTCTGTTCAGAATTTCAGACCACAAAGCTGAACTCTTTCCCTGAAATTACAAAATCACCAGCTTGATTCTCTTCAGTGTGCCCCAGGAAAACTATATAAAGAAAAAGACAATAATCCCCAAAGCATATTACAACAAAGCCCTCCCAGAGGGCAGGAGGAAAGGTTGCAGGGGGCAAGCAAGCCAGCACAGCAGACGCCGAGGTCCCCTTTCCTGTTAAGAGGCTCTGACTCTGAGCTGCTAGTGACATCACAGTCCTGGTCCATCCTGTGGCTGTTTTAGCTCCAATTCCTTTCCCGGCCATACTGTAAAGTGCTTGTTCTTAATCGGTTCTGATGACCCTATCTCTTCCTTTGTCACTCATCCCTATCCCTCCTTGTTTAGTCTTCAGGTTTGAAATGAGTTAAGGAGCGAGGATTACAGTGCATGCTGGAAACCCACAGAGATTCAGGTAAATGACACAGGGCTTATGGGTAGGGACTGTTAGGGACTGTCTTTCCTTGTCCTCACAGCTAATCCATGTGTAGACGCAGACAAAAGATTTCTTCATTCTTGCATCACAGTGCTTTTTAGATGCTCGCATAGATGCTCGCAAACACGGCTGGCAACGGTAACACAAGAACACATCTCCCCTTTCAGTCCTCTCAGGCCAGGAGGAATGCAGTGCGGGGCTACGGTGAGGCCGACCGGGCAGAAAGCCTTGGAAACAGGAAATTCATTTCTTCTTTAACATTTGTTTATTCAATCTCTTGGTCTCTGTCTGCCTCTGTTTCTCTTTGTATGTGTCTCTGTCTCTGTCTCTCTCAGTGTGTGTGTTTATGTGTGTGTGTATTGT
Organism: Microtus pennsylvanicus; assembly: GCF_037038515.1. Classification (NCBI taxonomy): domain Eukaryota; kingdom Metazoa; phylum Chordata; class Mammalia; order Rodentia; family Cricetidae; genus Microtus; species Microtus pennsylvanicus. The sequence continues at coordinate 94,661,050 of NC_134585.1, read as the reverse complement.
GTGGATTCCAAAGATTGAATTCAGGTTCCAAACCTGACAGCAAGCTTGCTGAGCCATCTGGGAGGCCCTAGACACTTTTATCAGCTTTTTGTTGGACGTGTAATGTACTCACTTCTGGTGCATAACGTGACACCAAATTACAGTGGGTCCATACCGAGCAACAGCATGGGGAAAGCAAATGGAAACTAGCGATTTCAAAAACTCGTTCTACCCAGTTAACTCTAGTCCATATGGGTAGAATTTTTCACTAATTCTTTCAGGCATTTTGTCCTTCTAATAGTAAGAGGGATAGAATGCGGAACTTGCCCTCTTATATCCCCAGCTATGGTCTCAGCTCTACAAGAACTGCCGTTGGCTGAACCTCATTCATTATTATTGTTGTTTTTGGAGTGTAGTAACAATAACACATGGTTTTCTAATACTTAATTTGTTCTTATGTGCAGGGAGACTAATTAGTCTTAAAATTAAGATCAGAACTCTAGCATATAGCATTTTAAACTATCCAGATGTTTCATAGCTACAATGTGTTTTAAAATACACTCATCCCCACCATAAATGTTTTCTCTGAAGTCCATATCTCATTTCTACGTCTATGGAAAAGGTGACAGCATTCCCCAGCTGTAGTGTCCTCGACTCCCTGCAGCATGCAAATAGTTAAGCTCCGTGCAAGACTCCAGCAGAGAGAAAAGAAAGGAATTATTTGTCCTGCTTTAAACTATACAGTTGTTTTATCTTGGATGAGTCTGCTTGTCCAGCTTATCTAGAATATTCAACATCATAAAGCCCGAGTCTGGGGCTCCTTCTACCTGGGCTGGAGCTCATCCAATGTTGGAGGGAAGGCCTTCACATGGCCAAGACTTCCTGGTGGGGAGGTTGTAGTGTTCCCCATTGATATCTAAGTGTATTTTCTTTATATTTTCTAAAAATAAAGCTTTCAATGGTTATATTTATAAAAAATTATGAAAATACAATTTTACTTTTGTAGCTATAGGCAAGCAAATAAAGAGTAGAATCTGACATATAATTTGAAATGAGATTATATTAAACGGATTTACTTATGATTATGATGTAATTAGATGGAGTCAATTGTGTTCAGGGGGTATGGACTAAGACAATTATGATGATGACGTAATGGAAAGTGATTTAGCCAATGCCTGGTTTTACGACAAACAATTTAGTCCCAAACTTGAGTTATCATCTGATTTTTGCCATATTGACACAAACAAGTAAATTATTGCCCAAAGTAGGTCACCAGAAGATACACACAAATTTAAAAGAAGTGGGGGGGGGATTCAAAACTTTGGATTGATATAATTTGGTTGCTAGGCCAGAATTACTCTCATTTAACTCTAAATGAATTTAGCATGAACGTAAAGCCTGGGAAACAGGCAGAAGCCGGCACAATGACTTGACAGCGAAGAGATTAAAGGCGAGCTGTACCCTTTCAACATGACTGTGGTATGTGGCCGGTATGCAAAACACTTTGATTGGTAGTTCAGCTTGCTTTACGGAAAGGATGATGTGAAACACTACACTCGGCATGGTTTCCAGATACCTCCCCAGGGTTCATGCATCTAGATGTGAATATTTTCACGGTGCAGCTCCCCACTTGTCAGCTGCACGACCATGAAGGGACACCCTGCGAATTCCACAAACCTGTCCGGAATGGCTCAGATCAGCCCTGAAAAGGACCTGTGTATTCAACTCAAAAGTTAACAGGATGCTCATTTTCATTCATGAACAAAATAAATTTGCTTATTTTTAACAAGTAAAACGTAAGGCCTTCCAGAATTATTTGCTAGGATTTTAGAATAATAACAATATTAATTATTATTGGACTAATATCTTACATCTATCATATATTAAAAATAAAGTTGTCTTGAGGTTAGAAGAACCCCATTTTTTTTTCAGAAAGCAAAATTAAAAGTAGATTCTGTGTGCAATATATGTTAGTAAATCAATTGCTGAACGTGAATACGAGTGTCAGGTTTAAACAATGAATACAATGAATATGAAAGCCTACGCTGTTGGTTGTTTTGTTTTGAAAACTTTAGAAGGCAGAGAGAACCTATTTTAGAGTTTTTGATGCAACACGAAGTAAAAGAAATCAAGATAGAACAACAAAAAAACCACAGGGTTGTATGAAAATTATCTACAAAGCAGCGGAACCCGTAAGCATCATGCTCGCTGATAGTGCGAGGGGCCGGGAGACTGCGCACCAGCTGTCAGCCAGCCTCATTCCTTTTGCAGCAGCTGCTCATCTGAAAATAGCTCCCCGTGAGAAAGGAGGGCTCCAAAGGGACCCATGGCCATAGGCTTCTCTACAGCACCCCGAGAGCCTCACGTTTGTTATGGTGGGTGGGAAATGAACTACAGAATAGTCACCCCAGAAGGGACCTCTACTTATGCCACGCTGCATTAAGACCATGACGAGGTTTTAGTGGGTACCGTTTCCGTGGATTTCCTTTGTGATGGCTGATGCCTGCTGCTTCCTTTGCTTCACCATGGCACTGTGTGATAGCATGGTGTTTTGGTTCCCTGTTGAAAATAAAGGGACACTGTTGAGACGGTGCAAAGACCTCGTTATGACCATCCTTTCTGCAAGAGAACATCTTTCTTCTTTATTAAGAATTCATCATTGCTTTTGACTGAGTGACCACCACATACTGCTTGTCTGTCTGCAGTGCATGGTTTTCATCAGCAGCCCATGCCTCAGGGGACAGAGGACGGCACAAGACTCAGACCCCTTCTTTCAGTGTGTTGACCACTTTGCACTGAGAAGCAATGAAAGTGCCAGCTTCCTTATGCTCCCCTCTCTCCCCTACACTTTAGGTTTTTTGTTTTCATCTGCTAGTACTTTTCTCCTGGCTGCCATCCCACCAGCATCAGAGGACATCCCTTCCAGCACCCTCTGAGACCGAGGAAGAGGCCAGCCTCAGCCAGAACTCTTCGGTGCTAACATTTTAGGTCTGCATCAACAGCCTCCCTTTAGAGCAAAGAATGGCAAATTTATGAGTCACAGCTCTGGACCTCTGGGGACAACTGACTAATACGACATTTTAGGAAACAATATACTCACCTTACTGTCAGACTGCACTTTTCAGCAGGGGTGGGTCCCAATTGTAGAGGAAAACGCTGAAGGTGGAATATGATGGCACTTGGGCCTGATGGGTTTTATCCTTGAACCTGGAACGGCATGGTCCCTAGCTCTGACTCAAACTGGGGACTGAGCCTCTCTGAAGAGACTGGCATCCAGCTGACATCAACTGACTATATATAGCACCAAATACTTTAGCTACTCATATCTTCCTGGCAAAAGGGAGGGAGAGGGAGAGATTAAGTTCTCTCTATTGTGTTTCTGGGCTGTGAGATAGTTGAATGGAATACTCATTCAAGAAGAACGCTTTTAGTGAACACCTTCTGTTGGAAGAGACCACAGCCCAAATGGATTTTAAAGATGTAGTTCTTATTCTATACCATAGTTGAGGTGACAAGAGACAGATATTAATTAGAGCAAAATGATCGCTTATTTAAAATCAAAATGAACTGTAGGGGCCCTGGAGAGATGACTCTGTGGTTAAGAATACTTGCTGTTCTTGCGGAGGACCTGGGTTCAGATCCCAGTCACTCGTGTGGTGGCTCACAGCTGCCTGGACTTCAGCTTCAGAGAATCTGACACATTTTTTTAGCCACTACAGGTGGGTATTCAGAGAGAGAGAGAGAGAGAGAGAGAGAGAGAGAGAGAGAGAGAGAGAACAGAGAAGAAGAGGGGGAATGAGGAGGGGGAAGAAGGGGAGAGAGAAGAATAAAATAAACCTTTTAAAAATTAACATTATGGACAATATTCATGGGGCCTCGTCAAGACCAAAAGCTGTGATGAGCTGGTCAACAGAGCAAGGATGTAACCAAAGAGGAGACTGATTGCAGCTCTTAACAACAGGCAATATCTGAATGGTGACAAAGGAGAGCTTAAAATTGGCTTCTAACTGGGTCACACTTTGGAAGGCATCCATAGAGGTTATCCCTGCGAAGTTGCCCGGCCTCTTTCAGGCCTGGAGGGAAGGATTTCTGTCTCCAGGAACAATAACAGGGAACATCCTCAGCGTCAACCGTCTTGGCTTCCTTGATGGACTTTGATCACAAAGTCACGTTCCCTTCTCCCACGCCAAGTTTTTCTTTCACTCTTTCCCATTTCCAGGAACACCCTTCCCTGCTCACCTGGCTCACTTCTTCACATGTTCAGGGCTCAGGTTGAATACTAAGTCCTCACAATACCTTGTCCCAACCATCCTGCCTACATCACACTGTACCACTCTCAAGTCCCTCACTCAGTGTTCTTAGTGCCTTGAAATTAGTCAAGAGTAGTAGCATATGGGAGTGAGTGATGGAATCACTCCTCATTGAAACAAACAACCGGGGCTGGAGAGATGGCTCAGAGGTTAAGAGCACTGACTGCTCTTCCAGAGGTCCTGAGTTCAATTCAAGGTGAAGGAAGCCTTGCCAGGTGTTCTGTTCTTAAAGGCTCTTGATTCCCAACAAAGTCACACTCAGTATATTTCTATTGTATCTATAGACAGATCTGGCACTTGACCAAATCATGCCCTGCCCCATGTCACATTGTGATTACCCTTTGGTCCGTAGTACCACCATCCCATTCCTATGGCCCAGGCTCAGCCCTGCCCCTGCTCCACCTCCAACACGATGAAAACTAGAAAAAGATATCCCCGTACTCAAGACACCTGTCTTCCTAGGAAATCTTCCCAAGTCTGTTCAAACAAGGCAGTGCTTTCTTTTCCCCTCGAGTTCTGAATTCTTAAGTAGTTCCTAATTGATGCTAAAGACCAAAAAAAAGGGGGGGGATTTATTTTCCTTAATGATCAGAATGATGGCATTCTAGTGTCTAAACTCTGTCTTGGGAAGATAGAGACTGGAGTTCCTTTACTGTGTATGTGATAGAGCTACATAATATCTGTGTGGTACAACTGTTCCCATTGTTGTGCCGGCCCCAGCTGCATTTCCAATCTTACCATTTGGTGAAAGATCAGAAAAGATCAAATAAGGTGATTCTTTTCACCGCATTACTGACCAACAAAAATCTACATCTCGAGACCCATGAAAGCCAAACTTATACTACCGCAGGTAAACACGGGCACCTCAGCCAACTGGTAAACAAGGTTTGCCACGACTGCCCTTAACTGAGAGCTTGTTTTGAAACTCTGTGTTTCTCCTTGTCCTCTTTGCAGTCTATCTTAGGTGGCTACAGGAAATTCCAGATTCAGGCAGGATTTGAAGGGTGCAGGATGTGGGAGCTGACTGGGAGCTGAGCAAATATCACATTACTGTTCCTGAGGCTTGGGTTCAGGTTGACACACAGGAAACCTAAAACAGGCAGGAGCTGCAGTGGCACTGAGGGATGGCTCCAACAGCAAGTTGTCATGCTACCTGTAGGGATAAATAACACATCAAACCTTAGAATAAACCAGGGAAATAGTGGGGAGGAAGCAGAATGCAAAGACCAGTCTGTCAAGGCAACGTTAAAGGAGTAAGTCTAGGAACTTGGAAATATACTTCACAGATGTGCAAACAAGTAGAAGGGCTTTTAAATAACTTAGGGTTCTGTTTGACATGAGACATTATTGCTCCTGACAGCACCAATATATTCCTAAGAGAATGTTGAGCACCGAAGACACTCCACTTGGAGCTTGTTTTCTTCTTGACAAAACTGGTCTTTGGGCAAGGAATTGCCCATGCATCGACCACTGACAAAATGCATGCTGTCTGGACAGGACAAGCAGGATACAAGAAACAAGACTGTTAAATCCTGCCAAGATAGGGTAAGATAGTTTTGAAAAGTTTCCTGCCTCTGAAAATGGTCTGTCAATTACTCTAGGCCTTAGCCAAAGTTGGTTGCTCCAACGTTGCAAGTGAAACTTCTGGTGATTGCCCAGGTAGCCAGTTGTCTCTGTCATTTGTTGCACATTTTAGAAGTTGCTTGATTGCACGTCCTGCTTACTCAAGTAATATTATTTCCCTTCTCGGGTTTTTGATGGGGACGAAGACTAGATAGTTGTAGTTACTTTCCTCTCATGACTTGGCCAAGTTATTTATTACACAAGACTTAAACTCATTAGAATAGGATAATCATTGAAACATTTATCATATGTTTCTTGCTTGATATTGTTTGTGCTGGTTGTAATTCTAATTTTATACCTGATATTTGTTCTTATTATATATAATTTTATATTAGGCTTAGAACTTTCTTATTTAAACAAAAGGGGAAGGTGCTGTAGGAATTCCTACAGCCAGTAGCCTTTAAGTTACCTGCCCACTTGGACATGGCCTCTTATACTATATATGCTGATGTAAAGCACACGTCCAGCCTCTCTTCTGGCGGCCTGATTTGGTTCCTGTTCAGAGGATTGTGATCTGTGAGTCTACTCCCTAAATAAATAACCCTTTATGATACTTAATTCTGAGCTAGTGTGGGATTTCTTTTTAGTGTCCTTCTTCACTAGTCTGTTTTGAACATGTCTATAATAAAGAGAACAGAAATGTACCAAATAATTACAGCAATGTGTTCCTTATATGTGTTCCTTTGGAGTCCCGAAACCCCAGGACTTGGTGGAGGTGAGTTTTATTCATAACCTATGCAACTGTTACCCTGTTCATGCTTTTCTGGTTTGCCGACTCCTGGAGATCTTCATGATATCTATTCTCAGTGTGTTTCCCTCTCTGTCAGCTGTGCAAATATTGAAGTTATTAAAGTGGGAAGTGTAAACAAATAAAGGCAAGGGCACTGTTTTTCAGTCCCTTCCTTCTTTTCCTGGCCTGGGTACCACAGTCCGGCAAACACACCACCTCATGCTGAGAACGAGCATCAAGTCCCACTCCACCGAAACGACTCACAAAGGGAACACACAGGCTTCATCTGTCTTCTTCTGCAAGTTACTTTTGTTTTCTTTTGTTTCTTATGCATTTCTTTAAAGGCTCAAATGAAGCCTCAAAATAAGTTGAGAAGAGAAAAAAGGGAGTGGTAAGCAGAGTCCGCTGGCTGGCTTTTCGAGGACAAACCCTAAAGTAATGGGCTAAGAACTTGGAAATTAAGTTTTGTACACAGGAATATCAGGAAACAAGTTGCCAAAACAAACCTGCAAGTCATTTTCCTTCTTGCTCAAGCTGAACGTTGCAGAGCCTTGTCACACTCTCTTGCACAGTTCCAGCCAGGCCACATTCTATACAGATTCAAAACACTGAAGCTCAACTATACAAGGAAAAATAATCCGTCTCTTACATACAGACCTCAACTGACATAATTAAATAAGTTCATTCAAGGAGTTAAACATTGTGATATGTATCTAGAATCTCAGCACCCAGGAGGCTTGGGCTGTAGGCTCATGATTTCAAGGCCAGTCTGGGCTATATAAGTAAGGCTGTCTTAAAAAACAAACAACAAAAACACTAAAGTATGAAACTTCGGAGACAGGTCAGAGGGTCCAATTCTTGCTGTGAAAACATGAGGCCATAAGTTTGCATCTCCAGAACCACATACAGGTGGCCAAGATCGCAAGTGTCTCATCCCAGCTCTCCTAGACCATGATGGGAGGCAGAAACAGAAGAACCCCCAGGAGATTGCAGGCCCACCAACCTGGCACACACAGCAGAGAAACAGCCCCCGGATCCTTCCTTGAGATGGGAGGCAATGATCTCTGATCTCTACACACATGCCATGGCACACATGCCCCACCCCCTACAAACTGTTCTTTTTGTAACCTCACAGTCAGGTGGCACATGCCAGAGTGTCTGTAACATGGCTGTCAAATGGGGATGTAAGAGTCTTGGCCATTTTACTAGCTAGGGTAGAGGGGAGGTGGGAATGTTGGCAAGAAGGGAGGAAGGAAAAGTTTGGTCAGGATGTAATACATGAGAGAAGAATTTGTTTTAAAAAGTTAGCTTCAACCTATGAAAAGATATGTCATCTTAAATAACGGCTGAACACTAGTGTAGATGAGGCACAGAGAGATTCCTTCCTGTGTTAAAGGTTGCACATAGAGAAAAATAGTACAATGTTTCTTTATCTGAGCAAAAATAAATATAACTTGAGTTTTGGTATTGATACATGTGGGATTGCAAAGAAATGAAGCATCCAAAATGAATAGTGGAAGGCTGGCATATTTGATAAACATATGTGGGTGCTATTTATGATGAATTAAAAGCTCATATGAATTTGAGGGGCCTGCTCATTAAGACCAGAATGAGCAGGATATAAAGCCTAAGCAGATGACTCAGGTACTGGAGGTTTGAACTCTAATTTTTTACGTTAAGGGAGTCCACAAAGAGTACACATCTGGCAGGAATATGCAGTGTTTGGGATTTTTATCTTTTGTCTGTCTATAGATAGGATGTATGATGCTGTCCTGAGATGCAGGCTGATGACAGTAACCACAGTTTCAGGTAGACATTTGATCATCAGAGGAAAGAACACAGCTCTGCAGTGTGCTGTGTTACTGAGCTTAGGTGTGCTAAATTCATCTTGCTTTATTTTTCCCATATGGCTGGCTTATCAGGACACCGTTCGTGGGGTATTTGTATTTCAAAGAACCATTTATGGCTCAAAGGAAAGAGCAAGTTTGATGTGGAATTCCCCTCTGTATGCTGTGATAAATTACCATTGATAAATTAAGGAACTGCTTTGGGTCTATAGCAGAGCAATAAGGGAACAGAGCTAGGCAGGGAAAACTAAGCTGAATGTTGGGAGAAAGGAGGAGGAGTAGAGAGAAACCATGTAGCCCTGCCGGAGGAAGACATCAGAACCTTGCTGGTAAGCCATGACCTCATGGTGAGACACAGATTAATGGCGATGGGTTAAATTAAGATGTAAAAGCTAGCCAATAAGGAGTTAGAGCTAATAGGCCAAGCCGTGATTTAATTAATACAGTTTCTGTGTGGTTCTTTTAGTTCTGGACACCTGGAACGAACAAGAAGCCTCCCCCTACTCAGGTTTCATCCCTCAAAAGGAGAGCAAGTGGCACGCATGTGTGATTACCTGGGCGTGATTTGGATGGAGAAATGTGGGTGCATTTGGAGCTAAAACCAGGAAGACATGATATAAAAACCAAAATGTCTGGTAGTCCGAGATTTCAGATGGTTTGTGTCTGAGGCTTGAACCGTGGAGAGAAGAGACACTGGAATGTCTCATTCCCAAATACATTATTATACTTACATAAAAGTTGGCAGAACTGTAGCTTCTGCTTGGGAAACTTTGAAGAGGTTGATGTAAGGGGGTTTTATATTTTTTCCTTTTATTGAAAATAGATTTTTTTTCTCCCATAATCTATCCAGATCAATCTTCCCCTCCCTCTACTCCTTCTAGTTTCTTTTAAGCTCCCTGTCCCATCCCCACAAGAGGTATTGTTTTGTGTTAAATCATTTAAAAAACATAACTCTTGAAGGATGATTCAAGCATTCATGTAATGAGAAAGACTGGGCCAGGATAGGAGTAATCTAGGAGCTCTGTTTCCAGGGACTAAGATGAACTAGTTTGACTAGATTGGTGCCTACTACCCTACCCGAGGGAGGTAGTATGGAAGCTGGCCCTAAAAGGTCAGTCAGGACTAAGCTGTGAGTATTCTTGAGTGATAAGGAACTGTCTTTTACTTCATGGGTAATAAAAGCCATTGGAGACTATATGACAGGGAAGTTTATCTTGTAACCATGGCAGCAATGTGGAGGCTAAATCCAGAAGAGGCTGTGAGGCCAACCAGAGTTTGTTGCAGCAGCTCAGAAGCATACTTTCATGGAATAGCTGAGGAAATGGAAAAAAATATAATGAGGAGACTTTAGGGACAAATCATTTTATTACAAAATATTTGTTACTTTCTTGCAGTGCTAGCTGCTAGGGACTCAGTGAGAAGACAGACGTGGGAACAAACAATTATGTAGCAATAAGATAATCATTACAATGGAGATAAATAGAAAACAACTGAAAACCAGTGAGGAGGGACAACCACACGTGCGTTTCAGAAGCAGGCACATCTCTGTGACTGAGGCAACGTGTCATGTGGGAGTTCCAGAGCAGAGACTCTCCAGGCCAATGATTCTCAACCTTCCTAATGCCGTGACCCTTTAATACAGCTTCCTGTTTCCTTAAGATCAAGATCCAAAGTCGATCACCAAAGGGAAGTGGAATCCTGGCCTACGACATCTTTGGCTGCTTTCTTACTGCTGCTGAGTCACACTGTTAGTCTTTCTTCCTTAAGGATTCCACCCACAGAAGGGCTTACAAAGACCTCCGTAGACACAGCGTCATGGGGTGAGTGGACTTAAGGACACCGTTGGGTCAGTTTCTCATCCCCCATCCTGGCTTATCTGGAGCATGTCCACCGTTTCTTGTAGTGAAGGTGCTACCTAACTCACCAGCCCCTCATATTCTTATCTTCTTAGAACTTATATTTTGTCTATTTTGTAGCACTTTCTCTTCTGGATATTTTGAGTATTTTTGTGTTTGTGTTTTGACTATATAAGACACTCCTATGAGGTCGGTCCTTTTAGTGTATCCCACTTTGTGGATTAAGAAACTGAGAAATAGATGAAGTGATTTTCCTTTAAAACACACACACACACACACACAGCAGTGTGACTAAAAAGTCCATGAATTCTGGAGTCTGTTGGTTACTTTGAAAGAGCGTGTAGCCTGGCCTGGTGGTGCTCGCCTGTGATTCCCAGCAATATGGGGGGCTGAGGCCAAAGGACTACTGCAAATTCAAGGCTAGTCTGAACTACAAATGAGGCATGGGCTACAGAATAAGATGTTGTTTCCAAAAAACAACATCCCCAAGGGGCTTCAGCACTAGCTCAGTGAGTAAGAGTGCTTGTTGAGTGTTGGAGACCTCACTTTAAAACCCTAGCAATGGTCAGCCCTGAAAACATACAGACAAGTAATATTATACAGAGTAAGCAAGCTGCACTTGTGTGTTTAGCAATGTATGTATGTATTATGCATGCATGCTTGTATGTATATATGTACATATATGTATGTATGAAAGGCTAATTAATGAAAAAAGAGGCCATGGATTTGAAAGAGATCAAGGGGGTCTATCAGAGGGTTTAGAGAAAGGGGTGGCGGAGATGACATACTGTGGTAGTTTAAATGTAACTGGCCCCTACAATCTCATATGGAGTAGCACGATTTGGAGGTGCAGCTTTGTTGGAGACGCATGGCCTCGTTGGAGGAAGTGCATCACTGTGGGAGTGGGCTTTGAGGTTTCCTATGCTCTGGATACAGCTCAGTATCAGTCCACTTCCTGTTGCCTATAAGATGTAGGATTCTCAGCTGCCAGCATCACAGTTGCCTACGTGCCACCATGCTTCCCATTCTGATGATAATGGGCTGAACCTCTGAAACTGTAAGCAAGACACCCTAATTAAATGTTTTCTTTATAAGAGTTGCCATGGTCATGGTGTCTCTTTACAGCAATAAAACCCGAACTAAGACATGTACTTATATTATAATCTCAAAAAAAAGAAATAATTAAAAAAATCTAGAATCCGTGAGAAAAAAGGTAGGCCTGTATACAACCCTAGAATAGGGAGGAAGATGTGGGTGGAGAGACAGGTAGATCCTAGGAGCTTGCTAGCCAGTCACCCAGCTCCAGGTTCAGGGAGAGACCTTGTCTTGAGAGAATAAGGCAGACAATGATAGAACAGGACACTTTATATCCTTCTCTGGGCTCCTCAGGCACAAATGCACACATACATGCACACACCCCCAAACTTAATAAAATATACTACAATAATTAGACCTATGGGTATATTTAAAATAGTTTTTAAAATACTAAAAATAAATAATAATAAATGCTTAATTCCATATCTTTAGTAAAGCATGCACAATTGCAGTCTGGAGAGGGGAGTGAAACCCAGTGTAATGAAACCTTAAGCTGGCCTCGAGCTCCATACAGTGGTTGAGGCTGGCTTTGATTCCTAAGCCTTCTGCCTTCATCTCCATGATGCTGGGCGTCTTGGCACTAACTGTCATGCTTGGTTCAACTGTTACAGTTTAAAAGCTCATTTGATACCTTTCATTTGATATTGGTGACAACCTATGAGTAAAGGGGAAAGTCACTTTTCCTCATTTTCTTACCCCCTCCCTTTTTCTCTTCTCCCATCTCCCTCCCTCTCTCCTTCCTCCCTCACTCCATCCTGGCCTTCCTTTCCTCTGTTTTGATTTTCTGCAAGACCATCACACTGGCTGGCCTGAAGAGCACCATGTAGCACAGGCTGGCCTCAACCTTATATAAATCATTTTGCCTCAGCCTCCCAAATACTAGGATGACAGGCATGAGCCATCACTCTTGCTGTGCCCCATTTCAACCAAGGAAAAGAGCATTGACAGAATAAGCTCACTTACTCAAGGTTGTATGGCAAGGTTGGGGCAGAAATCTCTGTCCAGCTCCCTGAGCATCTTCCTGCTTTCCTGGGTATCAACACCCCTGTGGGTTTGCAGGTCAGAGGCAAGGACAATCTGAGATATTCTCCTACTGACTCACAGAGAAGGGTCTTTTATGGTGAACACCTTTTGTTACGATAGTCAACACCACGCCTAAGTCCCTAGTGAAGACTTCTTGTATCATCTTATCTTATTTTTCATGGATACGAAAAGATCCGGTGTTGGCATCTCAGTTTTAGAAACTGTACTCTTTCAAAAGGAAAGTGGCAATTACAGTGTACTACCCTTTCCATGGCCCACTTCTCGCTGGACACAGGGTCTCATTATGTGGCCCAGGCTGGTTTCACACCTGCACTGTTCCAACCCCAGTCTCCTGAGTGCTGGTATTTTGGGTGTGAGCAGCCATATCCAGCCCCGCTTGCTGGTTAAAAAAAGAGAAAAAATGTCCCAAATCTTTAAATGTGCTTCTAAGAATACAAAATTGTGTTTGGTTTCATTTGAATGAGTTTCCTACCATAAAAATAGAACTATATATAAAAGTGGGAAAACATGCCTTCTAGTATATACTATATGTATAATTAATATAGCCTTTATTCTCAATAAATTGCTAAGATTTTGCATAGAAATAAGACTATTTAATTGTTATTTTAGGCCCCATAGTTTATGAAAATTTTATGATTGATATTCATATTCAACTTAGATATGAGGAAATGTACTAAGAAGTTGAAACATAATGTACTCTACAGACAGAAAGTAACATATTTACTGGATATTTTTTTTTTATAATAAGAAAGCCTACTTAAACAAAACATCAAGAGTAATAACTACAACAAAAACCATCTGATAGAAGTATTCAAGGAAGAATAGCGAGGATTAAATCAACCTGTATCCATAGATGTGGTTTAAGGGGCAATGGGGTTATAATGAGAATGTCAGCGTGGTCAAATCAGATAGCTTTCCTGGCCGAGGAACCCACTTTCTCAAGCCAGGATTTAGGAAAAGTGAGCACAGAGAGGCAAGCCAGTACCTGACGGACAATGGCCTTTATTACCAATGGCCGTGGTTCTGTTTCTGTTCGGTGGCCCAGAGAGAGGCACACACTCACAATACACCACTGTTTATATTCAGCCTAAGGGGTGTTCCAGGCTTTTTCTTTGGGGCTGCCAACCAGCTCCCAAATCATGGCCTGGAGACTTATTAGTTATGAATGCTCATCCTCAGCTTAGGCTAGCTCTTTTAACTCAACCCGTCTCTTTCCATCTACATTTTGCCTCGGGGCGTTTAACCTTTCATTCTGGATACCCTGCTTTTTCTTGTGTCTGGCTGGTGTGGCTGCCTGCCTTCTGGCACCAGGCATGTTTCTTTCTCCTCCTTCTCTTCTCCCTTTTCTCATTTCTCATCCTATTTATTCTCTCTTCCTGCCAGTCCCGCCTCTCCTCTCCTATCTAGATTTTTAGCTGTTCAGCTCTTTATTAGACCAATCAGGTGCCTTGGGCAGGCAAGGTGAAACAAATGCAGCAGGTCTTTCTTTACATAATTAAGCACACATCCTTGCATCATCAAACAAATTCGTTATAAACAAATGTAACACACCTTTACACAGTTAAAGTAATATTCCTCAGTGTAAACAAATGTAACACATCTTTGCCTAGTTAAAGTAATATCAAACAACAAAGATGGCTGGGCCTTCTAATTTTCCTCAATTCCTATTATCTCCATAACATTTCTGCCTTGCTAAGTATTTAGATTTAAAGCTATGATTTGCCACAAGGACCTGCATGTTGATGTCTGCTTTACTATCTTTCTGTTTGTTTTATTCTGCTTCTCTCTATTGATTTGGTTTGGTGAATTCTAAAGCCTGTCTACTTAACAATGTTTCAGAAGAACCAAAAAATTTAAGTGCTATTTGCTGTGTCTGAAGTTACAGAAAAGTAAACTATTTGAAATAAAAGTCCCACCTTCTCCATAGAGAACCATAGTGCTGATGTGTTTCCAATTTCACATGGGATGAGTGATCTCAAGACTGTATGGGCCATCTTCCTCAGGAAATCTTTGCTAAACAAAAGTTGAAAAATAAATAAACTTTTTCTAAACTATTGCAGTCCTCAACATGGCTGCCAAAACAAGCCCTGAAACTTGGATGACACATATAGACACACTAATAGAGAACGGGGACATCTCATGGGGCCTCACTACTAGGCAAAGACCTAGAGGCAATTAAGGAATTTGGTGGGTGGGAAAAATAATCTTCCCCAGGGGATATTTACCCAATTCCAAGTAGTCAGTCTTAAAATCATATACTTATAAATAACATTATATAGACTGAGTAGATTATATTTCTATGTTGAGAATTATATATGTACACATAAAAACAATTAAAAATCGAGAGCAATTTTAAAAAAATAGAGACCATAAATTTGAAAGAGAGAAAGGAGTGGGGGGGGGGGTTCGTGAGAAAAGTTAGAGGGAAGAAAGGAAGGGAGAAAACAATGCAATTGTATTATGATTTTTAAAATTAAAATAAAAATGATATATAAAAGTGTGGCTGTTACTTTTACACACCTGTACATATGGTTTTAGGCCTTTGGAAGTGGTTTATAGAAGAAATA
Organism: Microtus pennsylvanicus; assembly: GCF_037038515.1. Lineage (NCBI taxonomy): Eukaryota > Metazoa > Chordata > Mammalia > Rodentia > Cricetidae > Microtus > Microtus pennsylvanicus. Next base: position 94,645,999 of record NC_134585.1, on the reverse strand, counting down.
TGAAAGACTTTGGACGTGGAATCTGCAGAAGCTCAGAATACTATAAGCAGGGCTTCATAAACCATTCGGGTGTGAATATGGGAAAGCAGAATTCTTATAGAAACCAGGTAGTAAAAATCATGCCCATGGGTGTTTAGGGGCAACAAGGAAGGGTTCTATTGCTCTCAAGGCCCTGTATGCTATACTTTGGGGGAAAAAATGGGTAAATTAAAAGACCGTGGTTAGGGGTTGATTTGGTGGCTCAGTAAAGGCACCTGCACTTGGGAGATAAATGGAGGTGAATCTTTGAGTTTAGAGGCTAGGTTGAGAGCCCCAGGCCAGTTGTGGCTGCATAGTGAGGTCCCATCTGAATGAATAAAAATCAAATGGGTTTGCCACACCTTCTCAGCAAGGTCTAGGACCATAGTTTTAAAACCAGTTTATATGAAAAAGTCTTAATTCTTTAATCTCCTCCTCCAGTGTTCATGTGGAAACAGCTCAAAATTTGTGTTTCCAAAGAAAATAGTAATTTATCAGAAAATTGCTATGATAAGGAATTATTTTTTGCTTTATGAATCTTTCCCCTTTTCTCTCTCTTTTTTTTTCTTTTGTTACTGTTAACTACTGGTCATTGGAAAGGGAAAAAATGTCCTGTGTTCTCGAGCTTTCTAACTAAGTCATTGTGTAGTTTGAAGGAAGTTCAATGCCTAGACTTTAAACTGGTATAATAATGTTTATTATAATAGTAAACCAAAAAAATGGCGTAAGGAAGTTACTGGTTTTAAATGTTTTATATATATATATATATATATATATATATATGGAACTTAATCCACCTTTCTTTATGTCCCTGCCTCAAACCTGTTTTTGTTAAGGAGTATGGTCTTATTTTTAAACGTGACCACCATTGTGCTTTGGTAGTTTATTTTTGTGGTTGGTATAAAAATCACAGTTTTATTTTGAGATGGTAAGTACAAAAGTGACTAAATGCCAGTTTCCAATTTCCGCGGACAAACTTTGCCCTTGGAGTTAATGGCTCTGGAGAACAAAGGCTTTGACATTCAGACAGGCTTGAGTCAGCCAACAGGAATGAAGAACACAGATGTGTGACCCACTGCCCTCTTGTTTAGAAGGAGTCTACACCCACCAGGTATCGACCTAGCATGATGTAATATTTCAGGGGAGGCAACGTTAATATTGTCCCTACAATGTGTCACTATTGTCTGCATATGAGTATGTCTAGAATTCATATCCCATGAACTGAATGTTTGCTTTGCACTGTTTTATACTTTTGAAATTCATTGTACACATGTGTTGATCATCCTTAGTTATCAGGTCTATTTTTCTATTCCCCATTTCTCTCTAAATATTATTTCTGAGTAGAAGTTTTCTCTGACACTTTTTTCCCATGAGTTGGTTGTATACAGTCAGCCTTGTTGGCTTATGAGACATACCACAGATTATCCCAGGGAAAAAGGAACAAGAGACCTCTTTGTTGGTGTTTCTTAGTATGACAGGCATTATACAGACTGAGTCATCTTTTTCTGTCCCTCCGCAGACCCTTCCATAGCTCCCATGGATTGGCAGTATCGCTGATGAAATAACATGTACATTTTTAATACCTTTTTAAATGTTCCTCCGGTGACATCCCGCCTTCCATTTTCAGTCACAGTACAGCTCATTCCAGTATTTGTGAGCCCGAGTCACATGATAACCCTGAAAGCTGTTATACCATCTAGTTGCTATTCTTGGAATGTACTTCCCCTTCTCCTAAGCTACAGGTCTTCCCTCCTTTAAAACTGCTAAAGGATTGACTTCTGTTGTTTTCTTATCTACCTATACTATTTATGGAGTTTATTGCCTTCAGATAGTAAAGAATAGAAAGCAGAGGGCAAGCAAGGCCAGAGTTCTAATCATCACTTCCTCTGGTGGTCAGATAAAAAGACTAGCCACAGACTCCTAGGCAATCACAATCTGCTCACCAATGTAACTTCCTGGTTACCGTAAGAGAGGATTGCCCCTGTTCTTATTTAGAGTCAAGGCCTACTCCTGTGAACTAGGTCTCATTTGCTCATCTCTGTTCAAAATTAAGCCCTTACTTCCTACAATTGCCACTTGTTTCCTCTCTATTCCTGTCATTTACTCTTTCTACTGGAGTTTCCCCATCAGCATAGAAACAGTGCTAATCTCTATCTTACATCAAAAGCAAACACAAAAGGCTGGGATATAGCTCAGGAGTAAAGTGCTTGCCTAGCGTGTTTCAGCCCATAGGTTCAATCCTCAGCACCACAAAAATAGTTACTTAATGTCTCATAGGTTGGCTGGGTGGTGGTGGCGCACACCCTTAATCCTAGCACTGGGGAGGCAGAGGCAGGCGGATCTCTGTGAGTTCGAGGCCAGCCTGGTTTACAAGAGCTAGTCCAGAACAGGCTCCAAAGCCACACCAAGAAACCATGTCTCGAAACACACAAACATACAAAAAAAAAAAAGTCTCATAGGCCTGATGAGATGGTATATGACTCTAATCCCAACACGCAGGAGGCAGGAGAATTGTTGAAAGTTCAAGCCAGCCTGGTATATACGACAGGTATAAGAACAGAAAAGGCTACATAACAAGACTCTGTCTTGAGGACATTAGGGCATGGGCTAGGGGACGTGTTCTAAGTTCACTCATACACTTTCTTAAACATGGCCTTATGTGAGCCATTGCAATATATTAAGATAAACGAGTGGATAAAAAATGAATACTTAAAAAATAGTTTAAAAGAAAGAAAGATCCTTTCCCAAAGCAAAACAAAACAAAATAGAAATGACATAAAATCAAAACATAAACACACACACAGAAGCTCACAGACAGAATCAAAGCATAATAAGCCCTTCCTTTGGTCTACTCTGCCCCTAGAGTCCTTGCTCAGCCCTGCCCTCCAGATGTAGCCACATGGCTGCTTCAGTCTTAATCTGCTGCACCAATACAAACTGGTTCCTGTCATGTCCCTCTGGTGCTTAACTCAAAACCTTGACCATTCCCCATGACTTCGTTCTGTTTTCCACATTCCATAATGAAATACCCAGAGGAAAGCCTGTCTTCAAAATGAAACTGAGTCTTTGATTCTCTCTTTTTAAAATTTTGTTTATTTGTTTGTTTGTTTGTTTTTTATTTATTTTGGTGGTGGTAGTGAGGGTTAAGACAGGGTCTTGTGTAGCCCAGAACTTACTATACAGCCAAAGCTGACCTTGAACTCTTGACTCCCCACCTCTAGAGTTTGGAGATTACAAGCGTGCTTGTCCACCACTCTCTCATGCCTTCTGCCATCTGTTTTAATAAAGTTTACTTAGAATGAAGTCATAGCCATTTGCTGGCCTTTCTATAAAAACCTCTGCTTTATAATAGCAAGACCGGGCATCATAACATGCATGGCCCACAAAGCCTAAGCTATTTACTGTCTGACCTCTTAGACCAAAAGCTAGCCTGTCCCTGCACTAGAATATAGACACACCGAGGAAAGTGCTTAGTTTTGTTTCCTTGTATAAAATCCTACAAGAATATCTAATGTCTAGCAGAGGCTTTCTTACCACTTTCTGAAGGAAACACAAAGAAAGAACGCAAGGTTATTTCGAGGCCTTAATGTTTTTTCTTCCTCTCTGACTTCACAAACCACCCATTGTGGGTGCTGAAAACCAAGCACTGGTCCTCTGCAAGAGCAATAGCACTCTACTGAGCCACCTCTCCTGCTGGCTAACTTTCTTCAGCAGCTGAAGATCGCTGCCTATGGATGGTGCCTCCCACAGTGGGCTGGACTTTCCCACATCAATTACCAATCCAGATAACCCAGCTACAGTCATGCCCATAAGCGATTCTGATCTAGGCAATTCCTCAGTTGAATCTTTCCTTGCAAATGAATCTAGGCTGTCCCAGGTTGACAACTAAGGATGACTAGGAAAACTCTTATGAAGTAATTCACCTTTCTGTTTTCTGTTTCTATTAATAATAAGACACCTTATTATTAGTAGGGATCATGTTTACTCCATTTACAGCTTTTGTTCATGAGACGTCACCCAAACACTGGATTTCACCGGCATAGGCCACTCCCCTGATTGTACAACACGCATCAGAAGGAGATACTTCCCATATGAACTCTGATCTCTGCAGGCATGACACAAAGCCTGTAATAAATAAGTGGATGTTCTATGTTCATAGTTAAAACAAAAGCAAACAAGCAAGAAGTCTCGGCTGGATCTAATTAGTTCTAGGTGACTAAAATTTCTGTGAGCCTGTGAAGTCTGGAATGTGCTGGCAACACAGAGTTATCTTAGAGTATCTTTTGGAATCTTGGAAATTTTGTTTTGTTTTTCAAATAGGAGATTAATGCTTTAAAGTGTCCTAGAATAAGTTTGTGTGGAATATTATTGTTCTTATAAAAGTAGTAACTGTAAAATATCTGATAAAAATGTGCATTGCTGTATATATGTTATTTATTTGTTGTGAGTAGGCGCACCATCAAATTCGATCCATGAGCCATGACCCGACACAGTCCCTGCTGTGGTTTGACTGTAAGAGCACAGAGACCTTGGCGGCTATGTGATCAGCTTCAGCTTTGTCCTGGGTAACGCTGAGGACATGGGACTGTTTCTTCTGCTGTTAGTTCTCACCTTACGTCATGGAGTCTTGAAGTTTACTCCTACTGCATCTCCAGTTAACAGTCACCCTCCTATATAACATCTCTGTGCGTATCTATGTGCATATATCTACACCTATGCATCTTATGGTGAGCAACAGCAAGGAAGATACCCTGATGAAGATCTACATATGAAAATATTTCCCGATGGAAAAATACCTAAATAATAAAATTTTCTTTTTGTAATCATGCAAGGTTTAAAATAACTTTGACATATACTAGCTTTCAATGTTTTAAAAAGAACAGGATCTTATGTTTCTAAGGATGGCCTAGAACTCAGTATTTAGCCAGCTGACCTCCGAATCATGAACCTCCTCTTATAAGATTAATCTATTATATAATGGAAGTCTTTAACTTCTCTCTGTGTACAATAGATTCATTCTGCTTATTTTCACAAATTTGCCATTAGACACCCCCACAAAGCTATTGTCATAAAATAGAGCATTTGTTAAACACATTCACCATTTTCTAACGAAATAAAATTGTATGTTACTCAAATAACATGATGTAGTTGCAGGAAATTGTTTCCCAAGAATCGGGAGCTCCATTCCTAGCAACGGTTCTATTGTGCGTTGGCAGGTCACATAGCTCCCATGGGATTGGGGTTCCAGGAGCTCTTTGGATGAGCTGGTCCTCTAGTATTGCTAATAGCCTTGTATTCCAGGAGCTTCTGGGTCTGTTGTGGAAACAGTGCATAAGCGGGTATATGTATGTATTCCTGCTTCTATGTTTTGTTGTTGTTTAGTTTCAACAGTCTCCAGAAGACAGACAAAATTAAATTCATGTAGCTTATTTACCTTTTGCTATTCCAAAGGCACACCCAGCCTTGGGGTCAGTGAGCAAATGTTTAAACACGTGCAAACAGTTAGCTTTTCCACTGTGAAATCAACTTGGCAGAATCGTAAGCAGGATAAGGCAAAGAAAATAGGCTAAGCCCTGCTTGGAATTTCTAACAGGTCCCTAATAAGATTTTTCCTTAACTTCTTAAACCCTTTTTCTTCTATAGCAATGTGTTATTGCCTAAATAAATAAATAAATAAATAAATAAATAAATAAATAAATAAATAAATAAATAAAGGACAGGAAGAATAATGCAGCTGACTTATTGATATATGAGTCTCAGGATAGTGGATTAAGCACCATGACTTTGTATTAGGCTGATCATCCATCAAGATGAGCTGGTAACTTAACCCACCATCAGACTGAACAAACTGTAAAAGGTGTCTAAAAAAATGCGTTCGCCAGCAGGGATGCTGCTGCAATCAGGTAAAAAGGGGGCAGCTTTAGAGATGCGCGCAGAAGACCAGAATGCACTCTTGTACCTGTTTCTGGGACAAAGCCATGCTCTCAAGTGCAGAGATTACAGGTGCAGTCCCTGCCTGCATCGCACCTCTGTACACCAGTTGACGATATTTCCTGATCTGTATGAACCTGATTACTAAATCTGTTAATCTTTTATGAGGATGGGCAGGAAAGTCAGGGGTTAGCCTAGCACGAGATGCTTAGCTAAAGACGCACTCTATGAAGGCAGAATATAAAAGGACTGGACTTGTAACACAAGAGAGAACCGGAAATAAACTTGCTTGTACTATGTACATTGCCCCTCCCGAGGGATATTACCTGTATTTAACCTGGGCAATAAAGCCAGGCGTGGTTCACACTTAGAAGCCCAGCTACTCAGGAGGTAAGGCGATCAAGCATTCAGGGCGAGCTTGGGATCTGTAACCATAGAGCCAGACTGTGTAATTTAGCAAGACTCCACAGAAAGCAAAATAAAAAGAGAGATGAGCTTGGTGCTGGCACTCCTGTATGGTATGCAAAGGCCCTGAATTTGGCAATAAGCAAAGTTTATAAAACACTGCTTTAGAAGTTCTAACTATAAACTAGTTTCCATATGTGTTCGAGGACAGAATTCTCACATTCTCTTGTAGCTTCCAGGCTCAATTTTCAACTGATCCAAGACCAACACTGCAAAGGCACTTAAGACACTAATGGAAACTCCGTGTATAAAAACCCAATTTTCCTCAGGTCTTAAACATGAGGGAAGGTACAAGGAAGATGAGTAACTCATGAAAATCATACATGCCTCTTCAAATTCTGGCTTCTCTTTGCACAGAAGATAGAGACCATTACAGAAAGCCATAGCTGGTGAAAACGCAGAGGATAAACTCACCCCAACAGGTACATCTACAATACAAAATCCCTATACCTGAGTCTCAAGGGGCATCGCAGAAGAGGGGTTGGAAAGATTGTAGAAGCCAGGGGACCGTGATGCCTGCAGAGAGACCATGTCTTCTGTGTAGGACAGGGAAGTTACAGCCATGAAATAATAACAATATGGTAACCTAAACAGATCGTAAAAAAAAAATGGTGACACAACGGCCATGCCAACATGGGCGAAGGAAATCTTACTAGGCTCCTAGAGGAAGAGCTACAGGCAACCAGTGATGACTGGGGTGGGGGAGAGGGAGGGAGGAAGGGAGGGAGGGACGGAGGGAGGGAGGGACGGAGGGAAGGAAAGAGATGTAGTCATTGCATAAATACTTCTTAAAATTTTGTAGTGATTTAAAGATCCATTCTTAATAAATCCTCCTGGTGTCTGCCAGGGAGCTTCACAGCCGTGCCTCGCTCTCGGAGATGTAAGAGGCCTCCTTTACCTGCTTTAGTGATTCTGTGACAAGCATGCTTGATATTATTGTTACCACCTATAGAATTGCTAACTCATCTGTAGGTGTATAAAAACTAAAAGCCTTGTGGGGAAAGATCCTTTTTCTTCCTCGCCCATGCAGAGAAAACTGCTTGAGTCAGTTTGTTCTACCCCTCTGGTCCCTTTCTCAGCCAGTTTTCACTTGCCATAGATGTCCTGTTCGGGACCCTGAGGAAGTGCTGAAGCTGGTTCAGTACCTTTGTTTAAGGGTGACTACTTGGTACTGGACGACAGATTAGGGGGCTCATCCCTGGAGGATCAGAAGTTCAAGGTTGTCCTTGGCTACAGAGACTAGCAAGTTCAAGGTTATCTCCCTGGGACAAGAAAGGGAGAGGCAGAAGAGGGAAAAGGGAAAGGCAGAATTCTAAGACAGTCTTATCAACTGTAGGAAGAAAATATCTGAAAATAGGAGAGCTGTAGAACAGTGGTGAGCACATCAACCTTGTAGAATACAATCCAGTCACAGCAGAGGTGAGAGGAGAGAGTGTACTAGGATTCATGTCTACCAAACCCTCGTGTGTGTCGGGAGGACCCTTACGAACCGACTAATTCTTGGACAACGCTATTATGGTAGGTGTCTTCATTTTATTATAAGGAAAACAAAGTGGAAGATAATTTATTCTTCCTAGCGTGTGTGTGTGTGTGTGTGTGTGTGTGTTTCACTATATACCTCCAAGCTGGCTTTGAACTCATGGTCCTCCTGTCTCTTTTTCCCAATTGCTGGTATTGCAGGCTTGTGCTATCATCGCTAAAACAAGCATTTTTTTTTTAAAGACCGTTCCTCCAGATACTGTGTATGCTTTGCTTTGTGGTTAGAAAGAGCAAGAGAAGAAAACAAGCAAATGAACTAAGGAGTTCATGATGTTCTCCCCTGTGAGGCTCTAGCCTGGGAAAGAGACAAAGGAGAGGTCGAGATGAAAACACAGTGGGTCTGTCCTAGGACAGATTTCATTCAGGACTGAACACAAAAGCACGGTACATTTGACTTCATAATGACTATGACCTGTGGGAAAGTCTACGTTATTCGTTCATCCCTTAATTCAGTGAATGCACATGACACTTCATGGAGATGAACACCATCCTGGGGCCTGAGCTCCAAAAGTCTTGATGCCTGAATTCATAGAACTCATAACCTACTAGGATGAAGATACACACACAAAGGAAATTGTGACCTGTTGGGTTCTGGAGGCAAATGGGACTGTTACAGAAAATATGCAGAAAGAAGAAAGTTCGCCAAAGGATAAAATGTGGGAAGACAAGGCCAGGAGAGGCTTGAAACCCAATGGCCAGTGATAAAATTCAATGTATTTAGCAATTTTTTTTTTTTTTTTTTTTTTTTTTTTTTTTTTGCTGTGAATGGTAAGGCTTGTTGGCAGATGAGAATAACCTGTGACTCACCTTCAGCGCCTCAGCTGGTGGAAGTGATCTCCACCTCCATCCAGGTTGCATCCGATGGAAGAGGCCTGCCTCCCTGCAGGGCAGGCTGGAGATGGCAAGTAAGATTGAGCCTGGGGGAACAGACAAACTAGAGATGGAATGCCCGGAGGTCTGGGATTGCTGTGTGTGGAATGAGGATTGGCATCCTTGCTGCTGCAGGGAGGGGCTGATGTTGCTGCTGGTAACGTTGCTGGAGGGAAGCCAGGAAGAGAAGTGGGTTGTCTGGAAGGAATTTTCTAGTGGCCAACTGCAGAGAGAATGGTTTCACTTCCCCTTCGTTTCCATGAAAGCTTGAGTTAATCCCACGTTTCTCGGTAATATTTTTTTTGGCCAGGGCATCCATTTCTAGGGTGAGGCAGAGGTTGGGAAGATCAAACAGAAGGACAAGGGCCAGAAGACATTGGAATTATGCTTGTTCTGAATGCCTCCTTAGAGCCCCCAAGGGCATAGGATGATGAACAGGCCCTGTTCTGAAAACTAAAAGGGCATTTCCACCACATCTCAGTATGACATCAGTTCAGCCCCCGGACTCTGAATCCCAAAGTATGGCACTAGCTGGAGAGAGAACCATTCTTTCTCTGTGGCCAGAAGCTTCTCCTGAGACATGGAGGAAACTCTCCTGGGCCTGCACACTCATCCTCTCGACTCTCAAGCGGAAGCATCCATTAAGAGAGACACATCTTGGGCATGTGGCTCTCCTATCCCTAGCCTGATTTTAAGGAGAGGGAATTAATTAGCAGTGCGCATAGCTCAACATCATAAAGCCAGGAAGTCACCACTGGAATGTGAGCCCAGGCTACCTCACCAGACTCAGGTACTCTACACTCAATGGCCAAAAGGTGTTAGGTATTCAGTAAGCATTCATGGAATGAAATCAGATGCATCAGTACATTCCTGGGGCGTGCTCTGTAATCTGGTCAGGCACCCTTTTCTCTGTATAAGTCCGTAGGGTGCACAGCCTGGGCAGAAGTGTTTTAAACTGTTTTGTTCAAAAGAGGAAAGAAAATGATCATGAATAGATCCATGGGGATAAAGGGATATCACACACCAACTTTATAAATGAGCAAAGAGGGCGAGAAGGGACCTTCCCACAGTCACACAATCAATATAGGCTAGCACGGGGTGGGATAAGCAGACTGGAGGAGGGGACGATCAGATCCAGCTAGTGTATGTTAGGAAAAATTTTAAGACGAGCATCTCCGCCGCTGACGCAAAGAAATCCAATCAGACCAGAGAAGCCAAATTAAATGCCCGTGTTTAATAGCAGCACATTCCTGGGTGGTCGGGAGAGCATGGCAAAGGAAAGACAGAGGGAGCACACGTGCAAACCCAAAACCAAGTCTTCTTCTTTCTGGCATGAGCTTAAATACCCTGTAGGCTTAGCGCTTGGCAGGCTGGGAGTTGGAGTCCAAGAGCAAAGCACCTGGCAGGCTAGGAGTTGGAGTCCAACTCAATATTATATACCAGCCTCTTTGGATATAGGGGTGTGAGAGGCTGGGGTCTCACTTTTGACCAAACAGTTCACCCAAAATGTACAAATCCCAAAATTTAGAGGAAAAAAAGCATCCTAATGTTAGCATCTGTGTAAACTGTCACTAAAATATATTTAAAAGTGTGGTTTACATTATGTAATGGAAGTAGTGATGATCCCATTTTTTTTTCTGTACTTGGGACCTTGAAAGAGCTTGATTCTGCCCCAAGTGTAACGTGGACTCGTAGGCCACAGAGAAGCACCATTCGGCCTTGACTGAAGGCCGTGCTGTAGGTGGGACAGGGAACCCCAATTCCTTTTCCAGGTCTGGGAGGCCACATGAAACCTCACTTTTGATTTTGCTTCCCACCTCCTCTTTCCCCTATTTCTGGCCTGCGGGTATTGTCTCCCCCTGGAATTTCAATAGTGCTACGGCACCATCAGGAACCAGCTTGAGCCAGTGTCCTGGTCTTCTCTGTCCTAATTCACCCTCTGTGAGGAGTAGCGGGCAGGAGGGGAGCTGGAGACAACAGCCCTCCTTCTGTGTTTTCTAGTTCTTCTGGAGGGGGTGGGTGCTGAGCTCCTCCAGTCAGCACTCGGCTTCCCCACCCAGGAGGAAGTGGGTACCACCTCTCTGCAACCCACCCAGAACCGCTGTTGACTTTTTCTTCAGCTCTGTTTACAGTCTGTGGCCTCAGATAAATGATGGCCAGCCCGGAGCCAGGGTGGATGCAGGTTTTTGTTGGACCTGAAATGGATCTAACTTTAGGAGCTGCGCTTAAGAAAAGATGTTCTAGAAAAGGTGTAATTTTCCATTTCAAAATATCAAACAAGCACAGTACTTTAGAAGGGAAAGTTTCTAAACTAGTTCTGATGTTAGTTGCGGGGAAGACCCACTGTAGTACCAGTGACATAAAGGACATGGGAGGGCTTGTGACTTTGGGACCAAAACATTCTACTCTGTGACTCTTCACAAATATAGAGGACAAGAGTTATTCTTTCTGCTTTTCCAACATTTGGCTGTAACACCTACATCTGGCAAATTCTGAATACTCATCGTATCTATTCAAGAGTGGGATAGGCAAGGGCTGGGTGTGTGGTTCCTTGGTAAATAATTCGCCTTAGGACCCAGAAGGTCCAAAGAACAGGACTGAAGAAAAAGGGATCTGATAGGCTGGCACTGGGCTGCGCTGACCAGACAACCATAACAGAAGTGATATGGAAATATTTCATATTGGAAGCACCAGGGGCCAGAAACAGGGGCAAGGGTCAGTTCTATCTGAAGCAGAAGATGAGGGGGCAGGGAAATGCTTCCGAGAGAAGCCGGTCTGTAAGTTGAGGCAGGGAAGGTGAGACCAGGTTTGGGAGATGGTGTTGAAAAGCTTTTCAAGGGCTGGAGAGATGGCTCAGAGGTTAAGAGCATTGCCTGCTCTTCCAAAGGTCCTGAGTTCAAATCCCGGCAACCACATGGTGGCTCACAACCATCTGTAATGAGGTCTGGTGCCCTCTTCTGGCCTGCAGGCATACACACAGACAAAATATTGTATACATAATAAATAAATAAATATTTTTAAAAAAAAGCTTTTCAAGCTGCTAGTCCTCAAAGCTGCAAGGCTCCAGATCTGTATCCATGAAAGGTGTTTACGGAGTTTAAGCAATTTGATGTAGAGGACGTAGGCAGGGCTGAGGTACCTGGGCATCGTGACTCATGCCTATAATCCCAGTGCTCTGGAAGTCTGAGGCAGGAGGATCAGCATGAGTTCAAAGCCAGACTACAGAATGAGACTTATATCTCAGAGTGTCACACATGTGTACGCGCGTGAGCACACACACACACACACACACAGCATACACACACACACAGCACACACACACACACGCACACAAAGGCAATGAATGAACACTTCTGTGCCATTTTCAAAGTGCACTGTAAGTTTCTCCTCTGCTCTGGGCATTGAATGTTGGGTAGCTTCCGGGTTAAGCTCTAGCTCCCTTCACTGAAACATAACTTCTTCCACAAGGGCCAGAGGAGACAGTCTGCTGTTGTCCCCAGCAGGGCTCTTGTCCGACACTTCTCCAGAAATAAAGCAGGCAGACAGTGAAGAAGAACACAAACAGGAGGTACTTGTCATCAATCCACAATTAACAACCTTAAAGTGAGTGAAAACTTAAAACAGATTGCCCCATGAGACCTAGAAGAAACCAGTTTGAACTCTCAGTAGCAGCAATGCTGATCAAGCCGACAGCCCTGGAGTGTGTTACAGCTATTGTAGATCTGGGGAGGAGCGAGTGGGTCTCTGAAGTAGTGGGTGGGTTGAAGGCTGAAGGCTGGGGACTGAAGCTGTCACAAGAATGAATCCCTGTCCACAGCTGAAGTCACCCCACCTTCCCTAACATAATACAAAGAACAGATACGGCGCCACCTTCCCAACAGCTGGACATCATTGTGGTATGTCTTATGCCCCTGTGATATGTGTAGATATGTGTAGATACACCCCCTGCCACATACGTACCTGTTCTAACATTTGGGATGTCAAGGCAGTGTGTACGATACTCAGCAAATTATCACCCCCATTTACCCTAACCTCACATCAGTGTGCAATGAAATAAGACAGGCTACCTACCCTAACTTCCAGTGGTCACTGCTGTATGCCCTATAGTCAGCAAATGTCTCTCCCCCCAACTCCCGAAATATCTGGACCTCACTGTGGTGTGTGTTTTCAACAGTCACAGCCTAAGTAAGTTACTTTATGGCTTTGTATTTTTGTCTCTGTCACTGCTTGTAGGGTCCAACGTCGGAGGGTGTCGAGGTCCTAGGAGTGCTCAGTTCACTATGGCAACTAACAACCTCTGAAGTGACTCCTGTAGTAAGTGAGAATCTACAGTCGGATGTGTCCAGGCAGGTAGTGTTCTAGTTCCTTCTTTGGGAGAACTCCCTGCTCGGTACTGTATGCGTAGGCAAAAGACCATGTTGAAACGTTTGCTCTTAGCGCTCAGAACACACTGTAGCTATGTAATTGTACTTGCTATAAGAAGAGTCAACTTAATCCAAGTGTAATGCCATGCATCTACATCTCAGTTCAGTGGCAGGAGGATTGCCAAAGTGTCAGAACACCCTGGCCTACCTAGAAAGTTCTAGACCATATATAACCATATAGTGAGACCCTGACTCAAAAACTAACCAACCAACCACCAATAATAACAGCAAGAAAAAGGTAAAAAGAAAAAAAATAGCCTTATTTCAGCAATAGGATTGTTGAGATGTATTAAAATCAGTGTTTAATAAGTCCTGGCTTGGCATGGTAGACTGTCATGTCTGCTTCCCGACGGCATGATTTCAGATGAGTAGTGTTTTAATCCCTCTCTGGCATGAACACTCTGATTTTATGGTGCAAAGATTAAGCTCTGAAGCTTACCACTGCGTCCCAAGTCTTCGGTTACAAGTATAGCTCTTGGGAAGCCGGTTGACCAGCCTGTCCTGTACCTTCTTTTCCTCATCTGTAAAGTGGAAGTTACATCAGCAACTCCTTTGTATGTTGGCTGTGAGGATTAAATAAATGGATATGTAAACAGTCTGGCGCAGAGGAAGCAAGCGCCGCCATCCTTAGCTCTCTGGATTGCACTCTGGTGGTTCTTTTCTGTCAGCAACAGTTTCCCCCAAAGCTTAAAAACATTCATACTCAATATCAGCTAAATGTGTCCAGTGCAAGGCTTTCAATTCTTCCATTCAAAATTTACCTCTCACTGTAGAGTTTCTCATTCCCGTAAGAAAACAAACAAAGATACCATCTGTTCAGTGGTTGAGCCACAGAAATCTCAAAACCAACTCCTCCCTCCTTCTTACCTTCCTCCTCTGATGCTTTCTTTCTTAATTTTTTTTGATTTATTTATTATGTATACAGATTTCTGCCTGCATGTATGTCTGCAGGCCAGAGGAGGGCACCAGATCTCATTACAGATGGTTGTGAGCCACCATGTGATTGCTGGGAATTGAACTCAGAACCTTTGGAAGAGCAGCCAGCGCTCTCAACCTCTGAGCCATCTCTCCAGCCCTCCTCTGATGCTTTCTAAGACTCAGCCAATCAATCTTCTGAGTATGACCGAAGGCTTTCTGCACCTCTGTCTCTGATTATTCCATCTTTAGCATTGTTTCACGGATTTTGACAGGAATTTCCTGCTTAGTCCTCCTGATTTTATCCTCACTTTTTCCAATCCTTTTTTCTTTTCTTAAGTAGAAACAAGAAAAAGCTACTGCTCATTGACCCAACAAGTTGGCTTTGCCTCTAATACTGCAACAACACAAAAGGGCAGGGGTGAGGGTCACTAACAGTTTGGATACTGCAGTGATTAATGGGTGATATATGAGCCATTTTTTAAAGGATGAACCAGTTGGCAAGGCAGGAACTGAAGTAGATGTGGTAGACCTAAGAAAGAGGCTGCTGGGGGACAAGGGAACTGGGATGATGGACTGGCCACCATCTGGAGGAGTGGTGAGAACTGGAACAGGAGATTGACTGGTGTCGATAAGGCAAGGGAACTTTGGGAAGATGAAAAGAAAGGGGGCAGTAAAGAGCTGACGTAATTCAACATTGCCAGGCCTGAGTCTGAGATGTAGCTATAAAGACCCGGGAGGGCGAGATGTGGACTGAGGCCACTTTGATAACCCACGCATGAAGTAGCGTGCAGAATGAAGTCTTTCTATACTCCACTGAGCTATCACGGCCAAATGTACTTTTCTTATTCGTGTTATAATTGTCCAACGAAAACAATCTACCAAAGGAAGAAGGGTTTATATTGGCTCAGGTCGGAGATGGAGTGCTGTCTATGACAATGGGAGGGGAAGGAGCTGAGAGCAGCCCACCTGGAGTGGCCGGAGCTGCAGCAGCTGAACCCTTCCAACCTCAACCAGGAAGGAAGGAGAGAGAAGGCAGGGCTGGCGCTCATTTTTCCATCTTTATGTTAAAATTAGTCTGGAAGCCCATGTGTACTTTATATTTTTTCTGTTGTTGTGAATTTACCTTTCTCATTTCTACATATGGGGAGGCCATATCACCTTCATCTTTCTCTCATGTGCACGCAGACTAGAACATAGAACAGGTTCAAATTCAACCCCCTGTTCACCAAAGTCTACCAGTATGACACTTTCATCTGTAAAAGGGAGATAACAGTACCAAGCTCCCGACTTAAAGGCATTAACTGAGTAGAAGTAAATTGTTTGATACAGGGTTTAGTGCGCTGTAACTGCAGACAGCTGATGCTTACTGTGATCCCCACCACCTCCACCATCATTATCTTGTACTCAGCACTTAGAAGTACCTCTCGTGTCCAGGTGGGGGCGCTGACTCACACCCGTAGCACTCTGAGGCTGAGGCTGAAGGATTGCCATGAGTTCAAAGCCTGACCAGGCTACCTAGTGAGTTTGAGGCTAGTCTGGAACAAAGAAAACGGATCGTGTCACCAAAATACAAACTAAGAAACTAACCAACAACTTACTAAATAAAAAAGAACAAAAACTCTCCACATCTTCCTGATGAGTGATTTGATGAGTCAGGCCGATTATGTCAAGCCAATTGCTGCTTCAGGTTTTGTTTTGTTTTATTGGTCTGATGATTTCAACGTGATACTGATTTTATGAATACGTAGCTTCCAGCACTTACGTCTCCAGCTCTTATGTCTCCAGCTCTTATATCTTCATCTTTTTATCTAAAAGCTGAATGTGGTTGAGGTAGGTGATAAAAATTCGAACAACCTAGATGAGTATGTGAATCCCTTTCCAATTATTTCCATTTGTTTAAAATATCATAATAATGAAACCATTGCAACTTTCTGTCTGTCACCACACTATTGATAGACCTGTGTGTCTCTGGAGCACAATCTGTCTGCGTGGGGAGCACAGGCTGGCAGCCTTCCAGTTGCAGAGTTGCTCTGTTTAGACCCAATTACCATGCCGTTGGCTGATACTGTTTGTTTGGCTCTTTCGGAAGCACATATCATAATACATTTCCTATTGTGGTGTTCACCTCCGTCTTGTGCCTGTTTGGGGAGAATTATTGAATGGAAGTAACGATAGACTGCCACTTAAGATCAGTCTTCTCTCGCCATGACATCATCTTCGTCTGTAAAACAGGAAGGGAGGAGAGAAGCTATGTCTGGAGCAACACCAGCTCTGGTCGCCACACACCCAGCTCCTTACGATTGGAAAATGATCTACAACACAGTGACATTAACGTCTGAAGATGGCATTATACCAAGGTGTAAGGGCGCCGCTTTAAACCTAGCAGTGGCTGCCTACAAAAGTTCTGCGGTCGTATCTCTGTAAGAACACAGCATAGAAAAACAGAGAACCAGACGTGATTTTCTCCTGGCTTCATCCCCTCCTCTACGCCACTGCTCAGCTGTAGGTTCCCACCTAATTTTAATTATCCAAGTTTTAAAAACCCAGCCGCCAAGGTATTATTATCTTAATCTTGGAAAAATAATTTTGGTATCATGGCATTTTGTGGCATATATAATTTCAAATACTTTGAAATCAGGGATTCAAGATCATTCAACAAAGGATAACTTCCTAAATTATAGTTCAGGAAGGGAACCTATTCAATTTTTCTGAGATCTCATTATTTTGTCTGACAAATGAATTTTTTTTAAGTATCACTATTCTGGTCATTCATAAAATAAACTCTGCTAAAACCATAATTGCACGTTCTATGCCTTGGCAGCCAGGAGGAAGGGTGGCTGTCCCTGGCTTGCTCAGTCTTCCCGGCTTTCCTAGAAATCAACAAGGGGGTGGATGGGAGTCACTAAGCACAGTTCTCAGCTCTGCTGACCGAGATTTAAAGGGGTAGCAGCTGGTAATGACAGTGCTCTGGAGGTGGGAGCCAGGTGAGAGGGAGGAGCAAAGGCACACAGTGACAGAATGGATGGCAATGATGGAGAGGAAGGGGCCCCTGGGGACAGTCTAGTGTTGACTTACTTCATATAGAGTGTTTCTGAAGGTGAAAATACCTGCTTTTTCATATGGAAAGATTTTTTTGTTTTGTTTTTTACATTTTGTGTTTGACTCCCATGTAATTATTACCTGAGTGCAAGGACATAGGGGGCATCCCAGTGCAAGGACAGAGAGGGCATCCCAGTACAAGGACAGAGAGGGCATCCCAGTGCAAGGACAGAGGGGGACATCCCAGTGCAAGGACAGAGGGGGGCATCCCAGTGCAAGGACAGAGTGGGCATCCCAGTGCAAGGACAGAGAGGGGCATCCCAGTGCAAGGACAGAGAGGGCATCCCAGTGCAAGGACAGAGATGGGCATCCCAGTGCAAGGACAGAGAGGGCATCCCAGTGCAAGGACAGAGAGGGCATCCCAGTGCAAGGACAGAGAGGGCATCCCAGTGCAAGGACAGAGAGGGCATCCCAGTGCAAGGACAGAGAGGGCATCCCAGTGCAAGGACAGAGATGGGCATCCCAGTACAAGGACAGAGGGGGGCATCCCAGTGCAAGGACAGAGGGGGGCATCCCAGTGCAAGGGCAGAGGGGGGCATCCCAGTGCAAGGGCAGAGGGGGGCATCCCAGTGCAAGGACAGAGGGGGGCATCCCAGTGCAAGGACAGAGATGGGCATCCCAGTGCAAGGACAGAGGGGGGCATCCCAGTGCAGGGACAGAGAGGGACATCCCAGTACAAGGACAGAGATGGGCATCCCAGTGCAAGGACAGAGGGGGGCATCCCAGTGCAAGGGCAGAGGGGGGCATCCCAGTGCAAGGACAGAGGGGGGCATCCCAGTGCAAGGACAGAGAGGGGCATCCCAGTGCAAGGGCAGAGACGGGCATCTGAGTCCAAAGGCAGTGCTTACTTCCAAAAACAAAATTCAAATAATCACAAAGTTACCAAGTACAGTGCCTTGATGAGCTGGGTTATTGGATGTAAAGGGTATCTGATGCCCTCAGAGGTGGGAGAGATCCTCTTAACCTGCATCCTTCAGGCATCCTCTGAAGCCTGTCCTGGAAACTAAAATTCCTCTTCTCCAGGAGAGTCACAGCACCCAGGAAAGCCACTCTTCTTTTTGTCCCTTGGAATATTGCTCCAGAAGGTCCTTTCCCATCCTTGAGAGAGTTATGTATTCCATAGAGAAACCCAAACCAGTCCCTTAATCTGCTACCTTTAGGCCACACCTTTTTATCCAGTCCCATTTCAACATGGTTGTCCATTGTCAACAAACTAAGTGTAAAAATGGACACTGCTCCCTGGGTCTTTGAATCTTCATTCCGAAGACTTCTGTGTTGTCCACGACTGTCATTAAACTGTTTTTAATGTTTTTTTTTCTTGCTAAGTTGTCTTTTATTATGGGTGCTGTTGTGGTTCTCTAGGTGAGAAGGTGACCCTCTGCCGTGCAGCCCCATAGGGCTACCCTACCACTCCTGGATTAGTTATTTGATGTGGGATTCCCCTCTGTGTGCTGTGAATACCATTGGTTAATAAAGGAACTGCTTTGGGCCTATAGCAGAGATATAGGGGAACAGAGCTAGGTGGGGAACTAAACAGAATGCTGGGAGAAAGGAGATGGAGTCAGAGAGAAGCCATGGAGCCACCAGAGACAGACGTGCTGAAACTTTGCTGGTTGGCCGCAACCTCATGGTGATGCATAGATTAATGGAGATGGGTTAAATTAAGATGTAAGAGTTAGCCATTAAGAAGCTAGAGCTAATGGGTCAAGCAGTGATTTAAATAATAGTTTCTGTATGGTTATTTTTGTTCTGGGCAGCCAGCACGAACAAACAGCCTCTTCCTACAGTTATTTGCGTAAACCTTCATGCTAGCCCGCAGAAAGCTGGGCTGTGAATGAGGTGATGATCAAAGGAAAAACCACCCAATGTGTCTCGAAATGAGGCCAATCGCTGTGGGACAGGTAGCAGCCCTGAGACCTGCAAAATGTCTGCAGTTCCTCCACATACATGCACCCCTCCCCCCGCCACTCTCTCTCGTTTATTTTGAAACAGGATCTAAGTATGTAGCATGAGGCGACCTCCACTTCACTAGGTATTCCCAAATGACCTTGAACTTTTATCTTCCTGGTGCAGCTTCCCCAGTGCTGGGATTACAGAAGCCCATTATGCCTAGCCTTGCTTCAGGACCTGTTGATTTGTGGCCTTGAGGGCACGTGCACACAGAAGACAGTTCTTTGCTTTCTACTACCCTATGTGGAAGAAACATCCTCAAAGGATACGAGTAAGGCTCAACTGTGTACATGGATAAGTCCCTCTATAAGGTACAGCTAACAAAACGCTGCCGCCCATGACTGTTTTTGTAGGAATATAGACGAGGCCTTTGGGGGTGGGATTTGAGCTGAAGATCATGCTATTGCCTGGGTTTAAGCTGTTCTAATTTACTCCACTGTTGGAGAAAACCTCACACTTACGTCATCACTGTGCGGCATTCCTACCGTAAAAGCCTTTTCAGAACCTCGAGTGAAGACCTAAGGTACAAAGTGCTGTGCGGGTGAACCAAGCTTTTCCTCCTGTAAAAGAAGAGCTGCAGATAAGGTTAGGAAAAGGGGTGACGGTGCCAGGAAGCCAGTCTTCAAGAGACTGTAGGGAGAGAAAAATATGCCAGACGCGGTGAGATGGTTTCATCTCTAAATGCCCTTAGTGAAACTGCCTGGCTTTTATGAGGGGGCAGGGTGTTGTGAGGTGGCCCCAGGAAGAGGAGTAGTCATGTTCATAACGCTGTCAGCAGGGAGACATTGCTTCCTGGAAAACACGCTGCTCTACTACACTGAGAAAACCATCACCACGCTGCGGCTTTCCCCAGGCTGCTGAGAGATGGGTGCGCTGTGTTACTATGTGCGCCAGGGAGATCGGGTCATCTTGGCTTGGTTTTGTTGCTGTCTTCTTGGGAGAGGAGGCACCGGGCTTGAGTTTCCCTTGGCTTGGACTTCCTCTTGAGTCCAATGGAATGACATTACCTATGTCTTAGCGTATTGAAGCTTATAGTTTACTAAGCCTCAGCATTCTCAGGGAAATGAGCTTTCAGTGCAGTGGTTGTGTTTAAGCCAGGCTAGTTTGCTGCCTCCCTGTCCCCCTCTATTTCTCTCTTCCCAAGGCTGGGGATCAAAGCCAGATCTCCAGTGTGCTCGGTCAGCAGTGGACCGTGAGCTCCATCCCCAGTCCTGCTATTTTCTCTTAAGTCACATAAAACCCTTTAAAGCATCCCTCATTATTCAAGTATGCTTTCAAAAATCACCCTTTATTATCAGGCAAAAAAAATAGCCTTTTACTTAGTATTTATACAAAAACAAAGTTAGAAAACTGTGCTGAGTGATACTGAGTGACTGGGAAACTCACATTCTAACTGTTCAGATTAATAGTCCAAAGGAAAAATCCAAGCCACTGCCAAGGAAGCGATATGTAAAGCAGCAGCTTCCGTTTCCCATAGGCGAGACTCGGCCAACCCCAAAGTGGGCAAAGCATTAGAAACCCTGGAATGCCACACTGGGAAAGACAGAGAAATAACACAGTGCTTTTAGAATTCACCAGTATGCGTTCACTTCTGTCCTGGCTGGGTTTGTGCTTCGAATTGATTTCCAAAAATGATAAGAATAATATCTAAAAAAAAAAATGCTTCGCTTCTGCATTAGTTCCTTTTCATACGTTGATAAAATACACCCCAAAAAGCAACGTGAGGGAAAGGTTTTGTTTAGGCTCACACCCTACGGGTATAGTCCCTCGCAGAGAGGACATCTCGGTGATGGAATACGGGGTAGCTGATCACAGTGCTTGCACAGTTGAGACGTAGAGAGCGACAGACCAGCTGCTTTCTCCTTTTTAGGCAGCTCAGGAATCAAGCTCATGGTGTGGTCTTTCTTGGTTTTAGGGTGTCTCAATCGCCCCAGGGAGTCCCTCCCTCACAGTTGTGGCCAGAGGCCAGCTATAATGTACTCTCTCACAGGAGAACCCAGCGGCTTGTCTCCTAGGGGCCTCTAGGTCCTGTCAAGAGAACAACAGTAAGCCTCACGGATCCCACACTTGTTTTTGTTTTACTGTGCTGTACTTTGGATTATGAGAAAGGGTCCGGCTATGTAGGCTAGGCTGGACTTGAACTTGTGACCCTCTTGCTTCAGCCTCCAGTGTCCTGGTATCATAGGCACATGCTATCGCTCCTGGCTGGATCTCAACTACCTAAAGTGTGAAACTGACTGTATTTTCAAGTGAGTCTGGAAAGAAGTTTTTGAATGTTACAGTGATAGCCTTTTCTTGGCCAAAGTCCAATCAGTATATGTATGCATGGTGAATTAAGCATATCTGTATGCTTCCTCAGAAAACCCAGTATTGGCAAAGAACATGGCCAGGCTGGTGTAACCTCATCGGGCCTCTTATCTCCCAACACTGCCCAGAAGTCTTCTGAACATCCTGGCCTGTCAGCAGCAAGTACCCTGTTAGTTTGACTTATCCAGACTTTTGAATGTCCCAAAGTGTCCTTAGTTATCCCCACCCTCCCTGTCCCATGTGTCCCTTCACTGTGAGTCCTCTCTACCACGCGGTCAATGCCATCTCTTTCCCCAGCCCAAGGCTCCAGCGCTGAGCCTCTCACACCGTGGCCTGATACTGAACCAAGCCTCTGCCATGCTTTAGTAAATGTCATACAGTGACAAAATAATAATAAAAAAAACAATTAAAATGTTGCTATGCAGTATGACATCCTTACAATGTGTCTGAAAGCTGTTATGGAAAATTTGTGAAATTTGTAAACCAGGCAGTAGGCAGGAAAAAAAAATCTCCTTTGCAATGAAAGATAACTCCAAAATGATCTTTATATGGAAAGAAATGAAACAACTCCTGACTCAATTTTCAAGTTACATTTATTACTAATATCGCTTGGATTTTCGGTGCGAGTCTCTCACCACACAGCCTCTGGGGACGGAGAGAAACAGAAATGACGATCTAAATTAGACAGAGAACAGACTTCTCTTTGATAGGAAGGTGTGAACCGTGTAGCAGTTACTTCTGCTTCGAACAGAAACCAAATGCGAAGATCTACCTTTCCTTAAGAAACATTCTTGCAATTCCTCTCTATTACGGCTGTCCCTAATCGATGTATTTATTAATCCAAAGTTTAAGTCACTAATACACATACATATCTATGATTAAAGCCCTAATAAGTATATGCTCTCCAAGGTGCATGATGCTGCCAAACATGAGACATCCTCAAAAGATAAAAGAACTTGGATCTGTACCATCACCACCCTCCAAGTTCAAGTTCAAATTATCTACTAACTAATGCTCCGCACCCATGCATTGGTATGATGTTCGGACTCGATGGGAGGAAACGCCGTATGAAAGTCCCTATGATTGGCATGCTCAGCCTTTCAAGCAGGTTTAGTAAAACACGACGCAGCTGCCGGTGATTGAAATGTGTCTTGCAACAAAGGCGGCACCCCATTCAAAGCCGCAGCTCCTCTGTACAAGCGCTATTATGGGGAAACTGAGACCCCCTCATTTCATTCTGGTGAGAATAGTAGCTATTGACATCTTCCCAACCATAAGAGCCTGCATCTCAGTGTGACTGAATGCCAGTGATGGAACTGGATTACTATCTAGTCAACTAAAGGAGAATCCCACAGTGCACCTGGTGCGAATTTGCAGCGGCATTCTTGTTTCGCGGAGGTGTCTGCACACTGACTGATAAAGATGCTTGCGTCCTCACGAACAAATGTGCAGCCTTCCTGAGTTGTGTAGACTAAGTTCAGACAGCTCAGTATCAATGCTAGTTTGGGTGTGGCACACGCAGAGGACAAGTGCATTTTATAACAGTACCTAAAGCATCTGCTTCCTTTGAGTCCAGTGAGTTCTGGCAAATAGTGAGAAATGAAGCCGCTGGTGGAAAGAAAGTCCAGCACTTACGAATGAAAGTGGCAGGATAGAATGTGGACCCGATAATAACATCTGTTCTGTTGAGTCCCCCATTTCTTAAACCAGCCTAACCCAGAATGACTCAAACGCTGTGATCAGTTTGAACCCGGTAAGGATCATACGTGCAGGATTCTTAAGAAGCTACTAGCCTGACATTATTCTTTTAAGATTCTACGAAAAAAAAAAACCTCATAGGTGCCAATAATTACGTTTTATACTTTAAGGGAATTAACGTTATATCAATTTCATATAAATAAACAACGAAACTTTTGCCTTTGAGTTTTGTTTTTGTTTTTGTTGTTGTTTTGAGACATGGTCTCCCTGATAGCCCAGCCTGGCCGGGAATTTTCGGCAGTCCCTCCTCTTCATCTCCGGAGTCTGGGGTTGCGGGCACGAGGTGCCACAGCTGGCTAGCAATCACATTTTGGAAAGTAGTCTTCTATCGCCTAATTGAACGAATTAGTGCCTGGCCACTCCTGCCACCTGTGGAACTTCCTGTGAGTCCTTCAAAATTTTAAAACCTTCTAAGGGGAGGGACCGATTGCACCCTCATTTTCATCCATGAAAGATCCCATCCTAATGATAAGGTGGAGAGCTAAAGAGGAGAATCAGGCACTATTATCCCTTTCTTAAGAGACAGGAAGATAGTAAACACTCCAGAATTTTTAAGTTAAGAAGTATCCTGGGTAGACTCGATGGTCTGAAGCACTCTGAACCCCCTTATATTTAACCCTTTGTGGGCAGGGCAGTGAGCAGCAGGTGTTCGTGCTGACAAGGCCTGGGTTACAGGAGAGGTGAGTCAGCAGGTCTAACTTCCCTGCAACAGCCTGGAAGCAGCCCTGTGTAGGCTTCCCCAGTGTGTTTTCTGTGACCAAGTAGGTGGTCATGAACCACAGTTGCATAATGGCAGGCCCATTCATCTACCACTTCCTGAAATCCACTCATATTTTTATCTTTACATCAACCCTCACTCCACATAACACAAAACCCGCCACTTAGAAATTCCTTTTGGGACCTTCGGTGACGCATGTCATGGCGCTAATAACCTCATCCACTCCTAAAGGTGATCTGATATTTATGTAATGAGCAAGAATAAACGATACATCAGAGGTCATTCTACTGAGAGCTTTTCACCATACCAGAATTGTGAAGAACCTAAGCAATTAGACAATCCAGCCTTCTCATTTGACGAGTGAGGATAAGTGAACGGAAACCTTCCTGTCTCAGGCTGGCTTTTAAATGAGGAATAAACCCAATGCTTAGATTTGTGCTTCCCACATATTATTACTCTGTTTCCTCTCAAGTCCACTTGAGTTGTGTAGTTCCCTGACCCTGACACATCCCCATCTAAGAACATTCTTATGTCAGCCAGGCATAATGCTGCCCACCCGACATCCCAGCACTTGATAGGCTGAGACAAACTATGGGTTTGAGGATAACCTGGGCTACAAAAGCAGCACCAAGCCAACCAGAGCTACATAGCAAAGCATTGTCACGAATAGAACATTTCGGTTTCGGTCTTCTAAAACACCTGAACTGCACCTACAAAAGGTTTTCGAGAAATATTTGGAATGACACCAAGGAGATTCTTTCCTGTATAATTATCATACTTCCTGTCAGGCACGCCTTAGGAATTTATCCTAATAGGAAGGATGGGAGCTGCCCAGAGGAAAGGCTTGTGGCATGGGGAAGGGCAGGCAATGGGGTGACGGAGTAGAACAAAGTATAATGGTGCATGCATATTAACACGACAAAATGAAACCGCTTTCTTTGGATGCTAACTTAAAATTAATAAAAAGAAAATTATATATTCTTTGCTACTGGCAATTGATACACCATATTCTAATAACCCCCTGTTGGGCTGAGGCATAGAGAAGAAGATGTTGGATTCACTGTAATTAAGTGAACTTGGGACTCCTTGCAAAATGAGTTAAGATTTTGAAGTATATGTAAGTGCTAGAACATTAATGTGAAAAAGTTGGGTTTTTTTTGTTTTGTTTTGTTTTGTTTTTTGAGGCAGGTACCCTCGGTTGATTTCAATCTACAGGCCTGAAGATTATCTTGAATTCCTGGTGTTCTGCCCTGCCTCGTTATGGGTGTGCCCCACCACACCCTGCTCACAGGACTCCCTGCTTCCGAGCAGTTCCTCAGGCATCAGCAGACAAGGAAGTGCTCCACACTTGTGTGCTTACACACGTACGCACTCAGATAAATGACCCGTGAGAGCCACAAGGGGCTAAAAGTGGCTTTAAGTCTACTTAAGAAGTGAAGAACCCGCCAAAGGATCACGGACATAAGCTATGAAACCCACAGAGTCGTCACGCTGGCTCTCAGGGTTGGTGTCTCCACCCCCGTGGGTGTGGGTTGTAATTGTAGCCACCTAATGGAAGACCGTATTCAGATCTGGTCTCCATGGGCATTATTTTCGGGTCGTATCTGAACTCCTGCCTAGGGCTCACATATGGCAACTGGGAACTGTATACGGAGTGGGTGGACATGAGGCTGCTGACTGGGGATGGAGCATTATACTCTTGCCTTTCAGGGAAACTCATGTTGGTCTTCTGAGTTTGGGAGACAAAGGACAGTCTCTCTTTCCAGTCCTCTTGGGACCCTGAGCACGCCTTCCTCCGAGCTGCGGAGACTACATTCGCCACAATGGATTCCTGGATGCTTCTGGGTCCGAAGGCGTCATCCACTAGACCAAGGGGAGACCTAGCCGCTGCTTCCCAAGGTGTTGGTCTCTTGTTAGCTTTCTCCAGCCCGAGGGTCGGCCTGCTGGGGTAACCGGGAGCCGGCTGGTACAGCCACGGAGGTGCAGATATGTTGGGCGGGGCTGGTTTTCCAGGAAGAGAAAGGGAACGTCCACTCGCCTAAAAACAACAAAAAACATTACTGTATCACATTCGCGTCTGCCTGCACTTGTTATTGCAAGCCACGCTCACCAATCTCTGCCCAGACTGAACTCCTTCAGTCCTGAGGTCTGGAAGGGTTGCCGTATCTAGTTTAATCCAGCTCCGGTCTGCCGCTGGAGTCCCACTCCCTTCATCCTCGTTCTTGGTCTCCCTCTTGGCTCTTATTGTTCAAACTGCTGCCACGTCTTTTCCCGGGAGTAAGCTCATGGCAGAAACCCTAACACCCCTGGGACCTACCCTTCTCTCCGCCTTCCACGCCCTCACAGCCCACCTGCTTCATTCCAGTCCTGTGTTTCCTGGCACAAAATCAACGAAACAGGAATAACTCCAGAAATGGGCCATCAATTCCTATAATTTTTTCTTTTTCCATGTAGCTTGTTGTTCCATTGGAACCTCCAGCTCGCCCTTGCACAGTCTGGAAAGCCCCATTCCTCTCTCTCTCTGTCCCCAAACCCTGCCTGCTGAGAGAGTCTCCGAACAAAAAGAAGATGCCAAAAAGCCCAGTTCAGCATTTATTGTGGCTACTGCATCTTCCTCCCCTGAAGACGCTAGTCACCCAAGTCTGCCTAAAGCAGTCAGCTTTGGACCAGACTTGGGCACAAACCCAGCTTGTGGTAGATCCCTCATTTCCCCCTTGCCTACAACTTATAGGGTCTCTTCGCTTTTGTTTGTGGGTGTAACTTCTCAGGCTTTGATCTCTGGGACTGGAGAAGTCTCCCAGGAGTTGCTTTGTTCAAATAAACCTGTTATACTCTTTCAATTTGGCTTAATCTGGTTTACTGTGTTGGCAAAGAAGCCTATTACGGGGGTAGGGGGCAGAAAACCTATTTTAATTGCTTGACTCATTTCAGGCCAGTAAATTCACCGAAAGATACTTAGAAGTGGCTACTGGTGTGAAGGAATGAGACACCGCTCCTCTCAGAACCCATTTATGTGATGAGGACCAAATGACATGGGTCTTTGTTCTCTCTCTCTCTCTCTCTCTCTCTCTCTCTCTCTCTCTCTCTCCCTCCCTCCCTCCCTCCCTCCCTCCCTCCCTCCCTCCCTCTCTCTCTCTCTCTCTCTCTGTCTGTCTGTCTGTCTCTCTCATGCTATAGAGACATGGTCTTACTCTGTAGTCCAGGCAAATCTCTGGGAAATCTTCTTGCCTCAGCCTCCCAAGGCTAGGATGGTAGCCCTGAGCCATCCAGCTCTTGTGCCTTGGGTTCTCGAGGGTGAGGCATGGCCCCTGTCTTAAGAGAGGGCTGCTCGGCTCATGTGCATTTTGGCTCTATTTTTATTTTTATTACATTCCAGAGCCTCTCAGAGTTGGACTCCACAACATTCCCCTGTGCTCGCTAAATGCTCTGCTTGCCTAATCCACAGCACAGCAATCTGGCTTACTGAAAACTTGACCCTTGACCCTTCCTTCTGCCTCCCTGGAACCCGGACCAGTGACTATCCTCTGTACTTTCTCATGGGTGCACTCCTCTTTACATGGGGCTCACTTAGACAAACTGCAGGGGGGGGGCAGAATGCAAGGGAAAACAGGTCAACTTTGAAAGTATCAAAGCATTGCTTCTTAACCAGGCATGGTGGTACTGCCTACAGTCCTTGCATTTAGGAGTTGGTGGCAGGAAAATCAGGAGTTCAAAGTCAGCTTCATAATGTGTGAAAGGCAAGCCTGGAAAACAACCTGAGATTTGTCTCAAGAAACTACACATACACAGAGGCGGGGGGGGGGGGGGGGGGGCTGTAGAGGGAGAGGGAGAGAGAGAGAGAAAGAGAGAAAATAGAAGAGAGGGAAGAAGAGGAGGTTTGTTGAACATGCTTGAAGATGGATACAAATTTCCCAGCTTCTAAACATTTCTCTCTTAACTGATTAAGTGAATAGCAACAACACTGGATTTGAGCAAAATGTGTCAGGCTCAGCTGGTTTGTTTTCCAGCATGGCGTCTCTACCCCAACATACAGGCTACCTCAGAGGATGACTGGTTCTGGATCTCTGTGGATGGTGAGTGAGGGGTCACCATAGCAGATGTTGGGTCTCTCCTTTTAGTCACTAAAATTTGTCTGCCATGCTTGAAGCCCAGCGAAAACTTGTTTCTATTAATGTCCTTATCTTAATCCAAAGCAAATCCTCTTCGCTATAGGGCTGGCAAGGGGATTGGTGCTCTCCTCACCTTTGGCCTACATCTACATTTTAAAATTTGACAGCAAAATTGCACAATTCTACATTACTCATGCTTAGTTCTATAAACATTTTTAGCATCTTTTATGGCATATCTCATGCTTCCAAACACTGATCCATGAGCTAAAGACACAGAGACGATAAAGGCTACACCCTGGAGCTTGCGATCCAGCACCCTTCATCCTCCTGTGGCGTGCCCAATAACTACACAGTGAAAAGACACTATCTTTCTCGACAGGATAAAAGGCTGTTTTGGTTTTTTTTCTAAACTTTGAAAAAATACTGTCTGTGAAAGAGAAGTAGCTGCCCCCACAGCATATGTCTGACCCCTCTTTTCTCAGTAGCTAAGGAAGGGATGAGCACCTTTGGTCTCCAGAGTCCCAGGGACAATTGTTAGATTCCGATGAAACCTGCAGAGGATTCATCTGGTCAGGAGCAGCCCTTTCAGCACATGCCAGGGGACAGTTGTGGGGACAGTGACAGCTAAAGGAACCCAAGACTATAGAAATACAGGGCAGACTCAATATATAGATACACACATGCACACACACAGACTCTGAAGTGATGAGCTAGCTAAAATGCTAAAGAAAAAAATTCATTTCCTGCCTTTCCTCCCAACTCATTTAGTTTGATAATCTTAAGAGGAATCAAAATTTAACAGAAGTGGAAAGATCCAAGTATTTTCAGAGATATCCTAGTATGAAAGATGAGGCTTTTCTCAGCGAAAGCAAATACTGATTATTAGTCAAATATGTACAGAGGAAAGCAAAACTTGGCGGTGTGCTGACGACAGAGAAAGTCAGGGCTTTCTGAGGGGGCACATTAAGAATCACAGCGAAGAGCCAATGAAACGCCAGATGGGATGCACACGGCAATTGTGAGAAGGGGAAGACTCATCTCAGTGAACAGACTGAGCACGGTCTGTGCGTGTGTGCCACGTACGCCTCACCATCCTTTAACTGCTAATCATAGGGGACAAACTTTAGGATTATCTTAGGTAGGAGATTCAGTTACGATATAAACCACTCATCTTTAGGTACGGGGCTTTGGGTGTGTGCCTCAAATACTAAGTGCTTCCAGTCTCCTTTTCCCCTGAATCCCTTACGTGAGATCGTCACGTCTTGTTCGTGGGTGTTACACCCTTCTGTCCATCTCTGACCCGGCTCCTGCTGCTCTCCCCTCAGCTGGAGACTGGAGCCATGTGACACACCTTGACCCAGAAATGACTAATGGACCTGAGGATATCAGAAATGTTTCTTCTGTTTTGAAGTTTGCATCTGGTGTGGTAGCAATCCAGCATGACACCCCCTCCCTCACACACACCCTGGACTATGCCTCCATCGTGTGCTTTATTATTGTCAGAGAAATAAAAGAAGGTCATTTATTTTATTATCGTGTGTGTGTGTGTGTGTGTGTGTGTGTGTGTGTGTGTGTGTGTGTGTGTGTGTGAGTGTCAGGGTAGGATACGCCACTTCCTGAGTACGGAGGTCGGTGAGGACAATTTTTGAAAGCGGGTTCTTTCCTAAGGGATCTAGGCCTTAACTCATGGCAAGCTTGCATGGCCAGTGTTTTAACCCACTGAGACATCCTGCCTGACCGGAATGAAAGCTTTTTTTTTTAATTAGAGATTATTTCTCATGTATTAGTAACAGTATTTCAAGTTGGCTTTTTGTGGTTACCTCATCAAATTGTTTCTCTTTGCTCCACTGAAGTTTTGTTTAACAGAAGCAAAGAAGATTTTTCCTCTGCCAAAACCGAGCAGGTCCCCACATCCTGTTTACTGGTAGGGGCAGTTCTGTAGCTGCTCAAGCTACCCAAACCAGGCTTACTTTGAATTAGAAGCCTCCGCCTTTGTCCAAGCTCTAATTTTAACTAAAAGTGAAGACTCCTGCACTTTCCCCACACCTGCTAGAGAGAAGAGCTAAGGTAGGCCCTCTCTCTTTTCCTCTCCCAGCTTGCCAACTCTCACGCCTTGGGATGAAGAACAAGGATGAAGGAAAGCAGAGAGAAAAGGAAGGTTTTCAGTAACACTGTCCTCTGGCTTTTAGCTCTTGGGGATAGACAGCGTGAGAGAGAGGTACTTTCATAGGATAGATAGAAAGATTGCTCCCTGGCGACATAGCCATGGTTCTTGATGCTTGCTTGTCTTGGTGCATGTGTGTGTGTGTGACACAGACAGACGTCAACTGAGAAGATATCTCCACCAGGCATTTTCTTGATCAATGACTAACGTGGAAGGGTTCAGCCCATTGTGGGCGGTGCCATCTTTGGGCAGGTGGTCCTGGGGTGTACATAAGGAAGCAGGCTGAGCAAGCGCAAACAGTCAGTGAGCAGCGCTCCTCCATAGTCTCTTTCAGTTCCTGCCTCCAGGTTCCTGCCCTGGCTTGCTCAGTGATGGAATGGAACCCAAACTTTTTGTCCCCATGTTGGTTTTGGTCTTTGTACTTCATTTCAGCAATAGCTAAGGCATTGCAATTTCTCTCCATTCTAGAAGGTAGTTTGTAAATCATTTTACATTCACTTAGGAAGCTGTCTACCTCAGCTTGTAGCTATTAGAAACCACTTGCCTCCTTGGGAGGCTTGGTGAATATGCCACTCGGTTTTCCCTTGCCCCTGCCCTGTCCTGGTCCACAATGAAACACATATCATTTGTGGGCACGAGGCAGCAAATGTCCTGGTTCTTTGCCAACATGGTTTGCCAGCCCGTCTCTCCTCCTCCAGATTTCCTGAGCACATCAGGTCACAGCTCTCTCTGTGACCCCTCAGCTGTCCTCAAATTGCCTCTCATGTCAGCTCATCGCAGACGCCACTTGAACATTCTTCTCCCACGTGGTCTGAAGTGAAAATGCAGGGTTCCTCAGCTTCTACCCTCCATTGTCCTTGCCCACGCTCTGACCTCTTTAGCTACGTGGACCTGGCTGAGGAGCCCAAGCGCTGTAGAAGTAATCTGTTATTGCCTTTGTAAAAGCCCTGCATTCTGTTGTGAACTCTCACGCCCGTGGACAGCAGCTCCTATCCGGGGTTTCTTGACTAAAACATCAGGTGTTCTCTCCTTCTGGACCCACGCATTTCCACATCTTCAGTCAAGCATGAAGCTCTCTATCCCGGTTTGCTTTCTAAAATAAGAGCTAAAAAGGGAATAGAATTTTATTCTACAAATTAATTTCAAGAAAAATGACTAGGAACTGTCTGTGTTCTTAAGACTTTATGACTCGTTCAGGCCCTGCCCTGAAGAAGAGGGCTTGTTTGCTTCCAGGGCACCATGGACCATTGGCCTGAGCACTTCTTCTTTATATTGACCCAAACCCCCCTCTCCATGGCTTTGCCCGCTGCTTGATCCTGATGACGCAGAATAGTCTTTGAACGGCACTCTCCCCCTCCTTTCCCTCCTCCTCAATGGCTTGTTGGCTGCCTCCAAGCAGTGTCTCACTCTGTAGCCCAGGCTGGCCCTCTGAGTGAGCCTTCTGTCTCAGCCTTGTGTGTGCTGGGCTTACAGATGTGATCTTACTTCTGCTTCCTTACAGCGATCTTACCCAGATCCAGGTTTTAACACTCCCCCACACATTTGACCAGTTCCACTCTTTTTGTCTTTCGTTTTCTACATTTTCCCAGTTTGTCAAGAAGGTTCATGCAGAAACACTTTGAAATACACACACACAAAACCAACCTATGGGCTAAGTAAAATCTTCATTCAGACTGACTATGGGGCCATGTCATTTGGCAGATGACAATCACTCACGTGGAGCAATCAATCGTATACTTAGAGCATTCCATTCCTTAACCCATGAGAGTGCGTGGCAATTCTTTTTTTCCATGCCAATCTTAAAATAGCCCAATATTTTTAATACAGTAAAGACTACCAGATTCTCACTGAACTCATGAATCGGCAGGAGGTATATATTCCCACGGGAGGGCTGAACACTAAATACTATTTTTCTACTTTCACCTTTAATTATAGCTGACGTGAACTTATTGCTTATTATCATATATCCAGCGGGGGTGTTTATCGCTTTGGCGGACTATTTCCTACAATCCTCCCAACAGACCCAGGAGGGAGACACTGTCATTATCTCTATGTTCTATTTGTCTTCTGCTGGCCCTTGATAAAGGTGAGCAGTCTCCCCGAGGGTAGGAAGCTAAAGGCCATTGGTGTGGAGAGTTGGGCACAATAATTCTCATAGCATAGATCTTTTTAAATATTTTTCTTTCTCTTTTTTCTAGGAATTGAACTTGGGGTTTTGCATATTCTAGGCAAGCACTCTTCCATTGAGCTACATACACTTGGATCAGGTTTTAATCTGATAGATTTACATACACCTGTAATCCCAGCATTCAGGGGGCAACAGCAGGAGAATTGCTGGAAATTGAGGGTAAACCTGGTCTACATAGCGGTTTCCAGACCAGCTAGGGCTACACAAGGATACCCTGTCTCAAAAGAAAAAAAAAAACTCAAATGTTGCTCATTCTTAATATAATGTTAGACTTTACTTGAAACAATATATAAAATTGTTTTGGGGGAGACATTTATAGAACAAAAACTAACAAAACTCTGGGTGCTGATACTGTAGCTTGGTTGGTGGAGCATTTGCCTAGCAAACTCAAAGCCTCAGTTTTAATCGTGATGACATAGGCCTGTAATTCCAACACTTGGGAGGTAGAAGTTGAAAGACAAGAAGTTCAAGGTCAAACCCTGGCCCAGAGCAGGTTCAAGGTCAGCCTGAGCTGTAGGCAATCCTCTCTGTACCGTGACCTTCTCTCCTAACATTTGAATCCAGGAAAACAAAATGGAATGCAATCTTAGAAATTTTAGAAAAGGTCATTGAAATTCTGATTAAATCTGTGCTAGGCAACGCTGGTTAGCATTAATGACCGGCACACAGGGAGCACACACAGATCACATTTAGGCATTCTTCTACTACTTGTTGGTGAGACACGCCTGGACTCTGCACTCAGGGAAGAAGCACAGAGGAGCTAAGGGGCATTCTCAGTTTTTCAACAACTGTCTTTTCAGGCCAACTGTCATTTATTCACATGGCTTTGAAACCAAACAGCTTAGCTGGCTTCTTCCTGACCTGTCTGGTAATGACCTTAGCATGGAAACACCATCTGAAGTTTATGACAGACAAAGGCTGTTCTAAAGCCATGCGAATTGTCCTGGCAGCCAGAGGCGTAGAATGTGATACGGGTTTTCCGATTCGAACAAATATTTTATCTCCGAAACTCTGAAGGCTAGAACAATTTTCTTGGCTGAAGTCTTGCTTACACGTGCACCATGGAGAAAGCATTTCCACTTGACAAATATTATTTCAGCTCCTCTGGTACCTTTCTCTCTTAAGCACATAATCAGAAAATACTTTTTGCAAACACACACTTTATCACAAGCAGCTCTCGAGAGGTCCAAAGCAAGGAAATAGAAGCCGATTGTACTTCCTTTGCCTTTTAAAACACTGATTAGGGATTCTGAAAAGCAGAGGTCCTAGGAGAGGTGAACTCATGGAAGCAAGCATGCAAAAAGCAAAAAGAAGCTTCCAGGTTTCCATTTGCTAAGGCAAAGGCCTTGCAGCCGGCACCCCTCCTACCACTGATTGGTCGGGAATCTACAGCACTGACCTCACGCATGCTCAGTACCTTGTGATTGGTCCCTGCTTCCACTGTTGCCACGCTGGGCTCTGGCACCAAGAGCCCTAGTTGGATCAGCACTATATAGACCCCAGCCCCATCCTTGCTTCTGCAGTTGATTTTCAGTGTCCAGCCTTCCTGGTTGCTCAAACTGAAGTTAGATTATGATACTCTGATTAAAATTCCCCTTTGACTGCGCATGTCACAAGAGCCAACGCCAAAGATCTTTCGCTGGCCTCTACATGGCCCACAAAATCTGCCAAATCCCCACTGCATCTCTGTTTGCAATTCCTGAGACATTAGGCATTCTCATAACCCAGACTTGAGATCTGCTGATCCTTCTGTGTGGGACACAATGCTCCAGACACCAGCGTGACTCCGTCCTTCGTCAGCCCATACTCAAATGTCATCCAGTCTGTGTGTTCCACCTCTCAGAGTTCCCCATCTCCGTTACAACCTCTCTCTCTCTCTCTCTCTCTCTCTCTCTCTCTCTCTCTCTCTCTCTCTCTCTCCTCAGTCTAACATGAAACATGTTTTCCTTCATCATTATTTTGTTTTTCTCCTGAAGAGAGAAATTAAGGTCTGAAATCTGTCTAAGGGTGATGTTTTTTGTTTTATGAAGATATCCCTAGAGGACAGGTTTGGAAGCTTAGGTCAACAGTCAACAGCATTTAGAAAGATGAGGCCAGAGGATCAAGAATTGTAGACTACAGAGTGAGACCTTGTTTCAAAAATGCCAAATAGCTCCCAAAAAAAGAAACAGGTGGAAGAGAGAGAGAGAGAGAGAGAGAGAGAGAGAGAGAGAGAGAGAGAAGAGAATTCTTAAAACAATACCTGGCATCAAAATAAAAGCTGTTTAGCAAATATTTGTTAAATGAATGTTGATTTCTATATCATCCTATTGTAAGTAGGACATTTTCTTAACATCACTGGAATTTTTGATCGATTTACAAAATGTAGCCCGTTTCACATATCAGGTACATGTGGCAATAGAAACATGCACACTCCCCTGACCCCTAATGCAGATGCATCAGAGTGCTCTCCCATCCATGCCGATTTTCCTTTGTTGCTCTGTGACGCTGGAGATGGGGACCCCGGACCTTGCTCATTGGAGGCTAGTGTTCTACCACTGAGTTAAACCCTGGCCCTCACCTCATGTATTGACCAACTTTTTCTAAATAAGTGAAGTATGAAAATGAACGATTGGCATCCAAGGTATAGGAATTTGGGAGTTATGAACTGCTTTTTCTTCTTTCTTTGGGGCAGGGTCTCAGGTAGTCTTTAATTCCTCTTCCTGTCTCCCAAGGGCAGAATTACACACATCACTCTAAAGACCATGACCAAAAACAACTTCGAAATGAAAAGGCTTATTTGGCTTGTGTATCTCAGGTCACAGTCCATGGAGGGAAGCCGAGGCAGGAACTTGGATGCAAAAACTAAAGCCAAGGAGATGAAGAAATGCTGCCTACTGGTGTGTTCCCCAGGGCTTGCTCAGCCTGCTTTCTTCCATGACTCAGAACCATCTACCCAAGGGTGGCGTTGACCACAGTGACCTGGGCCCTCCCACACCAATCATCAGTCAAGAAAATGTTCCCATAGATTTGCCTGCAGGCAATCTGATAGAGGCATTTTCTCCATTGAGGTTCTTAGCAAATAATTCTAGCTTGTGTCAAGCTGACCAGCAACTAGTCAGGATAGGGCTGGAAGAAGAGAAAATTAAGTTGATTTTTCCATTTATTATGTGTCTGGAAACAGTATTTTTTTAAAAAAAAACTACATTAATATATAGATTCACTTTATCTTATCTTGCTTTATTATACTTTTTGAGGGAGGACTTCATATAGCCCATAATTGCCTCAAAATGGTCAAAGATGGCTTTGAACTTCTGATCCTCCTGCCTCTGCCTCCGGAGCTCTGGAATTACAGGCATTCAGCAGTACACCTAGTTTCAGCCGTGCTGGAGACTGACCCAGGGCCCTGTGCGTGCTAGGCAAGCACTTGCCTACATCCCATCCCTAGGCAAGGCTTTAAATACAGGCAACTATTTCCTCAAGGTGATTAAAATACAATCAAGGTTGATGCTGGAGGATGAGGAGGCATCTCATATGCTTTTGAGCTAGTGTCTTTGTCAAGGTCTCTTCAAAATCCTCCCATGGGAAAGTTTTGGAAATCCAATTGTTGCATTCTTTTATCACCGAGAACGAGACGAGAGTCTTCACAAGTTTGCATTATTATTCTGCTTGCAACAATAGACAAAAGTCCTGCCAGACCATATATGTCTCTATGTCTCTATCTTTTGCACTGTGTCTATCTATCAATCTTTGTTTCTATCTGTCTGCTTTATCAGGAAAGTAGCCAAGAAACCAAACATTTTAAGAGAGTTTGATGAACGCGATCATTATACACAAAATGGCTCCTGCTTCCAGGTTTCTGCCTGAGTTCCTGTCCTGACTTCTGATGATGGATTGTAATGTCTAAGAAGAAATAAACCCTTTCCTCCCAAGTTGCTTCTGAACGTGGTGTTTTATCACAGTAACAGAAAACCAACTGAACGGCAGAACTTTTAGACTTCACTTCACATTTATAGATAACCTGTCTGAGAAAGAGTAAGGGCTGGGAGTGGCTGCACGTTGCCCTGAAAGGAAGGAGAATTTTGACATCCCAGAGACACGGACACACTGCCTCTGATTTCCCACTAGGATTCAGCTTTCCTTATCATTGTAAACTAGGAATAATGTTGACTACCATTTCCAGATTCCGGGTAGAAGAGGACTGAGTTTGTACATTGAATGCCATGTAACCCAGCAAACATGACTATTTTTATTATTGGGTGAAGAGACCGCGTGGCTCTAAAGGTGTCAGAAACCTGGCAGAACCTTTTGTTCGAGAGGCAACTGCATGGGCGAGCTGCCGGTCCTACATAAAAATAGAAGCAAGCCTTGACTTTGAAGTGGGGTTAGCAATGCTGGCCTCAGAGAACGCCAAGCCAGCCCTGCCTCCCGTGCTAGCAGGAACACAGGCAGCTGTGCTGGCCAGAAGCACCACCACCCCTGACCCCGACTCCTTGCTAGACCTGAGTAGGAGCGGTGTGTCCTTAATGGTCTATCTTAAAAAGATATGAGATAAAGACAGCAGCACTCAACTTAAGGTCAGAGAGATCCACGCTATGGAGAAATCTGTGCGTACTTTTGGTGATCCCTTCGTTTTAGAGACAGCCAGGGAAAACACAGCTACGATATCCCGATTGACCATGTGCTCATCTGAATGCCAAGAGCTCAGTGTCTGTTACCCTCTGCCATCTGCAAAGCCTCCAAGTCGTCCCCCGCCCAAATAAAGAACACAGCTACAAAAGGTATTTACCCCATACCACGGAGCGTGTATTACATGCATTTGCATAAATAACTGGAGAATTGAAGACACAGGCAATAACATTGAATTTGAATAATCTACTTTGAGGCCTGAAAGCAGTTATTACAATCATTTTTAGCAACTTCAGAAAAAAAGCCAATGCATGAAGTATAGCTTATTAAAATGCTTCTATTAATAATATAAGCTACATTCTATCGAAATAGTTGAAAATGCCACCTTAAAGTTTTGTAACGTGTAGCGTTATTTAATTCTATGTTAATAAGAGCCTAACTTGGGTAAAGCTGCCCAGGGAAGAGCAGTGGAAGGTGCGGAGGAAACTCGCAGGGTACACACTCAGGGGAGCTGCAAAACCAGAAGTGGCCACGGCGCATGTCCGGGCTTTAGAGGCACTACCAGGAAAGACTCACAACCGCCATTACCTCAGGTGCCCGACTACCAGGGAACCTAGGCTGCAGAGGCCAGTCCTCCACTCCTCCCTCCTATACAGACGCCACACAAAGCCTGGAAGAGCCAGAGGGGTCTGGGAACCTTGTCTGCCAACTGTGTCGCTGTCCTAGCCGCTTACTCCATAAGCGTTCTTTGATTTTTTTTTTTTTTTTTTTGCTTTCCACTACTTAACTTCTGTTCTTGCATAGCTGTCTCGTGATGGTTTTGCTTTTGTTTTCACGGAGCTTAGTTAGGTTTTAGGGCTGCTGCTCACGCTCCCACACACAGTGTGCTGTAAGGCCTTTTTACTCTTCCGCCACGTCTGGTGCACTCACCTTGGTTCCCTCTGCCCTCTTCCCTCCTTTTCCAGCTACTTCCCCTGCCTCATTCTGTTTTTTGCTTGGTGTTAGTTTAATACTTCTCCCATTCCTTACCTAGTCCGCTTCCCTCCTAATTCAAATCTTATTTTCCAGTAGGTGTATTTTAGGTTACATGATGATTTCATATATATATATGAAAATATATTTTCCTACAATATAGTCAGATTAAAGCTTCCCTTCCCTCAGCTCCTCCCAGATTCTTCCAACCTCCCTACCCACCAAATTCCATACTTTTTTTCCCTCTCTTTCTTTAGAAAATAAACATGCCAACTAAAATCCAAGTGCACTTCATCCTATCCTATCCTCCTGTTTAGCCTCCAAAGTTACTGCAGTCAAAGGAGCCACTGTCGCTAACTGGCTAGTAAAATATTTGAATAGTGGCAGTATTCAGCAGCTGCGGTTGTTCTTGCAGTTAATCTTCTAGTCAGAGGATGGATGTGGAGTTTACACCAGGCCTCCTGAGGAGTTATTTTCTGAACTGTAACACGTTCAGCTCGAACACATTCGAGTTGTGTGTGAAATTTGCAGATAATTGAAACTGGAAGGAAGTAGCTGATCAAAAACTAAACCAAATAACAAAACAATGTCAGATGCATAAATTCCAACATCACATAAAAGAAAAAAAAAAGCCAGCAAAAACAAGACACAGCAGGTCTTTCTATACGTGTTAGCTTTACAATAACGGCACTTGGTGAGATGGGGTTAGATGAAACCCCACCCAGAACTCAAAAGAATGACTTTGAGTGTGATCAAAGCCACAAGGGGCTGGATGACATTTCCTTATTTCCTTCTTGGTGATGCAGAAAATAAACAAGGACTTCAACAAAGGTAGAAACACCAATCCAGAACACTGGAAATTGAAGGGGAAAAAGCAACAGAGTGGATGGAGGTGAGGACAGAAGAGGTGAGCTTGACGACACTGTGCAGGCACAGAACAACCCCACAGGACGGAGATAGATGTGGTGGTCTGAATGGGAATGGCCTCCATGGGCTTCCGTATTTGAATGTTTGGTTCCCAGATGGCGAACTGCTTAGGAAGGATAAGGTGCAGCCTTGTTAGAGGAGCTGAGTCACTGGGGATGGGCTTTGAGGTTTCAAAAGCCTATGCCATACCCAGTTAGTTCTGGCATTCTCTGTCTTCTGTTTGCAGATGGGATGCAAGCTTTTGGTTACTGTTCCTCCACCCTGCCTGCTTGCTGCAAGGCTTCCCTCGTGAAAGTATAAACAAGCCCTCAACTAAATGCTTTCTTTTATGGTGTTTCTTCATAGCAACAGAAAAGTAAGATAATAAAATAATAAAAAAGATACTAGTGAGAATTCAAAGATATATGTGATACTCTGAAAAGATTAAACATTCAGGTATACAATAGAAGAAGAAGACTCTCATTCTAAATGTATAGAAAACATTTTTAAAAGAATCATAACAGAAAATTTTATAGAGCTAGAAAAAGTATACAAACACAGGAGGTATTTGGGGGGGGCGACAGACAAGACTGGAAAAGAACCTCACTTGTCATTTTAAAATAAAAGCATTGAATATACAGAACAAAAACTATACTGAAGACAGTAAGAGAGAAACAAAAAAAATTGCACACAAGGGCAGGCCCCTAAGAAAATAGCAGATTATTCAACTGAAACTTTAAACACCAGAGGGATTGGAATGGTGTATTTCAAGTTCTGAAATATCTGCCAGCCCATACTAACCAGCAAAGCTACTTATCATAACTGAAGGAAAATAAAACCTTTCCATAACAAAAATAGACTAAAAGAATTTATAATCACTGAGTCAGTTCTACAACAGATGATTAAAGAAATTCTTCAGATTGAAGGGGGAAAGTCCCCATACATCAGGCCACTGGGAAGAATAAACCATACTATAATAATAGCTAAGCAAGAGAGGAAGAGGGGAAAAATTCAATATTAACAAAATGATAGGAATTAATACACATCTTTAAAGAACAATTTGGAACACTGGTGGTCTTAATTCCTCAGTCAGAAGACACAGACTAGGAGATGGGATCAAAAGGTTGGAACAAACTCCTATTGTTCCTGAGGAATGTAGCCCACTACAAAAGACAGACCCTCCCTTAGAGTGAAAGGCTGAAGAAACATATTCTAAGCAAACAGACATACAGAGCAAGCAGGTGTCACTGTTCCAATATTTGACAAAATAAACTTGAAGCTCCAGCTATTAAAAACAGATAAAGATGGTCAGTTCCTGCTGACTAAGGGAATGATCAATCAAGAATACAATTCTAAACTTAGCAGCCTGAACACAACTGCACCACATTACATGGAAAAAATAAAAATAAAAAAACCACTAATAAATGTGAAGTCACCAAAATAACCTCAGTATAATAGGAGTGGGTGGCATAAATATTCTTTTCTCTCCAGCTGATAAGCATTGAAATAAAAACTAAACAGAGAAATCTCTGAATTAAGTGACATTATATATCAAATAGACTTAATAGGCACCTGCCAAACACCCATACAAACAATAAAGAATATATGTTTTCCTTGGGAGTCCGGAGATTTCTCTAAAACATATCATATACTAGGACACAGAACAATTCTTAACAGATATAGGAAATCTGAGATAACTTCTTATATTCTATTGATCATAATGGACTAAAGCTACAAATCAATAGCAAGAGAAACCCTAGGACATATACAAACTTATGGAAATTAAGCAATGAACTATTGAACAGTGAATGGATACTGTCCTTAGAAAAACCAAGACAGAAAAAATTTACAATCCTAGAATCAAATGAAAATTACAGCATACCATATCAAAACCTATGAGATACAATTAAAGCTGTCTTAAGAGAGGAATTCTAAGCTCTAAGTGCCTATATTTAAAAATTGGAGAGATTTAAATAAATAACTTAATGAAACACCTTAATAGTAAGTAATAGAATA
Source organism: Microtus pennsylvanicus (assembly GCF_037038515.1). Classification (NCBI taxonomy): domain Eukaryota; kingdom Metazoa; phylum Chordata; class Mammalia; order Rodentia; family Cricetidae; genus Microtus; species Microtus pennsylvanicus. Next base: position 94,605,039 of record NC_134585.1, on the reverse strand, counting down.
AATACAAACAAGCCATACGAAGATAAAATATGAACAGAGAGTCAGAATTATTTATATTATTGTGTTTTCTTTGAATTTTTTGACTGTAAAGAGCTAAGTAACCAACATATATATTTTAAAAATATCTTGACTTCAAAATTTGAGTCTAAGGATACGTTGCTTTGGAAAAGAGGCTCTTCTTTTATTTCCACAGAGTATGAGAACCTGTGGAATTCCTTCTGGACTAATGTATTTTGATGGACAAAAGATGCCCCCAAAATTATGTTGCTCAACAAAAATCAGGAAGCAGTTTGTTGAGAACTATGCTAAATATTGTTTATAAATGTTTGTTTACATTTAAAGGAAGATATGCTATAGAGATTTGCATTGGTATGGATCTTGGTTTATTGATACAAATTTAAGATCAATTTTGATATATGTATATTTCTTCTCTTGATTAAGGTATAGTGTTTGTGCATCTCATTTAAAAATGTAATGTATAATTAAGAAATATAGGTAATAGATAATCATCTATAATAGTCAAGCTTGTAGTCATATTATTTAGATTTTCTAGATTACAGAGATGTATTTCAGATAGATAGGTATTCTTCAAATCTTTTGGAGACCTTCAGAATATGGCATTTAAAATGTTTTAATAACTTAGCACATTTTATGACACTGAGTCACATCTGCTCCTGGAAGCACCAGTTACTTCAAGAGGAAGAGGGACATCAAAGAGGCTACTTAAAGAGTTTGCTAGCCATTTGGACAAGAAACTGCACTTGCCTGGACTGCTTGATGTTATGCTGTGTGAGCTGGACATGTGGGATCCATAGAGAGATGACTGCTAAACTTGCCTAAAGGTCCTTTGGGATTCCTGCTTCATGAAAGAGTCTACCAGACATTCTGCAGGACACAGAAGAAAGTGACTGACAAACTGCCAATATAGGCAGAACTGTCTTTGAAATTTCCTGCTTCATGGAAAAGTCTGCTGGATACTATGGACCTGTAGGCTGAAGATGGATGCCCCAATGGTACAGAAGAACTTTGGGTGACTGTCCAGGCAGTAAGATGTCTCTGTCAATTCTAGAGTTTTGGAGTTGCTTACATTGCATTTCCTATTTACTTAGGTAATATTATATCTTTCTGGAGTCTTTGGTGGAGTTGAAGAATATATAGTTTTCCTTAGTTATGATAAAAGATAAATTAGATATAAATATTGTAACTGTAATTCTTGCTTGATAACTGTTTTTGGTATATGTAATTTTACTATGTTAAAGTTAAAACCTTCCTTTTTATTTAAGCAGAAAGGGGGAGGTGATATGGGATTCCTTTCTGTATTCTGTGAATACCACTGGTTAATAAAAAAGCTGTTTGGGGCCTGTGATAGGGTAGAACAGAGCTAGGCAGAGAAAACTAAACTGAATGCTAAAAGAAAGGAAGTGGAGTCAGAGAGAAGCCATATAGCCCTGCTTGAGCCAGATGGAACTTTAGCCAGTAAGCCACAGCCATGTGGCGATACACAAATTATTAGAAATGGGTTAAATTTGGGTGTAAGACTTAGTCAATAAGAAGCTATAGCTAATGGGCCAAGCAGTGATTTAATTAATACAATTTCTGTGTGGTTGTTTTGGGTCTAAGCAGCCAAGAACAAACAAATGGCCTCCTACTACAGTCAACTGAAGAGATAGGCAGCCTACTGAGTAGGAGAAAAATTTTTGCAAGCTATACATTTAATAGATGTTTAGTATCTAGAATAGTCAAAAAACTCAAATACCTAAACATCAAGAAAGCAACTCAACAAAGCTAGGCTGTGGAACCGAGAGAGTTCTTGAAAAGAAATACAAATGGCCCATAAGCAGTCTAAAAAGTTTTCAACAGCATTAGCTACCAAAGGTACGCAAATTAAAACTACCTGGAGATTCCATCTGCTGGCTAGCGTCTTGTCAGCTCTGCACAAACTAGAGCCATCTGAGAGGTGGGAAGCTCAGCTGAGAAAATGCCTCCATACAATCAGCCTGTAGGCAAGCCTGTGGGGCTCTTTTCTTGATTAATAATTGAGGTGAGAGTTCCTAGCCCATTGGGGGTTGTCCCATCCCCTGGTAGGTGGTTTTGGGGTAGATAAGAAAGCAGGTTGAGCAAGCTATAGTGAGCGAGCCAGTAAGCAGTGCTCCTTATGGCCTCTGCTTCAGTTCCTGACTCCAGTTTATGCCTTGAGTTCCTACGGGGAGTTCTGTCAGTGATACAGTTGACAGGAGAGCTATAAGATGAAATAAACTCTTTGCTCCCAGGTGCTTTTGATCAGCATACTTCATCCCAGCAATAGAAATCTAAGACACAATATTACCCATTAACAAATCAAATGAACATTGACGAGGATATAGGGAAAGGAGACACTTATTCGCTGTTTGTGGGAGTGCAAGTTGGTGAAGCCACTAGAAATCTGAACAGAGGTTTCTCAAAAAGCCAAAACTACACCTATTGTATGATGGAACTAAAGCCACTCCTATAAATACACCCAAAGGTCTGTTTCCTACTACAGACACTCACTCAGCCATGGCCACAAAATAGGAGGAAGTGGAGTCAGTTTATTTGTTCATCAGCTGGGTAACAAAAATGTGTTCTATATACCCCATGGACTTCTGTTCAAGTGTAAAGAAAAAAATTAAATTTGCAGGGAGATTGATGGAACTGGAAAATAGTATACTAAGTGATCTAATTTGGGCTCAGAAAGATAAATGCCACATGTTCTCTCTCTTACATGATGCCTAACTTTGAAATTTTTGATTTGTGTCTTTAAATTGGAGTAAGTAAAAAGGTCCCCAAAAGTCAGAAAGGGCTCATGAGAGGAGGGGGAAAAGAGACCTTAATGAATGTAGGGGTGGTAGAATATAATGTAGGGATGGTAAAGTAGAGGGGGGAAAGTTGGGGTTAGAGGCTTAATCAAGATGGGGTATGTGGACTGAAGAGTGGCAGACGTGGATTAAATGCAACAAAACATACATAAAAATCTTTATCCAGTTCTACTCCTTTATAAGTCAATATAAAAGTACGCAATTGTTTCTTAAAAGGTGCTTAAGCAGAAATACCCTGCATGGATTGATAAGACAGGGTTATTAATCAGAAATCTCAAGGCCAGATAAGACACTTCCCTGTGAGTTAGTCAAGGAGGTCCCAGAGGCTCCAAAACAATGCTGCAAGACACCAGTGGTCTCACCCTGTGCTGAATTCTGCATGCTGCAATACTGACAAGCCAGTCAGAGCACGCCCAGTGGTTTAACACTGACACAGATGAAACCAGCTGCTTTCTCACTGGATTTGGGCACTGCTCCCCAGGAGAGACTCATGCATGCATGATACTGCAAACCTGGTGAATAATTCAAGGGTAAGGAGTTCATAGGGTCTAGGGAAGAGCCTATTACTGCTGTTTTGCTAAATGCTCCTGTTGTCAAACTGCTGTGTAAATATTTAAGCATACATACATACATACATACATACATATTTTTTGTGTTCTATTTCTGAAAATATTTACACTCATTTTTGACGAGCAGTCTAGGATTGATAAAAATCTCCATTCTTCTTCTACACTGCAAGGACAACATTGGAAGTCAGTTGCTGAGCCAAGAACATGACCAAAGCTCTGGGAGTGGGGAAGCGTCTGCTGCCACCTGGTGGACATTACGCATCGTTTGCATTAGTGCCTCTAGGCAGCTTCAGAGCCCGTCTGTCCACAACCCCCAAGGAGGAGCGATTGCAAACCCTTAGGAGTCTTAATTAGTAAAGTTGACAGATGTTAGAAATGGGTTTCAGAAAATATGGTGCCCAAGCAGTTTGTACCAAAATCACCTGTCGGTATGTTAGATGACAAATTCCTGACTCCCACCCAGATCTAGTAAAGAAGGTTCCTAAGGTGTGGCCCCACACCCATCTATCCTAGGGGAATAGAAGTTGGAAAACCAAGTGTTAAAACACCAGAAAGTGAGCCAGGCACGGTGGCTCATCCTGCCATTTTACACTCTAAATGCAGAACCCACAGGATTCCTTGGAGTTCCCTGCTTACTGGGCCACAGAGTGAGGTGCTGTCTCCAAAACATAAAAAAAAAATCCCCATCCAAAGCTCCAGATAAATAAAAACACCAAAAAGACAACACTTTACTCAAACAAATGTGCTATGTACAAAGGACTTAGTCTCACTGAGTTGATGAAGTACCAAATTAAAATTAAAAGCAAATATTTGGAGTGATACGTTTACTTTGTTTCAATGTTACGGGTGGAGCTGAGTCACTTTGAGCACGAAGTTTTCAGTGCGAAGTTCTTGGTTTGGTTTGAGACAGAGTCTCGTGAAGCCAAGGCTAGCCTCCAAACTTCTCTGTAAATGAAGGTGACCTTGAACTCTGTTCCTACCTCCACCTACCTCAGGCTGAATTATCAGTTTACACCATTAAGCTGGCTTCAGAAGCAGGCATTTCCTAACTGAGATTCCAGTATCTATGGAGGTCATAGTAGGCCACCGTGAAGAATTGCAGTTAGCCAAACAGGACAAACATTAACAGGCAGGCCAGGTGACCAGGCCACCATCCACTGGTGCTGAGAGGGGTAAGAAAGAAAGAAAGAAAGAAAGAAAGAAAGAAAGGAAGGAAGGAAGGAAGGAAGGAAGGAAGGAAGGAAGGAAGGAAGGAAAGAGGAAGGAAGGAACCTGAAACCTGATTCTGAAGGACCGATTTACGACTCTCTGGCCACCTGCTCTGTCCTGCCTCGGCTTGCTCTGTGGCGGATCTTAGGTGGAGTGGCTGGCTGTTGAGGGCACACTAGAAGAAAAATGACCACAGGTAAACCAACACAAGACCAAGGTGTGGCTTTTTGGGTTTTGTTATTGCTGTTAGGACCCGGTTGTGTGTTGTGTTTGACTGTAACTAGATGTCACACAAGGAAAACTAAGCGACGTCAGTTTAATTATATTCGAAAGAAAAAGTACGCTGGATCTAAATAAAAATTCCAAATCGAGGCTTGTTTTGATTTGTCACTCTTTTAAAGATCAAGTCTTCTGAGCTCTGACTTCTGCTTCTGACTCAGAAACATTCTCAAAGTTCCAGGAAATCCACAAAAATTTCCTGGGCTGCTAGGTCCCTCCCTGCATCGCTTCTCAGACTGGCTCCCTGCCTTCCTGGGAGCTGGGTGCCTGCCCTGTGGAGGCCTGAGTTTCACTGTGGTTTTGGAAAGCAACCATGCCTCTCAGGCAAGGAACATAAGTACTGCAAAACAGGTCGGGTTGTTGACCCTTCGTTGTCCTACGTGATTGCCACAGGCCCAAGACAGTGAGCAGCAGTGAACCAGTCAGAGGGTGCGGTCAGCACACTGAAGGCTTGGGTGGCTTTGGGCAAGGCGAGTAGGGGTGTCCCACTTTCTATATGACAGGTGATCCTACTGAACCTTATTCAGAAGGCTGTCTATTTTACTCTGAGAATATATTTGACTTACCAAGATCTCTCCCACAAAGAGTACTCTCCAGATTGCTAAGGGTAACATATTCACTCTATCGGTAGCATTGTTTTGAATTAACATTATCTCAAAAATATTACAAAGGATTATCTCAAAAATTCATCCTGGTCTCGCCTTAATGCTCACTGAAACTATGCCAGCACACCTGGGGACTAGAAAGCAGAAAAATGAAAGCAGCTGAGCAGAGAGGAAACGTGCGGGGGGGGGGGGGGGGGGGGGGGGGGGGGGGGGGGGGGGGGGGGGGAGTGGGCCTGGCCGGGTGGGGAGTGGGCCTGGCCGGGTGGGGAGTGGGGCTGGCCGGGTGGGGAGTGGCCTGGCCGGGTGGGGAGCGGGGCTGGCCTGGCCGGGTGGGGAGCGGGGCTGGCCGGGTGGGGAGTGGGCCTGGCCGGGTGGGGAGTGAGGCTGGCCGGGTGGGGAGTGGCCTGGCCGGGTGGGGAGTGGGCCTGGCCGGGTGGGGAGTGGCCTGGCCAGGTTGGGGGAGGGCACGGAACACAGGTAGTTGAAGCTCTGGATGAGGTCAGAACACTGGATTTCAAGGATACCCTGAGCTACAGAAGCAAGAACAAATCTAAAATAAACAACAAAAATCAATGAAGATGGACCTCTCAAATATTTTGGGAAATGGATTTCTGATGTTCATATGAGATTTATACAGATACTGGACAGGGTCTCTAGCCCAGGTTAGACTCAAACTCCCTACGTTGCTGAGGATGACCTTGAACTCCTGCTCTTCCAGCACCAACCTCTCAAGGGTGGGCATCACAAGCACGCACTACCACACCAGCTTTTACAGAGCTAGGGATTGATGTGGGGGCGGGCCTTGTGCACACAGGTAAACAACTGAACTACACACACTCCCCTAGTGCTGGGAGTTCCCCTAAAAGTGAGATTCATGCCAACAAAGAACCCACAGATCTTGTCTGGTAACATTTCCCTGCAAAGTTCCTGAAATAACAGTTCTGGTTTCTGGTGGGTGTGTTGTTAATAGAAATAACAACATCTAACACTCGCTAAGTGCTTTCCATATGTGAGTGGTTGCTCTATACATATAGTGCACATTCATTTGCGTAAGCTGCATTCCACAGCTGAGATCCTGGGGTATGGAGAGGCACAGTCATTTGTTTAAAGCCTTGATACCCACAAGAAACAGGGTTGGATTAAGTTGAAGGCAATTTTGCTCCAAGGACACACTATATATTTTTTTAAAGAATTACTTATTTTTAGCCTGCCTGCATATGTGTCTGTGTACTACAAGTGTGCAGTACCACCAGAGGCCAGAAGAGGGCACTGTATCCCCAGGAATTGGACTTACAGTTGTTAGCCATGCTATGTGGGTGCTGTGATTCAAATTCTTGTCACCTGGAAAAGCTCTCAACCTCTACACCATCTCTCGGGCCATGAAAAACACACTCTTAACCACTATAAAATGGGCCCCTGGTCTGGGAACAGTGGCCTGCACTTGTCATTTTAACACTTTGGAGGCTGAGGCAGGAGGATCACAGAAAAATTGCAGGCTAGCCTGGGTTCTGTAGTGTGTTTCAAGGCCGTCAAGGATACACAGTGGGAGTCTACATCAAAAATAAAAAAAAAATGGGGGGGGGAGTGACTCTGTATGCTCCAAGTGTACATGTATTATTCATGTACTGCATGGAGTTCACTTAAGACAACGGCTCTCAACCTATAGGTCATGACCCCTCTAGGGGTTGCCTATCGAATATCCTGCATATCAAATATTTGCTCTGCGATTCCTAACAGTAGCAAAATTATAGTTTATGAAGTAGCAATGAAATAATTTTTTGGCTGTGGGTCACATGAGGAACCATATTAAAGGGTTGCAGCATTAGGAAGGTTGAGAATCAATGACTTAAGGAGCAATTATTTTGTTATTATCCCAAATCAAATCATGTCCCTATCCCCTCTCCAGCCCTCAGTTTGGAACCCAAGACCTCACACTTGCGGGGCAGTTATTATGCTATTGAGCTATACTTTACCCCCCAAACATGGCTTTTTTTTTTTATAAAATGCACAAATTTTTGTTATTTAGTATCATTCTCTTTAAATTTTGAGGGTTTTCTTTCTTTGCTGTTTTCTCTTGGCCCCTTATTGTCCTGAAACCAATGAACACAGCTCTGGTAACTTCTGAGCCTAGAAGCGGTGGGCGTTTGGTGGGCGTTTGGTGGGCGTTTGGTGGGCGTTTGGTGGGCGTTTGGTGGGCGCTTGGTGGGCGGACTTGGTCTGGCACATTCCCCTCAAGTGTAAGGTGTGGACTAAGGCTGCAGGGAATTATTTGACAGGGGCCGTACCGGCTAAGTTTATGTAAACTTGACCCAGGCTAGCGTCATCTAAGAGGAGAGAACCTCAATTGAGACAACGCCTCCGTAAGATCAGACTGCAGGCCAGTCTCTAGAGCATTTTCTTAATCAGAGATTGATGGGGGAGGGCTGTGCCCATTGTCAGTGCTGCCATCCCAGGCTTGGTGGCTCTGTATTCTATAAGAAAGCAGTCTGGGCAAGCCTTGGGGAGCAAGCCATAAGCAGCACCCCCCATGGCCACTGCACCAGCTTCTGCCTCCAGGTTCCGGCCCTGTGTGGGTTCCTATCCTGACTCCCTTCAATACTGAACTACAATGTGGAAGTGTAAGCCTTTCTTCCCTAGCTTGCTTTTGGCTATAGTGTTTCATCGCAGCAGTAGTAACCCTGACGAGGACAGCGATAGTTGTGTGTGGTGGGGAATCTTCCAGTGGGGTCTGCACAGCAGGAAGGGATGGATGCCTCCGCGTACATCCAGGGTGGCTGCTGGCTCAACGGGAAGTGTTGCTCTCAAGCATCCCAGGGATAAGTACTTGTATTCTTTGAAACATCAGGAACTGTTGAGTCCCTCATTATTCTGCCCAGAATCACCGTTGAAATGCCAAGAGTTATGGGTTTTGAAATAATCCAACTTTGGAGACTGCCTCGTAGGACATTTCTTTGAGCTACACATGGTCAGGATGGCATAAAGCCAGGGGACTGTCTTAGTCGGCCTATCTGCTTGTGTGTACTTCTTTTCCCTACATCACCAACCCTCTTCTCAGATTTGGTATGTTTTATTTTGATTTTACTTTACTGTTTTCATTGCAGGGATTGAATCCAGGGCCTTACACAAGTTAGGCAAGTGATGTACGGCTGAGCTACATCCCCAGTCCCAATCTACCATCTAAATCACACCCCTTGCCTAGCCCGCCCATGTAACCCAGCCACACAATCTCACTGTCAGAGCCATTTTTTTTAAACTTATAAAGTAGATATTTCTGAGAGATTTATTATTTTCATTTCTGACAAGATGTCATAGCATATAAACTTTTGGACTGTCTTATGCTGAAAGTGGGGGCCTCCCTAAAGCCGCTCATTGTGGCCAAAGCCATTTATATGGCACAGGGAACTGTATGGTGAGTTTGCTTGCCCAACAGACAACTAAGGGGTCTTAAGGAGTGAGAACCCAGTGGAAACCATACAGTCTTGTATGGAGAGTACAGCCTTGGCCGGCAGGCATATAGCTAAGACTTGTGCACTACCTCAAGATCAGAACTACCACAAAAACTTCAGTAGCTCTTTTGAGCCCAAGAAAGAACTGAAACATCTTAGAGTTTGGTCAGTAGATCTAAACGGTAGACCTAGCAAACAGTACCCTCCTCTGAGTTTCAGGTGTTTCATAAAGAAGGAAAACACCTCGGCTCTTGGGGCAATTCCAAGGAGTAAATGTGACACGGCTTAAGAAGGCAGGCTGCACACTGAGTTATCCAGGGCACACTAGCTCACAGCGTACAGCCTAGGGCAAGGTCTCTAGCCTCTATGCCTCGGAATCCCATCTACAGTCCATGAACTGGGCACGAGAGATGCTACAGGCCTTACCTGGACCACTGGTCAAAAGGATAGTGTGTAAAGGATACTCAGCGGACTGACGGCTAAAGGTTTTAAAAAGACAGTATTATCTTTACAGTTTATATAAATATTTCACAGACTGCCTGACATATAGCAGATGACTGATACGTTAATTCTCCTGTCTGCCTTCCGCCTTCAACCTATCCCCTCAGAAGCTGTGAACCTGTGAGAACGGCCACCCTGATATAACCAAGAGTCCTGATTTCCTGGTGGTCTGGTGTGTGAAAATACCGCTCCCTCCCCCAAGTGTAACAACAGACAACCCTGTACTCTTTGACGTCGACTTCCGAGAGGAAGATTTTCCTGTTTATTCCTACCAGGCGCATTTCTTTCCCACGCAGGGCCAACTGCAGCCCTTGGCCTTTAGACTGTCTCTCAGGAACATACCAGGGACGTTTCTTATGAAGCTGAGAAGGCGGGGACCCAGGGATCAGATCTTTGCAGTGTGCTGGGACATCTCTGAGTGTTCCCATCAGCAGAGGAAGGCTGAAGGGCAGGTCTCGGGAGAGTTGGCTTCGGGACTCTGACCAACCTTATAGCAGCAAGAATGAGTTAAAAAAGACCCCCACAAGGATTTTTACATGGAAAAAACAGTGAAAAATAAAAGCAAAAACTGATGTGTGTGCCCATAATGAGAAAAGTCACTTATAGGGTCCAGCAGAAGCCACCCTCTGAGTCTTGACTGTACCCTGTTAGCTCCCAAACTTCTGATGAAATCAGTAATCTAATAAGTGTCTGATAGGATTTGACTGTTTTTTTTTTCCTCACAGTGATCTGGGGGATTGAACCTGGGAACCTATCTTGGCATACCTGAGAGACACCCCTAACCCCGGATTTGACAGTGTTAAAATTCTCTTCATCCAGTTGCCTCTGGGTAGATCTTTGATTTCTGGGTGCCGAGTTCTAGATTGCTAGCGCATATCACATGGGCACACACTTTAATAATTTTGGAAACAGGCTTCACCTGATCACGTCAAGGAACCAGTTATGTCTCAGTGGTCCTGTGGAAGATGGGCGCTCACAGGGGGATAAGTGGTGTCAGGGCCCTATGGGAATTTACTGGTCTGCTTTGTGGCTCGAGGCCAACCCTGGTAGGAAGTCAAGAGAAGAATTTCACTTGGCATTTTCCCAGAATGCTTGTCGACTCCTCCAGCAGCTTTGAAGTGCTCACAAAGGTCTTTGTGTCCCCCAGAGTCCAGAAATATGGGACACAAGACCGGAGAAGGTCAGTGTTTCCGGGAATATTGGTTGTTGGAATTCACATACTTTTCTCATGATATGTGTGTATGTATGTGTGTGTGGTGTTTAAACTTTAAAAAACAAACTCAACAACTCTGATTTCAAGAGTTGAATGTGTCCTCCATATTTCCTTCCGAAAGCATGTCCAGGATTGAGCATTTGAGAAAACAGGCGCTTGGCTGAGGACTGATTTCAAACACCCTTCCTGACGGCTGCTGGGGGCATTGTGGGTTCTGCTCTAAGTAACTGAGGTGACACCCAGTAAGTACTGACCACCCTGAGTCCGGCGCTCTGAGTAGTCATGACTGGACATGCCCTAGAGAGGTTTGTAACAAGGACCCTTGGCGTCCTCTGTCACAGTGACTGCAGTCGGGAAAGTCGTCTCATATGCTCATGCATCTCTTGAAGAGGATTTTGTTTTTGGTGTCCCAGATGTGACCAATGGATGCTAGCAAATAGGCTGTGGGATAAACCGCAGCCGTTCTACACTGAGAGAGGTCAGCACCAACTAAGACAGCATTTTTAGCCTGTGGGCCGAGACCCCTTTGGGTGCTGAATGACGGTTCCACATCTCCTGCATATCAGATATGGACATCATGATTCATAACGGTAGCAAAGTTGCAGTGATGTAACGTAACGGTCGGGGGGTCAGCACAACATGAGGGACTGCGCTGAAGGGGCGCAGGATTAGGAAGGCTGAGAACACCGTTCTAGACTAAAAGATGCCAGCCTACGTTAAGTAACTATTTGGAGCTTAGACATGGTTCATGTGCCTGAAAACCAGTTGCTTCTTATGCATATTAAATAAGATGGTGGTGGGTGTCATCGTCAACAATCCTTGTAGATAGTGCCATTTTCCACGTGCGAGAGCGGTCACTCAAATGTACATTATAAAAGCTAGTTCTAACAATGTGTCAGTGGATAGCCTAAATACACACGCTGTGTGTCGCCCCTTCTCCACACCAGGCACACTTAATATCGAAGTATTAAAAAACACACATATTATCGAGGTATCAAAGGCCAGTGAGTGCTCTTGGGTTCAGGTGTCAGTGCACTCCCTCCAGAACGTGGGGCAATGCTGTGCTTGTATTTGTATGCTATCTGCCTTCCTCCTAGAATCTTCCACGTTGTACGCGCTTCCCCCAGCACCATGTTCCCCCCTGGGAAGAGAGGGGAAACTCTCAGAAGAAGAATTTAGCATAGCCCTTCAGCCAGTCAGTGGTATGAGTACCTCTCAGTGAATAAACAGGCAGCGGGTCGCTCTGGCTACAGTTCTTCAGGAACCCAGTACAGGCGTGCTCAGGGATCTGTCATCGCTGTCATTGACAACAAAAATTGACTTCCTGAAGAGTGGAGGAGGAAGCAAAGCAAAACAAAACCAACCAACAAGAAAACAAAAAGGAAAGAAAAAAAGGAAACCACTTTTCCATACTCCCCACCCAGCCAAACAGCTGACCCAAAAACCTCTACCCAAGCAAAGTCAGGACTCAGATTTGAAGGTGGGTGCAGCAGTGGTTAGAACCCAGAGTTCTAACCTCCTACCTTCCACACTGACATCCTTGCCATAACTCCAACACAGGAGTCGGGGTACGCAGAGCTCCTTGGAGGAGGGAGAAGAGGAGGAAGCCCATCTTCCTCAGGGAGTTGGTTTGGCCTTCTTTCCACACTGGTCTTTGGTGAGTTCATCTAACTTCCACCCCTTGACCCTGTGGTCCTGGGCCACCTGTAAAAACTGGCAATACTGAGTCTGTATGTTTGGCATGTCTCTTAGAGGGGTTTCTAAACCCACAAGGGGTCTCCAGAGAAGACGACAGCATAGCCATGGTAGCTGTGCCTTTGGTTTTGGACTGCAGCTCGTGGCTGTGCCAAGAACACTGGTCAACAGGAAGCACAGTCAGGACACATGTTATTACTGAACACCATAAACCACTGCAGAACTGTGGATACTTTGGGGTCACTACTAGCAAGAGCTCTTTGGAACCAAGGATTTCAAATTAACTACCTGTCAGCCGTCAGGTAGAGCACCCATAAGTTCTAGGTCTTTCTTCTAACCCATGCTAAGTGATTTTTGGTTGTTCCATAAGATAAAAAAATTCATGCCATTCTATGAGCTGCCTATACAGGCAATGAGTAACATAAACACACTGTCGTCTAAGGGGTTGGTCTTCGGCAAGAGTCTTTGCAGGACAGCGAGTTCCACCGCTCGGCAGCTGACCTACTCCTCCCTACATTTTGCAAATACCTAAAACTGACAGTTTGACAACGGATGCTCCCAAAAAGAAATGGGTACTCTCCAAAGGGAAATGCAGATGCTGTAAGAGAAACCTTAGGGAGATGATTAAGATTAGAGCAAAGTCATATGCAAAGCCCGTAAGGAATACAAGGGACAGATAAAGAAGGTAATAGTTTAATAGGACAGCAGAAAGGCGGTGACAGAGGAAGGCAGGAATACAGGTATCTTGAGACTGGATGCTACTGTGTTCTCTCAAACCGGGAAAGTCTTTACATGAGATCTCTAGACACATCCATGCCCTGCCCACAGCAGACGGTTTTCCCTGGAGCTGTCAAAACTGCTTTCTACTCCTCTCCATCAACTCACAATGAATAGTTTCCATGGTTGGTTGCGCCCAGACTTAAAATAGACATGAGAAAGGTCTTCAGGTTTGCGATCGGAGCCATTCTTAACCTCGTCGCCAGCTGGATGACAACATGGTGTGTAACCAATCCAAATTCACAAGGTAACCTTGCTCAAAACTATGCTGGCTCATCAAATGCAAGTAAGAAAATAAAGGTGCAAGAATAGAATTGCAAGGGACACTAGAGGAAGCATGGGTCAAGAGCAAGCTGAACAGGAGAAGAAAGTCTATGAGGTCACCCGGACAGGCTCTCAACGGTTCTTGCTTTGTCTCCACGCACCAGCTCCCGTGGTCAGTAACCCTCTCAGTCCCAGTTAGGTGGCTTCTCAAAGCAAAACAGGAGCCATGTGTGACTTTCTGTCTGTCCTCCTTTTGATGTTCCTTTGCCCTACTGTGCTCCCCCTTTGCCTCAGCTGAGGAAAACAAACACGTGCTATCATGGGCAATGGGAGATACCCTCACAGCTCCCCAAGGAACTGGGCAAGGACCGCGGAAAGCCATTTCTAAGGATAACGAGGTTTCTCGCCCTGTCCTAATTACTTTATATAAGTCTTCTGGAGTGAGTAAAGTGAGTGAGAATAGCTAGTAAGGGGCCCAATACCAAGTAAATGCCTGTGTCTAAGATCCTCCTTGCAAGCTATTGCTAAGTTATACAAATCCCAACAAGTCTCTTGAGTTCCTTCTCTGGGGTAGAACAGGCATCTGAGGTGACTGGCCAGAGCTGATTCCTGCCCTCCAGAGATTTCCTATTTCCTTAACACCAGAAATAGGACTAAAGAATGACTTGAGGGGAATCTCAGCCAGCATGCTGTATTTTCACCCTTTGGAGCCCTTCCACTAGGGGAGCACAGCTATGTTACATAAAGGCTGGGCTTCCAAGCTTGGATACACTGATTGCTGTCTTTGGCTAAAGCTTAAAATTACCTAAGTATCCTGCTTACTTGATGTAATGGCACATGCCTATTTTGGGATATCACAGATAGATGTAAGTGTGGAAAGAAAATAAATATATTTTAAGTCACACTGAGTTGGGGTTTTGACCCAAAACCATATTATTATGCTTCTTGGACCCAGACTGGGAGGTAAGGTATCTGAAATTACGTAAGTTGAGGATCGGCTAAGCTTTCTTGGGGACTCAACACTGCAAACAATTCATTTCAAGCAAAGCGGACACTCAGCTTCAGCTACAAGATCACTCTTCCGCAACCGACGGTTTCCACACCTGGACTGTGACACCGCTTTTCTTGGCTGAGAACTTCGGCCTTGGTGCCACAAAATAGGACGAGGAAGCCGATTCTTGCTTCGGCGAGGTGGGAACACTCACAGGAACTGGGGATGCGCTCACAGGCGAGGTGGGCTCCGCGAAGAAGGACGGCTGAGAGGGATAGGCTGGTACTGAGTACACAGACGAAGCCTGCGCATTGGTGGGAGAGCCAACATTCACCTGTCGGGGAGGAAGGGCATGCTTCACGGCTGGGCCTGAAGTGACCCTGACCGTTGACTTTTGAGGGAGGCTATCCTTTGCGTCAGGAGGTTGAAAGGTAAACAGAGACGCGTTGAGCTGATACGGTTGATGCTTCATGACATCCAAAGTGTTAAGCGGTTTCTTGCCCTTTTTCTTGCTTGTTTTGGAGGCCTGGGCGGTAGGTGGCTGAGACTTGATAGCAGCCAGTGGGTATGAGGGGGAATGGATCGGATTGTAGGCCATAGGAGGGGGTGCTCGTACATTCGAGGAGTACTTCCAGCTGGCTGGCAGGGATGGTGTAGGAGACTGGGCCCGAACTGCGTGGGCCTGCACCGTGTCGGAATCTACCACGTACTTCTCCATCCTTGACTGCCTTTTAGCAAACAGCTGGGCTCCTTTCCCGCTCATTCCAGGAAGCTCATTGGATGGTCCCCCGGCACCAGCGTGAGCAGCATTTACTTGCGGTGTGGGTGCCGATAGCTTGGGTGTGTAGTTTTGACTGACGACTGCAGCTTGGGGCCCTTTGAAGGGACCGGCCAGGTTCAGTGAGCTCGCAGGCCGGGCAGGAGGGCAGGAAGGCTGGGCTATTTTGATGGAGGACACAGCTGTGACCTGTGGTGGGTTCGGTAGGTTTGATGTGGAGAAGACAGGACGTTGGGATGGAGCTACTCCTGGAGACCAGACTGGAGAAACTGGGGTTACTGGTTGTGAGGAGGATGACTTGACTGCAGGCTTTGGAGCGACGGGAGGTGGGGTCTTCTGCTTAGCAGAACTTTGCATGAAGTTACAAGCCTCTGCGCCTAAGCTGAGATAGTCTTCTTCCGGCCCCGAGTCCCCTCCAGCTCCAGTGCCTCGCTTACCTTCTGCATTTTGAAGAAGTGACAGGAGCTCAGGGTTGGGGCTCACTTTGGTTTCTTTGAACGTAAACATGGGTTTTGTTGTGCCTCGCCTTCTGGCTTCCTGCAGTATGCCTGTTCTTTTCGCCGGCACTGCGATCCTCTCATCCCGGGAAGCTATTTGCTCAGAAGAATCATAGAACGCTGGCTGTGACCATGGAGCAGGCTGGGGCCATGGCGGGGGCTGTGCTGGGCCAGTGATTGGACTTGCTACCCCTCTGGAGAAGGCTTCAGGTGGAGGTGAGACGGCAGAGTAAGGTGGCGGGGCAGGAAAGTCGGACATGGGGCTAGTCACACTCCGGGTTGGGGAGAAGGGGGCTGTTGGCTGGTTCATAGTTCCCAGGAAGGGCTTGGCGGTTCTATTCATAGGGATCATCCTCTGAGCCCCTGTTGTCTCAGAAATGCCACTGAAGCCATTCTGTTGTGGCACATTGCCAAGACTACAGCCCATCTGGATGGAGCTTTCACTCACAGAGCTCTGCATTCTCACGGATTCCTCTTCCTTCCTTTGATAAGAAGTCACGGTTCTCAGCCCGTCTGTCTGCAGCCCGTCTGGTTCTCTGCCTGGCAGTGTACCCGCCTTCTCCTCTTCGTTTTGGGCGGCGAACTGTTCCATCCTCTCTCTCTGCTTAGCAAACATGAGCGCCCCCTTGCCTGTGGTGTCTGGCAGCATCTCCATCTTGTCCCCTCGGCTCAGTTTCTTTTCAATGTCCACCAGTCCAGAATCCCAGTCGAAGTTCACAACTTGTGTGTCGTCGTCAAGGTCCGACAGTAACTCTTCATCCACTTCTGACTCGCTCGTTCCAAGAAATGCGACTTCACTTATCTCGTCCTTGTCACCTTCCTCCTGGTCCTCCTCCTCCTCCTCTCTTTCAAGCTCGCCAGTACCGTAACTGATTAGGGTGTACTTCCGGGCCCTCCGCCTCCGCTTCTTAAACATCAACACCCCCTTGGAGTTGGGGTTGGGAGCATCCGTTAGAAGGAGAGCGATGCTTTTGCATTTAGACTTAGCTTCTTTCACTTGCTTCTCAGACAGACTTTCGCTCCTCCTGAGCCCTAGGAAAAATACACAGATTGTATTCAATTGATGAATGCAAGGACTAATGCATTGCAATTGATTCCCAATGGGGAAAATGAATATATACAAAAAATTCAAATAATTGGGTACTGAAATTTAAAGAAATCTAACTCGTTTTTCATTCATTCTACCCCTGTCCACAGTGTTTGGGGAGTGCACAGAATCAAGCACTGAACCATGCACTCTTCACTGCTTTTCAGATTTGCACTTACATAATAGTAATATAGAGCCCAGCATATCTTGTTCCATTTCCTCACCCAAGCACAGCTTTATATATGCGGATTTATAACACAACTCAGAGCCCCCCACTCCCGTGGCTTCTTAAACTTTAATTAAAAAGAAAAATAGGTTGGGAAGTTCCAGTTAATAGGATATGATTGCATTAAAAAGAATATCCTTTAGGAACTTGAAAACAAGATGTACTTTGTACTGACATATCTAAAAGAAAAATGTCAAAACTGAATTGCTTCGATGCAATGCATTTAAATATTTAAGTTTCTTCTTTTTTCCTTTGAGGGCCACTTCAAATCTTTCCATTGGGCTGCTGAATTAATATAAATTCACAATAGTGAATTAATAATAATCGACAGCACCAAGCTAATAATTAGTTGTATTTTAGAGTGCTGGAACATTGTGAAAATCTGTAATAAGCTCTAGGTTCAACACTATCTACAGAATTCTATAACTGTAACAGTCTCCTGCAAATACAATGCTGCTTAAGTTGCAGAAAGAATGAGTGCAAAGCTTGGGGATGTTTAAAAATTGTATGACTTGAGGTCTTTTAAACTAACATTGAAACTGATCCAACAATTATGCCATAAAAAATAACTTGGCAGTTTTAAAATGATAAACTTTACATTTTCATTTTACTGTTAGAAAAAAACTAATGGCAAATGAATTTATAGCATCAATTAATTGTAACCACTTTTAATGAGCATGATCCACAAATAAATTGCATAATGAGTTAAATAAAAATACCAGAAGAATAAGATATTTCATGGTTGCAATTAATTTTCGTTGTTAAAAGTCAGACTTGGTAAATCAAAAAGAAATGGAATGAAAGAAACTAATTTCGGAGTAATCTTACAGGTATATTTCTGGTGATCCAATTTTGTGCAGACCAAATAGTTTAAAACGTGGTCATTATTAAATGTGATTCCTTTTTGACTAGTGATGTTACAGCTTGTTATTAAACTGACAGTAACAACTGCACTGTCTTCTCGCTGCCAGCTTGTGAACTATGCGCATGCTGTCATAGCACTGGGGCTAATATGCTATATATGTGAGGGTGCCTAAAGGAGAGGGCGCGGCCACTGGCACATGCCAACACAGCTACAAATGCCTGTGCTAAAAATATGCACCCAAAGGAACAACAAGGGCTCGAAAGCTAATGCCTGACTTTGGGAAACCAAGCTCACTGCTATTGGGTACAGTCAGCCTTGTATCCTCAAAGAAAACCCAAAGTTGGTAAAACTTAGGGAAAAGAACTATATGTCCAAAAGAAAAAAAAATAGGAGCACTTAGCTGCCATTCTTGACCTCGTTCTATTTGTGACCCTAGTAACCCAGATAAAACAAAATCCGGCAGAGGCCTTGCATTAAGCCACATTTTCTGTGGGGGAGCCCTGAGCTGTCTGCCCATGGTTCTGGAGACCGAGCCTGGAAGGTGACGCGCACCGCCACCTAGTGAAGCTTACTCCACAGCAAGGATCATGTAACCTAACCGCTGGGCATCACACATGCCCCTGTCCATCAAACACTTCTGCAAGCATCATCAAGCCGCAGAATACTTCTTTTTCTTTTCCCCCAAAATGAAGCTCTGCTTTTAATATCAGAGTGGAACCTGCGTTAAAGGTACTTCAGAAGAAGACAGAACTGTTTTTGTCATTTAAACTGAGTCCACTTAACTTCCAATACCCTTAAGAATATTTTAAACATGAAATGTCATAACACTCTTCAGCAGATAAAAGAGGCATGTTGTATATTTCTTTAACAGTTCCTGCATCTTTGGGAATAAAAATAAATGTTTATGAAAAACATTTCGGTCTAATATGAAGTTCAAATTTACTGCTTCCAATTCCGAAACTGGCATTTTCCACACTATTCAGATTTGATATTTTATGCATTAATTGAAGCATTAAAGATGGTAAAAAGGTCTAAGAAAAAAATCTTTTTTAAAAAAAATTCATGCAGTTCAACTAGCAAAATATTTTAAAAGCCCAGCTCCCCAGACAGCGGCCCCCACCCACGGCAGGACTTACGAGCATGTCGCGCCCTGTGTTTGTGTGGTCTGCTGTGATCCTTTCCCGGGCGTTGATCTTCCCCCTGCTCGGTGCCTTCTGGTGAGACGGCAAAGGAGACCAGAGAAGGAGGTGCTTCTGACCGCCCTCCTTCCACCCCAGAAGCCACACACCCCTTTCCTGCCTGCAGCCTGCACTCTTCCGCCTTCTGCCTGTCAGAGCAGTCCAGAATCACTTCCACCTGGGGCAGCCCTGGGCCTCCTGCTTCTCTCCCTTGGATCAGGCTCAGCTGCTGGCCGCTGGAGGTCTGGCTTGTTGTGCTGGGCAGGAGAGAAGAGTCTGCTTCCTCCTCAGGATCAGCGACCGAATTGATGTGGACGGTCCTCTCCTGTTGTGAGCTCCAGTCTAGGTCAGGAGACTTGGAGTTCTCGTTTCCCTGGAGAGTCACCATAGGGCCACTAGCATACTGATTTCTTTCCTTTGAGAGGGACAGTTGGAGCTCAACCACACGGCCCGGCTGCCCTTCTTCTGCCTTTTCCCTTAAGATGACCTCCTCTACCAAGTGTTCTTCTTGGGAGCCAAGCATGTGGGGAATTTTTTCTCCCGTTGTACATTCTGCATAACCCCAATCATTTCCTTGGTCCTCGGTTAGGGGAACTTTACTTGGGACTGAAGCGAGAAAGAAGTCTTTGCACTGGGTGTTTGTGGCTGGAAGAATCTGCAAGGTGGTACTTTCCATGGGTCCCTCATGTGTAAGATGCTGATGGTTTGTGTTTTCTGTTTCAGAGTCCAAAGTCTCACTTGTACCACTGCATGGTCTGCATACAAAAAATAAATAAATTCCAAATAGTTATATCAGCTTGTGTTCCACCTGTCAAAGAATTTCCCAACACCAATGATGTCTCATGCATGGTTCAACAAAAATTCCCCCATAACTCCAGCGTATTAGAAAATAGAATTTGATGGCTCCTCTACATGGTTGACTAAAGATAATCAAGATAAAATTGTCTTTTGCAATAAAAATGCTTGCAAAAAAACTTGCAACCCAAACCCATCTTTAATTCAGCCTTTATTTGTAAAAGCACAGACAGGGTAGAGCTATGTGTGTGCCCCTCATTTGAAATTGTTTGGGTTTTCTCAACAAACTATGTTTGCTGTAGATGACCAGGAACTTCAGTGTCCCATGGAGTAAGTTTTGACCTAGATATCACCAAGTCACACAGACACATCCAGAACATCAGCTCAACCTTAAACTATGAATACATTTTAGACATGGTATACGCTTAACAGGATGAAATAGAAGTCCATTTCTTAGCTCTGGTGAGCATAGTAGGCCCCAGCCAAAACTGCTATGCAAAGAGTAATCCTGTCCATGCTGCAACAAATTGCTAAGTCATGTGGTACTTATAATCTGAAATGTTGTCCCTTCTCTTTGCAGTTGTCACTTGCAGCATTTTCCTTACAGAATCCCTGCCCTCAGACTGCTTCCTTAGCTCCTAAGGAGAGCAGAGCTATTCCAGTCTCCTCTGATGAAAACCCAGCCACTTGTAGGCAGTTTTGCATATTTGCATTTATTTCTTGCTAAGTCTCCGAGCTCTCAACCCATTTGTAATAGAAATGTCGTTCTCGGGACAGCTATAGAAGTCTCCCTCACTTCTTACTTGTAACGTTTTCAGGCGGCAGTAGCCCTCTCCCCCTTCTTGCTTCCTGGGAGTGCATCCTGACTGCTGCAGGGATCAGTCACACAAGGAGGAGCTCCTTCTTCTCTTCTCCTCAAAGGAAGTTACTTTAGAATTATGTGGATATGGAATTTCAGACCAATGGACAAAATGTTTTCCTCTAACTGTGATGTTGACTACATTTAGAAGAACCCAACAAAAGTCAAACCAAATATGGCTTTCTCTATACAAGCCATCTGAAAGACTTTATAATGGTATACTATTTAAAAATTATAAAAACAAAACAAAATAACATAAAAGTAAGCCAGGTGGTGGCAGCATGCCTTTAATCCCAGCCCTTGGCCAGCAGAGTCAGGTGGATCTCTGAGTTTGAGGCCAACCTGGTTTACAGAGCACTTTTCAGGATAGCCAGGACTACACAGAAAAAAAACCCTGTCTTGAAAAACCAAAACCAACAACAAACAGGACAAAACAAAAGCCAACAAAAATTATACTTTTTGAAACATTTTGTTAGCAGATTAGGATAGTCTTCTTTTCACTTTTTGCAACAGGGTCTTTACACTGTAGACCATACAGGCCTGGAATTCACTTCATAGCCTAGGCTTCAAGTCATGACTATCCTCCTGTCTCAGCCTCCTGAGAGATGAGAATATAAGCATGAGCTACCAGATCCAGGTAGTTCATTCTCATACAGGAAATGATGAATAGCTCTATGCAACTGAGTTTGGGAGTGCCAGAAGTCAGAGAGGTTTAATCTAGCAGAATTTGGGATGAAGGCAGCTGAAGTCACTTCATCAATTATGCATCTGAAAAGAAAGCAATTTCAACTCATTCCAGCCTTAGAGATTGGGATTCAGACAAACAGCCCAGTGCTACTGTTTCTTGGGAGCTGAAGTAAATGTATACACATGAATAAAAATCATAAAGCTATACGAGGGAGATACATACACACAGGTACTCAATCTCACCATTTGTACAATTAGAGACTCATTTGCTTTTAATTTTTTATGATTTTAATAACATCTAAGGTAATAAAAATTCAGTATTAAAAGGCTGGTTTTTGTTTTGTTTTTAAATAGTGTTAGCCAGAAATTTCAGGTTAATAAGGTCACACTTGGGTCCTCTGACTGTCAGTGATATGACTGAGGACTGTTTAGCTTCAGGAACATGTCCAGATGTCCACAGTGCTGTTGCTTTGGGTCTCATAAAATGAAAATTTCATTTGAATCTTTAAAATGCTGACTGATTTATTTGACTATTTTATGTGCCTGTGAGTGTTTTTTGCCTGCATGTATATATGTGTACCACATTTATGCCCAGTGCCCTTGAAGGTCAGAAGAGGGCCTCTAATCCCCTGGGACTAGAGCTACAGTTTTGAGCCACCATGTGGGTACTAAGAATTAATCCATGTCCTGTGTAAGGACAACAAGTGTTATTAAGCATTGTTCCAACTCTCCAGCCCAATTAACTGCATCATAGAAATTCAAGATACTTAAGAGAAAAACAAAACAAAACATGAGCTAGCCATTCGGAGCAGCGGAGAACAAATCCATTTATCTCTAAAACGAGGTAGGTGCCTAGGTTTGAGCGTTGAACCAAATATTTTTTCATGCGATAGCATCGTAATGGAAATGGGAACCAGCAGAACATGTCCCAGACTAATGTGTTCCAGAGAAACTGGCCTTATTAAGTCAGTAAGGACAGTAAACACCGAAGGGGAATAAAGCAGAAAAGGTTGATTCCCTATTTGTATGTGGATTCTTTGCTCCGGGGAGCTTGGAAGTCTTCAGACCTTTAGCAGACTTCATCAGAATGGTGCCTAATACAGAAACAATTCTCCCTTGGCAATATTCCTGATACATTGTTTGTTTTGTTTCTGTTTTTTTTTTTGCTGTTGTTTTTGTTTGTTTTGTTGGTTGGTTTTTAAATAGTTACTCTTAGTTGTTTGTTTGTTTTTTCACTGGTTACTTTTAAAAGCAAAAGGCAACATTGTAAGTAAGTGGGATCTTAAGAGCTTGCTGAGTGAATGTTTATATATGCAACACACATGCACTCATACGTACATGGCACACACATGGACTTAGATAACACAGGGTGGTTGTGGGGGTGTTTCTTCTACACTGTAAATACTACTTTGATAGCTCTGAATCTTCATCTAGCCTAATTTGCCATTCCCAAATATGGTCGTATTGGGAGTCCAGAGAAGTGAAAACCTGCCTTTAAGCTTTTTGTCTCACACCACAAGGCAGCATCTTTGTATAATAATATTATATTGGTCAACAGTTCAATGCACAATTATTTCCAATTCATCTTCAAATCTAAGAATTATAATCCTGACCTTATAGAAACTCTTCACCTTGGAAATGGTGTTGTTGTTATGGTTAATACACCAGTCTTTCTAAAAAGGTGGTCTAAAATACCTAAGATTTTCAACAAAGTCCTTGACTTGACATAAGTATTTGCAATAAGTATTTGCAGTTAATTCTCAACTAGCCAGAAAGCCCCATTAAATGGAATTACTCATTTTCAAACACTGTGGTGATCTGTTTGATCTGTTTAACTGTCCTGGCTTTCTTTTCTTTCTTCCTGTCTTCCTTCCTTCCTTCCTTCCTTTCTTTCTTTCTTTCTTTCTTTCTTTCTTTCTTTCTTTCTGTCTTTCTTTCTTTCTTTCTGTCTTTCTCTCTCTCTCTCTCTCTCTCTCTCTCTCTCTCTCTCTCTCTCTCTTTGGCTTTTCAAGACAGGTTTTCTCTGTAGCTTTGGAGCCTGTCCTGGAACTCACTCTGTAGACAATTCCGGCCTCAAACTCACAGAGATCCGCCATCTGCTTGCCTCTGCCTCCCAAGTGCTGGGATTAAAGGCAAGTGCCACCATCGCCTGGCCTGCCCCGACTTTCTATGTAGAACCATGAACTCCCTCATAACTGACAGTACATATGTTTATAGACCCTATAATCATTCCCACACAGCTTCAAGCAACAAATTTGCTTTACCTTTTGATAAGCAAGTGGAGAGAGTCCGTTATGCTCTCCATAAGTTTGATGACTTCAGGGTAGGTAAGGTCTGCACAAGGGTTGCCATTGATGGACACCACTTCATCCCCCTCACACAGGCCAGAGTCTGACGCTTTGCTCTGACTTCGAATCTGAGCGGAGAGAAAAAAATAAAAAATTAGGTAATAGTTGGAATCATATAACAGGTAGAAACTAGGCCATCTTCTCCAAGAGAGAAGAAAATTATGGCCTGCAAGTTATGAATCCAACCCTGACTTTTACTTCTCCTGCTAACCTGTAAATCTGTCTTAAACACATCTCACCTCTCCCAAACACACACACACACACACACACACACACACACACACACACACACAATTTATGACTTATCGTAACCACACCATTTAATGCATAATATTGTAAGGAAATAGGAAACAAGCAAGTCAAACCATCATGAAGAAACCATGAAAAAAATAAAGAATGAGGAAGAACCAGAAAAGATGCTGGGTATTTATTTCAAGGCAGAGAGTGACCACAGGAGCTTGGAGCTCCGATTTCAGGAAGCAAATGTTGGAGATGGCAATTAAGACAGATGAAATATGCTGAAAACCACCCCAGGACCCAAGGAGATCACATGACTAGGATATTAAAGAGTAAGGAACCCTTGATTAAGAGGAACTATTCAGCCAGGCATGGCAGCCAATGCCCTTCAGGAATTTGGTTCTACATAGATTGTTCCAGGTCAGCTAGGTAGGGCTACTTAGACAGACCCTGTCTCAAAGCAAAAGCCCACCACTAAACAGACAAACAAAAAACTAGTCAGGACATAGAATTAAGGACAAAGTTTAGCAAAAAGACAAAATGATGATAATTAAAATGATGAAAATTAGAAATAATAAAAAATAGAAATAGCAGCCATGCTATATAAGACCTACACCACATTCCGCCACCAATACAGACCTAGAAGGGGCTCTAGAATATAAGTATAATAGCAGAGGAGTCTCGTTAGCTCGTTAGTGAGCAGATGCTGGAGGCTAGCATCTGATGTAACTAGGACCCACTGACATGCTTCTTACCCTCAGGCTACCCTTCCAGGCTCATTCCCCAGTTCCCTTGTGCAGAGGTCTCTGGAGACCCAAAGGCTGGGTCATGGTGGTTGGAGCTGGTCAACAGACAGCACTCGTATGAGTTCAAAGAGCGTGGGGACAAGAGTAAGGGTGTGTGGCCTCCCTCTGGGCCTGCTGTGCTTTGGTTTGGCGATGGCTCTGCTCTTTGGTCTAGATAGTTCTAATTCTTGTCAGCCTGTCCCATGGCCTGCACTTTTGTTATGTTCCAACAACAGGCACTGTCAACTGAGTCTCTAGGCCTGTGTCCATGCCTCAGAGTGTTGGGATGGATTCTGTATTCTGTACCCTTCACGACCCAATCTTAGCTAGAGGTGCCCTTTACCAACAATAAAAAGTCAGAGTTTTGAGCAGCTTTATGGGCTTGCAGAACAAGATGACAAATTGATTCTTGGGAGAGAAATGAGTCCCCAACACAACAGAGCTGTCTGTCATCCCAGCCTGTGTGGCTTGGGAAATGTGCAGTCCATCACTGGCTTACGCCTGTCAAGCGGAGCTTTTAACGGTGTCTGAGCAAGCCAATGCACCAAGCATGGAGTCATCAGCATTCCTTCAGTGCGCACTTGCTACATTCCCAACCAACTGCGTGACTGCTTCACTGGCCTCCATGTACTGTTAAGCCCTCAAGAACCATGGAAAGCCCGGGCCTGGCACTGCACACCTCTAATCCCAGCACTCTGGAGTCTGAGGCAGAAGGATTCCTGGGAATGAGACACTTCTCAAACACAAACAAACGGTTAAGAATGGTCATAGTTTTCTGGCCGTCACGATTTTCTGAAAAACTAATCTTTAGTTTTCTCTTTAAGATGGTTTTGATTTGACCTTTTATGTTTGTTTGTTTTAGTTTTGGTGTTGCTTTCTTTCCTTTATTTTTTTTTCTTTTTTATGAGAAAGATAACATGGAGTTGGATCTGGCAAGAGTTGGGGAAGGGGAAAGAATATGATCAAAATATGGTATATGAGATGAAAAGGATACCAAAGAGCAGACTAGAACAGAGTGAAAAACCAACCAAGTAAAACCTTCAGTGTAAGAAGCAACACGCATCCTGGATAGCATAGGAGAAACTCAATCAAATAATATGGAGAAGGTACTTGAGAAAATGCCTAGAATGCATGATAAAAATAAATCAATAAAATGGTGTAAAATCAACAGAGTAGAAGCCCAGCAAGGGTGTTGGCCTTGCTCCTGAGAAAAAGTCATTTTCCCAAGCACCAGAAAGCACCAGCACAGCAGGTACACCGGTAAGAAACTTTTTATTTATATATGTGCTTATTTTTTATGAAACAGGGTCTCTTGTAGCCCAGGCTGGCCTTGAACTCCTGATCTTCCTGCCTCCACACTGGGCTGAAACTTGCATTTGGACCTGAGTTAAGAAAAGAGGTGTCCATTTGGGAGGCCCCTGTTTGGCTGGTTTCAATCTGCTGGATGATAGGTCTCTGGCTCCTCAGTTCCATGGCTCCATACTAACCCAGGATCCAGCCGAAATCCCAGAAGCGTCCTGGCTCCTCACTTTTCTTATTAAGCTGATCCCTTGGGCAGCCAGTTCCTCCACATCCAGAGGTTGCTTCTGGAGGCCCTTCCTAAACTCCACCGTTCCAGACCTGTCAAGAATTCTACGTGATATTTATCGAATAAGAAACTTTTCCTTTGGGAAGGTTGACTGATGGTCCTTACCCTCAAAAGCAAGTCGCCATAAAAGTCAAACACATTCCGGGTAGCAATGTTGGACATCTTCCTAGAACAATAACTGTGACAAGATAGAGGGGCTTAATCCAGGGGGCTGTGTGTTTGAGAATCTGCATCCTGATTCCCCAGGCAGAGACCACGCAGCAATGCAGCAGCTATGCAGCGTGACGAAGCCACTGCCACACTGTTAGAAAACCCGCAGCTACAAACATGGAATGGTATTCTTTGCCTCTCGTTTTCCCTTGAGAATGCAAACCCCTTAGCTCGTTCAGACAGACCAGAGCCTGTGCTGAATAGGCTTTCATTGCATTAAATTATGAAATTATATAAGCATATTCTTTTTATATAAATATTTATACAAAATGGGGAAAAGGTGCATTTTAAAGAGCTCATTTAAAACTACATATTAAGGGGGGAAATGTTTGTGTGCCCCGGATACGTAACTCAGTGGTAGAGGACATGCCTAACATGCTTGGTGGAGTCAAATACAGTGGGGGATAAGGTGGGGGAGCATGACTAAATAAAAGTTAACTTAATAAAATGCCTATGTAGCTGAAGTTGATAAGGAGGAAGCAGAAGCAGAACCTCACTATTTGGGTTTTCCAAACCTCAATTCGTATTTGTCATCTGGACACACAACCTATTACTAAATAATTCTTCATACTCGGTGTTTTTATTCTTTTTTATTGAAAATAGATTTTCCTGTATAATATATTCTGATTACAAGTTTTTCCTCCCCCACCAAGTCTTCTCCTATCACCCTACCCCCATCTATCTAACTCCACACCCATTTCTCTCATTAGAAAACAAACAGGCATCTAATAAAATAAAACAAACAACAGGACAAAACAGATAAACCAACAGGGGAGAGGAAACGTCAAAGAAAAAGCACAAGAAACAGAGTGCAGAGACACACATTTGCACACACAGAAATGCCATAAAGGCAAAATCGGAAACTATGATATATAAGCAAAAGACCTATAAGTTTTGTTTTTGGGTTTTTTTTGGGTTTGTTTTTTTGTTTTGTTTTGTTTTTTTTTTGTTTTTTGTTTTTTGGTTTTTTTTTTGGTTTTTCGAGACAGGGTTTCTCTGTGGCTTTGGAGCCTGTCCTGGAACTAGCTCTGTAGACCAGGCTGGTCTCGAACTCACAGAAATCCACCTGCCTCTGCCTCTGCCTCCCAAGTGCTGGGATTAAAGGCTTGTGCCACCATTGCCCGGCTAAGACCTATAAGTTTTAAAAAAGAGCCAAACAAAATATTATGAAATGGAAAATGCCCCAAAATACCACCGAGTTGTTGTGCGTTGGCCATCACTGCTGCCCTTCAGTGTGATTTGCACATTCAGTGAGACTGCAGGGGCAAAAATGAATTTCTCCTTGGTGGGCAGTTAGCAACTGGAGACAGCTGGGTTAGGATGGGGCCTTGGGACCCAGCTGGCTCAGACCTGTACAGACCCTCTGCATGCTGCCCCAGTCTCTGTGACTTGTTAAGAAGAAATCAGTTATCTGAGCAGCCATGTTGTTGCTAACGTGCCAATGGGGATGAGTATCTCACATGGCCCCATGGGTAGGTGAAGAGCTACAGGCAATCCATGACTGTGGAGAGGGAGAATCAGTTGTCCCCAGGGATGAGCCCCGAGTTGTCAGCCCTAAATACATATATATTTATATGGGGAACCTGAAATGGACTGTGTGTGTGTGTGTGTGTGTGTGTGTGTGTGTGTGTGTGTGTTAGTAATAAAGAAAGAGTGCCCATGAATTTGGGTGGAGGTAGAAGTTGGAGGGAGGGAAATGATATAAATACAATACTCCTATATAAAATTATCAAAAACATAAACAAATTTTAAAAATTAAAAAATGGTTTTCTGAAAAACCTGTAGGCAAACCCCCAATGTCTTTTACTCACACGTATGTGTACATCATGTATATGTAGATGATTATTCATGTGTATGAACACGTGTATATGTGCATGATTGCTTGCATATGTGGATGGAAGTGCATGCGTGTATGGTACATGTATGTGTGTGAGATTGTTCATGTATATAGATACATGTGTATATATATATATGGTATATATGCGTGTATGATGGTTCACATGTGTGGATGCTGTGTGTGTTTGCCCAAATGTTTTTTGTGTGGTCAAAATACAGGAAAAAGATTTCACTGAAACTTTTGCAAATTAGTAAAAGGGTCTCAGTCCTTTTCTTGGTCTTCTTAATTTTATACAATTCTAATAACCCTTGTTTATTTTACAGAAAGTTGGAAGTGGTAGGCAAACACACATCTTTATAATACTATGCATAGCTGATGCAGAATAAAGGTAAAAATCTAAAAGTACATGCAATCTTAATGGCCAAAACTCTCACTCAAAAAGGCACAGAACCCTAAGCTGTCTCGGTCAACAGGATTGAACGTCTTTGCAATACTCAAGTAAAATCAATCGTGATTCCACGTCATTGAAAATGTTTAACTCGTTTTTAGCATGAGATACAGAAACTTATGCTCTTTCAATCATTCCGAGAGCTAGTGGAGAAGCTGGGCGACCTGAAGGAGTGATCGGAGCAGAAGCAGGCACACGCATAAGAAGAGAACCACTGCAGAAATGGAAGTCTCAACTCAGGGGGTTGAGAAGGGACGTGCGGAACATTTTCTAAAGTAGAGAACTGGGATAAAAAGAGGAGCAGTAACCTCATCACAAAGCTGAGATGATGTCAGTCCCCAGTCCCTGGGCACACTGAGAAGGCGGGGACAAAGCACAGTGCCATGGCCAGAGCAGGGACGAGGGGGATTTCATTGTATCAGGAAGACTGAGCTCTTCAATGGGAAGCGTGGCCATACATCCATATCTAATTTTCTTAGGAGCCATCAGCTCTCCTGAAGATGATAGAGAACTTCAAAGATACTCTGGTCCATAGGTTGTAGCCAGTGGCATTTGTAATGTTAGAAATAAAAATGAGAAATTTAAATTTTATTCATTTGTTTAAAAATAACAGTAACATTCATTTTATGCACACCAGTAAGGCAGGTTTTCTAAAACAGAGATTACTTAGGAGGAATAGTGGCATTACTTTTCATTTCTGTAAATTTCGTCCATCTCTGAGCTTAGTAGAAGACAGGTTGATGGTTTTACATGCTTCTGCATGCATCTGTTATATGCTGTTTGTGTTGGTTGAAGCATACGAAGAAAATCAAGCCTCAGGCAGGCATATTGCTGTAAATGGGATATTTTAAAAAACTTATTTGCACACTGAATTTTATTGTTCTGTGGTTTTTATATTGGCAATTAACATGATTATGGAATTAATATTAAAAACAAGGTAAGCTTCAGCAACGCCATTTGGGGATGAGGATTATATTTTTCCATGATTACTCTTCTGCCTAGATGCCATGCGGACACACACAGCTCATGTTTAGAGAGAAGTACTTCTGTGGACTGAACATCACATGTTCTCCAGATTCATAGGCTGAATTCCTAATTTTTTTCTCTTTTTGAAAATAGATTTTTTTTTTACATAGTATATCCTGATTTCAGCTCTCACACCCTCCTCCTAGTTCCTCTCCACCTGCTCTCCCATAAAGATCCGCTTCTTTTCTGTCTCTCATTAGGTAACAGACTTCTTAGGGTTGAAAATAAAATAATAAAATAACACATTGGAATAGGACAAAACAAACAAGCAGAAGGAATGGAGCCCAAGAAAAGGCACAAAACCCAAATTGTTTGTACATTCAGGAATCCATAAAAATACCAAACAGGAAACTATAATATATACACAAAGGACCTTTGAGTTCTCAGCCCTAAACAGGATGTCACCACCAAATCCCTCCCCTTGGGTCTCAGGGAAAAGATAAGATAATTTTTTGTACTATTCTTTGATGCCAAATTAAACTCGATAAATCACAGTTTCTGAAGCCGCAGTGTGGAATCTGATCCTGCCGCAGTGAGCTTTCTTTATATCCTGCTGAATTAAAAGCCGCTGGCCCATCTGGACACAGGGGCTCACATCTAGACTCCCAGGACTTGCGAGGTCGAGACGAGAGAACCTCCATAAGCTCCAGGTGATCTCGGTCACACAGTAAGTACCTGGGCAGCCTGGGCTCCAGTGTGAGCCTCGGGGTCATAATAAAGAAAGAGAAAAGGACAGCAGCATGCTCACATCTTGGATGGGAATTCTTTTCATGTGTGATTTTCGGAATCCTGGCTATTTGGGAAGTATTCATTCATTACATGCTTTATCAATGATATAAATACTAATACATTTCCTTGTATAAGAGCAAGACAATGACTCCCGCTGATGTCATCGAGGATAAGTTGTTCCTGGCGGGAAAGTAGTCAAACATACAACAGCTTACGAGACTGTCTCAGAATCTTATCTTTCCTTTGAAAGAGCAAATATTTTCAATTGTTTTTCCTGAGTGGCATACTTCATTTCCTCTTTTTCTAGAAAATACATACAAAATATGCAAATATAGATAACCATGATTTGTAAAAAATAATGCCCCCCCAAATGGATAATTCAGCTTTTAATTCAAAGAAATATGCAAATTTCCTGAGAAAAATGTTCTCAGTTCTCAGCCACAGGCTTGGCCTACCCTTTCCATTCTGTTATTCAGGATACTAAAAAGATGCCCTCATGGTGCGCAGAAGGAAATGCAAGCAGGCAGGCGCATGGCCCTGCGGAGGGGAACACCACCTGGTAAAGCTGGTTACCATTGCTCTGAATGACAAAAGTGCAAGTGGCTTTAGTTACACTTGCCTTTACACCATCACAGGGTAAATGCCAATAAGATTAGAAAAGACAAAAAAAAAAATATATGTCTTAGCATCAACAATATCATTCCGCTCTAAAGCATCTCAGATCTTATCAGACATCTGTGGATCGTGCTTCGAAAGGTGTAAAGAGCTAGGATTCTAAGCACACGTGGCCTCTTAGGTAACTGGGTTAGACCGGAGGGTGCTCATCAAAGGCAATCCAAGAGTAAGCAGGATCCAGGATGACTTGAGGAAGCGAGACTTGCAGAAACCAGCAAAGAATGAGTGCCTTGAAGAACTGTGTGCTAAGACTGGGAGCACGGCGGGAGCACTTGCCTCGCATGAACTGTGTGCCGAGACTGGGAGCATGGCAGGAGCACTTGCCTCACATGAACTGTGTGCCGGGACTGGGAGCACGGCAGGAGCACTTGCCTCACATGAACTGTGTGCCGGGACTGGGAGCACGGCGGGAGCACTTGCCTCGCATGAACTGTGTGCCGAGACTGGGAGCACGGCAGGAGCACTTGCCTTGCATGTGAGCTCAGAGAGCATGCCTAAATCCAGCCATAGATTTAGTCTAGAGGTAGCTCTGGCTACCTCTAGATCAGGGTCTTTTGTAAAGAGGAGAAAAGGGGACACCTTCACGGCCCTAAAAGGTCAAGTCTGCTTTGGAAAATCTTCTCATTCGGTTTCTAAAGAAGAGTTAGCGAAAGTTCCATGAGAGCTGACCTTGACACTCAAAAAACCATTACATCTTCTTCAGTCTGAAGGAGATCTTGGACATAACAGGTCTGCAACAAATATGCCCCAAATGAATGACAAATGGGACAATTGAATTGTATCCAGGGTCTGATCTTCTGTCCCCAGTCCTTGGGCTAAGAGACATTCTCAAACCTCCTACTTACTATTTATTTTTCATTGTCTTCTTTAGGTCTGTATGGCATCATTATTAAAGCATTATGAGATCGATAGGAAACTCCCCCGTGTGATCGCGGAAAGGAAATGGTTCTACTAAGCCCCAGAGAGCAGAAGTAAGTGAATTTTCCCTGCCAAGGCATCAGCCATACCACGACTTATTAAGAAACTACAGCTGGGCCTGGCAGTGGCTCCACTTCCGTCACAGTTTGTCTGGCACAATGAGAAGGAAAGTCACAGGGCAGCCAGTAAAACCTAAAAGCATCCACGCTGTATAGATCTGACTGCAATTTGTGGAAATGAACACATACAAAGAAACATACCGCAGCGTTGGGTCAAAGGCACCACCACAGTTGCCAATGAGTTTAGCATGCTTGTTTGTCTTGGCAGGTCCAAGGGAGCAAGGCTGGGCAGCGAAGGAGACTTCCAAACCAGGCACTTCAAGAAGAGGATCCAAGATCCTGCCAACTGACCTCTGTGCTTAGGAGATTGCACTGGCGATGAAGGGTGAGCCCGGCCGTGCTCCTTGCTGTGACCGACTACAAGTTCTCCTGTTTAATCCTGATCAAGGAAGGCCTGTGTGAAATGTCATCATCTTGTCTAAAGGATCCTGGGCCACCGCCAGTCACGGAGAGTCCTGCGAAGGCACACAAGAACCGCTGGCTACTCTACGCCAGGCACAAATCTGTGAGGAATTTCTAAGGGAAATGAAGTTGGACAGCAAGCAGTTGCTTGCATTTCTTCATCTGATCAATTAGTTCATCACCCCATTTGCCAGATAAACTACCTGTTCACAACATAAGGACACCTTTGATCAATACTGCAGTATCTAGAAGGATGCTCAAAACAGTTGTTGTGTTGGGGAGCTCACGGACAGAGATGTTATGACAAGGGAAAAACTTACACTGGCTAGTCAAAGGGAGGGTTGCATACCGGCGTGCTGGAGGCAGCTTGTTAATGAGCAATTAGTATACATATGAGGGGTTAAATCTGTTCTGTACTCAAGGCATGCAAAGTAGTGATGGTCTTCAGGAGAGTGGCTTCATGGACATCACACACTCGTGGGGTGGAGTCTCTCAACATGCAGAAGAGCAGTGCTATTTCACGATCTTCCATGGAAACCATATCCCAGAAGCAAGAGTTTGTGTAGCTGCATTTTTAATGAGAGTTCTTATGTGTGCTGTGGGTTTACTGTTGATATGATAAACTGTTGTTTCCCATAAAACACTCTAAGGAAACATGTCAGGAGCCAACTCTGTGTGTGTGTGGGGGGGGGGTTAATAAGTGACTTTTTCTAATAAACTATAATATTAACTTTATTCAATTGACTCTCCTTTCCGAAGAACTAGAAGATGACTATATAATCATTACTTTATGGTGTTTTGGCATGGCTCTTTAACTATATGACTCCTATTGTTCTAAAAACAAAGATGTTCCTAAGCCAAGACTCTGTGGGTGAGAACTGGCAACCAATGGAAGGTGGCATGCTGTTCAGCCTCTGCCTCCCACTAGAAAAACCACAGCCTTGATTTTGAGCATAGGCAGATAGATCATGCATGCCAAGAGCGGGCGCCTTCAAAGCTGCTACGGGCAGCCCTCGTGCACACGAAGAGCCCACGTACCATTTGGTTATACTTCTGCCAGGGGCATAATAGACAATAACACATCCCAATTCAAATTTACCATAACAAAACCAAAACAAATTATGTTTAGTACATGTGCACATGAATGTGAACACATACATGTGTATGGGGATACCCACAGAGACCAGAAGGCAGTATCTTGTCCCTTGATCAGGAGTTCTAAGAACTTGTGAGCCACTGGATATGGGCACGAGAATCCAAGCTCTGGTCCTCTTATAAAGAAGTAAGTTTTCCTAACTTCTGAGCCATCTCTCCAGCCTGCAAACAAAGCTTTCATTCACAAAATGTGCCCCACTGCAGACAAAAGATTCCTATTGCTAAAGCAATGCTTTATTAACAGAGGTGTGGACAGGGCCTCAAAGAACACAGGAAAGATTGTGGATAGCTAGAGCGTGGGGGTGTGGAAGCTGTCACCATCCTCGCCCCGGAGATGCGGCACTGTCACAGGTTCATAGCTGTGCAGGGCTCCTGACAGATGTGGGACAGAGGCAGCCTCGGTGCCGCAGCCCCTGGTGAGCACAATAGGCACAATAGCCCTCTGAGAACATGAGCTGCAGTCTCCAGGCTTCCTGGGCCGTGTAGAGAAGGCCAGACCCTGGGCCAAGATAGAGGACCAATGAAAAGAAGCCGGGCTGTTTCATAATGTAGTTTGGACTTCACAGGGAACCACTAATGGTGTGATTTAAATATTTATTTCTCTCACTACCTTCTGTCATAGTCTGAAGATCTTGGGCAGAGCCCATCCTCCTTTCTTTAGCTACTTCAGAGCCAAATTCACCTCATTTTCAGGTATTAAAAGGTCCAGTTCTCTCTAACACAAGACATCATGACATTTCTCAATCATCTCCAACATTCTCCCCAACTCAGCCTTCCTCACTTGCTGGTGCTGCTGGGGGCTCCCCCGTGGGCAGCTTCTTGTTGAGCTCCACCCTTTGACCTACAGCTGGCATTGCAGGCTGCAGAGGGGCTAAGGGTGGAAGGAAGATCAGCCTAAGGTATACCTGGGCCTGGTTTCTATTCCTCCCTTGGCTACTGACTATCTTCTGTGGGTTGCAAAGCCATAGGTCGCCTCTCCCATAGGACACACCATTAGATTCTGAGACAAGCTGAACACCTCACGTTCAAGTATTTCCTGGTAGATGATTCATTCTCTGCAGCCTTCACGGCTCTTTCCCAGCTCATCCTTTGTGGTCCACTCTCTCAGCCTCCTCTTGCAATGGGACAGGGGGTGGTGGTGGTGGGGGGGTAATCTGAGCAGTCTTTCCGACTTACCCGTGGCCTGGGGATTCCCAAACAGATGGGAGCAGATTCCTTCTGCTGTATCCTTTCTAACTCCCCTTTTACAGAGTCCCACCAACAAGTGAGCAGAAGGCCCTGCCCATCATCTACCTCATCAACCAGGAAAAAATCCTCTTCTGCCTTAAAGAAAGTCCCTTTGAATTTCTGGCTTCCTCCACAGGCTGCTGAAGGTCACAGCCGCTGACTGGCATATGCCATCTTTAGAACACAGAGGCAGGGCCAGGATTCCGTGCAACATCTGAACCTTGGGCTTTGGGAGTCCCCAGACTCAGGAGTGAAGAGAAGAAGATTTTAGTGCAACAAAATGCAACCAAAATTAAAGTGCAACATTCTCAATGACCAATCACGTGATGGGTTTTCCTTTAGCCCCAGCCCTAACCTGACTCAGGAAGGCTGATTCTGACTTTCTCTACAGTTTTAATATTTTGTGCATCATATTTTGGTATTCATTCTATTTTTCAAATATTGAGTTAAATACTATTTTTGCTAATTCCTTGAAGTGTAGAGGGTTCGGGGGGAGGGGGGGTCCACGTGCTTATAGGCAGAAATAGAGAAACCAGAATTGTTAAACACACAGGGTTTTCTCTTCAGTTTGGCAGGGATGTGCACACCTGTTTTCCATCCAGAAGGCTGGGAATGAATGTGCGAATAACCTGGTAATCTTGTGTAGCCCCTCAGTAACAAACGCAGGATGAAGGCTATTCCTTTGAACTAGAGAGAAAGGGCAAGAGAAAAGCAGAGCTGCAGGGACCTGGAAGAAGGGATGAAGTGGGCGAGAAAGAGAAAATGTCACGCTAGTTGAGCTGAACTTTCTTTATGGAGGAAGGTACAGGCTCGGAGGTCAAAGTTGAATGCAGACCGTGAAATTTTCAATCCATCAGTGATATTGGAAGCCATATCAACGAGTTATTTTTTATTGACCATAAAATTAAAATGTCATACAGAATTTTAAAGACTGGAAGGCACGAAAAGGTACTGTTCTGAGCCTTTGCAGAATTCTTCTCCCCCAACATGGATGTGAGCCCGGTTCTGCGCATCTCCAGGGTTTGGCTCTGTCCACTACGGATTATTAGACAGAAGAACAATAGAGATGGCTGCTCAGGCTTATGAACTGAACAAGGCACACCGTGCTTGTAACAGAAGGACTGATAGAACTGGGCACATTAATGATGACTAGATGAACAAACAGTATAAAGCGAACCTACATTCTTAACTTATCTCGGAATACTTGTGGCCAGAAGTGCAAATGGGAGTTGATAGCTCATAATTCATGAAAGGCCGAGGAGCTGGCGTGTGCAATCCACCAACTTGCAAGCTCCCATTATATCATTTTGAGTGTGGCATGATGGAAAAGTCAGCCAATGACGTATCGCTACACACGTAGGTCAGTGAATCACTCAACAGAGACACTTGCAGTAGGTGGTAATTAATTCAGAAACCTACGACTGGGCCAGGTGCAGAGAATGGGAGACTTGGGAGCACTCAGTCCTAACTGAGGCATCTTTATCACCTTAATGATAAGGGAGGTATTTGGAAGGGGAGCATTAGAGGTCCCACAACATGTGCATACAATTGACACCACATTGACTCAAATATTACATATACTTTAGATTTATCCACAGGAGAACTATTTCTCTTATGCCTCTTTTCAAAAACAATGTAAACTTAAATTTATTTCAAGCTGCTACAGTAAAGCCTAAATTGAGCCTGGGGAGATGAGGACCTGGGCTTAAGTCTTGAGGACCCACATAAAAGCTGGCAGGGTTGCAAGCCCCTGTACTCCAGCACTGAGCTGGGGCAGAGGCAAGAGGATGCGTGGAGCACACTGATCAGACAACCTTGTCAAATCAGTCAGCTCCAGGTTCAGGGAGAAATTCTGTGCCAAACAGTAAAGTAGAGAGTGATTGGGGAAGATGGGTGAGCACTGATCTCTACATGTGAGCAAAGTGCCTTCATATATGCATGTATACGACACATGAGCCTGCATGTACACCACCACACACAATTATACATACTTAATGAGTATCATGCAGTATTGTAACTGTGTCTCTAACATATTAATTAGGTCAAGCATATTTCCTAAACATTATGGTTTCTTTATGCTGAAAACATTTAAACCCCTTTTTCTAGCTTTCTGAAATACACAGGCCGCACTGTCATCTATAATCACCATCTGAATACACAGACCTCACTTTGTCTATAATCACCTTCAGTATACACAGCACCTCACTCTTGTCTATAATCACCTTCAGTATACACAGTACCTCACTCTCATCTATAATCACCTTCAGTATACACAGTACCTCACTCTCATCTATAATCACCTTCAGTATACACAGTACCTCACTCTCATCTATTATCACCTTCTGTATACACAGACCAGGTTAGAAATTCTTGCTTTCATCTGTCTATAGGTAACACCAACTCACCAACATTCCCACGTCTGCCCTGGAATCCCCTACTGTCTCCAGCCTCTGTAACGACCATTCTCCTCTCAACTTCACAAGACCAGCTTTTTACATTCGTCTTATAGGCGAGATCACGTGATGCTTATGTTCCTGTACCGGGCTTGTAACTTAACACAAAGCTCTCCAGTCCTTTCCATGTTTCCACAAATGACAGAATTTCATTTGTTTAGTGAATATCCCACATGTATCTCACAGCTTCTTCATCCCCTCACCAGTCAATGGTCACGCACACTGTTTCCATGTCTTGGCTATTTTAGTATTGCCAGGGACGTGGAAGCGCCGATTGCTGTGTCTTTGGCATCTCATTTCCTTTCCTTTGGATATACATCCAGGAATTAGACTGAGCAATCATTATCGGTAGCTCTGCTTTTAATTTTTAGGGGAATCTCCATACAGATTTCCCTAAA
This sequence comes from Microtus pennsylvanicus, assembly GCF_037038515.1. Lineage (NCBI taxonomy): Eukaryota > Metazoa > Chordata > Mammalia > Rodentia > Cricetidae > Microtus > Microtus pennsylvanicus. Next base: position 94,567,129 of record NC_134585.1, on the reverse strand, counting down.
GGAACGGACTAGCTTACATTCCTACCAGCACGGTACAGAGGTACCCATTCTGGACATCCTTGCCAGCACTTGTTATCTCTGGTATTTATTTATTTATTTATTTATTTATTTATTTATTTATGTGTGTGTGTGTGTGTATGTCCATGCATGTGTGTGTTGGGGGTGTTAAATATCTATCTATTTCAAGACAGTAAAGACCACATCTTTCCATCTGGCACAAAGAGCTAACTACAATCACCTGCTATGAACTCATTGCCTTCTGAAGCCTGTTCTTTCCCAACAAACATAACAAAGCAACGAGGTAGAAGTTAAGTGAAGCTTAGAAAACTATAAGGTGATTCAAGATGGTCACAGAAATGTACACACACACACACACACACACACACACACACACACACACACTAAAAAAAATAGACATACATTAAAGAATAAATATAACTTGAAAGACCAATGGTGGTTAGGGGACTGTCTACATGTGGCAACGCCCTGGTTAGGACAGGCAATCCGTGCTCTCCTAGCTCAAGGGGGAAGCTGTAGACATAAGCCAGCACTCTGTCTCTTGTATCTGTAGCTAACAGATGTCCCTACCACAAACATAAAAGATTACGGCTGTTATAACAAGTAAAGAAAAAACAAGCAGCATAACCCTTAGGGACCACTGCAAGTTCACTTATGTCAGACACAGAAATGGCTCCTTCTTTGCACTGACATTTCTTTTTGACAGATAAGTGCCCCAATATGTGAGGTTGCGAGGCAGTGATATTTCTATTCCCCAAGCGCATTCCTCTGTCTTCTTCTTAAGGCAGTTGTAGGGTTTAAATCCAGAGGATCCACAGTCATATGATTTTCTTAGGAAATCCCCAGGCATTCCCAGGCTTGCTGCCAGGCAAGGGACTGCTTGGACTTCACGTCTTACATCTTCACTGTGTCCAGAAGACACTTGCGTGCTTGGGTTATTGAACACAAATTCCTCAGATAATCTGTGTTCTACCAAAGATGGGTGCAGCTCCCAATTGGCCAAAGGCGTGACATTTGTGGTTTCTTCATTTAACACTCTGACCCACCTTCAAAACACACAAACAAAAACAGCAAAAAATAAAGTGGGAAAAAAAGACCAGTAAATTAGGAAATAAAGAGAAACTCTTCTTGGAAGCCATCCAGAAACTGTTACCCTTGCTAGAGCGATGTCAAATGTGAGACACGGAAAGAGGGCGAAATATTAAAACGCTCAAGAAATACTCCTGACAATGGAAACCATCTCAGAAGAAATGAATAGCTTAGCAAAAAAACTGGAAGAGAATGTTGAGAGAACTTCTCCAGGTTCTTCTACAACTCAACACATTCTGAAAACAAGACCAATAACTAAAACAGAAGAAGCTTACCAACACTTGTTATCTCTGGTATTTATTTATTTGTGTGTGTGCGGGGAATGCCTACAAATAGTTTAATGCCCAAGTGACAGAAACAGAGACTAAGAAAACAAACGACAAATCATCAAGTAAATAATTCAAGGAATTCAGCTCCTGAATTAAAAGGCCCATGCAATATAAAAGTTTACCCAAACCAAGGCACCAGTTTGTGAAAATTCATGAATGTAAGTTTCTAAGGGAAAAAGAAGGGCCCAAGAATCACAATAACTTCCAACTGCTCAGTAATATTGGAAGCTGAGAGAGAGTGTGGCATCTTTAGCATTCTAAAAGTCAAACCGTCCTCAGTCTAGAATGCTGCCTAGTTAAGTTATCAATGAATTATGAGGGCGGAGGGTAAAGAGGCTTCCGTGGGAAGCGAGTGGTGAAACGATACCATGAAAGTGAGAAAGAAATGTAAGAAAAAAAATGGGGCGTGCGATGTAAGAAATGGGCACTCTGACTCGCAAGAGAGAAAGGAGGAAGCCCAGAGTGACCGCGAAGGAAGGTTCCAGAAAATGGCTGTGCACCAGGCAACGGGAATGATGGATCCAAAGTAGAAAAGGCTGAAGAATAGGAGAAAACAGCTCTATACAAGGGGATTGACTAGGAGGTCTCCTGATACATTCTTAAACATCAGGAGGATATTTTAATGAGGAAAGAGAGTTTTAGATATAAATGTAATGACAAGAACTTAAACTGAAGAGATAGTTGTTAATCGCTTTGTTTATTTTTCAGGCAGGGTTTGCCCTGGCTGCCACGGAACTTGATGCAATTCTTTGCCTCCCCAGTCCTGGCATTGCAGGTGTGCAATAATATGTCCAGGCTGATGGCTGCTAACAGGAAAGAGGAAAAGGGACTGCTTACAGAAGGATAGGTAGCCACGGTACTACAGCTTAGCCTAAAAATCTAAACACATCAGAAAGATGTTTTGTGCGGTGGAATAAAAGTGTGCTGATAGAAAAAATAAAAAGGGATAAAAACCCCACCACACTCCTTTAAACCCCAGACACAACAGTCTTGAGTCTTGGAGAATCCATCAGTTTCTTAGAGATTTTTCTAGATGTATGTCTCAGTAGCGTGTGTGTGTGTGTGTGTGTGTGTGTGTGTGTGTGTGTGTGTGTAAAGCAGAGAAGGGGGAAGGCAGAGGGGAGGGAAGAAGTGAGAGTAACAAGACAATAATCCTTTTTGCAAATGATATCACTGAGTTCTAAAGAGATACATAGGTGTTTTAATTCTTTGAACTCACTGTTCTTTGCTCCCTCTCGCCTGTCTACCTCCCTCCCCCATCTCCTGAGATCCAGCCCTGGCAACACAGACAGTGATGAGGTCATGGGCTCTTTATGGGCATGGTATGAAGACGATGGCAGCAGAAAGGCTGTCACACAGCTCTTTGCAGCACCTCTCATTGCCGAGAAGAGAGGGTCATACATCCGGAGTGATGCTATGTCACTAATCCAGAGCCATTGCTGTGTGTGTGCATGTGTATGTGTATGCATGTGTCTGTGTGTATTTGTGTGTGTCTGTGTGTCTGCGTGTCTGTGTGTGTGCATGCGTGTGTGTGTGTGTGTCTGTGTCTGTGTGTATTTGTGTGTGTGCATCTGTATCTTCATTCAATGGTTTCCTGCTTTCCCAGGCAGCCATCAATCAGGGAGTCTTTTCCAGCTGGGCATACTGGGAGAATGGAGAGACTGGTGTGAAGCCTGCCCTAGCTTCTCATCTGTTACCAAGGTCTTTGACATTGAAAGAAAGGAGAATATCCCTTTGGCCCAGCATAGGCACATGTGGCCTGCCTCCTTCGGACATTGTCCCCCACCCCCAGTTAGCATCTTTTCTTTATTGTCTAAGAAATCCATCTTGGTCCTAACAGGAGTGACTGGCAAGGGGTAAGATACCCTTGACGCTGCTGCTTGCTTCTTAGGTATCTTGCTTCCCAGGCTCGGAAGCTCTTTTCTCTGCCAGGGTATCTCCACAAAACTCTCTTACTTCTCCTTTATCAATTTCATCAGAAGAAAAAGAAAATGACTGCTTAGGCCAAAACATCAAAATGGTGGCATTTAGCATCTCTGCCTGGATGGCTTTAAAAGGTGCCAGCAAGGGCAGTGATGCAAAGCCCTGAAGCAGTGAGGGAGGCAACGATTCTGTTTTCCACCGGCGCTCAGAACCTTTCTTACATTCCCTGAAGCATCTACCCCTCCTTCTGATCTGCTTTGTCCTCAGCCTCCGCTGTCCCCAGACAGAGACTGTGGCAGTCTATGAACTCAGTACCAATTACTCACAACATTTCTTTGGGTTCTGCTTATTTTAATCATTAAAGTGTCAGCTCCACGGCAAACTGTATCCCAGAAGAGCAGAACTTTGCTCTGATCCCCGCCATGGTCTGGCCCGATGAAAGGCACAATGCTTTACTGACTGTTTGCCACCTCTCTGGACAGTTTGAGGAAAGATTGCTAAGCCCATGCTGGGGAAGGCAAGACTGAGTCTCTGAGATCTATGGGGTGCTTGTCAGTGGCCAGGCAGGAGCCTGTGGCCTAAATCTTTAATGGCTTTGCTGTAACCTCCAAAGAAATGGAGAGAGGGGGAGGGAAGTGAAGGAAAGAAAAAAAGAAGAAGGAAGGAAAATAAAGTTTAGAAATTCAGGCTTTGGTCCATTTATTAGACCGGCATAACCATTCACATCCCTGGAGCTGTAAGGTTATGAGAAATTAACACACAAACTCCCTCTTTTCCAGGGAGAACGGAGACTCGGAGGAGTTAAGGTTGTGCAAGGCTGCAGAATCTAGTAGAGGCCCCAAGGATCTCAACCCCACCCCAAAGTTCCTTTCACGGCAGGAAGTAAAATTTGGGCCAGGCTTTGAAATATCAATCAAGGAGCTTTTAAAAGAGGATCCAAACTAAGACACAGCAACTGTGTGCTCAGACTCTTGTTTAAAGTTCTCTGGCTCCTAAGGAGCAAACACCACTCTCGGTAACACTTGCCTGGTTACCTTTTCATCACTGCACACTGAACAGTCTTAAGCACAGCAGATAACAGGGTCTCTTTGCCTTTGGAAAGAGATGCCTTGCCCAGAAGCCAGCAGAGCGGTCTGTGTACTCCGCTAGGAACATATACTAGTACTAAATGAAAGCGCCAAGTCAGTTAGGGATGTTCAGCAAACAGGGGCATCAGTTTGAAGACTAGAGAGAGTTCCCTCAAATACACGACACACTTACATAAAAGTGTGGTTACCAAACAGGCATGCAAGCAAATCCTAAGTGACCCAAATCTAAAGAGCCCTGCCACAGCTCCATATCATGACCGCTCCTCCCACCCGTCAGGAGACAGGGAGTGGGGGAGGGGGAGTTCTTGACACTGCCTCATCCAGGAAGCCTGCCTTCTCCTGCTCAGCTCCTGGAGCAAGCACACCATGGCAGGGATCAGGCATGGCCAAGACCTTGGCAGTGAGTGATGGGAAGGGCTTGTGCCTTCTGCGGTTCACCTCGGATACCAAGTAACATGAGAAGAGTGATACTCAGAGTTACCTCATAGAAATGGACTGAGCTGAGCCTAGGGCAGCCCAAATGAAGGTATTAACGTATCTAAGGAAAGAATGTGTCTTTTCTGAATGGACTGGCCAGAAATAGAAATCAGAAATGAGTCCAGAGACAAACAGTGCCCATAAAAGCACTGGCCAGGGAGAAAGATGCCCCAGAGAAGGACTGGCTGGCCCAGGGCCAGGGCAGGTGAGGAACCAACCTCTGACCCTCACTTTTGCATCGCACCAAGGGAAGGTTCTGCAGCCCAGGAGCGAAAGTATTCAGGCTTGGACACATGCTTTCTCTTTCCCCATGAAGACAGAAGTCAGACTTCTGGTTTACCGTGCCTTCTCTGTCCTCAGGCTGCAGCTAGTCTTAATACTGCAAGGACAGTGGCCTGATTGCTTCAGAACATGCCCGAGGGTTAGGCCCCAGCTATGCTATGATTACAAAGGCAAGGCCCCCTCGGTAGACCTTCCACAGCCGGGGAAATTACCCTTGCCTCGTGTTGCTACACCCCCCCCCAACTGTAGTTAAAACTAATTGACTTCTCAGCCTGAAACTAGGACCCCGACACACACGCACACATTCACTCACACAATGCACACATTCACACACACACACCACTATCTCTTCACCAAGCACACCATCAGCCTCGTGGTTTGACTATTTTTATTTTACAAAACCATGGCTCTCCCATTCAGAATGAGCATGATTTTCATTTCCTTTTCCAACCCCAGGCAGCTGCGTGTCAATACTTAGATGAGTAAGATCCTTTTCAGTTCTCTGCGACTGGCCTCAGAGGGATGTGTGGTGAGGCTACCATCAAAGTAAACAAAATAACAGCTATTGCAAAATAGAGATTACCTTGTTGGGAGTTGGAGTCTGAACTTGATTTTGGTAGAGAGATAAAACTTCATCAAGATAAGCAGAAAGGGGAAGAGTGTTCAAAGCAAAGAGAACAAAATGTGTACACATTCTGTGATGTGTGAGGCCCAGGACACAGCTCAGAGGTTCTGAAATGTGCAATGTGAGGCAGACAGCCACAGGGACAAGGCTGGAGAGGGAGGGGAATGAAACAAATGCTCGTGCAGTGTTGGGACAGTTGGGAATTTCCACTGGAGGTGACAGGAGTTAGCAAGGGCTCTGAAGTACCAAAGAGGCTGCGTAACGATTGCTTACGCTCAAGCCGGCACTTTCAGTACCAGTGTGGACAAGGAATTGACACAAACCAGAAGAAGGCAAGGGGAGCTGGACTGGTAAGAAAAATTGAAAGAAGCCATTTGGGAAAGTCCAGGCCAGGACTATCCAACAGAAGCAGAATGTGAGCCGTGAATACAAGCCACACACATCGTCCTAAACTTTTCAGAAGCCATGTTAAAAGGAGAAACTGGTAAAATTCATTTTCATACTTATATTGACCAGGACCTGGTAACGCAGACATGTAACCCAAAACATGAAAGTCACAAGTACCAGGATCTGCCTAGGCTACAGCAGAACTGAATTCAAAAGCAGCCTAGGGAAATTAGCAGGATTCTGTATCACATGAGGACCTTGGGGGGAGGGTTGAAGTGGGGAGGGGAGAGGCAGGAAGGAGAGCAGAGAAAAATGTAGAGCTCAATAAAAAAAAAACGATAAAAACTGAGGCAGAGACAAGATTTTTGTTCAAATATCATAGTCATCAAGGTTCAAAGCTAGGATTCATGTTTAGGCAAGGCCTGGCAGTGTGGCTCAGTAGGAAGAGCATGAGCAAGACTATGGGGTTAGCAGGACCCAATAATGAATAAATGAGCCTTGGAAGCGTGGCTCAAAATACAGAGTTTAGAGTTAGACTCAGGACCTTACAGAACACATCAAACTAACACAAAACACAGGGCCAATGGGATCAATCAAGCCGAGAGTCAGAGACCCCTTCAACGCTCTTTGTGGGTTTTGGGAAGTTATTTTAACCACAAGTTCTCTTTTCTCACTTGTGTGCTAGGAGTGTGTCAGGCCTTGCTGATGGACTGCTGGAGGGCTAATGGCGGGGTAGGCGATTGATCAGTACGCAGTGGCTGCATCCTCACTACGCACGCATGCTTGAAGGCCAATACACATGCCCGTCAGAATTCACGTTTTCCTTCAAGTAACTAATCGCATCTTGCTTCTGCTGTTTTGGAGAAATGACTTTGATTCCAAGAGTTGGTTCTCTAAAAAGATAAATTATGCAAACCCTTAGCTAAACTAACCAATAGAGAGACAGAGAACTCATATTAGCAAATTTAGAAATAAGGGAAACGTTCCGACAACTACCAATGAAATTCAGAAACCATCTAGGACACAAAAGAAATGGGTGTTGTTCTCAAGGCTTATGTCTTCTCAAAGCTAAACCAAGATGGGATAAATAACTTGAGTAGATCGATTATAACCAATGACACCTGAAAAATATCCTTACCAAAAAAAAAAAAAGTCCAGTCCCAGTTGGAGTCACAGATAGAATTGTTCCAGACCTTTAAAGTTGATCGAACAATTGCCTGTCTCAAATTATTCCATAATACAGTGTGGAGATTTGAATAAGAATGGCTCATATATTTGAATATTCAGTCATTAGGGAATGGAACTATTTGAAAAGATTAGGAGGTATGGAAGAAGTGTGTCACTGTGTGTGGGGGGGCATTGAGCTTTCAAAAGCCCATGCAAGGCACAATAACCAGATCTCTCTCTCTCTCTCTCTCTTTCTCTCCCTCCTTCCCTCCTTCTCTCTCTCTCTCTCTCTCTCTCTCTCTCTCTCTCTCTCTCTCTCTCTCTCTCTCTCTCTCTCTCTTTCTCTCTGCCTATGGATCAGGATGTAAGTCTCAGCAGCTACTGCTCCAGTGCCCGCCTTCATTCTCTGCCACGATGATAATGGACTAAACCTCTGAAACTGTAAGCAAGGCCCCACTAAATGCTTTGGTCATGGCGGCTCTTCACCCACAAGGCAGTGACTAAGACACAGAAAGAGGTGGTCGTTTTCTACAAGGGTCTCCACCTGCTGCAAGAGAAGCTTCCTTGATGAAGGGTGAGGTCCACACTTATCTGCACTCATCAGTCAAGGGCCCACTGTAATTTTCCTGAAGTCTAAGAAAATTGATTAAGGGGCTCTAGGTATATCACGTCTTCCAGAAGATCATCTCATTCTTACATAGACATGCAACGGCTTTCATCTCAAAAGCCAAAAATTAAAAAAAAAAAATCGAACACCCAAATCCTTAAGGAAAAGACGAGCGGCTCTGGGGCTTTTAACTTCAGGTTTCCCAGGGGTCATGTGTCATTTCTGACCAAGTACCATGGCTTGTTTCCGCTGTCCTTGAGGTTGTTTTTCACCAGACTTTCCGGTTTTCTTTCCCTAGGTGATGAGACGCAGGGTGCAGAGCCTTTAAGCCATCAGAGAGCTCTCCCAGCTCAGCTGTGACTCAACAGCCCTCTGCTGACTCCACCAAGGCAATGGTCCCTCCAGCCTCACCGCCTCGCGTTTCTCATCGGAGTTAGGAGGCCTCATTCTGTTGGGATGACCTAAACGACACACTTGCTCTGAAAGTACGGCCCGCTGATTCTTCACATCCGACATTTTGGCAGGGGACCCGCCTAGGAAGCCGCTCCTCTGCAGGATGTTCCAGCGACCACATACCTGCCCTGCCCACAGCCTGAAAGGATGACTAAGGCGCGTGTGTGTGGATCTTGAGCTGTTCCAGCTGTCACGGATGTCAAGTGTATTCCTGGCACTCTGTCCCATCCTCTGGGCAGTTAAAACATCGGAGAAGGAAACTAGATTTTTCTATGAAACTACTTGTCAAAGAAAAGCCTAATATGGAGTCCTGGCCGGCTCCAAGGCCTCCCAGGGACACCACATGTTTGACAAGAAAGGAGGGCAACACTCATTGGTTCTCCAGATTTTGCACAGGACTGATGAAGAAGAATGAGGTGCTTATCAAACCACCCATCAATCACCGTGAACCCAGTGGTTACGCTGGCTAGCCGGGTATATTTTTACCATCAGAACATAACTGAACAGTCATCTGCTGGACCTTTAAAATTAGAAAAATAGTTCCAATGGAAAACAAACAAAACCCCCTAAGACCCGAGAGGAAGAAAAGCGAAGTGGGGGGGAAGGAGAAAAGGTTCAGAAATCTGTAAAGCAGATTTTTAGACCCCGGGACACTTGCTGAGTTGGAGCTTACAAGTCAGTGATGGCGGGGAGAAGGAGCAGCAAGACAATTTTGGAGAGAAGTCTGTTTCAAGAGCAGAATGTGGGAGGAGGGAGGGTTGCTGCTGACACACAGGGCAGCGTTGGTGAGTTCACGATCCAAGACGAGAGTCCTCAACTGTCCCGAGGTCAGAAAGCCACACAGACATGCCACCAAGCTGCCTGTGGCAACATATCCAAAAGAGTATGTTTCTACCTTTGAGTTTGAAATCAAGAAACCCCAAATAATGAGGCAAACACATTTAAAAGAAAGTTTCCAAGTAAATTTCAAGCCATGCAAATTCCAGCGGGTCCTATGGCTCTCTGCCACGTACTATTGTGTTTCTTTTTTCTTTTTCATAAAATGTTAATACTTTTATTTATTTATTAAGGATTTCTGCCTCCTCCCCGCCACCGCCTCCCATTTCCCTCCCCCTCCCCCCGATCAAGTCCCCCTCCCTCATCAGCTCAAAGAGCAATCAGGGTTCCCTGACCTGTGGAAAGTCCAAGGACCGCCCACCTCCATCCAGGTTTAGTAAGGTGAGCATCCAAACTGCCTAGGCTCCCCCAAAGCCAGTACGTGCAGTAGGATCAAAAACCCATTGCCATTGTTCTTGAGTTCTCAGTAGTCCTCATTGTCCACTACTTTGTAACGGACGCTTCCCCTTTTGTGGAGGTTTCGTTTCTGTTGTTGCTGTTGACAGTTCTAGAGACTGAACCTAAAGCCCTATGCACAATAAAGACCTGCCATTGGGTTACATCCAGCCCCTTTATTCCACTTGGGTATGCAGTGACATCAAGTTGCTAAGTCAGAACTTAAAGGAGTTGTGATTACAGGCACAGCAGCACCCAGGTTGACTTGTTCCCTTTAAAGAGTATATGCACATGTACACACATACACATGCAAACACACATATGCACACACACAATATCAATACACATATATAGACATGTACACACATGCACACAAATGCCATACTAATACACGCACATATACATATAGATGGCTTCCGCTGTCGTTCTCTCCTCGCTTTAATTATGCAAATAATTGTTGAAATACATTAACAATCAATCTCATATGACTTCACTGCCTACTGTCTTCCCAAAGTTCCACTCTTCTTTTATAGTTTTCTAAATCTCAAAATAAATCTAGATTCATTAAACCATTCACTTCACTAGACTAGACAAGGTTTTCCCTAAGTTCACGGCCTGGTAGATCTTTCTACTCTTGTTTTGTTTTGTTTGTTTGTTTTTTGAGACAGGGTTTTACTGTGTAGTCCTGGTTGTCCTGGAACTCACCCTGTAGACCAGGCTGGCCTTTAACTCAGAGATCCACCTGCCTCTGCCTCCTGAGTGCTGGGATTAAAGGTGTGCACAACCACCGCCCAGCAACAGTTTGTCCTCTGAATATATGTGCACTGTGGCCCATGATTCCGCATCTAAATATATAAGAAGATAGACAGGGAGGAAAGAAAGAAGGAAGGAAGGAAAGGAGGAAGGAAGGAAGGAAGGAAAATGTAATTTAAAAATTTTAAGTCACTAGTGAAGGAGGCTCAATCGTCACTACACAGCTCTTTCTCCTTTGATTTCTTCTTATGCTGTTCTGTCTCCCTACTTTCTCCTCAAGTCTATTCATTTTAGTCTTAGGGTTCCTTAGGTCTGAGAAAATTCAACTTTGATAATAATTCTGGTGGAATACTCAACATATATAAATATGCGTGTTTATATGTATATATACATATATGTGGAGAGAGAGAGAGAGAAAGAGAGAGAGAAAGAGAGAGAGAGAGAGAGAGAGAGAGAGAGAGAGAGAGAAGAGAGAGAACAGCAAACTGCTTCTTTCTTAGTGAAAAACAACTAAACAAGAGGTCATAGTAAACAAGTCATTGAGTGGCCACAATGGCACACTCCGATAATGCCAGAACTCAGGATGCTGAAGCAGGGTGATTTCAAGTTGGGGCCATCCAGCACCATCTTGATATTATCTCAGCAAGACAAAGCAAGGGTCGGTTAGATGGCTTAGTAGGAAAAGTGCCTGCTGCCAAGACTGACAACCTGAGTTCAAATCCTGGGTTCAGAGTCAACTTCTTATCTTCTGAGAACGCGCTCCATTCCCTCAACATGCACACAAAATGCAAATTTTAGGTGTAAATAAATACAAATAAATAGAGCAAGTCAAACAAAGGAGCCACTGAATTAGATCAGAACTCTGTTCTGAAAATTCAGTTCAACATCCTGAAAAAGCCATGTCTTGCCTATGTAACTTTATATTTAAACACGGGGTTGCCTCAGCAAGGCTGAATCTTGGGAGTCTCTGGGTACATCCCAGAGTCCCGTTTCCCTGCACGAGCCTCCCAGCTTGTTACTGTTACATCCACTTCTTTGGTGCTGCTCTGCATCTCTCATTGGAACCCATGCTTTACAAGAACCAGGGCCATGCCTCTCATCTCCCCATCCCCCTAGCCCTGACATCTGGTCCAGTATCTGGCATATAAACAACACTCTTTAAGTAGTTTACAAACAAATGATTAAACAAGAAAATAATTTTATTCTTTATAATCAAACAAAAGTGTTGCCTACTGGGTGAAGTCTCCTCTTGCTTTAAGAGGAAGCTAGTTACTGGTGCTTGCCAAAAACACAGCCCTTGGGAAGAAATCATAAGGCTACACATGTGCACTGCGAATATTGTTTTTTTTTGTTTTTGTTTTTTTTTTTTGGTTTTTTGAGACAGGGTTTCTCTGTGGCTTTGGAGCCTGTCCTGGAACTAGCTCTTGTAGACCAGGCTGGTCTCGAACTCACAGAGATCCACCTGCCTCTGCCTCCTGAGTGCTGGGATTAAAGGCGTGCGCCACCATCGCCTGGCCACTGCGAATATTGTTATTCATGCTTCTCATTCAGTTTTTTTCAGAAATCCTTCAAGGCATCATTACAGATGAGGAAGTGAGCTCAAAAAGCCCAAGGCATTCGGGGATGGTGGCACAAGCCTGCAATCCCAGTACTTGGGAGGCAAAGAGAGATGGATCTCAGTGAGTTTGAGGCCAGCCTGGTCTACAAAGCAAGATCCAGGACAGCCAGGGCTGTTTCAGAGAAATCCTGTCTTAAAAAGAAAAACAAAACAAAACAAAACAAAAAATTCAAGTCCTATGTTAATAATAGACGGCCACTTCAGAATTAAAATCCATTTTTTAACAGAATCCCTTCTCATTAAACCACACTGTCAACACACATGGTATTACATCAAAATACACACAGTTCTATATTTTGATGTATTATTTTATCTGCTTACAAGTTTCAGCTGTAAAGGTAGAGATCCTATATATTTTTTATTAGTAGCAATGAGCATTGGTACCTTTTGTACCATATTTAATATCTAAATTAGATACACGAGTGGATAATGAATCAGTTGGTGAATAAATGAATTGTGGTAAGTCTCTGAAGCACAGGGAACTTTGCAGCCCCAGAGCTCGTTTGCAGGGACTGCAGGTAACAAGCAGGTACTCCTTGGGAAATGGCTGCTCTTGTTCTTACCTGAATACACTTAGGAGCCCCTTCACAAAGTCTCTGCCATTTTGCCCACTAGAACTCTTGTTTCTGTTTCAAGATCCCCAAATACTGGAAAGTATGACTCGTCTCCGTCTCGTAGGGTATTTCCCTCTTGGGCATCCGTGACATGCCAGGATACTTGTCTCTGTGTTATTCTTCTTCATGACTTGGAGCATGAGCTCTTTCCCTTTTCCTGCAGCTGAGGTCCCTGCTAGCAGTAGCTGTCAATTAACAAGGTAAACCCATGATTCTGACAGATTCTTTGCAGGAATCAAAACTGGCATGCATTCTCTTTCCAGAAACTATCAGGCTCTCTATGGAGATACGGCCCCATAGAAAACAATTTAAGAGTGTTGCAAACAAGGCTAGGATTAGAAGCCAATTTTGCATGTTGGTTTTTGAGACAGGGTCCTGACACATTGTCCTGGCCATGCTGGAACTCTCTATGTAGACCAGGCTGGCCTCAAGCTCACAAAGATCTGCCTGCCTCTGCCTCCCAAGTGCTGGGATTAAAAATGTGCACCACCACTGCCTGCCTTCATATGCCAATCTGAGTCCCAGTTTGATTCCCTGGCTCCCAGCTTGCCAGAGGTTCAGCTAGGCTTAACAGCTCTCCAGAAATCTCTGCACAAGCTGTTCCCTCCCCACACTCTACCCTCGAACTATGAGCACACGGTCTCAGCCTAAGACCCAGAGCCCGTCACTTTCTGATGCAATTCTACATGTCCATCAAAATCATCATGTTGGAGTACCCTGAGTAGCGGATCCCTTGAATTTAAATATTAAATAATGCAGGTAAAAGCAATAGTTCTGAGATTTTCAATTCAGTTCCCAAGACTCAATGTGTTGGCTAATTCAATGACCCCTATGTGTATGGCCCTGCTCATTCTTTCGTTTTTCTCCAGTGAGGGAGCCAAATGGACCTGCTGGGGTTCATCATAAACATGAACTGGAGAGTCTTCTGACAGAATTTTCATCGAGCATAGCCTCCTCTCAGAGGTGAAGCGAAGACCTTCAGGACAGACGGGACTAGAGGGCTTTGATGGGATGAAGAAATATACGATGACCCTCTTAGGAACGGGGCTGCTGCAAAAATGCTGGGAGTGCTTGGGAAGGGCCAATGGGAGGCCCCTATGGAGAGAGGGCACTAAAAAAGCCTGTACTTGGAGCCCTTCCTCTAAACTGAACTCCTGTCTTCTCTATAAATGAAAGAATCGCCATTTACTTGTTTGCAAATAAAAGTTTGAATTCCTCCAGGTGTGTTTATTCGCTGATTTATGACATAATGACCAGAAAGGACAATGCCCTGGAGTGTATCTAGAGAGAATGCTAAATCCACGCTCCCTCCCAAACTTCAGGCAAAAATAAATCAGAATCCGAATGTGCAGTCCAAAAGCAAGTCCCATTTTTAGACTGAGGTTTTACTCCTTCTGTATAAGGCTATGTTGGGAGCCTCTGCTTTTAGGGAAGTTTTTTGTTCTTCTCTGGGGCAGGGCTGGGGCAAGGGCCGGGGCAAATTTACTTCCCTTGCCTTTAACATCTTCTTAACCATAGAGCAAATAAAATGAACACTGGTTTAGAGATTTTCTTAAAAACATGACAGTGTACAATGAGAAAGCCTAAAATAAAAAAAAAGTCAACAGCTAAAAAAAGCAAGACAGAAGAAACAAAGCAGTGTTATACACGTGTGTTAATTTAGCAATATGAGTAAATATAGATTATGTTTGCTGTAGCTTCTCAAATAAACATGATTAAAGAAAGTCTCAAGCGTTAAACCTGGGGCAGTCCGCTAAGTATTCAAATCATTCTATTGTATTTGACTTTGAACTCCAGTTCTTCATTTAGTTATAACTGTGTTGCCCCTAGGGAAACAAATGCTAATCTTAGTGAATATTTATTAAAAAATTGTTATTAGGCACCGAGCTAAATACTTAATATGCTATATAGCTTTCTTGAACTTTATCCTTTTCCTACAATAATATGCAGCTTTTATGTTATAGAAAATACAGAAGTCAGATCAAAAGCAACACACATAGAGCATGTGATGATAAAAATGGCCCAGATCTCAACGGAACATATATGGAACCAGAAGTTTTGATGAGAAATATCACCAGCTCATTTCTAGTGTGAGAGATGATCATGGCCACATGTGACCATCTCCACTCATACAGCTGTATCTGGCTCTATGGTAATCTATTAAATAGTCAGAGAGACCCTCTCCTCTTTCCAGGTGAGCCACTGCTCAATAAAGAAATCGATCTAGGGCTTGGAGGATGGCTCAGATAATAAAAGCCCATGCCATGCAAGTCTAAGGACCTGGACTTAATCCCCAGTTCCTACATAAAAAGCCAGACGCAGTGAGTCACTTACACAATGCAGAATTCCTAGCATGGGATGGGAGGTAGGGACAGGAGAATTGACCATGAGCAGTTCACAGGCCAGCAGGCCTAGAGTTGTAACACAACCACAGAAACGAGACAACTGATTCTTGAAAGTTGTACACACACATACACACACACACACACCCCACCACCACCACCACCACCACCACCACCACCACACACTCTGAATAAATAATTTAAAATGAATCTGGAAGCATCAATCCTGGTCCATTTTAACAAGTGAAGGAGGTACAACTAAAAACATCATCCGTGCCTGTCTCACACCAAAGCAAACTTCTAAAGAACAAGAAGCAAATTCTACCTGATGCTATTTGGACGTGTTATTCTATGCCATGGAAGAAAATGAACTTTGTCCCTTACACAGGAGAGAATCATGAGAATTTAGTTCATTCTTTACTCTACATTTATGAATTTGTTCCCTGACCATGACATAGTTAACACACTTCTTTCCATGCGCAGACACATATCCATGTACCTAGTTCCTAGGGATGAAAGTTGTTTTCAGTTTTACCCAGAAAAGTGACGAGGACAATGAGAAATCTAAATGACTTTGGCTTGGCATTACTCAACAAGGCTGTGCTAATTTTATGATTAAAACCTAGGACCCACTTGCAATACTCAGAAATGGACAGCAGCAACCCATTACAGCTTCCGGGCCCATTTGGAGGTGTGGGTAGGTAGAGGGAGCAATACCATTATCATACACACACACACACACACACACACACACACACACACACACACACACACACACACACTCCCCTGGTTCCGGCTAACCTGTTTAATGGTGAGGTAAGGTGGAAAAGAAAGAGCACACACACACATAGCCCATCGAGCCAGAAATGGAGTCTGGAGCAAAGAGCTGAGAAAGCTGGGAACCAGGTCTCCCCAGAGACTGTCTCTGCACCATGCACTGTGACAGAAATTAGCACTAAATGGACCCCAGCAATCTATCGTGAAACCATCAGCCGCTACTGTTAATATAACCACACATGGCTGTTATCATGCCTCAGTCGTGGGAGAAGCCAGAGACATTTCCCGTAGAAATTTTGGGGGCCATCAACATGCAGTCGACAGTGGGGTCAAATTTGAGGAGCTGCTTTTAAGACTCATGCTCTCTAAGAAAGAAAGGAGCCCTAAAATGCCAAAACCTTATCTGGTTTGCTCAGGTGCCTACTCCTTGTTGGCAATCTGTAATGATTTAGAGCACTCTGCGTGACCTAGAAGGATGTGTACTACCCTGTGTGGCATTCTTGGCACACGAATTTAATTTGAGCTGACATTTTAAGAGGCAATTGTTATTTTACAAGCCTTGGCTCATTAAAAAAAAAGAAACTGACAGAATTAAGTGGCTGTCTAAGCCGCATGCTTGTGGTGACACTTCACTATGAGATTCCTGGCAACTAAAGGAGAGATGCATGTTTAGCAAGACATTTTGTGTGCAGGTATTGTGTAGCTACCTGCTTTGTGAAAGGCATTGTGGGTAGTGGAGGCGAGCTCAGAGGTATTTAACCTTTGGACTTTATGGTCTGCAAACGTGGGCCACATTCATAACTATCCTGGGATGCAGGCTGCCCAAGGGGGCTGCAGGTTACACATACCTCATTTAGCTAACAACCCTAATCTGTAGAAGGACCCCAAAGTCTAAGAATGAAATGTTTTGGGGATAAGACTGGGGCTTTCAGCATACATGGATTGGCAGGGAGGAAGAAGGTTTCTTTCTTAAAGTTACAGGCTCATTTGTAGAATTTTTAATTTTTAGAAAAGGTTCACTGTTTAATGTGTATGAGTGCTTTGTCTGCATGTTTGCTTGTGCATCGTGTATGTGCCTGGTGCCTGTGGAGGCTGGCAGATGGCATCAGATCCCCTGGGACTGAAACTACAGACAGTTGGGAGTAGCCAGGTGGCTGCTAGGAACCAAAACCGGGTCCTCTTCAAGAGCAGCCAGTGCTCCTAATATTTTGAGCCATCTCTCTTGGTGTTAGACTTTCTAATTTGAATTTAATGACCAGTCCAAGGAAAACCCAGTAGAGCCAGTGACTGCCGCACAGCCCGTCACTTCAGAGGGTTAAACAGCTGACCTGCCCCTTCTCTTCGCATTATTAAGGGCTACAGAATTAGGCGGTAAACAATGATGCTCATGTAAAATATAGCTCGGCAACCTGGGATGACCACGAAGGCAGCCAGCTATGGACGGCATGGTACGGAATTAGATCCTAGATCAGAGATAATATAAGGACACTGAACGGAGCTCTGCAAGGGGCCCAGGGCAGCCAGCAGATGATAAACAAGACACTTCTGGATGTCTAGCTGGCCTCCAGCAAATTCTTGATGATTAATTGATTGACTTGCTGATTGACATAGTAGTGCCTGGGAGTGCCAAGTTGGATGGCAGGGCCTTTGAAATTAACTCTATTAATATGTCAGCGGCTTATGCAAGTCTCAACATTTTCCTGCTACAGGATCCCCACATCTGCCGCTCAGGGGTGATCGCCTGCCGGCAGGGAGACTAGGAGACTAAAAGACCATGAGGCTACTGCTGAAGTCAGAGGCGCCCTCCGCAATCGAGGGGGTGGGTAGTGCCAGTGTCTGCGAGAGGCCAGAGTTTGACAGCTCAGCTGCCAGTGTCCTGAAAGGGGAGACAGGACAAACTGTGTGCCAAGAGCATGAGGCAAGCCAGGCACAGGGACAAAGCTGGGCACCAGGAGCGAAGGACAAGCAGAAGCCAGAGAACATTGAGCAGACACCAGGCTGAAGAGTTGGGAGCCTGTCTCTCCAACCCCCACGCTTGACAGAACCTATCAGACCAGGGGTTACCAAACCTCAGTGAACATATGAGTACTTTGGTATAGTTGCTTCGGTTACACAGAACTAAAGCCTTCCCTGGAGACTATGAATCAGTGGAACTTAGCTTCAGTCCAGGGATATCCAGCGGGGCAAGCCAGCTGCACGATCCTGTAGCAAGCTGGTGGCCCACAGAACCATCATAGAGACTCCGTCAAGCTTTGTGCTTCTCAGTGACCATGATGAACACCAACGATGACACACAAGAATCATTGGGCTCACATCCTTCAAGATCTTAGCTTGGATTTCTCGGTATCTCAAAGATTTAGGACACTCTGAAACCACTTATCATGTGAAAAACTTCGACTTACAAGGTGTGGTTAGTTCTACTGTGAACTTGACATAAATCTTGACACACCTAGAAAGAGGGACCCTCAATGGAAGAACTGGCTCCATCACAGCGGCCTGTGTGCATGCCTGCAGGGCATTTCCTCGACCGATAGTCAATGTAAGGGCCCAGTCCACGGTAACTGGTGGCATTCCTAGGCAGATAAGCATGGGATATATAAGAAAGGTAGCTGAGTGCAAGCCTTGGAACAAATAAATAAGCACCATTCTCCGTGGCTTCTGCTTCAAGTTTCTGCATTGAGTATATTCCTTAGTTTTCTCAACGATGTATAACCAATCAACCAAAAGGCCCCTTTCCCCCTCAGTTTGGTCACTGGACAGAAACAAGTTTCATAAAAGCTTTAGGAAAGTGTCTTAGGTTTATTCTACTGCTATCATAAACACCACGACCAAAGACAGCTTGGGGAGTAAAGGGTTTATTGCATCTTAGAGTGTATAGTCCATTATGAAGAAATATGGGTCAGGAATTAGAGGAAGGAACTAAAAAACCAGTAGTTAAGTATATTATGTACTTTGGCTTTGTTTTTGTTTTTTTTGAGGGGAGGGTTTTTGTTTTTTGGTTTTTGTTTTTTTTTTTTGAGACAATGCTTCCATGTGTAGCCCTGGCTGTCCTGGAACTCTCTCTCTGTAGACCAGGCTGGCCTCGAACTCACAGAGATTCGCCTGTCTCTGCCTCCCGAGTGCTGGGACTAAAGGCATGTGCCTCCACCTCCCATTGTGTACTTTGATCATGACTCTGTCCCTTCTCATTAGTCCCTTCCCTTTGCCATCATCCTGCTTCTACTTTCACAGTATATATTTATACAAAAATAATCTTTAGGCATGTCTTAATATTTATGCATGC
This sequence comes from Microtus pennsylvanicus, assembly GCF_037038515.1. Lineage (NCBI taxonomy): Eukaryota > Metazoa > Chordata > Mammalia > Rodentia > Cricetidae > Microtus > Microtus pennsylvanicus. Next base: position 94,548,025 of record NC_134585.1, on the reverse strand, counting down.
ATAAATAATATATAGGCCATGCACACACATATATATGACATCTAGAATCCACTCATGAGTGAAGATGGGTGACGCCTGTCTTTCTTTTGACTCCTGAGCCATTTCTCCAACCCCATATACACCATATTTTCTTTATCGATTTATCTGCAGACAGCTAGGCTAATTCTGTAACTTGGATTTGGTGGACAGTTTAATAGGTAATGGTTAATATTCAATTTAAGCATCATTCTTAGGATAGGAATTTTCAAAAGACTAACGTAAATTTTATTTTCCCTCTCTTCTTATTCCCAGCCATCTGTTTTGGAAGTAACTCATGTTCCCACCTGTGTTTTCTATGTGGGTGGGGCAATTTGAAAAAGAGAGCTAATGGATACACGGTAGTTGGGCTAGGATGAAAGAGAAATCGATGGCAGAAACCCAAGTCTGACAATCATTTCATCAGTCCCTATGAGGGCAGCTTGAAGTAGATAGAGCGTTGTCAGAACGTCTTCAAGGGTGAGTCTCTCACTCAAGTTCAGTCTGCTCCTAAAGGTGACATTTGAGCCATAGATGGTGGAAATTCTGCTGCGAGACTTTAGGGATGGGGCGGATGGAGAGTTGTACTGGGCCACAGAGAGGAAGAAGCTGTTGGGGAGAGATGCGGTTTACAGGGGTCGTTTTTACTTGTGATGCCATGCACAGGTATAGAAACAATCACCACGGCTTGGAAACGGGATCAGAGTTAGAAATATCGGAGTCGAGGGCAAAGCAGTGCTGACAATACAGGAGAGTTCCGTAGAGGGGACACAAAGAAAACTAAGGAGCCAGTGACTGAAGAAGACCTCATCTAAGGAGAAATGGGACAACAGAAACCAGGTTAAGATGGCAGAGTGTGAGTGTCCTAGGGGACCTTGGTGAAGGGATTATTCCAAAAGAGGCTTGTGGGATGGCTCCGTCAGTCAAAAGGCTTACCCTGCAAGCCGGTGGACCTGAGTTTTGCCCATAGAACCTACTTCAGAAGGCCTGGCTTGGTGTCACATGTTTGTAATTCTACAATCAGCAAAGCAAAGAAAGGTGGGGCCCTGGCCAAACTGGCCTACTTGACTAGTTCTGAGACAAAGGGAAAACCTGTGTCAAAAGCAAAGAGGGTGGTTCCTGAGAAACGCCACACACTCAAGGCCGCCCTCTGTCCTCCCACCCTGTCCCTGTGTGTGTTTGTGCTTTGTGAGCACACTGCCCTTCCTCTGTAAACCCAGCAGCAAAGATCTCCATCACAGGCAGTCCCCTGACTCCATCCAGCTGTGACCCTCTCCACAAAACATTGCAAACGCCCTTTACAGTTTCTGCAGGCTAATAAGCAAGTCAGATTGAACACACTAGAGAGACAGCAATATTTAAACCCTTTCCCAAATGTTAGCGGGGTGGGAGGTTTTGGAGCAAAGCATCTGTCACGGTTATGAGGGTGTGATTTGGCAAGAAAGAGAATTGCTGGAGGGGAAAAAGCCGTGGACCCCTAAGGATGAAGGATCATTGAAGAGGTGCTGCGGAAGCAGTGAGGGATAGAACATCCTGAGGGCAGGATGAAGGGCGGGGAAGGTGAGGAGACTTTCCTGAAGAAATCTGGGACCAGTGAAGGCAAAGAGAACATGAGAGACTAGACAGAGGAATATGGTCCTTCGTCTACAAGAGTGAAGAGATAATTGAAAAGAGAACAACGACAGAGAAGGGTAGACTATTAGATGAAGGGGCATTTACCCCTCATCACCCTGGCTATGAGAAAGGTATAGGTACTGGTCTGTATTCAGGGGAATGAGTTGACTCCCAGGGGTTTGCAAGAAAACAGAGGGAGAAACTTTATAGATGATCAATTTAGGATGGGAAAGTAGACTCTTCTGAACACACTGAGGATCTAGACTTGACTAAAAAGTTACTCCCCTCAGCATCTGCCTGCTCTCCCAATATTCTGCTTCTGTCACACTCCAGTCTCTAACGGACTTTGCCTAAAGGTAAATGTTTGTCCTATGTCCTCTTTGGAGGAGGTTTGTGCTCTTGGAGGTCGATGAAGAGAAACAAAGGAAGGAAGAAATATTGTATAATGCCTACAGGCAGGCTTCTGTCTTTAAGGTAACTGAAGCAGTGACATTTGGAAAGAGAACTTTAAGATGTCCTGTCACTGGAGGCTGGTGGTGCCCTCTGCTGGTGGCTTTTCAAACATAAAGTGGCATGCTTTCTTCCTCCTACCCTCCTTCCCACCGCCTAGGACCGTATACTAAATTTACCCCAAAACAGGGCGGCGGCGGCGGCGGCGGCGGAGGAGGAGGAGGAGGAGGAGGAGGAGGAGGAGGAGGAGGAGGAGGAGGAGGAGGAGGAGGAGGCGGAGGAGGAGGAGGAGGAGGAGGAGGAGGAGGAGGAGGAGGAGGAGGAGGAAAGGATGATGAGGCTTTAGTGAGAGTCTGTCACTGTAGAGAACTATGTGTCCCAAGAGGTACATAAGGAGCTGAAAACACACTCCTGATGTCCTGATGTTCTCAGGCTTCTGGGATATATTTTAACTTGATGCTTTTAATTCTTTTATATTAGACCTATTTTTTTTTAACTAACACAATTCACAGAATAAATCTCTCACCATACAAATGACTTACCTCATGTCTGTCTCAAGCAATTATGCTTTCTATAAAATCTATAGATCACATCTAAATCAAAATCTCCATGTCTAAATAGGAACGGATGTCTCAGAAGAGTCCTCTAATCACTTAGAATTTAGTTCCAGAACTACAATAGTACCGATCTACCTGAATACTTTCTGCTTGGTCAAATCATTTGGTCACAAGACTATGCTGCCCTCAAGTGGTCACATGTAAGAGCAGCCCATATTTCATTTGGCCAGAAAACTGGGTTTCCAACTTGTTAGGTGTGTGTGTGTGTGTGTGTGTGTGTGTGTGTGTGTGTGTGTGTGTAGGGTTTTGTGTGTGTGTGCGTGTCCTAAACTAAAAAATCACTTTGTGCCAAGTCAAAGCACTTACTTACACTCACAAGGTCCAAGAAGGTCCCAGTATGGACCCAAGAAGCATAGGAGTAAAATGGCCACCAGCAATGACCACAGCTTGTCCTTCACTCTGGAGCAATCTGCTGCCTGTTATGTAGCTGTAAGGTCCAGGATTTAGGGTCTAAGTGACCTGCTTTCCTTATGCATTAGGGACAATTCTCCACAGGGGGACCCTCCCGAGAACTCGTGACTTAGTGCTCTGAAATTATGAATTCGGAGAACACAATTAGTTCTCCAAAGGGCCCAAACTCTCTGAAATGCCAGTCAGTCATCCACAAGGTTGCTCTTGTAGGAGGGTCACCAGAGACTTGTCCTATAATGGAGCTCTATGAGACTCCTTTGTAACTGGCCTCAGTCAAGACCTTCTGATGCCTGTAATTAGCTCCCCCTGGGGCTCCCCCTTCTCCTCGTTGAGCTCGGAGAACATACAATCAGTGGAACAGCAGGCAAAGGAGTCTGGGGCATCTTCTGCTCAAAGATGAGGCAGGTCATCTGAACAGCCAGAAGGCCCATCCTGGCACAGAGGGCCCAGATAAAAATGAACAAAGCTCATTTCATGTCACCCTGTAAGGACTGAAGACTACGGAGGGACAGAGTCAGCCATTAGGAAGTGTGGCATTGTTCCTGATCACAGACAGTCAAGCTTCCGGGCTCTTGACTGCCATGCAGGGCAGCAGAACCTCTGGGAATTCTCTTCATAAAACACATCTTTTTCTGGGCTGGGGTGTGGCAAAGTGACAGAGAACTTACCTCGCATATATGAGGCCTTGGGGTTGATCCTCAGCACCACAAAACCAAAATACTGGCGCTAAATTATGAGGGCAGTATAAAGGAGAGGCAATGTAGCTACCAATGTTCCCAGGTCCGGGGCACAGAAAGCGTGTGTGTGTGTGTGCGTGCGTGTGTCTGTGTGTGTGTGTAGCTGTTAAAAGGGCAAATCTGTCACTCGTGTGTAATTCTAGAACAAGATGCATTTCAAGTGAAGCCTTTGCTGGACGGATGTATAGACTGCAAGTGAACCACCTATAACCCTGTCAAATATTATTATCATCATTAAACAGAGCCTCTAGAGAATAAGAAGAAATGGTTGCTAACACTATCGATGACAGCGAGAGAAATGTTCAAGGCTATGGAGGTACTCAGCCCCTCCCTTACAGCAAGCATAGGGAAAACAATAGAACCTCCCTAAGAAGGCAATCTACTTTATCTCAACCTAGTTTTTGTTATTTTTTAAAGCATGACATTTTATATTTATTTAGTGTTCATAGAAGCCAAAGGACAGCTCTGAGTTGGCTCTCTCCTTCCAGTATGTGGCCTTGGGAATTGAACTCAGGTCATCAGGTTTGGCAGCCGCTGTCTTAACCCATGGATATCTATAAAACACTCACTGACAATGTAAAGCCTTCATCACAGTCTGGAGAGAAATATGCTTTCCTGCAAGCTATGTTTCCCATTGTAAACCAACACACACATACACACACACACACAGACACATACACACGGCTGATCTAATTTCTAAAGAAGCAGGGTTCTCATCTAAGGTAATGTTTGTTGGCATTTCTTCTTTCTTCTCATGTTTCAAAAGTGACTGACTTTTAAAATCCTTACAGCCAGCTTTTAAGTCAACAGCCAGTTCACACAGACCAAGGACCTGGAGGAAGAGCACCCAACACTTCAACCCCCAGATTTAAGAAAACCTAAATTCACAAGTACACGATGCTTACTTGCCTTCAGTCCCTGGCTACTTCATTGTGGGGATTTCCCCCACCAGACAGCAAAGTCTTTGCGATTCTCTATTAATAACAGTAAGATCCATAAATAAAGAAGTGGCCTTCCTTAGTTGGTGCAAAAGACTTGGCTTTTCAAACTCAGTGTTCTGTGCTGACCAGCAGAGGGCAGTGAAGACATTGTTAATTGACCGTGTAAAGCCTTCATTACAATTTGGAGAGAAATTGTCTTACAAACTGCTTTCCATTTTAATCCAGCACCGTACATGTCGGCGATGAGAAATACACTTCCCTCCTTTTTAATCTCAGAGGTATTGGGGGAGTCCTATAGAACGTTTACGAAATGCAGTGAATGACCTATGTAGCATTTCAGAGATTTATAGTTCAACATAATATGTAAAAAAAAAAATACTTAAGAGAAAAACACTGGACTGGGAGCTTGGTCCAAACTGTTCCTATCTAGTGTAAGGAACGTTAGAACAGTGTTAACTTCCTAGGGCGCATATTACATCCCTGTTAGTAAAGACATTAAGGGCTGCAGGTCTACCTAAGGCCAACAAGCCCACGTTTCTCTTTAAATGACCTCAAAGGTCAGTGGGCTCTGTGACCCGAAGAGGGGCCAAGATGCTCAGAACTCTAAGAGCCTCATTCTACTCTTCCTACATGGATGTAGGTGTGTGTGTGTGTGTGTGTGTGTGTGTGTGTGTGTGTGTGTGTGTGTGCGCGCGCGCGCACGCGCGCGCGCGTGTATTTCACCATAACATAGATCAAATAAGTAGTGGTTTGATTTATGATTTTAATGTTTGATCAGGGTCCTATGGTTAAGGAATTTCCCCTTGCCTGGAAGATCCAGAAGGGTTCAAGATTGTCTGACCTTGCCTCTGCAAAGTTCATATTTAACTTTGAAAGGGGAGACCCTGAGCTGGAAAACACATGTGTATACAGATAGCCCTTAGCATGCGTGTGGAGGTCAGATAACATCTTCCTGGAGTTGGTTTTCTCCTCCAACCTTTCCACACATTCAAAAGATTGAACTCCAGCTGCCAGCCTTGCAAACTAATTCCCGTCACCTACTGTACCAGCTCCCCCCCCCCCAGGTTTTTCAGGACAGGGTTTCTCTATGTAACAGCTCGGGCTCTGGCTGTGCTGGAGCTGGAACTTGCTTTGTAGACCAGGCTGGCTTCAAACTCACAAAGATCTGCCTGCCTCTCCCTCCCAAGAGCAGGGATTAAGGCATTAGACAATTAGACATCGTCGCTGGGCTAAGCCAGGTTCTTCAAAAGTGAGATCCCAAGAGCCAAGTGTGGTAGTATTTTCCTATAATTCCAGCACTCCAGCGGCTGAGGAAAGAGGACCAGAAGTTTGAGGCCAGCCTGGGCTACACAGTGTGTTCATGCGCCAGCATGAACTATACAGTAAGACTATGTCTCAAAAGCAACGAAAGAAAGCAATCAACAAAAGCAAAGCGAACACCACCATGGAATGTGTCTGCCATTCCCCTTTCTCTCCTATTCTGACCCCCCAAACAAGGTAAGGGACCTTGCTGCCCACAATGTTCACAAAAGCACACAAATTCGGCTCCTCTTCTTCTTAGAATGTACAAGTCAGTGTCTTTGTCAGAGATTTCATTAAATGGGACTGGAAATACATTCAAAACTTTGCATAGCATGAAGAATATGTTCTTAGGGAATAAGTCCCTACAGAGTTAGAGGCATCCCTATATCCTTGTAGACTGGAAACCCATCAGTGGCTACTGGTTTGACAGTGACCTCTGGGAAAAGAGAGGAGTCTGGAAAATTAGTGCTGGAGAGGCAATGCTAAGATCTTGCTTCTGGACTTGCTCATCTGTGTGGTGCCCAGCAGGTCTGATTGGCATTAGCAAGTTCAAGGACTTCCATGACAATCCCTTGTCCTCAGAGCAAGGGATTCTTCATTCTTTAAAGAACACACATTAGGTCCCCAATGGGACCTCTTGCTTTCGTTTTCTATAGCTGGCCTGCTTTGTTCTGGCTTCTCTTAGCAAGCCCATGGCCAGGCTGAAATCACAGAGAGAATTCCTCCAAGCCCAAACAAGGGAATGCTTGAAGATCTGAAACCAATACCAGGAACATGGTGCTATCTTATTTACAAGTTAAATCATTGGCTGTTACCCTTTCCAAGGGAGGGAGGGAGGGAGGGAGGGGAAGAGAGAGAGAGAGAGAGAGAGAGAGAGAGAGAGAGAGAGAGAGAGAGAGAGAGATATTTTATTGATTAGCACTTAGCTTCTTTAAGCCATCTGTCATATTCTCTAGGAGGATAGGAGTGTACAGACACACCAAGGTTTTAAGTTGACAGTACTTTTTAACATTGTAATTTAAGAGTTGTTTAAACTCAATCAGAGGGGATAACAGCTGTACAGGCCGTGGTATTATAAACTTTAAATAAAATGTTACATGCTTTATGGTGTCTTGAGGACATGGTTAATAGCTAAGGAAATTATCCAGAGGAGTGCCAAAGCCATGAAGAAAAACATAGACCCTCTCTGGACAGCAATGACCAGATGTTGTTTCACAGCCCCTTCCCGCAGAAGCAAATGGTCCTCTACAAAGAGCCATAGATGGATGGGTTGGCCAGAGAAACCACCAAACTTCAGCCCAAGGACTCGTGAAGGAATCCCAACAAGAACTGGGCTCTGAGTCTAACCTACTGACTGGGAAACGTGAAGCCAGGATGTTCAGATCCCGGGTCCACATGCACAGTGATGGGACGGCTGCTGGTTTGGAAAATTCAGGCTCAGGGACGGAAGATCTAGAAGCCAACTGCAGAGGTTTAGGGAAACTCAGTGAATATCACTCCTCATGACTGCCCCTCCTAGACCCAAAGGCAAAGAAGAGAGAGATGCCAAGAAGAGGAATAGATGTAAACAAGCCATGTAGAACAGGTCCTTAAACACTACTATTTTCTTGGCAAACACTTCCAAGCATTGTAAGAAAGAATCTACTCTGCAACTAGATTCAATACTGGAAAGAATCCCATTGGTCTATTTCAACTTACATTTTTACAGCCTGCACAACAGGGAAAAACCAGGCTGGCACTTACCCAATGTGCACTCCTCATAAGGGGAACTCACAGAAGGAGAACTTCCCTCACGGAGCTCTGCATCTAATTTTGGGTCATGTATATCTTTTGTGTTATTCATAAGCTTATATAATACCATTATATAATGCTAATATTATATAAGTATACAGTGCTTACATGATATGCATTACTTAAGTACATATATACAACTTATATATAAAGGAAACCCATCACCCCCAAAACCAGGGCCATAAAACAGGCCCAAGATTTCAAGAACCCTTCAACCCACAGAACTCCATAAAGCAGCCAGCTCTCTTCTGGAGAGCCAGAAGGTCACAGAAACTGATAATCTGACTTCTCTCTCACCCTGCAGACCAAAGGTCACAAAAACAGGCAAGCTGACTTATCTCCCACACTACAGTTAATCCAAAAAAAAAAAAAAGCAGTTTCTGGGGCCTGGCTTTACCAGGTCCTCCCCCTCTCTCCTCTCTACTCTGAAAACCATCTTATACGGGGAATAGAGAGTGGGTCTTGAAATATGAGAGGCATCTTTGCTGAAAACCAGGATAGGTGAAGGTGAAAACAAAATATGTCTGAACTTGAATTTGGAGGATTCATGATAAGGAATATGCTATCAAGCAAGACTGGCCCAGAGTTGGAGCCTGAAGAACATGCAGAAGGCCACTCACTCAGGAACAAAGGCTTGAGTTGGCAGGGAGGGACAGGAGAAAAGATTGGCAGAGGCTCACACACTTTGTGGGTGAAGCCAACAGCGAGAAGGTCCTGCAGGGATGAGAGCAAAAGGCCCCTGGCTTGAGTGTGCACGGTGCCGTCTGAAGCTTATTGCTGTGCTCTCCCATGACCCAAAAGCTTTCAGTTCAAGTATTTGCAATCCATTATCAGCCTTGTTTCCGTGATTGCTTTGTGTGGGAGGAAAAGGAGCAGATAGAGTGTGGGAGAGACAAGCAAAGAAGTTGTGGCCCAAGCTTGAGCTTTTTACGCCGGACAGAGATAAAAAAGAACAGCTACTTGATGTCGAATACACCAGAAAGCAGGGAACCAAAACTCCAGCTGCCGACAAATGCGACAGAACCTGGGGTGCAGTCCTGGCCTTAGAAAAGATGGCCAAACTCAGGAGGCAAGGAGGCCCCCAGCTAGCACCTGGGAACCATACATTCCGCATAAGGGTTCGTTTTCTTCGGTGAGAACTTTGGATTGTAAATCTCCCTGGAAACATGTGGTTTCATGTTTGGAAGAATTTCTGTATCTCTACGCTGTACATAACTGTAGTTAGTTCTTGTGGATGGATACACGAGTGGCTTTATCATAGGCCCTTTTCCTCTAGAATTACCTTAACTGAGGGAGGAAGAACCAAGGAGAGAGTATAAAGGAGGAGGACTGAAGGAAAAGGCAAACCAAGAAGAGGAAGAGGAGGAACAGCGGGAGAAGGAGAGCAGAGAGAAAGCAGGAGACTAGGAGAGAATTTTCCCTTGGCACCTGCGACATCTGGTGGCATAAGGCCAAGTTTCCTCGGAAGCCTGGTAGGCTTACTGATGGGACATCTTCTCTCCTGCAGATGCCACACGCATCCTAACAGGCTCCTTCCGTTTTGGTAGAAGCCATTCCCCCACCTGACCAGCCTCAGGGTAGAAGCACTCATATTTCAAGGACAGAGCCGTTCAGTCCTCCATGCTATTTTATTTTACCTAGAGGCAGGGGCTGGATGATAGGAGAGAGATTTCCTAGGAATCCTTGCAAAAAAGATTGATTCAAGTCGTTAGGCCGGAGGATCTGTAGACTGTAACCCAGCAATGAATGTTTTACAGACCTTGGACGCCAGTCATAACATTTAAAATACTAATAAAAATGTCAGTTGAGGCTGGGCAGGGTGGTACATGTCCATGATACCAGCACTTGGGGGGCTGAGACAAAGAGGGCTTCCAGGAGTTAGAGGCTGGGCTACATTGAAGCCAGCAATCCTCCCTTCCCTGGGCGCTGAATCAATGGGTGTGAGAAAAAAGATCCAATATTTAAAAAGATTAAAGGTAGAAACACAAAACAGTGGGCTGGGTCTAAGAGCAGAAATACCTGATGAATAAGTATTACTGCTTCTGCAGCTTTATTCAGCGTGTTTAGAGACAGGGATACTCTTTCTCACGGCTAGTTTAAATATGTCCTTTGTCTAACTCACATTCCCCTTTTTCCTTTTCCTTCTTTTTATTTGTCCTTACAGGGTTTCCCTAGCCCAAGGTGGCCCAAGGTGGCCTCAAACACATGAGCTTCTTGCTCCAGCCTCCAGAGCACTGGGACTACAAACCTTTAATAGGGCTGAAACCACTGGTCTGTGTACTTGCTGGGACAACCTAAAAAGATGCTTGCCCAGCATGGCCTTGGGAGGCACCTGACTTTCACACTTTCCTTCCCCCCTGAAGAAACTAGACAGGCCTCCTCAGAACCAAAGGGAACAATTAAGCTCTGTCTTGGATGTGTTTAATTTTCACTTTCTTTTTTTCTTTCAGAAATGATCCCAAACCTGCCTCATATCTGCTTTTCATCAGACAAAAACTCGAGGCCCATAGTCAAGCTCACTAGCCTGTGGCTACATTGTAGTTCCTTCAGAGTGGTTTCCCCCTCATTGTAACTAAATTCTCAACTTACTTGCCCTCCAATTCTAGACATGGCAGCATGCTTCCAGACTCCAGGGCCAGAATCGTGGCTAATGGGTAGTGAGGAGAAGTGTGCGTGTCACCCTCGAGAGATGTGACTGCCAAGATCATGTGGATATGCTCAAGAAACCCAAACATGGGCACAGTGCTGAAGCAGCTTGCAACAGATGGACGCTTTTGCCAGCTCTTAAGGTTGTCATTCTCTGCTGCAGATCTCTCGGCCACTCCACAAAGGGTGAACTGAAACGAATGGGACTTCTAGTTCTAACACTTTGAAGCAAAAAAATAGTCAAAGTTTCCCTAGGAAGTTAAAGCGATGCTAGAGAACTAGAGATTGGAGGATTGGTGTGAAACCCTTCACAGTTACAAGCATTTCAGCGCAGGGTTAAAGGTTTTAGAAATTAAGACAGGAATATTTTCATATTATTCCAGTCGCTCCTCCTAACATTGTTTAGTGCCTTCTTGTTATAGCTAAATTCATTTATTGCTTTTCCAGAAATTGCCAGTTGTTCCCCAATGAGTGACAGGAACATTGACTTTGACACGATAGCACAGGCTATCCGAGATCCATTAACACTTTCTTGACTGAGTGGCTCTTCTTTGTCTGTAAACTGGAACTTCAAACTTCGTTACATCATTTTTTTTCTAATAATTTTTTTTTGTTTTTGTTTTGATGATTCCTCTTTATCCTCTAGTTTCTATCAATATCTTTTTCAGGATAAATCTGTGACTTTTCTCCTTCAAAGCAGTTTCCAAGGGACTGGATAGATGGCTCCATGGTTAAGATACATACTGCTCTTCCAGAAGACCCAAATTTGATTTCCAAGCTCCACGGCAGGTGACTCACAACCGTCTATAAATTCCAGCTTCATGCCGGGCGGTGGTGGCGCACGCCTTTAATCCTAGCACTTGGGAGGCAGAGGCAGGTGGATCTCTGTGAGTTCGAGACCAGCCTGGTCTACAAGAGCTAGTTCCAGGACAGGCTCCAAAGCCACAGGGAAACCCTGTCTTGAAAAACCAAAAAAATTAAAAAAATAAAAAAAATAAAAAAAATTCCAGCTTCATGGATCTGATGTCTTATTCTGACCTCCCTAGGAACCTTTATTCATGTGCACGAACCCCTACAGAGATACAAACACACAGAAGAGGGGAACAAATGATTGCGGGACCCAAAGGGGTCAAGAACACCACAAGAAAACCCACTGAATCAACTAAACTGGGCCCATAGGGGCTCACAGAGACTGAGCTGACATCTAGGGAGCCTGCATGGGACTGACCTATGTCCTCTATATATGTTACAGTTGTGTAGCTTGACCCTCTTGTAAGACTCCTAACAGTGGAGCAGGAGCAGTCTCTGACTCTTTTACTAGCTCTTGGGACCCCACTACTCATGCTGGGTCACCTTGCCCAGACTTAATACATGGGGAGGTGCTTAGTCTTACTGCAACTTAATATGCCATGTTTTGTTGATACTCATGGGCGACCTGCCCTTTCCTGAATAGAAAAGGAGGAGGAATGGATTGGGGGTGGGTGGGGACAGAAGGGAGAGTGCATGAATTATTTTAATTTATTTAAAAGAAAATAATTCTGTCAGCAGAACCAAGATTGATGAGTCCGGTATTCAGCCCACAAGAGAGGTCAGGTTACAGGTGGGAGCGTGGCACTTTGAAAGGGGAGGATGGAAGACGTCAGCCCGCAATGAGTCTATTTGATAGAATTAGGCGAATACATGAGGGGTCTAGCAGAAACTGCCAATCAAGGCATTAGCAGGACTGTGCTCCTTCTGAGGACTGGGGGAGAAAGCCCACTTCTTGCTCCCTTAGCTTCTGAGGGCCTGTGCCATTGTTTACTTGTGGCCTTACAGACACGTCACTTTCCAGCCAGCCTCTCTGGTCACATTCCTCTCCCTCTTGCGTTTACAGAAACCCCAATATCTTCCCAGCACAACTTGTCACTAGATTTATGATCCACTTGAGCAATACAGGGGCTCTTCATCTCGAGTTACTTAATTAAATCTGCAAAGATGTCTGTTCCCAAATAACATTCACAGATTCTTGACATTAAAATGACCGTATCTGTGAGTCTCCGTTCAAGCCACTAGGGGGCGTTTATCTAGCAGGGCAAAAGAGTCAAAAAGAGGGAAGGGGCTGGGAAAGCTCGGCAGTGCCAGGCTTAAAAATGACCAGAGAAGGGAGTTTGGCGTTCATGTTTCTTTTTTATCTGTTGAATTTCTTTTACACTGGAGTTGCCTTTGAGTGTAACAATACCCACCTCCCTTTAGTCCACACATCTTTACTTGTTCATTGCAATGAGTCATTGGTTCGTTTTGAGGCCTTTGATTTCTGCTACACTATTGACACTGGGTCCTCACTGGGACTCCTCTTGGATATCTTGTTTTCCTGTGTCATGGAGATCCTGTAGCTTTGGGTCTGTAGGTATGGTCCCTTCACATACTCCCCCAGTTCACAGATGAGGCTAATGTTGGGGTAGGCTAACTCACAGCCCTGGTTCTGGGCCTGGGTGGTGTTAGCATTCAGACATTATGCTGCCTCCCCCCCCCACCCCCACCCCCATCACATTACCTGGCAAGATGTACCTGTCAACAATTCAGGCAAATACTTAGCCCAGGGCCCTGCGGCTTATGTAGCTACGTCACGTGCTGAGTAGCTGCGGAAGACTCTGTACGCATGCGCAAAGGGCCTCTCCAGACCATCACCATTCCTTCTCCACCCACTCCCCTCACCTTACCAATAAACTTCCACGTGGCTTTGTTGTATATCATGATTCGTCCTCACTGCACGGCTAAACTACAACAGGTGATACCTGGGTTGGTTGGTCAGCCCCCAGCTTTCCCTCGTGGTCGCCATCAGGACAAGCTCTCTAATACTGCCTCAGCTAGCTCCCCCACGCAGCCTGCAGCAAGGCGCTCACACCCTTGGGTCCAGCTCATCTGCACGCATCCATCCCACCGGGGTTAGTTCTATTGCTCTGCCCAGGCGAGGTACCGGTCCAGCCCTCCCTCGTGCTGTATACAGCTGGTGAGGGGCAGTGCCAATTCTCCCACTCTCATGACCTCAGGGCCAGCTCTCCCATCCGCCACAGGTGGGTGGCAAGAGGCAGGGGAGGGGGAAATCTTCTCTCCCTCCCTTACTCCATCATATGGCAGCACACACATTCTCACAGAGGCGTATTACCTGCCCTCCCCCACCCATATCAACAAGGTCAGCTTGCTGGCTGCCTAGGTGAGGTGCAAGGCTCGCTCTTCTGAGCGCGGCAGACAGTGAGGGGCAGGGACAGCTGTAACAAATACTCTTTAAACAGATGTTTCGGATAGTCTTGAAAGGCCTATTGTCCCACCCTGTACCTGCCTTGGGGTTATTGGAACATTTTGGTTTAATCACTTGCACACATTTTTTTCTTCTCTAGGTGAACCCATGGAAAGAGCAGGGGGGAAAGTAACTTGTTTTATTTTGTGCCAAGTTTTGAATATAATAGCAGCCATCGTTCCTCCTTCTTCAGTTTTCAGTCTACAAAGGGGCTAACATCTGAAACCTATTTACCATGTTTTTCTGGAACTTACAACAAACTTCCAAAGTTACATTTGGGGTTCAGGTGTTGTCAGTGAAGAGAAAGGGATGAAGGACAATGGTTCCCCCTGATGTTCTGATAGAAAAATGATGTGGAATTCCCTTTTGTGTATGTGTTGCTTTTATTGGTTAATGAATAAAGAAGCTGCTTTAGCCTATGATAGTGCAGAACAGAGCTAGGCGAGGAAAATTAAACTGAATGCTGGGAGAGAGAAGGTGGAGCCAGTGAGATGCCATGTAACTGCCACAGGAGACAGATGTTGTAACCTTGCTGGTAGGCCACAACATCGTGGTGATGCACAGATTAATTGAAATGGGTTAATTTAAGATATAAGAGTTAGCCACAAAAATATACACAAGCTAACAGGCCAAGCAGTGTTGTAATAATACAGTTTCTGTGTGATTATTTGGGATCTGAGTGGCCAGGAACAAATGAGCAGCCTCTGACAACAGAGAAACAGGAAATTGATCTTGATGCAGTGAACCCATCAAGCCTGGGAAAAGGAAACAAGATTATCCGAACCTACTCTCTTAGTTAGGGTTTCTACTGCTACAATGAAACATTGCTATATGGAAGACCTGCTAGATGGAAGAGGTTCTCCAGGACACCCTGGGGACCTATGACTTAAGTCACCATGCCTCTTCTTACATCTACTCGCATGTGCTAAAGAAGGGGAAGTGAGGTCTTAGGTCTTATTGTCTGTATTACAGATTCTTTATTTTAAAAACTATTATTGTATACAATATTGTATTATTGTAAAAATGTGTGTGTCTTGGTATGCACATGCCATGGTACATGTGTGCGGACACAGAGCAACTTTTGGGAGTGTTTTCCCATCTTCCACCTTATTGAAGCAGTCTGTATTATTTTTGCAGTTGCACTCCAAGCTGGCTGACCTGTGAGCTTTTAATTGATTCTCCTGTGTGTGCTTCTCATCCCACTGTAGAGGTACTGGGATTCCAGATGTGTGCCACTGCCACAGCTTTTCTCTGTGAGTTCAGGAGACTGATCTGAGATCTTTGGACTTGCATGGTTAGTGCTTCTACCCAGTGAACCAACTACCTATCCCCCTGAATTAATAAATTAACTGTTTAATGAGACAGACTCTCTTTTTTTGTTGCTTTGAATGTCTTTTGTTTATTCCTTGACAGTTCCATATATGTAAATAATGCATTTCAATTGTATGAATTCCTCTCTCCCCCACAGGATGCCCCACTCTTGCTTCCCACTCCCCTCAGAAGCCCCAATTCCTCTCTTCCACTCTTCCAAGTACCCCCAACACACCCCTCCCCAGAAGATAACCTCTCTCTTTCTGTTGTTGTAATGATCTATTGAGTCCAATTAGTGCTTCCTATTGGAATGCTATCTGGTACTGTTGACCTGATTTTGCTCAGGTAACATAATTATAAAAATTAAACAGGGTTTCTTGTAGCCCAAGTTACTCGTTATGTAAATGAGGCAGACCTTCAACTCCTGATTTACTGCTTATTTCTTTGTTTATTTTGGGGGAGGGTGGGGGAAGATTGGGAGTTTTTTGATGAAGGCCCTTGATTTGTGGCCTGAGCTGGCTTCTAACTTGTGGCAACCTCCTACCTCCATTTCTTGAGTTCTAGGGATTACAGAGGTATACCACTATACTCGGCTTTATTTTCTGTGGTCTTGTTTCCTTGTACCTGGGAACCTCACTGCCTTCCCAAGATTCCTAATCCTTGGCAAGAGAAAAGGGTCTTCCTGCACATAAACCTCTCCTGAGCCTCAGCAGACTCAGTGCTAAGAGGGAGACTCGAGTCTCCCAGTGGGTGTTGCTCTCTTAGAAATGAGTGGAAATTCTCAGGTGTGGGTGGGGCCTAGCTAAAAGACATAGGTGGATGGGGGAGTGCCTCTGGAGGTTATACTTGCCCCGCCATCCTGTTTCAATTTGCTTTTCACTTGCCAGGAAGTGGACAAATGCCTCCCCGACCCTTTCCCACTGCCAGAACATTCAGTTCAACAGGACGAGGTCAAGCAACCACATGCGGAAGCCTCAGAGACGGGAACAAAACAAGTCTTGCCTTCCTTAAACTGTCACTGTCGGGTATTTGGTCACTGTGACAAGAAAAATAACCAATACAAGAGCCAACCCTGATCTCACAGCCTCACTGCCATCTCTGATAGGCAATATGCCTCTGCCTCCACATCCTGGGCCTACTGCCGGACACCCAGCCTTCCAGGAGTACTCAGGTGAGCCAATCGGAAACCTACTCCATGGCTCACCTGCTCTACCCACTCCTTCCCATCCAGCAACAGGACTCTGTGCAGTCCTTCCCTTGTCCCCTTGACAGGCCTGGGCTTCCTCAGGGGTCCTGTGCGGCAGCACGTGCCCCTCCTTGCGGAAACCGGAGAAAGAAACCATCTTTCCTATGGCAGCTGTCCCCTAATCTGCTGGCCTCCTCATACCATAGCAACTGAAAATCCCAGAGAGATTTTAAAGCAAACCTATCCTTTCGCAGTCATTGATATTTTGGTATTCTTGCCTTTTTTGGATGGGTGTTGCGCTCTAAAACTGTGTTTGGTTTGGTTTGGTTTCTCTTCTCTTTATGGTGAAGGCTATAAAACTTGGTGGCTTCCCACAGGCCATACGAGTGATTTAGCCTTGGGCTGTATCTCAAGCCTTCTTAAATTATTTTATTGCAAATTAATGAGATCGCAATTTGTTGAAGTTTCTTACAAAAACGTAGTATTCCTAAGAACAGAATTCTTTCAATGTTGATTAAATGTATCTAGTCAGCATCTGCCTTGAAAGAAGCTGTAAATTGTTCAGTGGCTTTGTGGCTTCAAGCCAACATTTCGTTAGCCTCAAAAAGACAGGAACATTTGCTATAAAATGATATGGACAGATTTGTGACTGGAGTCAGGTAAAAACATATTTGTGATGAACTCTGAAAGAAAGGGGGCAAAATGATGAGGAACAGCCCAAAGTGAAGGCACCCACAGGCAGGCATCTACTGTTGCAGAAGCCAGGGACACTGCTTTAACACCTGCAAGAGAATTCAACTAGATGTCCAAAGTATTTGGAAATTAGCAAGTCTTACAGGCTTCCATCAGCATGCCTACCCTCTTATTCATTATTATTTTCCAGAAGAAAATATGATTAAAGAAATTATCTTTTGAGATATTTTTCTAACACCCCACCCCGGACACACACAATGAGATTCTAATGCTACAGATATACACAAACCATTGATTCTAATCACTAGTTTTTCACCACCAGGAATCAGTTTTCCATGGTGATGGGGGAGTGCCATGCCCTCATTGCCCATATATGTGTAGGGTTACCAAAAGTCCAAGCCTTTGGTGCACATCAGAGCAGGAAGCCTCGACATGAAAGTTTTCAAAAGTTTCCTGTAGTGTCTCTGAGGCAAAACTCTTTGGTGTGTCACATAAAGTTCCTTCAGTCGCGAGTAGACAGGAGCAATTCCAGTGTGTCTTTGGTGCCCCTAGCCTCTTGCACTTAGCTTAGGAACTTGAAATGGCATTTGCTAGCTGTGGGACATTGATGTATATTTATGTGGACTTATACACAAGAGACAGGTGTGGCTAAGAACATATTTCTGGCATAAGAAGAGAAAGCAGGCAAAGATTATGATCCTGAGAACAGAGTGTTTAAAGGAAAAAGAACATTTTGGGGCTAGGGGTTCAGAAGAGGGACATGCCCCCAGCTTAAGCCTCTGTCCAGGGCTCTGTGTGTGTGTGTGCTCTGTTCTATGGGGGGCCAGCTATGGCTACAACAGGAGCTCCCAGGGTATAGTCCCTGGGCTACACAATCAATATGGTGTCAGAACTTATTGGACGGGTAAATTACCCTCTTCCTGGGCTTGAGTTAGAAACACAGCACCAGAGGCAGCAACCTGCCACTCAGCAAGCCCACCGTGGGAGATTTTGCCACATTCTCCAGCTGAGGACCTGTGGCGAAAACAGGCCCGAGCAGCATCTGTTGCGGTCACTTCTCTTCCTTAAGAAATCTGACTGCAGATTTTCCAGGTATATTGGTTAATTGGTTCTTCTTTCTGTTCTTGTGAGCCAAGATATTAACAGTTTGGATCTTGTTAGTGTAATCAACAAGTTTTAAAGCTCCTGTCTTGGTAACTGCCGTCAGACTTCTTAGTCGACACCATCAACAACATATATACCAATCCCCTTCTTAGACAAATTCTACACGAAGAGTCTTCCTCCTTAATGAACAAAACTTCCTCATAATCATAATCTATTAAAACTATACATATTTTGCTTGAAATCTCAAGCATTAATCAAAACCCTACAGCTATCATGACACTGGACCAAAGAAGTCATTTGGACAATAGGGCTGAGGAGAGTCCATTTGCTATTGCAATTCCTGTGATACTCTGTCCTTTTAAACACATGCACACACACAAAGACACGCACACATACATACACACACACAAACACACACACACATACACACGACACACACATACACACACACACACACAGTGCTATGGAAAGCACTTCCTATCAAGACTTGAAACACATCCCCCATTCCAGAACGAAACTAATCAACTGCCGAAGCTGTTTCCACCATTCTTTGAGTGTTCCACACGGTTCAAAATTGCCTCTAGCAAGGGGGAAATTTTACCCAGTGTGATGATTACTCTACGGGGCTTTATGAATATAATTTAGGTCCTGCTCTTATGGGCGAGGAGGGACTGAAGACAGGAGGATAAAGATCAGAGTTTGTGGCGCTAAACTTCCGTCAGGTGGCTTTAATCAGACGTAAGCGGGCTGGAGTTGACAGTCATCCATTCTGAGGCACTTCAAGAGAGAATGCTGCTTTCAACAAGGCTGGGGCTGCTGACACAAACATGTGTAGAAAATAATTCTGCCCTGGAATCCAGACATAAAAACAAGGCTTCGTGTCCCATCGTCCGTGTGGCCGGAAGAGGAAAGCGGCTCCACACTCCATGTCTCGCTGCCCATAAAAGGCAACACCACTCTGCCTGTGACCTTAGTGTTCAGATATACATTGTGCCTGATGTAAACCATTCCCCCATCTGGCTACCAAAGAGCAGTATGGAGATGACAGAGGTTTATCACCAGATGCTCCGAGTGGATTCAAAGACGAATCCCACGTATCAGATGACAAGTAACCATATAACTGAAAAACTCCAAACAAAATACTCTTTTTGTCAAAACAGAGAGACAAAGGAGAGTGTTTGGTTCAAACGTGTTAGCTGGGATCTCACACAAACAGCCCACCTGTTCAGTTCAAAGACACAATTGATCTATTCAAGTGCCTGATCCCTTAGAGCAAAATGGAAAACTTTTTATTTACTTACTTATTTATTGTGTATGTGTGTGTGTGTGCATGCATACTTGCAACGTTTGTGATTTGATTCTCTCTGTCCACTATCTGACTATCTGGGGATTAAATTTGGGTCATCAGCCTTGATGGCAACAGCCTCTGTCCCCTGAGCTGTTTCAATGGCCCTTAGAGAACTTTTCCTTAATTTCACCCTTCAAATACTCAATGTTCTCTCCTAAGCCTTGTACATGAGACATTAGGAAAGAGAAAAGAGGGCATGCGGCATTCTCTTATGCAGTGGATTTGAAATGCAAGACAAAAGTCAAGAGGGAGACTAACAAGATTTAGGGTGAATTCCCAGGAAAAATGATGAAGATGCAATATAAATCAGTTCTTTAGTAAAGTCCGAGGAGCACAAACGGTGAGAGGTGAGGGTGTAACACTGTGGGTGATAGGAAGGTACGGGAATGAACAGCACGCCGGTCAGCAGGGAAGCGGAGGCCAACACAGGAAAGTCCTTGCCACACTGTGATCTCTCTCTCTCTCTCTCTCTCTCTCTCTCTCTCTCTCTCTCTCTCCCTCCCTCTCTCATTCTATTAACTGGGCCACAGACCAAGAAAGTTCCTGGCTGCTCCCCCTCATCTGCCAGTTGCATTAAAAATAACGCCTGTGCTCTGTGCTCACAAAGCAGCACATCCCGAGCCCTTATTCTGCAGGAAAGTGCTGGTTTTGTTTGATGTCCTACCTTTCTTCTTGAACCCTCAAAGTCAATCTCAAACACATAAAACCCTAATCACCGTGGTGGAATACATATTTTTTATTTTAAGACATCTGGACCTACTTAGAGGTTTTCATGTGGGAAACTTTCTAGATGGAGGCCCCTTTCCCCTTCCTCTCTTACCTTCAATCTGTCCATCTCTGGCTGGCTGACAGCATGAGACTGACACACGGTTATCTCAGCGCCGGGGCATGGGCACATCTTGCCTTTTCTGAGTTTGTTCCTAACTGTGTTCAAGAAAGGGTGGATATGAGAGAACCAGCCTTCCCTTCTTTCCTGTCCAGTTATACGCGGTAACTAACGATGCATTTTGGTGAGTTTAGCAGCAACTTAAAGAGCAAAATATATCAGTGTTTTCAGAGACTGCATATCACTGTCAAACAGACCACATAAAGTTATTAACAAAATAAATACTGGTTGTTTTCTTACACAAATTCATTAGTTGTTAGAACCAAAAGAAATATAAGTACAATAGCTTGAGCTTTAAAACTAAAACTCCATCCACGCTTCCTGTGCATTTCTGTGATTAGCGGTCAAAATATAGCCTGGACCATCATGAGAAAAGGGTCTGGCTCTAGCGTGAACCAGCGCAGTGGGCAGGTTGTTCGGCACCATTCTGGCCACTCACACTGCTCTGCGGCTCTTGCTGTGGGTGTGTTTGTGCCTTACCATGGGAAACTGTTTTCAGCATGGACGAACCCCAAATAGTAGAGGATGAGCTAAGAAACCGAGTTAAGAAAGCGTCTTCTTTGCCCACAACTAAGGAGTTGCCCGGGATGCAGGAAACAATTTCAAAGTTGGGAGGGACGGTTCTGGATGGACTATGGTGAATTTGGTAGGTTTTTGAGACAAGACTTAAGTTTGAGACTCATCAATTCATCTCCTATGACACCAATCTGGAGAAATTATAGCTACTGAGAACTTAATTGGACACACAAAAAGCTGTCCTAAATTTAGGACCATATGGTGAAAATCAAGCTGGCACCTGGCCAAAGAACCTGGGGAGTAACATAACTCCTTGTCTAATCTAGGGATGATCAGATTTTGAAGTGTGAGATCATGGCTTAAAAATTCAGCATTAACTCTTTTCTCTTCTAGCCGTGGTGCGCAGGGGCCCTCAGTATGATGTGCTGTCTAAGCTTTCCAGCATCACAGCCTAAAGCGAGGCTTGCCCTGTTCCGCAGCCCTGGGAATAAAACTGCATACCTTTATACCAATAAAAGTCAGGAACACACAAAAACTGTGTGTGCTGTGTCCCCAGACAAATGTTGACGAGAGAGTGCCCGAAGTAGACCAAAGCATGTCAGTGGAGGATAAATGGCTGCACGTGGGCTAAAACGGTTCTGAGATAGGAACCCAATGTCCTCTTCCTGCTGAGGAGTCGGAAATGTGAAGGTGTTGGAGGCGCAGGCCCAGTGTCCGAAATCTGAATAAGCTAAGTAACAAAAAGTCTTGTTCTACGTAAAAGGAAAGAAAAAGCATTAAACACGAAGGTCAGCAGGATGGCTCAGTGAGCCTGGCAACCTGAGTCCGGTCCCTGGAGCCCACCCCACAGTTCTCGCCTGCTGTGCACACGCTACTGTGCCCACATCTCTATCATGCGCACAGTAAGAAATAAATAATGGACTTTTTAAAACAAGTGTCAAAAAACAAGGGCACAATAAGATCTATCTTAAATAGTCTCTCTGCAGCAAAACTTTGGTTTTAAACAAACTTCATAATCTTTCCAGTCATGCACACACACAGAAGGCCATGTGCAGACACGCAGACACACACACACACACACGGAAAGCCATGTGCTACTGAGTATGTTTGCAGACACATCTCAGTGTTTCATTTCTCCTGTGGTCACCTCAAGGGACCAGACCCTTGGCTCATGATGGCAAGCAGTTCTGAAACTCTTCAAGTTACCCTTCGGGCACTACTAGCTTAATATACAGTCTGTTCTCCATCTTAATGGAGTTGTGTGATGAACACAGGTCACTTCCCTTACTCACCTAGTGTAAGTCCACGTATCTTCATTTTCCCCCCAAAACAAAATTTCTACCCCAGAGGACAGCATTTGCAAGCCTTGGCAAGGGAAAAAGAGCACAGGCACCAAAGCCAGTCCCGAACAGTGGAAGCTTTGCTTTAAGGAATGGTGGCCTGTATACACAAGAATACTTCGGCTTAGAGATTAGAGAGATGACTCAGTGGTTAAGAGTGTGCGCTGCTCTGATGGGATCTGGGTTCAATTCCCAGCACCTGCTGCTAGCAGCTCCCACTTGCCTGTGACTCCATCTGCCAGGGATCTGATATATTTTTGGCCTCCATGGGCACCTGTACTCATGAACATGGACACAACACAGGCACCCAGGCATGCATGCACGCAAATAAAATAAATCTTTAAAAGGAAATTTTAGTTTTGAGCACAGCGATTTGTCAGTTTCTAAATTCTTACGCAGTTGCTGCCATCTCCCATGTCACGGCCACTAAACTAAACAAGCTTTTAAAATGTCCACTAACAAGCTTATCATCTCAGTTTCCATCCTAAACCCAGACCTCAGCATCTTCCAGCTGGGTCCTAGCCCACTGAGATTGACTTCCCTGCCATTTGCTCAGACAATGAGCTCATTGACAGCTTACATGTTGTGTTTTCCTTTGACTTCACTCTTCCTTGGGGCTTCCGTCTTTACTTCTAAGACACCGGCTAGTTAGCTCATAATTGCTTCGTGGAGGAGCCGGGAGATTATACTTATGCGAGGTCTTTTAATTAAGCTTGTCAAATGTACTAGCCTCTAACAATAGGTTTTCCAACATTAGCTCAGCTGATATTTTAGATTGGATTAGTCCTGGTTGGAGGGTGGCCCTGACATTTGTATTAGAAGATATTCAACAGCATCCCCAGCCTGACCCAGGAGATGCCCGTTGCGACAACTGGAAACACCTCCAGACAGTGTCAAATGTTCACTGTGGGGAAAAACACCCAAGAAAAGAACCTTGGGTTGGTACAAGGAGTAGAGAACTACTCTTCTCTTCATGGTCTTTGAAGTAATAAATATTGTGCAGAATCAACTTAAAGGCAACTAGGAACAGTTACTATGTTTGCTAGTGTGAAAGAGGGACAAAAAGGCCTCACACTTTAAGCAAAGGAAAATATAGTTTCATCATTTTGTTGGTGTAGAAAATCTGTATCAAAAATTGTTACTGTTCTACAGAGTGTGAGTTGCAGGACAGCCAGAGCTACACAGAGAAACTCTGTCTTGAACCACCACCCCCCCCCCCAAAAATTGTTGTGCTTATCTTTTTTTTTTTGCTTGAACAATTCTTTTTTTTTTTAATTTATTTATTTATTAAAGATTTCTGTCTCTTCCCCGCTGAGAAGTCCAAGGACCACCCACCTCCATCCAGGTCTAGTAAGGTGAGCATCCAAACTGCCTAGGCTCCCACAAAGGCAGTACGTGCAGTAGGATCAAAAACCCATTGCCATTGTTCTTGAGTTCTCAGTAGTCCTCATTGTCTGCTATGTTCTGCGAGTCCAGTTTTATACCAGGCTTTTTCAGACCCAGGCCAGCTGGCCTTGGTGAACACTAGGCATAAATGCCAGGAAGAAAGGCATCTGTTCTTAACATCACTGTTTACTGAGCATGCATTAAATAAGGAACATCATGGGGCAACTCTGGGCCTACGTGGGAAACAAGACAGACAAGACGTCTGTTCTTAAGAGACCTTTAATTGGAAAGTTTAAGACGTAAATACAAGGAGATATGTATTCCACCATGGTCCTGTATCAATCATGTTTATTTATTCCATATTTCATGATATTTTGATATTGTGGGATGTCTTTCAAGCTGGGGAAAGGGATACCCTCCCCAAAAAAGTTCATTCCTAAGATTATAGCCGTCACCCGGCGCTCCTAAGCAATCTTGAACCTATATCCACCGTCCATTCATTTATTTAACTATCAGAAACCAGGCTAATGCTTTCCCTTCCCTAAATCAACCCAAGGCAAGTAGGCAGGCCATCTGTTCCAGAACAGGGATTCTCAGCCTTGATGCTGTGACCCTTTAGGACAATTCCTTATGTTATAGTGACCCTCATCCATAAAATTATTTTTGTTGCTACTTCATAATTGTAATTCTGCTATTAATTTGATAAACATTGTTATTTTGTCATGAATTGTAATATAAATACCCAATACGCAGAATATCTGATCTGTGAACCATCAAAGGGGTTGTGACCCACAAGTTGAGAACCACTGCCCTAGAACAATTTGAATTAATCAACCCTAAGTGGTTTCTTCCTTGTTGCCTTTTCTATGACAACCAAAACAAAGGCATTGCCTTTGTTTGCCCTTTGCTCTTTCCTGCCTTCTCCTGTGGCCCTGCATAGTTAGGACAGGACCGCAGGGAACATAAGTAATAAAAACCTCCCTTGGTGACATTAGCTTCTCTGCGTTCTCTTAGTCACCGTCATAAATCAGAACCCTGTCACTCTAATCATAAGACAGAGCATACAGAAAAGAGGCCAGAAAGCTCTCCTGACCAAGAGTTCGTGTCAGGAAAATGAATACACAGGGAAAAAAATCTCATCTATGGAGAAAAGGAGGCATAAGTGGTATAAGTGGCCAGGTGCAACCAACTTGAAGTGGGAGAGTGGAAGCTCCGAACACTCAGTGCTTATCCTGAAGGCCGTTAGCTACTGAGAGTTTGGACCAGAGCTTTATTGAAGGGATCTTTGTGGTTGTTGTTGTTGGGGGCGAGGGCATTAATCAACTTAATGAAGAAAGAACTAAACACAAGCCAGGTGGTGCGTTGTTAGGATGACGTAAGGAAAGGTTGCCAACATCTGAAATGGGTTGGTAAAGGGGAATAAACAGATGTTAATAGATTAGAAAGGAGAGCTCAGGAACCGACAGAGGGAAAAGGAAGAAGACACTGTTGGGACCTTACAAGAGTGGGCAATATGCCATCTCTTTGCTGAGATAAATCAACTATGAGGAGAACCAGAGTTGAGGAGAGGCTACAAAGGTCTGGAGCAGAGAAGGACACTTAATAACTGCATCTAAGTTAGCTAAAAGTTATTTATAAGTTATGGCAGCAGCCATGAGTTGGCCCTGGAGAAGAGAGATGAATGACATGAGCCCATGGGGAAAAGGAGAGGAAGATGATCACTGCTCACAGGGAGAGGAGGGTTCTGAAAAGAGCCTGAGACGGGGGTGATGGATGGGGAAGTAGGAATCTTCAAGCCTCTCCACCACAGCCTCGCTATACCATCCCCCCACCCTCCCCAACAGCCTAATTGTTCATCTCCAACTCCCACCCACAGCCTAATTGTATACTTCCTGCTCCCCCCAGCCTAATTGATCATTTTCTGCTATCCCCCTCAAACTAACTGTATCATCTCCCACTACCCCCCCCACAGACAGTCTAATTGTATCATTTCCCACTACACCCCCCACAGACAGTCTAATTGTATCAACTTCTGCTCCTCCCACAGCCTCTCTGTAGCATCTTCTGCCATCCGCCCCCCCCACCCACAGCCTCTCTGTAGCATCTCTCCTGTCTTCATCCAAAATGTCATTCTGTTGAGACTCGTCATTGAAGGCTCAGCCTCTGGCCTCCTTCAGGGCACTTTCTCTGACCCTCAGGTTAGAGTGAGGGTCCTTCCTCAGTCATAGATGTGCACATGTCAGGCCTATATCTCCTTCCATGCCAGGCACTAGCTCATGGCACCATCTTGTCCCCAGCTCAATAAAGAACACACAGTAAGAATGACATATTGTTTTGCTGAATAAATGGGAAAAAAAGAAGGCTATTCCACTTGAGCCATTGGAAATCTTTCAGGTAACCATTGAAATCAATTTACCTCAAAAATTAGGTCCTTTATTTTTTGAGATTACAGTATGATTACATTTCTCTTTTCCTTCCTACCCTCTCATATCTCCCTCCTTGCTCAAACTCATCGAAGCCAATTTGCTCTTATTTTAGAAATATTTCATATGCATTCTCTAATATTACAGGTACTCAAAACCAGAACTGAGAGGGAGAGGAGATGGAAGCTGAGGGGCACATATGAGGCTCGGGAAAGCAAGAAATACTTCAAGATAACAGAGACAAGGCTGTGGTACTTGACACACGAACTCTAGTGTTGTGGAGGGCAAGTGCCAGCATGTTCACAAATTTTAACACACATGCTTCAGAAAGTAGAGTCACTGAGCAAATTGAGCCCATGAAGGGGCCTACCATGACAGAGAAAACTGATGATAGTCAGAAGAAGACATGAAAATTTTAGCAAAGGGCACTATTTTCAGATTTTAGTTTTTAAACCACCAATTATATGTGTGTGTGTGTGTGTGTGTGTGTGTGTGTATACGTTTTAGAAAGTGTCAAAATATATGGTGGCCACACATATTAGTGTGGCATCTAGCTAGCTATAATGTGTATCACGTGGACTGAGTGGTGGGTAACAACTGGGATGCATGCCACATGTGCCAGGGACAATGCAGAATTCAAAAACAGTATTTCTCATGTATAAACCAGAAAGAGAAGGTTTCCCTACAGCTCATACAAAATTTAACACACTATTTCCCTCACCCTTGACTTCCAAGTCATCATGCAGAAGGGCTTCCTACCAGCAGGAGTCCCCCTGTTCATCCTGGATTTGTCAGTAAGGATACTCTCTGCCTTTTGCAGTCAGGGCGAGCCACTAATCTATGACTATCCTCTCGGATGTTAAAATAATGCTCACTCAAGAATATTCCTAAATAGGGCACAATGGTTAAACTGGCAGTGCTATAAATATCACAGGGGCAAAGTATATTTTTGTCTTCATGTTTCGGTGCCAGTTGTTGTTAAAGCAACCACTAACACACAGACTTTTCTGCGGCAGTCACAAGGGCAGGGCGCAGCTCCTTTGTGGTTATTTTAACTCGTGTGCTTCGTTTCACATAAATATTTACCCAAAGAAGGTATCTGACAGGGAGAATCTATACACCATCAGAACTGCTTTACACGGAGCTATTATTCTTACTGCCTGGGGCCTGGCGGAGACCTAAAGGTTGCTGTGCAAATATTCTTATGAACAGGACGAATACAGAGACACAGCGTGGAGGGTATCATTGACTCCAAAGTCTGTCTTGAGGCTTCTCTCAAGCTGACTTGTGAAGAGACTAACTATTTTAGTGTGACTTACTGGGAATTTAAAAGAGAAAAAGAAAGGAAGGAGGAAGGAAGGAAGGAAGGAAGGAAGGAAGGAAGGAAGGAAGGAAGGAAAGCCCTTGGTGAGAAAACAATGAAGTCAACATTTAAAAACGAATTTCTAGAGCACTGTTCTAACATGTAAAACAAGTCTGCTGGAGTTTGGCTTATTAAACTGTGGGTCGTGACACCACATGGCAGGGGGCATCACATACCTGAATGTGGTGGTTGCAAAAAAAACAGCACAGGACAAGACACCTGTCTTGTTTCTGAACATGAAACACCAAAATGTAATTAAAAAAATCAAAGACATAATGAACTGGAGGTTCATCGGAGGTTTCTGGACATGATCAACTGTGGAGCACTGTGCAGCCTTGCAGCAGCCTTGGTTCTCCTACAGCAAGCTCACTCTGCATGCTGCATGCCATTTGCAGCGGCCTTGGTTCTCATACAGCATGCTCACTTTGCACGTTGCATGCCATCTGCAATGGCCTTAGTTTTCATACAACACATGCATTCTGCATGCTGCATATCACCCACAGTGACCCTGACTCTCATAATACACCATGTTCATTCTGCACATGGCATGACATTCACAGCGGCCTTGGTTCTCAAACAGCATGCTCACTTTGCACGCTGCATGCCATCTGTAGCGGCTTTGGTTCTCATACACCACACTCATTCTGCATGCTGCATGCCATCTACAGTGATCTTGCATGCTCATTCTGCATGCTGCATGCTATCGCATCACACAACACCAACCATCATGGCCTCAAACACCATGGCTCCAAGTCAAGACTTCTGTCTGTTATGTGATGGAGGAAGGTCATTGGCTAATAAAGAAACTGCCTTGGCCCATTTTTATAGGTTAGAACATAGGTGGGTGGAATAAACAGAACAGAATGCTGGGAGGAAGAGGAAGTGAGCTCAGATGCCATGCTCCCCTCTCTCGGGCAGATGTGATAGCTCTGCTCTCTGAGGCAGACGCATGAAGCTCAGACCCAGGATGGACGTAGGCTAGAATCTTCCTGGTAAGCACACCTTGGGGTGCTACACACATTATTAGAAACGGGCTAGTCCAGGTGCAAGAGTTAGCTGAGAAGAGGCTAGATATAATGGGCCAAGCAGTGTTTAAAAGAATACAATTTGTGTGTTGTTATTTCGAGGTATAAGCTAGCCAAGCGGCCAGGAGCCGGGTTGTGGGAAGAGGCCCGCAGCTCCTTACAACAGTTATGAACTGCATTGCAGCATCTTCTCTATGCACACAAGGATTTCTGCTCTTGCAGAAACATGACGGTTTAATTACAAACTATAAAAAGTCTTTTCCTACTGCCATTCCTCTGCATACATCAAATTAACATATCTTTGGAGTATGTTATCTTAAAATGTTTGATTTGAAAACCTGCTGTTTGGGTTTTATATTTTAAAAAAGTCACTACATGAATTTTGGCGTGGGAAAAGAACAAAGCTTCCAACTTCTGGACATATTTCTGTTCTTCTGTACTACATTTTTATGTGAAGTCATGTTCTCAGCACTGATGAATATAAAATCACGGTCTCCATCAATTCTGAAAAGACTGAAGACACTCTGCACTCTGTAGTATCAAATATTCAGTCAAGATTGATTCTTCAAGCATATCCATCAGATTAGCACACAAATTTGCTTTCATCTTTAATGAATGTTAAAATAACATGTATATCAGAGAACACTTTTAAAATAAATTCTTCATGACTCATTGCCTGAAGTGTTTGATTTATATACCTATATGTCCAGGGTGATGTAAAACTCCTTGGGTTAAAAAGTATTTTAAGTAGAAGTTCAGGAAACGGATGTCATTTCCTCATTACATTTGCCTTCAATGAGTAAAAACACTGATATCACTAATTTATGTGTGGTGGACTGAACTGAAAATGATCGCCAAATGCTGGGCGGTGGGGGCGCACGCCTTTAATCCCAGCACTTGGGAGGCAGAGGCAGGCACGTCTCTGTGAGTTCAAGGCCAGCCTGGTCTACAGAGTGAGTTCCAGGACAGGCTCCAAAGATACACAGAGAAATCCTGTCTCGAAAAACAAAAACAGAAGAGAAGAAAAAAGAAAGATAGAGGGGGAAGGGAGGGAGGGAGGAAGGAAGGAAGGACACATAGGTTAATGTATTTGACTGTTTTGCTTGTTCCTGGTTGGTAGACCATTTAGGGAGGTTTAGGATGTGTGGCCTTGTTGAATAAAGTATGTCACTTGGGGTGGGCTTTGAGGTTTCAAGAGTCCATGCTAGGCTCAGTCCCTTTCTCTCTCTCTCTCTCTCTCTCTCTCTCTCTCTCTCTCTCTCTCTCTCTCTCTCTCTCTCTCTCTCTCCCTCCCTGCCATCTGCTTCCAGGCTTCCAGACATGACCATTTCTGCCTCCTGCTTGCTGTCATGCTTCCCGGCCACATTGATTATGGACTAACTCTATGAAACTGTAAGCAAGTCCCCAAATAAATGCTTTCTTCTATAAACTGCCTTAACCATGGTGCCTCTTCACAGAGACTAGACCAGTAACTAAGATACTCTAGTAAAGCTAATATAGGTTAAACACCTAACATACACTAAACACTCCATTTAACATTTTATATGAATTTTCTTACTGGATACTGTAGGGATCCAATTTAGATAATGATATTGGTTCCTCTATGTCATGAAAGCGAGGCTGAGGACGAGAAGTCGCAATGCTCCAGTGAGGGCTGATGGACTCCAACCCAGGCTGTTAGATTGAGCCTTCAAGGGCTAATAGAGAACCCATGCTCTCGTGCTGGAGGCAGACTTCACACTCTTAGACACTCCATGCTGTCCTGTGGGGGATAACTTGGAAGATCTGCAGAGAATTTAAGACAGGATCCTAAACCGAACAGTCTGGGTAGACTGTAGAGTACATGAGACTGGCTGAGAATTTAATGACAGTCTGCTTGTACAAAGAAATAAGGGGTATTCAAAAGCAGGGAAGAGGACTTGAGTAAAGGCCCCAAGACAGGAAAGAGATTGTAGTAGTGAAAAAAGAAAAAAAATGAATGTACCTGTAATGTGTCGAGCAACAGAAAATGGAGAGACTTATGCCTGAACATACAGGCAAGCTTGCAGACCACAAGGGAGATCGTGTTTTGCTGCAATAAAAGAGAAAACCAATGGAAGTGTTTCTAGAAAGTCAGGCATTTTCCTACTGTATACAATGGTCTGTTCAGAAAGAATCTGGTGGGTGGGAAAAGTTCAGCCTGCAGAAGTGTCAAAAGCTCACGATGAAGTCTATGCCACAACAGCAATACGGTTGGGAGAACACAGGTTGCTGGTGACTGAGCCCCACTGTAGAAGCCTCCTGGAACCTTGAGACTTGCTGGAGGACAAGAGAAAACCAGTAGTTCTGAACATCTCCCTGCAGACTTTTTCCACCCTTTGGTCCAATCCTTAGTAGAGCTAACTTGAGGGTAAATAATTCAGGGAAAGAAGACTATGACATCACAGGCTTAATTGCTGTTAATAATGAGACGGCTTAAGTCTGACTAAGCTTCCTTGGACCTTCCTAGTCGGGAGTGTTGGGACTGCATGGCAGGCATGCAGAGAAGAGAAAGAACGCTGCCCCTCCCCCCCTCCCCCACAACAGCTGCAGGGAAATCTGTTCGTCAGATTTCCTTTCTAGGGTGCTTCACGTGTCAAGCCTGGGCTGTTGTCACTGATCCAGTGACACAGTAAAGAGAGAGCTGTGAATTCAGATTACAGATCCGACCTGAACAAGGTCATCTTCGTGAATGCTTTTTCCTTTGTTTCCCTAAGAGAAAGTAAAATGTTTTACCTTTAAAACAAAATGGGATATATATATATTCCTTGACATGTCCAAATTAAAATGGTAATTATTAATAATTCCAAAAATTAAGTACTAAGCTCCCAATGACAATAATCCTATGTGATGGGCGAGGCACTTAAGTCTTCAGAACACACATTTTGTACACACTGTGACTTAAGAACCTGTGTCTGGCTTCTTCGATAGATGGGCCGCTAAAATTATTCTGCACGAGGGTTAGGCTCCTCTTCCTCAGTCCTCCACTCAACAAGAATGACAATGAACTACCAATCAAGGGCAAACACCATGAGGTTCTGTGTCAGTGGCATTGACCTTGTGTCCGAGTGTAGATCAGTAAGCTAGAATTCACACAGTCGCCCATGCAGCGGAAGACTTCTTCTACCTTAATATTAAAAACAGATGAGAGACGGCAGATGTTGAGCCTAGGAAAAGAGATTTTACTACTAGAAAATGTGAAAGGATTGCATTTCCTTGACGTGGTTAAATATATAAAACAGACAAGCTGGTGAAGAGAAATAGCAGCCAAGGCCCACTCAGTGTAAGGGATCCTCTTTTCAAACAGCATTGATCAAAACCCAAAGGATTGTCGCAGACAGTCGCTGCCTTGTTGTCACACATTTTGCCTGCAGAGGACCAGGGACCAGGTTGCATTAATGTTTTATAAGTGCAACCGATCACAGATCCATTTAGCTGAGGACTCTAAAGTCTCAGGCTCAGGTTCGGGGTCTTAGTCCAGTCGAACAGCAGCAACTGCCCTTTGGTGATTATGTAGTTCACTGACCTCACATTGGGATAGGCAGATGTCAAGCTTGGCTAAATATTCAGACACCCATGAGAGTCAAGAGCAGGCTGCACAGATAGCAAAGGCCCATAGGATTCGACCACAGTGGGGTTGCAGCTCTCTTGGTTCGGGGAACCCAACGAAGCGTCACTACGGTGTTTAAACAATGAAATTACCCAAAGGCACATTTTCTAGACTATTTTCCATCGTTTTGCAAAATGTGACCATATTTGGTACATTCCATTTCACTACAGCAGTAATTGGGTCAGGGGTGAGAAAGTAACTTAGCCCATTGCTGATTTCTAGAGAAATCGGAGATAAATGTGCTCCCCCCACCACCACCACCAGCTACAGAGAAGGAAACACAGAGCTTCTACAATGACTGACATTTATCTCAAGACAGAAGGGGAAAGCATGCGTGCCTGAATTGGTATGTTACCAGCAAGAAAACTAAGGAACTGAACAACAACGACAAAAACACAAAATGACCCCAAAAATGACCCCTTAAACAAGATCCAAACAACGACAACAATAGTTGACATGCCAACGTGAATGGTAAGTGTCACGAGGTCCCACCCCTGGGTGGAAGCCTCTGTGAGAGAACCAGTCTTCCCTAGGGATGAGCCCCGTGACTAACCAATACAAAGTGGTCTGCCCTAAAAATATATACATATGAGCAAAACTCAATGGACTCAGAAGTCTGTCCATATATGCATACACACACACACACACACACACACACACACACACAAACACACACACATAACTAAAAAAATACGACAGAAAAATAAGCCATTTTTCCACCAGGAAAAAAATGTAGTTACTATAACATAGCAAGGCTAAAATCTGGCGAGTACAGCATAAAATAAGAGCAGCAGTCACTACCCCAAGCTTCTGAATCTTTACACATGTCTGTATTTGTTTATGATTTACCATAGCTGTTATATATAGCGTAGTCAAACACTGACTCACAGTATCTTGAGATAATTAGGTTTAAGATCCTTATGTGTAAACTTACTCTAATAAATAGTTTAATCTCCATCAGCAGATGTTTAATCTAAAAGGAACAAAGAAAAGCGGGCTAAAGAAAATGCCCATTTTATATCTGGGTGGGTGACTTGCTATGAAATGTCTCATCTTTCTCAAGAAACGTCACTGTTGGTAGCGTCTGAGGCCATTGGAACTGGTGTGGGGTTGCACATCTTAAAGATGGCCTAATAAGGTCCTGGCCATCTGTTCTCTTCTTGCTTGGAAGTTTTTTTTTTTTGGTTTTGTTTCAACTTGGTTTAGTTTAGTAGGGCCTATTTAAAATGTACTTCTTCCCACACAAAATTAAATGCATGTCGGCAGCTCGAAGATCAATGCTTTTGACTTCATTGAAAGGCCTTTTCTTCTTCCAAGGGTAACCACAGATAATAGCTTCCAAGATTTTTTTAGGTTTGACTATGACTAATTAGTACACACATCCTTTCATGAGATAACTAGCTCTGTCCAAACAAACCTCTGGCCATAAAACATCAACACGTCTGGAAGGTTAATGCCATCAGCCAATCCTGTCCAAGTCTTCTTGCCTTCTTAGGGAACGGCAGCCAACCAGGCAGGAACATCCAGGCTTGTTTGCAAGCACCCTTCACGTTGCCTGGTCAACCTGCTGTCATGGGAACACACTGGCCAATACAAAACCTGGGGAGTTCGCAACACAAACCTCTTCCTCTTCCCCAGATAAGCTCAAAGAGGTATGATAACCAACCATAGCATGCTGGAAGGGTGAAGATAGGGGGGGCTTTCATATTCCTAGGTCAGTACAGCGTGAAGAACACATAAAAAGCCACCCCCAAGTCAGCAGCAAAGCTAAATTAAAAAAATAAATCAATCTCTACAGCAAGCCATCATTGTCATCTATAGGACAGGAGCACACTTCCCCCCAGCCCCAAATATCTGTAATGGCTGAACTTTTCAATATTGTTTACAAAAATAAGCTCTAGAACAACATCATCTAAAGTATCCCTGGTCCATTGTACCCATCGCTCTGCATGGTATGTTTGTTAAACAAGTTCTGCTAATGAAGAAACAGCATGGAGCAGGAATTTCATCTTTCTTCTCTGCCCAGCATCTGCTGACATCCAGGAGAGGCTGTGCATTCTGTACTGACTAGTAAAACAGACTGAGAGAATTCATCTGCCAAGAAAAGAAAAGAAAAATTCCAGAAAGACACTTGAGGGAGGACAGTCTTGGCAGCCCCAGCACCCCTCAGAAACCCAACTAAGACAAATCAGGAGCCAAAATGGTAAAGATGCTGCTTCAGGGTTGAGATGGTGAAGGAGGCTTCATTGTGGGCAGAGGAGATTTTGCTGCCTGTGGATAAATGCTCTGGAGGAGTGGACCTGTCCATGGGGTGTTGGCAGCATCCTGCCTCTGCTAGGGCAAAGACTACCAGACTGTGTAAGTCATAACTTATCGTTTTGGTGTTTTATGACAGAGCGTTTGTGTTTATTGCATCATTTTATGATGAACCTCTTCTAACCTTTGCTTGAACTGCTAGGAAATGTGGAGGACAAATGACTAATGCTTTAGCTCCCATGTGCTCTTCTCCTCAGCACACTGCAGTTACCAAATTCACAAGCTCCCTGTGTTTTGTGACTGCAGTAGGGTTTCCAGTAACTCCAGACACTGACCAAATGAGAACGGTCATTTTTCCCTGTGGTGGTTTGAACAGGAATGGCCCCCAAAGGCTCACAGATGTCAATGCTTGGTCATTAGGAAGTGGCGCCATTATGAGATGTATCCTTGTCTGTGTAGGTGTGGCCTTGCTGGAGGAAGTGTGTCACTGGGGTATGGAGTTTTATTTTATATGATTTTTTATTATTTAATTTTTTTTCATTTTCATTCCAATCCCAGTTCTTGTTCCCTCCCCTTATCCTACACCACATCTCCCTCATCCCATTTCACATCCACTCCTCAGAAAGGGCAAAGCCTCCCTTGAGGAGTTAACAAAGCCTGGCATACCAAGTTGAGGCAGTACCAAGCCACTCTCCCCTGCATCAAGGCTGAGCAAAGTATCCTACCATAGGGAATGGGCTCCAAAAAGCTAGTTCTGGGATAATTCCTGGTCCCATTGCCAGCGGTCCCCCAAACAGATCAAGCCATATAACTGTCACCCACTTTCAGAGGGCCTAGTTCGGTCTCATGCAGGTTCCCCAGCTGATAGTCCAGGATCTGTGAGCTCCCACTAGCTCAGGTCAGCTGTTTCTGTGGTTTTCCCCATCATGATCTTAACCCATCCCCCATCCCCCCCTCTCCCCCCCCCCCCGCCTTGCTCATATGACCCCTTCTCCCTCTCTTAAATGGAAGTCCAGGTTTGGGGTTTTAAATGCTCAAGTCAGGCCCTGTGTCTTTCATCCTGCTGCCTGCTGAGATGTAGAACTCTCAAGTACCTCTCCAACACCATGTGTGCTTGCGCGCCACCAAGCTTCCCACCATGCTGATAATGAATTTAACCTCTGAATATAAGTTAGCCCCAATTAAATGCTTCCTTTTATAAGAGTTGTTATAGTTGTGACATCTCTTTCCTAGCAATAGAAACCCTATGACACACCCCCATCCGTAAAAGTTCAAGAACTATGTGATTAGCTGCTCTTGCTACTTCCCCATCACATACTCACGGGGAAGAGGTCAGGAATTGTATTGGAACCCCATGATCTCTCTAACTCACCTCCTATGTGAGTCAGCTTTCCATGATGAAAGCAAAGACCTGAAGTAGCAACTTCCAAAAAAAAAAGAAAAAAGAAGTTAATTTTGATCCATAGTTTTAAAGGATCCATTGGAGGTATGCAAGTCACACTGAATGTTTATGTCCCAGCAAAATATCTATCTATCGTATAACCAGGGAGCAAAAAGGACAGAAAGGAAGAGGCCAGGATACCAATATCTCCTTCAAGGTCACATCTATAGTCTACTAAAAACTCCCAGTATGCACCAACTCTGCAAGGTCACACCCACAGTTACCTAAGAATTCCCAGCATGCACTATGTCTGCAAGGCAACACCCACAGTTACCTAAAATCTCCCAGTATGCACCACCTTTGCAAGGTCACACCCACAGTTACCTAAGAATTCCCAGCATGCACTATGTCTGCAAGGCAACACCCACAGTTACCTAAAATCTCCCAGTATGCACCACCTTTGCAAGGTCACACCCATAGTTACCTAGAATCTTCCAGTATGCACCACTTCTGCAAAGTCACATTACAGTCTACTAAAAACTCCCACTATACACACCTCTGCAAGCTTCCATCAGCTTCCAACAGCACCATGTTGGGGAGCTAGAATGCTTAAGTCTCTAGAGGACATTTTATACCCCCAACACAGCATCTCCTCTGAGCCCCAGCTTTGTTCTCCATTGATACTTCCACAATCAAGCCATGCTATAAAGGAAATGACGATGTTTCTCTGCTATGACCGCATTTCTGCTGATCATCTCTCAGCTGAGCACTGCCCACCTTGTCCTCTGGGAACGATACCTGTGGAATCACAATCCATGTCTAGCTCATCTTTGTTTTCCCAGAAGTCAGCAAAATTGTCATTCTTCTTAAACATTTTTATTTTATTTCATTTTATTTTTCTTTGTCTTTTGAGACAGGGTCTTACTACATAGTTCTGTCTAGCCTGGAATGCAAATATAGATCAGGCTGGCCTTGAACTCAATGAATTCCACCTGCCTTGAGTCCCAAGTAGTGAGATGAAAGGCATGTGCCCTTGTGCCTAGATTAAACAGTTTTTGAAGTGCAAATTCTGAGACACTAAGGTCAGGGAACTGTTATAGACAGCAATACAATGCCGGGAAAATATTCTACATATTCTCAAACTCAACTGAGTATATTTATAGTCACACATGTTTATGAAGAAAAACTTGTATCTCTTACATACCCTTAATACTGTAATTCACATTTCCTCCTCTTCTGAATACACTTAAGGAAGAACTGAATTAATGCATTGATTTTAATTGAATAACTATAAGGTTGCATTCAGAAATTGTGTTAATTGATTGTGAGATTGATCGTTATGAATATTGATGTGAGAAAGCTGCAGTATTTGACCTCTTTTCTCAAAGAACAGCTTTAAAGGACATGAAAGAGAATGGCAAAGACCACAGACTCAATATCCAGGACCTGTATTACAATAGAAAACCCAATACTGTAAATGATCATAATACACAATGACTAGGAAAGCCATGCAACAATTGCATTTGGAGAATGTAAAAATACCAATGCATTATTTGCAAGTAAGCTGAGCTTTTAAGGTCAGTAGCCCAGCAATTTCAAGTTGATATTCAACTATCTGGTGAGACTGGTAGTACATTGGCTCTAAATGGTTAGGCAAGTAAGTCCAGATAACTAAGTTATTATTTTGTTTTGTTGTTCTCTTGCTGTGTCAAAAATATTTTCCTACTTAGTATACACTTTTGAATTGTAAGAATCCTGAAATGATTGCATTCTTTAAAATGTGGTGCCCTCCCCCCACATAATTAAATAACAGACACAAATTCTAAACATGTGCTCCCTTGGACAGTACAAAGAAATTAAGTGCATTTGTGTGTATACCCCAGATAAGAGACAAGAGGATGGATCAGCCTTACTCCAAGAGTTCAGCGGTGGGAATATTACAGCCATAGAGATGGTATACTGGGTTTTATGTACCTAGGTTTAAAATTTTGAAATTTTTTTTCAAAATTTAGTAATAGGAAGTCAGCTCAAATGCATAATATTTGGTTTTTCAAAGTAAGAGACTGGGGGAAAAAAGCCAAACAAACCACAAATGGGATTAGAGACATGCTTTATAACCTATAGAGTGGCCTAGTCACAAATATCCCTTTGAAGCACCAGTGTTGACTGAGGTTTCTGTCCCACCAGGACCCACATCCATTTAGTCCCAAATAAACACACAGAGGTCTACATTAATTATAAACTGATTAGTCTATTACCACAGGCTTCTTATTAACTCTTATAACTTATATTAGCCCATAATTCTTGTCTGTGTTAGCCACGTGGCTTGGTACCTTTTTTGGCAAGGCAGTCACATCTTGCTTCCTCTGTGACTGGGTGATGACTGCAGACCAACTTTTCCCTCTTCCCAGAATTCCCCTGTTCTTGTCACCCCACCTATACTTCCTGCCTGGCTACTGGCCAATCAGCGTTTTATTAAATTAAATTCTATTAAAATAATACAACTGACAATCTTTAAAGAGTATAAGATCATTGTCCTACAGCACACCAGGAAGACTGGGATGTAACTCAGGAGTAGATGTGCTTAGCATGTGAAAGGCCCTGGGTTTGATGCCAGGTATCAAATAAATAAGCAAAACAAAAGAGATACCAGCAAGAAAGACTGCTCAGTTTTCAAGTACTGAGCTCTGCATGGCCGCAGAAGACATGGTCCCAAAGAAAATCCTTCTCTATTTGTTGAGAATTCTTCAGCTTGTTCCCACAACATAGTGCAGCGCACATCTCGGACTCAGGGCTAATGGCCTGGAGAGCAAAAATGGGTACAGTGGGGATGCCCTCATGTGTGATTCATCCAATCAAACTGGCCAGTGCCTGAGCTTCTGTGCTCTGAGTCCCCACTATTATTTATGTTGCCAATGCACAGGGTACACATATGGGGAGATAATTTTTCCCTATTAGAGCCATGTGCTGGAAAAATCAGCCTACAATGTTCATGGATTTATTTTATCTCAAATGACAGCATGTACAGGTGCTGGAAAATTAAGCATCTATATTCCTCATTAGAGGTCTACACATGACCCTCTTCTGCCAAGTGTAGGTGTCTCTGCTGAAAACATGAGCAAAAGTTTCCTATAGACATGTGCAGTCCTAGAGTAAGGTATGTGTGTCATGGAGGGGCTGCTTTCTAATACACCCATAGCTCTGCATTGATCTGGGCTTAATCCATTCAGGAACACTCCAAACCCCACTAAGCACCTGGGTACCGCCTTTCCCATTTAAATTTCAATCCACTGACAGATGTGTAAAGTATAATCCATGTAGACAGCTCCTGTCAACTGCATATGTATCAAAACACAAATCACCCAGAAGTGCGCATTCTTCAAGCTGAGATCAGCATTAGTTGCAATTGAGAATAACAATCCCCTCCAGACTTTCTTAGAACACATGCTGCCACATGACTTGACTTCTGTGGATGCAGCCTGTTGAGATGTCTGTCCTTTCCCTAAGGCTACCCCCATAAGGAGAGTTCTGGAGAACACAGAGAAGGAGCTGTCTGTACAGAGCAGAAAAGGCACTCTGATATTAAGCCTCCTTTCCTTTGCCTAATGGTCTGTGCTCTATACCCCTTCCACATCCCAGTAGAGACAGCACAGCTCAGTTGGCTATCTTGTTTGGTCTTTAGAGCTAGAAAGCACACTCAAAGGTGAGCATTGCGGTGTTTAGATTATATGTAGTAAGGTGTCTAAAACATCCACTTTCTGAGGCTACAGTCAACGTGTACACATGGCAGAGAGGAGTACCAATAGAAGCAGAGCGCCAAGGAGCCACAGCTGTTTTATCATCTTTACAAGGAGCTTGCTATTTCACCTAGAAGATTCATGGTAATATTAGTACAGACCTATAATTAAAAGTATAAACATAGGGTAGAACAGCCAGTCAAAATATGACTTAATTGATCCCTGTGGATGATACTTCTAAAAAAGGGTTTATTTCTTTTTGATAGACTGACCCTATTAATTGTCTGGGTTCCCTGTATATAAAATACAAGTCACATTTCCTACAAGTTTAATTTATAAGATACCTCTGACATGAGACAGATATTTTGAATTTCACTTTAATAAACATGCTTGATTTTAGAGAAGTAGAGAGCCACAATCCAACTCCAAAGGTGACTTTAATCTTCAACTGGACTGCAAGTAAAAAAAGACCATTTACATTGTTTGTCTATAGAGAACAGCAGAAACAAACATTTGGGAAGATTTATGAAATTTTATTCTGTTGGAAATGTGATATACCAATAGGTCAATTTTGCTAAAGAATTTTGTTTCTGTCTTTTTCAGAAGGAAAAAAAGGCATCCAGCTAAGGAATCTGAAGACCACTGGACAAATTAGACATCTGAAGAAAAAGGACAAAGAACCCAGAAAAAATGTCCCAAGGAAAAGAGTAAGTTGTCGCTCCAGGACAGCAGGAAAAAAGTTTAAGAATACAATGCCCACATTCCCAAAAGGTGGGGTGGGTGATTTTTGATCCTTTAATGGGTTATGAATATTTGTCATGGTTTAGGCTGGTTTGGTTACAATTTGTCATTGATTACAGCCAGGAGAAAAGCTGAACAAAGGAGATTAGATTCAGAGTTCTTGTTTTGAAAAGAAAAAAGGGAGGATATAGATACGATGAGATAAAAGGGTAGATTATAAAATCTACTTTTAAAAAGCAACTACTAGCTTTAAACATTTTACATTGGATTGAACTTTTGTATATTGTATACAAATTCTGTATAGTTACACAAATTTGAGATTAATTCTATTAAAACATATTGTACATACATTTCTAATCTAGTTAAAGGTACTGTATCTATACAACTCATTTAATAATGTAATGAAATTTTATAGTTCTCAAAAGTTATTATTACCAACTGTTTAGAATAATAAGGAAATATGGGCTAGTAATTAGTCACCTATTACAATTAAACTTGCAGTCACTTTAGGTATATTCACAAGATCAAACAGAGATATATTTTAAATAAACAGGTCATCTTCAAACACTTCAGAGATGTACAGAATATGCCATTTAAGATGTTTTAATAACACAGGCTAAGACATATCTGCTCCTGGCAGCACCAATCTACTTCAGAGAAGATGATGGGCATTGAAGAAACTCAACCTGGTGTTTACTTTCTTTGTGGCAAAAGTAAGACACTGGGTAAAAAAATGCCCTTGTCTCAACTGCTGACAGTGTGCTGTCATAATTGGAAAAGCAGAACACAGAAGAGAGTGA
This sequence comes from Microtus pennsylvanicus, assembly GCF_037038515.1. Classification (NCBI taxonomy): domain Eukaryota; kingdom Metazoa; phylum Chordata; class Mammalia; order Rodentia; family Cricetidae; genus Microtus; species Microtus pennsylvanicus. The sequence continues at coordinate 94,507,100 of NC_134585.1, read as the reverse complement.
CTGCCAAACGTTTTCAAGCACAGCAGGACAGTCCTTCAAAAATCCTGCTTTGTAGAAAAGTTTGTCAAATATTATAGGCCTGTAGGCTGAAGATAGATGTCCCAACATTGCAGCAGAACCTTGGGTGACTATCCAGGCAATAAGCTGTTTTTGTCATTTCTCACATTTTTTGGAAGTTGCCTACTAGCACTTCCTGCTTACTCAGTTAGTATTATTTCCTTCTCAGGTCTCTGAGGTGGTTGAAGACTAGACAGTTAAAGTTTTTCTTGTCTATGAGACTCAGAAAAGAAATTTGGTAAAGAAGTTTAAAGTGTATAAGGTTGAAAGATATCAAAAGATAGTTTTGGATGGTAATGCAAGTTATGATAGAAAGTAAATTAGGTACAAGAATTTAGACTCATCAAGATAGGATATATATGGAGCATTTTCTCTGAATTTGTCAAACGCAAATGGACTAGACGTTGTTGATGTACTTATTGTCTGTATCACCGTAAATAATTATTGTACTTATTGTATATAGTTTTTCTTATATTAGTTTTAGCATTCTTTTTATTTTAGGCAAAAAAGGGGGAAATATCGTGATATTTTATTTGTGTTTTAAAAAATAAAGCTTGCCTGAAGATCTGAGTGCAGAGCTAAGCCTTCAGAGGCCCAGGAGGGGTGACACACACCTCCAATCCCAGGACTCAAGGTCACTCTGGGCTACATAAAATTGAGTTTGTCTAAAAAGAGAAATAGAATTCTCACAAAGGTGTTCCCAGCACTCAGGAATCACACACCTTTAATCCCAGCACTGGGGAAGAGGAGACAGGAGTGAAATGGCGGGGCAGAGAGAGGTGTATAAGGCAAGAGGAAACAAGAGCTCATTGCAGCCTGAGGTTTGGTGGAGAGCATAGCTGTCTACAGTCACACTAAGGACAGGATCATCCCCATTTTTGTCTGAGCCTTGGTAGACATAAGAACTCTCTAGTGGCTTGACTGCTTTGATTTTCTGATCTTCAGCTTGAACCCCAATATCTGTTTCTGGTTTTTATTATTTGTGCTACAGATAACTTTGTCTTTCTCTGTCTGTTATCATAGCCTTATATTCACAACTATTACAAAAATGGTGAGAATTAATTCCAATGAAAAAGTCATTGGATTGGCACTTTAATTTGATTTTTTATACTTATTTACATTTATTATAGAAATCAGGGGGCAAGCTAGGCAGTGGTGGTGCACGCCTTTAATCCCAGCACTTGGGAGGCAGAGGCAGGTGGATCTCTTTCGAGGCCAGCCTGGTCTACAAGAGCTAGTTCCAGGACAGGAACCAAAAGCTACAGAGAAACCCTGTCTCGAAAATCAAGAAAGAAAGAAAGAAAGAAAGAAAGAAAGAAAGAAAGAAAGAAAGAAAGAAAGAAAGAAAGAAAGAAAGAAAGAAAGAAAGAAATTAAGGGGCAACTCTCAGGAATTGGTTCTCTCTTTCTACCAGATGGCTCTCAGGAACTGAACTCAGGAATAGAACATTACTGTCAGGGTTAGCAGCAGTGTCTTTAACCCAGTTGGTGATCTCACCAGCACCCTCTTGATTTAGTAACCAAAGATTAGAAGGTGTGCCTGAGTATCTTCATGTTTACATGATCGTGTGTGTGTAGATGCATGTGTCCATGAGCATATGTATTTAAAGTGTTTAAAGAAAGGTGTTAAGAGTAGAGACATCTTGACCATGCCATCAAGCTTAAAGCAGCCACCAATTTTTGCTCAAGGAGCTCTTTGTTTGGCTTCAATAATGACAACCACATATACTACAAATTTTTACTCCCAGAAGAGATCAATGCAGTCTCGGACTAAAAGCAACCTTTGTGTTTCTGCTCTCTCTGAAAGATTTTGGCGTGTAAGAAATAGCTCTGTTCATCCTACAAAGGTAAGTAAGTCTATATGTTAGCCTTAATATAGCCATATCTAATTAGGATTTGGGAGTTAGGATGAATAACAGAAGCGTGAAAAAAACAAGACTGCTTATAGCCAGTTGGAATTACTGAATGGATAAAAAGTCATGCCAACGTACAAAGACAAGCTTCCCATGAGAGTTGGCCTTTGACCTTCACTCCTTCATTTACTTATATGCATATGATGTGTGCCAGGTTATGAAACTGAGAAGGTACAGTCACAACCCTCAAATGCTTTAGTGAGAGAAACATGTAAACAGATAATGGTGAAACCATGTATTAAAGAACACATATGAACACAGCATTATAAAACTACTCCGAGCCAAGTCAGGCTAGTGGAGAGGATAAAAGTTCCAGGTGACAGGGGAGGAGAGCTGCAGACTGACAGGAACAAGGGTGAAGATGGGACGGCCAAGAACGATCTAGCCATCCACCGACCCACTCATCTATCCACTCATGTTTACATCCACCCATCTCACGTATCAATAGTAACTCTGAGAACCTTGATTTGAACTTTATAAAGCTCAAGTAACAAAAAAAAAAAATGGTAAGGCTAGAAATGCCAGGACTTTGGGAGGATGGAGCGAACATTGCTCTATTTGACCTCTCCCTCGGGGTTCCAGTAACACCTTGGTTACATAGGACTCCCTCAAAAGAGAAAGAAATATTTGTAATTGGACACCTGTTGCCTTTACTGCACTCCAACTTCTTGGCAGGTTCAGTGAGCCCTTCAGTGATGGGATTCTCAACTCTCTATTGCTTCGGCTCCCTCTCCTCAGCCACCCCTGCAAGCAGAGCCTCTGATCTTGAGACAAATGTCTGCCCTCTAGGCTCTTAGCTGAGTTGAGGCTTAGTACTTGACAGAGGCTGACTAAAACACTTAGTGACCCTCTCATTCACCCTGTCAGGAGCCTTCTGTACTTCAACCTCCAACAATGTATTTCTCCTAGAAAACCTATAGATCTTCTCTTTCAATTATCCTTTCTGTGCCCAAAGTTCTCTACCTCACGCTCCATGATTATACTTACAGAATCTTTGTATGTCTGAATGGGGAATGGGTTTGCCTGCCTCTGCAAAAGTGTGAGCACTGTTAAAGCTATATTTCATGTATTTATTTTGTGTGTGTGTGCACTTGTGTGCCACAGTATGCATTCAGAGGTCGAAGGACAACTTGCAGGAAGTTGGTTCCCTCTTTCCACCACTCAGGGGCTAGGGAACTCAGATGGTCAGCCTTGGAGGCAGGTGCCTTTACCTGCTGAGCCATCTTGCTGGACCTCAGTGAACTTCTTGAGTTGAAGACTCTGTAATATTCACTTTTACATCCCCTGGAGCCTATCTAATTTATAATAATCCCTTAATTGATGCCTATTGACATCAAATGATTTAAAAATTAAGGTTCACAGGAATAAACTTTCTCATTCGGTTACTTTGGTAGTGGGCACATGAAGACAGAAGACAGCTAAGTGCAAGGCTTACAAAGAGATTTTTGTCTCCACTTCCAGCTCTCACCAATTCAAATAGTTGGCAATGGCACAAGCCTGGGAGCTGGGAAGCTCTGTCCAGGCTTGGCAGAGTGACTGCAATATGCCAGCCCTTTGGGTTGTATCAGTTCCTTATATTTATTCTCACTTAAAGTAAGTATCCCATAGTCAAGTCCCCCTGAATAAGTATTCAGTGTGTACTTCTGAAGCTCTTGCCAAGAGTGCACCAGTGAGCCAGCTTCTCCATTCACAGACTGGTCACTTGGAGCGACATGATGAAACTGAGAGAGGGAGTTTCTGTTAGTTACTACTATACCACTGTGAATTTTTAAATGTATGTTTATATTTATGATAGTCTGAACGTTAGCCTGGGCAGTCTGGTTGGTAAAAAAATATATCTGTAAGTGTGTTTTCATGAGCGTGTATGTATGTATTATGGGGGCATGCATGTATGTACTGTGAGAGCATGAGATGTATGGATGCATAGGAGTGCATGCATGTGCACATATATGTGTGCATCCATGTGGATGCCAGAGCTCAATGCCAGGTACCTTCCTTGATCTCTCTCCACCTGATTTCTTGAAATCAGACACTTTCACTGAACCTGGTGCTTACCAGTTGGGTCTGGCCAGGGAGCTGCAAGGGTCCTCTGTGCTCCACCTACTCAGCACCAGGATCACGTGTGCGTACTGCCACGCCAGGCATCTTACATGAGTGCTGGGGATCCAAACACAAGTCTTCTTGCTTGCCTGGCAAGCACTTTACAAAGTGAACCTCCCCCTCCCAATATTTTATATGTGAATCAGATGAAATTGAAATTAAATTATCTTTGCAATACTTGAATAAGGATTAAGCTATGACTCTCTAGTATACTCTACATATCATAACTTTTGGTACGTAAAAAAAATTAGATATAGTGAGTTTACAGGGTAAATATAAACTTTAACCCAATGTCTGGATTAGCTCTTTCCTTAAAGGGTCAACTTATTGTATCGACAAACTAAGAGTAAGAAACTGCCATCCACGGACTTCCTTTTGAAGGTTACTCTTGTTCCAGTTCCGCATGGTCTAACTGAGGCTCGTTTCTTTATCGTTTGATCTGAAACTCTATAGATGCAGCACCACTCTGCACATGAGTCACAGGATAGCTATTCCCAGTCTGTAGCCAATTCTCCAGAGAATCAAAGGAAAAAAGAAACAATTGCCTTTTAAGGAAGTCGAGCCTATTCTTAGCGATAAGCCTATTTTCCTTTCTGGTTGAGCTTAGTCTCAACAACCAATGAAAGAAAACCTCCGGACAATACATTACCTACTAAATGAGCTGCTCTGCAGAATGCGTCTGCAGGTCTGTTTAAAGTTCCTCTATACCATAAGCTATCATATATAAACAGACTGTAGAAACACACACCCAGGCTCGTGTGAAATGTTAAACTGAAGGCACAGGGGTTTCACAAACATTAAGACATCTAAGTGCAGTTTGGAATTAAAGGTTGGATATTTTTGTTAAAGACATTCACTTCCAAAAGTTAAAAAAAGAACATTCACTATCGAGGAATTTTGTACGGCATTGGATTTATATTGCAAAGGATTTATATAAGCCATTGAAGGAGCCAAGCCTGTCTGTAGACCTGTAATCCCAGCCACTCTGGAGATTAATGACTGGGAACAGTAGATTCAAGGCCTGCCTGACCTGCACAGTGAGTTCAAGGTCATCTTAAACTGTTTAGTGCAAACCTGTCTCCAAATACAAAGCAAGAAGTGAGTGGAGGATGCAGCGCAATGGCAGAGTGCTTTCCTAGCAGGTGTGAGGCCTGATACCATGCGTGCGTGCACAAAAATACAAAATGTTGACTATCTACTTAAACGTGAAAAACTAACACTTCTCATCCTCTGAATTCCTGTTCTTCACATTTGATTCTCCCTACATTATAGCAAAAAGTTCCCACAGGAAAACTGTCTATCAGAATGGGCTGTAGAAATGACCCCAACACAATGAGATACTTCTTTACCAGCACCACAAACTCATCTGGCAGTTTGAGTGACCTAGTGCTGTCTGGTCACACTGGACACACAGAGCACACATGCATATCCACACAGAGCACACATGCACATCCACACAGAGCAACATACATGCACACACAGAGCACAGATGCACATCCACAGAGCACACATGCACAGCCACATATAGCACACACGCACATCTATACAGAGCACACAGAGTACACACAGAGCACACATTCACACACACAGACACAAAGCACACATGCACATCCACACAAAACACACATGCACACACACAGAGCACGTGTGCACATCCTCTTAGTGTAAAAGTTGATTTGGTTTTGAATAAATAGGCCCTATTTCTCTTATCCAAGCAGCAAAATCACCACTGAAAAATTTATAGATTCAAACAATAAGTATCTTTACTAAGGTGAAGAATTTTAATACCATGATTTAGTCAGGAAATTGCAGAGTTGGTTAAAGTCTCTGAATTTAAAGGGCTTTTTGTTGGAGTTGTTGATTTTTAATCAAATGCTGTAGGGTTGAAAAGAGCACTATGGAAGAGACTAAACACTATAAAAGTGTATGTGAAAACCCTGAAAACCTCTTCAGCTAATAACATTAAAACACAAAGATGTTAAAGCAAAGTTTCTTGGGCCTTCATGTAGCTAAAACTTTCCTTTGACACGGCCCCCAAATACACACTTAAAAGTTCAAAATATGGTAAGTTTGACTACATTAGAATTATTTTTCAAAAAAGAAACTTTAAACAGCATGAAAATATGTTATAAAACCGAGTCGTCATTTGATAATAGTTTAATATGAAGAATGACAATATGAATAATCAAACATGATTACTAGCAATGTTCAATGTGATGAATATATAAAACATTTGTACTAATCAACAAGTATACAAATAGGAACATTGGAAATATGAAGAGTCAATCCACAGAAATGACAGACAGCCAATAAAAACATGCAGGCTCTTCTACTTAACCGTGGTCATAGAAACACAAATCAAAACCACACTGAAGACAGCTGGGCATTCAGCAGAATGATATAAATAAATTCATGATAATATCCAGTGTCAGGAGACATGGGTCCCTTCTATATTACTGGTGGAAATACTAAAATCATACATCAATTTTTTTCCCTAGACCTCGACTTCAAACACATGACCAAGCCTTTCCATTTCTAGGCATACAACTTAACTAAATCCTTTCCAATTTACAACAGCAGATGTGTCCTAATAACACTGTTCACAAGAACAAATACCTGGAGCAAACCAGATGCCCATCAAGATGCCCATCAAGAGGATGGCAAGTTAACCGCAGGCTATAAGTGAATGATATACATCAATATTAACTGTTTACAGGTAATGCAAATGAGCTGGAGCTACAGCTACATGGACAAATCCCAATATTATGTCTTAAGGAAAGAAAGACAAGCTCTACAGAGACTACACGCAGCATGAAATCCTTTCAATAAAGCTTAAACAACTAAATCAGTACTTCATTGTACCACGTAAATCTTCAGTAACACTATGTAAAAAAGAAAGGCAAGCAAAACCTAGGGTCGTATTACCTCAGGTGAGAAAGGCAGGGTGATGTAAGGTGGGGCAGTCATAAAGACAGACACAGGGTGCTACCTGAATTCTGGCTAGGGGATTGAGCTAGCATGTGTTCAGGATAGTACTAAAACAACAAGAAATATACAGCAAACCAAGGATCATCATTATTAGATTCTTTGTTCTGTTGTCTAAAATAATGATAGCAATAATAATAATGATAATAATTTAGACAAGTTAACAATTTCAAATTGTAGTGGTTTGAAAGAAAATAGTCCCTATAGGGAATGGCACTATTAGGAAGTATGGATTTGTTGGTGTAGGGGTGACCTAGTTAAGAAGATGTGTCACTGTAGGGGTGGACTTTGAGGTCTCTTATGCTCAAGCTACACAGAGTGTGGCACTCAGTTCACTTCCTGTTGTCTTCAGATAAAGAAGTAGAGCTCTTAGCACCTTCTTCAGCACCATATCTCCTGCATGGCTCCATGAAGATAATGGACGAAACCTCTGAAATTGTAAGCCATCCCCAATTAAATGTTTTCCTATAAGAGTTACTATGGTCCTGGTGTCTCTTCACAGCAATAGAGACCCTAAGACACAAATCTATCACTCAAGTGCCTTTAAGAAAACTTTAAGATGCTAAAACTATTGCTTTATTTTTCTGGTCCTAACACAAATTAATATAACAATATGTTTATCATCTAAAGAATACTAACCAAATATCAAGTTCTCATGCTCTGTTGTCTGTGATTCACCTTCATGCACTTCAGCTGTGGTCTCTACCACTAAGTAGCCTGTTGAGTGTGTGCAGACCATCTTAACTGGCTACTGAGTAGCTTCTCCCCTGTTATCCACAGATAACTCAAATTTGATTTTATTTAAAGTTACGTTCATTTTCCTTCTCCCATAACTGTTCCTCTTACATAAAGTTTCAATGAATGCAATATTCACCTTTTTTTTTGTCATCCTGGAAAATGTCTCAACACAACTGTCTTCTCTGCTCCTCAGCCTGCTGTCCACCTCTGATGTTTGTCTGCTTCATCTGTGACTCTTGCTTTTAGTAAGAGGATGGAGCACACCACTGGTCCTGCTGGACTAACCAACAGTCTTTGGGTTTGCTACGTGGAGTGCTTAAATGCATTTCTCCCAGTTCTGCTTCTCAACCCATCCCTACATCATCACCAGACATCTTCAGGATGCATCAGACAATGCCACATCCTTGCTTAAAATTTTTTAATGACTGTGCAGAAAGGGTTCTTAATGAGTAGATAATGCACTTGAGAGGAAGAGGCAGTGGTTTTAAAATTTGGTTCTTCAGGAGTTCTGAGTTAATTAAGGCAGTTCTAACAGTCAGTACTCTGAACCTATCCATGGCAGTCGGGTAGTAGCAAGATCACTGTCATGATCCTCTTCACATGGGGATTTCTTCTTATTCTGCCATAATTTCTTCATGCAAATGATGGAAAATGAGTAAAGACTTGCATGCTGTCCAAGGGACATGCCAGTGGTGAGTTATACATGTCCACAGGAAAACTAGACTACTTCAGATAACGTTATTCTCTAATTCCTAAGCTGCCTCGATAAATTAAGGGGTAGTTTAAAAATTTATTTTTATCTTATCTGCATATGCAAGTGTTGAATGTATGTGTGTGGTTGGTGCTAAACAGGCCAGAAGAGAGTATCAGATCCCTTGTAAATGAAGCCATGGGCAGTTAAACCATGTGAGTGTTGGGACTGGAACCTGGTCATCTGCAAGAGCAGCAGTGCTCTTAGCCACTGAGGCATCTCTCCACTCCCAATCCCAATGCTTATGAAAGAAGTCACTGAAAGTTCCCTGGCATTTTCCAGAGCTCCTGACATCCACTAGCCATGCCATTCTCCTGCTGACCCTGCATCTTGGCTGGTGCTGTTCCCAAGGTTTGGAATATCTCTGTCCAATTGAACCATCAGGGTCTTATTTGAATGATAATTCTTCACTGATACTCATTGCTACTAATGAGTATTATTATGAAAGAATTAACTTCTTCTTGATTTGTGCTTTAGTGTATATTTTATGCTATTTTCTCTAAAATCTTGCTATCTTGCATAATGATTATAGATCTACATCGTCTGTAGATGTTTACATTCTAACGAGCATGGCCCCTGTGTGACAAATTCCACAGGCAGCCCAGCACTTTACAGAACAAGTGAACATGTTACAGAATGAAAACAAGCATCAGAAGCTGGAGCCACAAGCCAGAGATGAGGAATCTGTGACCTGGGGCTGATTTACCCTGAAGCTCTTCCAGTGGTTATGGATCCCACCTGGGAAATTACGCGAAATGAGTATTCTTATAATGAAGTCAAAGCTAGAAACAAAAGTCGTAACTATGAGTCTTATGAAACATTTTCCTTACTCGTGATTCCAGGAAATGTTTTATAACTGCCAGATTTTACTCTATGAACTGGTGCTGAGTTTACTCAACTAAATCCCTGTCTAACAGACCTGAACTACCCGCTGTTCGCGGCTATCACTTTATACAACTGATATTATCTTATTAAATGCAGTGGTTTCCATCCATTGGCTGGGCTCATAGAGTTTCATGGTAGATGGGTTCCATTTGACAGACAAAACAGAGGAGAATGATTGGAATTCTGGAGAAGAATCATTTGAACGGCTGTTCTGGGAGGATTGGCTTGCTCCATTCTCACCAAAAGCAAAGCTTAAACCACTGAGCAGAAGTTAAAAACATGAAGGTCATATCTAATATAAAAAAAAAAAGCTTTTTTCCTCTGTGTCCTGGTGCCCAAGATCCATTTCATGATCAGAACTATTTTGAAAAGGTGATTTCTTTGTTCTGAGTGATCAGCTGTTAGTGATGTTATTTAAAAAAACAAACAAATAACCAAAAAACCAAACAGGGCTTCCAGCTAGGAGCAGATAACCTCAAAAGAGTTATCTCTTTCAAAATCTAAATTGTTTTGTTCATTGGTTTCATTTTTTTGGGACAGGTCTCCTGTCGTTGAGGGTAGCGTCAAACTCCATAGCTGAAGCTAGACTGATTCTCCTACCCTCTTCTTCCCAAGTGCTGGGAATTGAGAGTGTGCATCACCGCACTTGGCTCTTCAGACTTGCACTTCTTTATGCTTCCCATGGTTTTTCAATTATTATTTAATTGCCATCTGCAATCAGTCATATTTTGCACTTAGGCTTAATCATGTCTGATGGCTTAACGTGTTAACTCATGTCTGCCCCTTAAGGGCTATTTTTCTATTAAGTCTGTGTGCTCCTTGAGGTAGATCTAGATCCATTATAAAAGAAGAAAAAAGGCCTTGGATAAAATTAGACTTGAAAACAAAATAATGTTCATTTCATTGTACATCTTAGCTCCTACAACTGATGATCTCAATAGCCCCTAAATGCTAATATCTCTTAACTCTTTCTACCTTGGCAAGATGGCAAGACCTTCATGTTCAGTTTTGCTTTTGTTCCGAACACAGAGATTTCATGCAAGTTGTCCTGAAAGTATTGAGATTCCTTATGTTATCATAGGAAGATGCTACAAACTTTTATGCCTAAGCTAATGCAACACTAATAAAAGAAAGAAGGAACAGATAGGCATCAGTGAACAAACTGGTTTGCACTGGATTCCACAGAGAGAAAAATGGAGAAGAGAAAATAAAAGTTGAATTAATCTCAGCCATGCATCTGGAGTTCACAGGAGCAGAGTCCTGCTTCTGACTCATCCATGCCAATAACTAAGACACTGGTGCGGCCCTAGTGCTGGCCACCCCCAGTTTCCATGATAACGGGCTCGGAGGGAGAATGAAACGATTGGAATTCACAGATAACACAAGTGTCAACCTTGATTCAAATCTCATCATATGTCCCTTAGGCTTTGGTTTTTGGAGGATTTTTGTTTGTTTGTTTTAGCTTTTGCTACTTTTCACTTTATTCACACGTTATTCAAACTGGCATCAAGCAGGAAAGATGCTACGGTGGAAAATAATTAGGTCTACCCAGGGGAGACCTCTTGGTATTCGCTGAGCATATTCTATGTTCAAGAAGCCATCAAATAAGGGATCTAAATAAAGCATCCTCCCTAAAATTAGGGATTTTTATCATTTTATTTGCGAGAATGTTTATTTTTAAAAAGTCAAGTAAATTAACACAGTATGACCCACAGACAAGGAGGGCAGGGATGACTTTAGACAGCGAAGCACTTACTTTTTAATTTTCTTACAGATATATATGTATATATGTGTGTATATATATATATTGTATGTTAGGCATAACTCCCCACCACCACCTCACTTCTCCACCAATGTTTTCTTACTTCTTTTCCCATTCCTGTTAGCCCCCCGACAATTTGACTTCGCCTTCCACTTAATATACACATACATGATTTTTTGTGACTATATAAAGTCTAGGGACCACATATGAGAGATATTTATCATCTCAAGAAAGACTTAATTCATTAATATGATTATTCAGCTGCTTCCATTTCTGGTAAACAACATGACTTCATCCTTCTTTATGGACGAAAAAGCTTCCATGTGTCTGTGCGCATTTCCTTAACCGTTCCCCCGTTGTTGGACACCTAGGCTGATCCCACAACTTTTCAGACACTCATGTTTATGGAGAGAAGGAATCATTAAAACAAACTGGCTTGAACTAAACTTTAAAGAACGGCAGTAAAGAATATTATTAGAAAAGCCCAAAGAAATGATTATTCAGGTGCAACATTATGTTCCTTTGAAATGAATGAATGAATGAAATTTATGCTCCAGCAATGCTGAAGCACGCATGGGCAGCCCGTATATGACGGTTCTGTTGAACTTGTCCATGTTGGGTTTCATGGTCTAAGTTGATGAGGACAACTGACTGGGTCCCTTCCTCAAAAGGACACCACATTTCATTGCAGATGGTTGTGAGTCACAATGTGGTTGCTGGGAATTGAACTCAGGACCTTTGGAAGAGCAGGCAGTACTCTTAACTGCTGAGCCATCTCTCCAGCCCCATATGTTCCTCTAGCCTATCTTAAAATAAACTACTGAATTAGCTTACATATACATTTAGACTATGTGCATGTATGCACATACTTATCCACCTACATGCTAAGACTTAAGCTCCTATCTGTGGTAGCTGCTTAAAGTCACCTCCAGCCAATGGTCCTCGGAAGTTACTCCTTGATTTGAAGAACAGCATTTCAGTTTCTTGCTTTTCCCATCAATACTGTATATATCCAAATTATATTTCCCATATATGCCTATACAAAATGAAAGAAGAAATTCCCAGGCATTTGTCATCGTGAAGAATAGAAGACTGGGAAATGGAACAAATGGAACCATCCAGTACAAGGTTCTTCTTTCGGATATGCACAGAGGGTGTTACCAGAGGTTAAAAAAAAATCAGGGAGAGACAGAACAGCAAAGCTGAGAGAGCCCAACACAGCTCCTTCTGACACCATCCTCTCAAGAGGACTTGGTTCAGAAGAAATGTCCGAGATTGCCAGGTTAAGGTGTGGCAGAGGGGAAGTAGTGAGCCACACCACACTGAGTGATGTCCAGGATACGGCGAGAGCGAAACAGCAGCATGCACTTCTGCATGGTGTCTGGGGTGAGTTACAACACCTCAAAACGGACAGGGGAGCTTCTAACACTGGAGGGGAGTTGACAGTTTGTGGGTCATAGTAAAACAAATTCTAACAATGGAAAAATAAATATGGGGGTAAAAAAAGAAATTATATTCACATCCCGTCCGTCTTCTTAACTGGAGGGATCAGGAAAATACTGAGCGATCAGTCAGTGCCACTGCATAATCGCCATGTTGTCCCTTCTGTTAGTTTAGAGCAAGGCATGATGGACTGTAATCCTAGCATTTGGGAGGCTGAGACAGCATGTTCACAAGCCTGTGGTCACAATGAGTTACAGAGTAAGACTCTGTCTCCAAAACTTCTTTAATAACAATGAGTTTAGAGAGCCTTTGGTGCGTGGGTTCCACCTTCGTTATGAGTCGAAGATAAAGATCCAGCCTGTGTCCTATGAATCACACAGATGATTTGCATGATGACAATGACCTGAAGACACCAATGCAACACTCCTCTGCTCCTCTTACATGTCTGCCAGCCTTCCCAAGCTTGGATAACCATGGGCATGACCAGAAATCCACCCTGCATCTGCCACAACCATGTTGATCTACATAGAAGAAGAAACATCCAGAAAATCCCTCTCCACAGGGTTGACTCTAGCAATGCCGACAATCTAAGAGTCACAAAAAAAGAATTCTTACAACCTCTATCCCTCCTGTCCCCCATGTCCCTCAAGCTTTCTTTAATGAAGATCCGGGAACAGGCATCTTCACATCCCGCAGACAACCCCCTTCCTTACATCCCTAAACATAACAACTTCTATGGGTCCATATCTTAGGCATGCTTGGAAAAATCTCAGCTCCCTCAGGGGTGGCCCCACCACTCAGCTCAACTAAGGCCATGGCAACAGGGCATACGGCCATACTTGTGTCAAGGCTGCTGCTGCTGCTGCTGCTGCTGCTGCTGCTGCTGCTGCTGCTGCTGCTTCTTCTTCTTCTTCTTCTTCTTCTTCTTCTTCTTCTTCTTCTTCTTCTTCTTCTTCTTCTTCTTCTTCTTCTCCCTCCTCCTCTTCCTCCTCTTCCTCCTCTTCCTCCTCTTCCTCCTCTTCCTCCTCTTCCTCCTCTTCCTCCTCTTCCTCCTCTTCCTCCTCTTCCTCCTCTTCCCCTTCTTCCTCCTCTTCCTCCTCTTCCTCCTCTTCCTCCTCTTCCTCCTCTTCCTCTTCCTCTTCCTCTTCCTCTTCCTCTTCCTCTTCCTCTTCCTCTTCCTCTTCCTCTTCCTCTTCCTCTTCCTCTTCCTCTTCTTCTTCTTCTTCTTCTTCTTCTTCTTCTTCTTCTCTCTCCTCACTGCCCCACCTTTCTCTCTGCTAGATTATGTGTCTTCAGACTGAATTTATAATCATAGCTGTTCCTCCTTTCTGCCTCACGGATGTTACACATGAGCTTTGCACAATACTCCAGTGAGAACGGTCCTAGGGAGTGGGCTTTGGACCAGGCTGTTAGGTATGTCTAGTCCCGTCTTCCATACCAGCAATCAAACAATGCACCTAAAAGTTAGCTGTCCCTCCCTTGATGCTTTCAGACTCCTTAGTTTCCCTTGAGTTTGTGAGTGAGAAAGGGGGTCAGGGGAGAAATTGTTAAGGCATTTCAACAGGATCTGGTGGTGAGCACCTGTAACCCCAAGTTTAGAAGGCTGAGGTCAGAGAATACAAACCCAAGGCCAGGCTGGGCTGCAGTCAGAAACCCTGTCCCAGGCAAACAAACAAAAGACCTTAAGTGCCATCCTGTTGGCATGAAATGGACACTGCCCTGCCATGCGGAGCTCCAGGAAAGCTGTTGTCAAAATGTGACCGCTGTGGTATCTCTGGCTGTAGGATGTTCCTTTCCTTTTTAGCCTTTTCTGTGCAGTTTGGATCATTTTTACAATGACAAAGTTGTTTTATTACAATCTAAAGTTGAAAGACATTTTCAAGTCTATTTTAAACATAAAAAAAAAGAAGTTCCTTTATTAGGGAGAGACAATTTGATTTAAAAGACCACATCTGAGACACAGAAACTAGCGGCTCTCCTTTCTCTTTTGACACTTGGTAAATTCCTTTCAAGTAAATTTAAGGGGCTAAGATATAGGTGAGCAAGATCAAATATGCTTTTCTCTTCCATACACATCAGAGTGCTTCACGGACTTGAACAACTAGGTCACTTGTATTGAAGTAAGTTTTTAAAATTAAACTGTATAACCACATTTATGTATGTATGTATGTATGTATTTATTTTTACGGGTGTATCTCTCCACGGGGCATGTGTGGGGGTCAGAGTATAACTCGTGGGAGGTAAGATCTTGTGAGATTCTCCCCCTTTACCATGTAGGTTCTCAGGGATCAAATTCAGGTCCCTCCTGCTTGGTCAGAAGCTTTTTTATCTGCTTAGTAGCTGTAATAAAGGAAATAAATGTGAAATAATCTTTGCCTCTTTGGGATTTCCAGCAAAGTATGAGAAAAATCTTACCTGCAAATAATTCTTGACCCAGAATATAAATAAAGAACTTAGATTTATGAAAATATCAACTATGCTTAAATACAGGAATTGCAAAAGGTTTTATGAAAAAGACTAACTACATTTTTGTGTGATGGAAAAGTATCTCATTATTTAGAAAATTAATAAAGAAACAATTTATTTTAAAATCATTTGTTTCAAAATTCATTTATTACCTCAAGCATTTGTTTTAAAAGTAAAAGCAAGAGGACACATTGAATTCACGAGTAACTCAAGGCACTACCATTTTAATCAACTGGAAAGTAAAATCTAGTGAAAGCTCATTAAATTGGTAGCCCTTGAGAGTTTTTGTTTTGCCTTTTAAAATAAATATGTCCCAGAAATTATGACAAAAGGAAATGCACATAGGGTTTCCATATAACACTGTGTAAAGAATTAAACTTTCTTTTTAAAAAAGTCTTTGGTAAGTTAGGGAAAATGTTGCCATTCATGGACATTGCCTTTCATCTATTATCTTTTGATCTAAAAATAGACTCTAGCCAGAATGAACAATAAAATCATCTATTCCAAACCCTTCATTTAAACAGAGCATATAAATAGAGCAGTTGAAAGCCCTTCATCTGAGTGATGTCCTTAACATCAAAGTCAAACCTGACATGGGTCTAGAACTCAGTGTCCTGAATCAACCTTCAACCAACGTGAATCTCATCAAACCTTGAGGATTTATATCATGGTGTCATATAAGATCAAATAAAAACATACAAAACACATTGGTAACCCCTTTAGTTACCCTTTAAATCATTTTCTCATAACACAGTGTAAAATTAAACCTCTGTAACATCACTTTGGCCAGCAAGTGGGTAAACACAACACCAAGCCTGACCACCTAAGCCCCAGAGACCACAAAATAGAAAGAGAGAATTGACTCCTGTCAGTTATCTCTTGACCTTCAAACTGTCACCATGGCACTTACGCATACACATATACACCCCCCACACACACACATGCACACACACACACCCCTACATACATGTAAATAGCTGCCACTCTCACACTAAGATTAAAAGACATATTGATTCATTAGTTAATTTATTCCACATTTCAGCAATAATGTGTAACTTGCTGTAAGTTTCTAGTCAGGCACACATGTGGCTTGTATTGATTATTCATATCAATTAGAAGATGTCAAGAACAGACAGGCAGTGGTGCCGTGGTGGCGCACGCCTTTAATCCCAGCACTCAGGGGCAGAGGCAGGTGGATCTCTGTGAATTCAAGGACAGCCTGGTCTACAAGAGCTGGTTTCAGGACAGGCTCCAAAGCTACAGAGAAACCCTGTCTTGAAAAATCAAAAACGAAGAAGAAGAAGAAGAAGAAGAAGAAGAAGAAGAAGAAGAAGAAGAAGAAGAAGAAGAAGAAGAAGAAGCCAACAACTATGAAATGACATGGTTCCCACATTTAAAGATGAAGTTAACAACAGACATCTGGAAAAAGCAGATCTTTAACCAGGAACACTAATGAGGGGTGGGGCCATGGCGAACTGTTCAGCTGAAGCTATGGGGAGCTTCATTTTGTCAAGGGGAGGGGAGCAAGGGTAATGAGCTGGTAGAAAGATGAGCTCTTCCTCCCCATCCCCACCCCCCACCCCCATTGCCATTCTGCTATGCTCTGCTCCATCTGCCTGGGGTAAAACTGCTCAAATTTGCATTTCTTCCTCCTGCTCAAGTAGGCAGGCAGCCTAGAGGTTAGAGCTGGAAACTCATCCCCGTGTGGCTACGTTCTGTAGCCGCCGAAAGTGCACGTTATGTTTACAGCCTCCAGATGGCATGCTGACCTCCATCCAGTAGGATTTCATAAGACAAAAGAATAATAAGTACAACTTCTACCATAGTCACCTCTGACAGTTTTTGGTTTTCATTTTAGTTTGATTTTTTTCCCCTTGTTTTTTTGAGACAGGGTTCCTCTGTGTAGCATTGGCTGTCCTGGAACTCACTCTGCAGACCAGGCTGGCCTCAAACTCAGAGATCCACCTGCCTCTGCCTCCCCAGTGCTGGGGTTAAAGGTGTGTGGTACCATGGTCCATTTTTCATTTTAGTTTGAACATGAGGGATAAAAATAACTGACCATTCTTTGAAAAGCTAAAAGGACCAAAGAGTGCAATATATTATCATGTACTTAGGAAACCTTATATAGTAATGCCATCTAATATTAGAGACTAGAGGAAGAAGAGGCAGGGAGAGAAGGATGCTCGGCAGCCTCTGCCATGGGAGGGGCACAGCCTTCTTCTGACTTCAGAGGGCTGTGCCCTACAGTTACTTGGGACAATCTATTTTCCTTTAGAGTTCCTAAGCACATGAATGATTCCTTCTCTCCATGATGATTCTATATGCTATTTCTGACTACATGGTGACGGAGTATTCCATAAGAAAGCAGCAACATTATGGCACCATTCACTGTCACTTCCCAGGAAGGGACCCAGGGGTGAAGCAGCCTTCTCAGTGACCTCCTAGACTCAAAGCCTTGACTCCACAAAGTTGGTTTTAAAAAATTGAGATAGCCGGGCGGTGGTGGCGCACGCCTTTAATCCCAGCACTTGGGAGGCAGAGGCAGGCGGATCTCTGTGAGTTCGAGACCAGCCTGGTCTACAAGAGCTAGTTCCAGGACAGGCTCCAAAACCACAGAGAAACCCTGTCTCGAAAAACCAAAAAAAAAAAAAAAAAAAAAAAACAAATAAAAAATTGAGATAACCACAAAGGGGATAATAATGGCTTTTTAAAAATCTTGATTAAGTTGTTGTCTTATGTAATTCCTAGCCCTGTAAACAATTCTTGGAAATACAGCTATCACTATATCTGTCTCACAAGTGAGGAAACCAAGTCTTACAGATAGAGTCTACTCACTCTAAGTACTGCTTGATAGTTACGTGCGGTCATTTATTAATGTATGAATAAGTAATGAAACAATTTTGTCGTCGTATCTTTTAAAAGCCATACCGTTTTAAGTGGGCCAATCATTTAACCTTATCTTGCCTTTAAAATCTGTAATTTCAGCCAGGTGTAGAAGTGCACACCTTTACTGCCAGCTCTAGAGAGGAAGAGGCAGGGAGGGGTACCACTGTGAGTTCAAGGACCAGCCTGGGCTAGTGAGTTTCAATCAAGTCCGTCTTTGACTGTATAATTTTAGAGACTGGCAAGATTGCTCCATGAATAAAGCACTCGTTAAAATGTGAAGTCATGAGTTTGGATCCCCAGAACCCACAGAACAGCCCAACAAAGAAGTGTGCATCTCTAATCCCCAAATTGCTACTGAGAGATGGGAGGTAGAGACAGGAGATTTCCCAGAAGCGTATGGTCTAACTAGGCCGACATACACAGTGGAGAACAACAAGAGACGCAGGCCTGAGGTTGTCCTCTGACCTCCACGCGTGTGCTGTGGCACAAACACACCCCACCTACACATAGACATGCACGCACACACACACACAAGTAAAATACATAATTTCAGCACCTACTAATTTAAATGGAGAGAAAACTGCACAACAAAGGTCTCTTAATTAGTGATTGATAGCACGTATCATGAAGTGTGTGAAACGAACTGGGGATGTGTCACAGCTCTGATGGAAAAATATCCTGGCATTTGGGAGCCAGGACGATAGCGTAAACCTCACACAGGAGAGATTTACTGGGAGGGAAAAGATCAGGTGGCTGCCTCTGCTCAGGTGAGAAACAGCAGGGAACTGAGTAGAAGGAGGGGTTGATATAGAGCTTCTAGGGATGGCCGGGTGGTGGAACTTTCCAGGGAGGGAACTGGTAGCATTTCAAGTCCAGACTGTCCTCAGACTGTCCTCAGACTGCACTGTTCCTCAGACTGCCTAACTAGACTGCACTGAGCTCCTGTCTCCTCCCACCTTACATTCCTCTCTCTGCCCAGCCATATCACTCCTGTCCCCACCTCCCTAGTGCTGGGATTAAAGTCCTGTGATCCCAAGTGCTGGGATCACCTCTGTGTGAGCTCTGTTTCTACTTTAGATAGAGACAATCTCCTGCAACTCAGGGTGGCCTTGAACTAACAGAGATTCTTCTGCCTCTGAGATTAAAGGTGTTTGCCACCACTCCTGACTTCTAGTGGCTTAGCTCTGCACTCTGATCTGCAGGAAAGCTTTATTTGTTAAAACACAAACAAGCCGGGCGGTGGTGGCGCACGCCTTTAATCCCAGCACTTGGGAGGCAGAGGCAGGCGGATCTCTGTGAGTTCGAGGCCAGCCTGGTCTACAAGAGCTAGTTCCAGGACAGGAACCAAAAGCTATGGAGAAAAACCCTGTCTCAAAAAATCAAAAAAAAAAAAAAAACAAAAAACACACAAACAAAATATCACTACAGGAATTGCCCTTGAGTCTAGGACTATCCAGTATTTTCTACATTAGTTTGCTTTCTATTGCTGCGATAAAATACTGACCAAAAGCAGCCCAGGTATTCCAGATTACTGCTGAAGACAACATCTACATAACTCACTGAACACAGAGAAGTTGAGCTGGTGCCTACCGAGAGCCTTCACCCCAATTGACGAGTGTTCATGGTACAGACAGGTACTCCACACAATATCAAAGGAGAAAGGTAAACACCAACCCAGCTACACACCCTGGGATCTACAGTGATGACCTGCCTTTTGTGCAATAGTGGCACAAAGCTTGTGGGAGTAACCAACCACTGACCGGAAGGAATAATATTCATGAGATAGAACCCATGCCTGACACTGCCCAGGTGGCCAAGAATCTAAGACTAGATAGGCCATCGACCTAGGGGAAACCAAATACTATTGTGCTGCCAAAGGAACATAACAATGAAACAATTCCTAACAACATTGTGTTATACCCACAGATAAGTGTCTTGACCATCCATCATCAGAGTTTATTCCTGCGGCATATGGGAACAAAGACCCACGACTGGAATGAAAGAATGAGAGCCTTTGAAACACCCAGTCCTAAATGAGATGTCTCCATCAAATCCCTTCCCCCAGGGCTCTGGGAACTCTGAGGAAGAGGAGGCAGAACGATTATTAGATCCAGTGGGGATGAAAGACACCAAGGAAACAAGGTCTTCTGGACACAACAGGAGGGACACAAACATATCACAGACACCGAGGCAGCACGCACAGGGCTGTGCATGTCTAAGCCAGATGGGAAGTGGACACTCGCCCCCATCCCTAACCCAGCCATCTCTGACTGATAACTGTCCAAAAGGGAAAGGTTAGTTTTCTCCCCCAGAGTCCCACTGAACATTCGAGTCACCCCTAAGGGCAGTCCCCAGGCTCAGTAAATGGCCAAAACAGAAAAATCTCAGTGGTATTTTTTTTTTTTTTTTTGGTTTTTAGAGACAGGGTTTCTCTGTGGTTTTGGAGCCTGTCCTGGAACTAGCTCTGTAGACCAGGCTGGTCTCGAACTCACAGAGATCCACCTGCCTCTGCCTCCCGAGTGCTGGGATTAAAGGTGTGCGCCACCATCGCCCGGCCTCAGTGGTATTTTTGAAGAGTTTTTTTTTTGTTTGTTTTGCAAAGTTTTGTCAGGGATTTCTTTTTCTTTACAAATCTTTTCCTTATATGCTACGGTTTCCAATTTTGCTTTTTATGTGTTTTCTGCATGTGTGAATGTGTGTGTCTCAGTATCTGCCTGTGTTTCTAGTGGGTTTTTTCCTGTGGCTCTTTTTATTTGCATGTTTATCTGTTTATTTTGCCCTATTCAGTTTTTTTGTTTTTATTTTATCTTATTATTATTTTTAATTGATGCTGGTTTGTTTTCTGATGAGAGAGAGGAAAAAAAAGAGTATGAATTCAGATGGATGGGGAAGCAGGGGGGACCTGGGAGGAGCTGAGAGAGGGGAACCATAATCAGAATATATTACATGAAAGAAAATCTATTTTCACTTTCAAAGGAAAAACAGTCCATGCATGTAAGCAGAGAAGTGTGAAATATTTAATGTAGTTTGGGGAAAAAATAGCAAGGAGCCTTATATCATGCATACAGTAAAATAAAACTGAAAAAGAAGAAACATCAAAAAGAAATGCTCCAATGTTTTCTGAGCTAAAAGAAAAATCAGTGCCAATGAATGAAGGTGCTTGAATAAAAAAATTTCCTTGTCTTTCTTCCTCTTTCGTCTTCTCTCCGTCCCGGCTCTATTTCTCTAGTTTACACTGTGCCCTACTGCTGTGTAGAGACACCATGCCCAAAATGACTATGAGAAAGGGAAGCATTTAATTGGGGGCTGGCTTACGATTTTAGAGTTTTAGCCTATTATCATCATGGTGGGGAGCATGAGAGCAGGCAGGAAGGCTTGGTGCTGGAGAAGTGGGCTAGAGCTTTACATCCTGGTCCACGGGGGGGGGGGGGGGGGGGGGGGGGGGGGGGCGGCTAGTGAATAAGCATTCAAATATATGCGCCTACAGGGGCCACTCCCATTCAACTCCCACACCCACCAACCAAACAAGCATGTGGGAACAAATGTCAACTGTCCCACCTTGCAGGCAGTCAGTTTAGCATGGTCCCTCTGGGCTTCCCAACACCTCTTCAAGATCCAATAGCCCACTTACCTTGACATCAGAAGGGGAAAGAAACCCCCTATTGCTAATCATGACCTGCTTGCAATGCCAAGGCCTCACACAGCTCTTAGCCCTCCCTGTTCCACTTCTTAATTAAACTGAGAAAGAATGAATGGGGATGTGTTCACAGAACATCCCAGGCGCTAGTCATCTCTTAGGGGGCATGGTTGGCCTCTGCTCTCTTCAGCAGGCCTTGTGTTTTTGCTCACATATCTGAATTCCCTTGGAATGTTAAAAAAAAAACATCAATACCAGGGCAAACTCACTAACTCAGGGCTGGACACAGGTTATGGGATTAATTTTTCTTTCTTTTTTTTTTAAAAAAAAAGAAAAAACTTTTATGGTGGTCACCTTAACTTACATTTAGTCTGACTATTTATTTTCTCATTGCTTTCAAAATGTGAGTTACTTTTCAATTGTAAGATTTGTTTGTAACAAAACTTTCTCTCCAAGTCCTTAGAGGAAGATTTCTCTTCCTCTAGGTGGTTTGCCAAAAAACCATCATGGCCATGTAGGCCTATGTTCACGGAGAGAGACGTTCATAAAGCGAAAACATCAACATCCCTTCTGTGAGGAAATGTGCAAACACACACACACTCACACACACACACTCACACACACACACTCACACAAAATGGGGCTTTCTGTCTGGATAAACTTGTTCCTGGGATGAATGAAGACTCTGCTTTGTCGGCGATTAGCCTGTCAGTGGGTGTAAGGAAGGTCTGGTTTTAATTACAGATTAGGGACATGTGGAATATTACTGGTTACTTGGACTTTTAAGTTTTTCAGTTGATTAAAAAAACTGGACTGTTATAGCACTGAGCTTGAATGTCAATGAAGACTTTCACTAACAATCTTCTCGTAAATCTGTAAAATTTTGGGTTTGTATACAGTGCAGTGCACCAGGAAAATGTTAAAAGATGTGTGTGCATAACTCATAAACAACTAAGTTGTCACTAGAAAGGTATTTCCTGGGGGTTAAGAAGCAATTAAATTTCTAATCTCAATAATACTGAACTAAATTTTATTATGCTATTTCAGCCTGTTAGAATTTCTACATCGGGTTATAGAAAATCTAGACATTTATTTTATCTAGACATATATTTTATTGTAAGCCAAGGGCACTGCTTTAATTAGATTGTCTATTTTTTAAAACACGTACAGTTTTTAAACTCTAAAACTAGTAACTTGCATGGATTTTGTTGAAAGAGGCTGGACTAGAACTCGCCATGGGGATGTGGAAGACTGCACCACTACTCCAAGGTCTACCTCCCGAGTGTTTCACTTGAATATTCTTTGTCTAACTTACTGGTCATCCTCCTCCTTAGCCTTTCCACTTCCTTGCTTACTCCCTCCTGCTTGGAGCTTACCCCATCTTACAGAGACAGACAGAGTCTACAAGCAACTGACATTCACTGTCTTGAGCTCAGTGAAAACCTTTACTGCAGGTTCACTCACTGAGTTGCTGTAGTCTCTTGAAAAGCTCTAAAGTTAAACAGGTATGATAATATTAAAAATCAAATATAATAATCCAGAACAATGATAAGCCTGGAAAGTCATAGCCACAGTTATCTGGAGCTTGATTAGCCTCTCTTACAACTCATTAACGCATGAGGAAAAGGCAGACTGGAAGATGCAGAGCGCCCACAGGAACACAAATGAAGCCAAACATTCAAAGGTTTCACAACAGCATTTGAAAATCAACTCTACATAAACTGGGAAAATATGCAGTGTGCTGTGGGGGAGTGATGAGGAGGGAGCTCAGTGCCTCCCCTGTGCTCTGCTAGACCCGCATCTGCCTCTGACAGACTGGTCCATCAAAGCGAACACCTAGATGCTTTCATAATGGTCTTTTAAAAGCCACCCACATATCGCCTGGATATTTTAGGGAAGAGTGTGGGACCAGTATACTTGACTTTCCTACAGCCTGGCAATTGGGAGACCGGTAGAAAATGAGCCATAGGGTTACCACAGTCCATCTCCGGGGAAACCCGCCATGCCTGTGTTTCTCAGGCTTGGCCGTGGAAAAGCCTGTGCAGAATTCCAGCTGTCTGCCACCTCTGTTCGGCTAGCAGGTGAGGGACTCTAAATTACACACTGTTAGGATTAGTGGATATTTCAGCAAGCTAGAACTCATGAAGTTTCTTCCTCGATTTCTCTCCTTCCCTACCCAGTCAACATCTCCCCTTTCACAGCAACTGAGTCAGGGCCAGTGACCTCAGGCCAAACTGCAAGTTAGGTCAGAGCTGCAATTAGAACCCAAATCTCAGCTGCCGGAGCCAGCCAACCAACTGCTGGTGAATAAATCTGCCTTAGCCTCCAGAGTCGTGTAATATGCTGAATCCGGCAGTCACATAGCGGCCTCTGCCGCTGGTCCCTGACTCCTGAAGAATCCCCACGGAGCAGCCTTCCAACCCTTTGTCATTCCGCCCTTCCAGAAAGGAGCCTCTGGAGGCTTTTTTGCTTATCCAAAAGAACCAAAAGAACGGAGGACCTCTGAGGAACTTTCCAGATATAAACCGCTTTCATCTTCCAGGTCCGTGCTCACAGCTCTGTTTCCCGCGCTTCTCACTAGGTGGCAGAACTCAACCACCGAAGAAAGGATTTTCGGATGGATGCCTGCAAGCACAAAGTTTCAAAGAAACTTCTGGCTTCACAGGGAACATTTGTAAAAGGTAAAAAGACAGAGGGAAAGAATAGCTCCGAAGGCTAAAGTGAGCCACATGTTCCATATGGGTCTAGATTCATTTGAAATATAAAAATACAACAAGAAAGTAACCTCTTCCGCCTCCAGAGCCGGTCAAAGAGGTCATAGGATTCTAAAGCTCTCAGAATTAGCGTTCGATTAAAAGATATTACCTTCTTGGTTTTTTTAAACTTTATTTTAGCTGGATGCCAATCAGAAATTAAAGCTCTCTGTTAGATCGTGGGTATTGTGCTAAGCTGACAAATCGAACTACTGCGACAAAGATATTTTAAATAGCTATTAGGTGCACCAGAAAGTTAGCTGTAATTGGTGCATATGTAAAGTATCACTGAACAGACTCAGCAGGTTCTGTTTATATGTTTATGCACACACACACACACACACACACATACACACACACACACATATATGTATATATAGCCATTAAAAAAGAAAAGATCGGGGCATGGGAGGAGGTGGAAGAAGGAAAGGGAATGGCGAGAAATAATGTCATTATATTTTAATAAAATAAAATTTAAAAAAATAATAAACTATCTATGAGTCTATCCCGAGCTCTTAGCCAGATGAGTCTAGTTAATGGAATATAGTACTTGGGCTTTTGCATTTCTTTAAATCCTTAAAAGGCCACTCTTTTAAACGGATCTCATTGCAATTCTTTATATCTTAACGATTATTGCTCCAAACTGCCCTTCTTAAGCCTAATACACACCAAATTTCACTACCAACTGTTTATTAGAGCCCAGTGATTGTCCACGGAAGCGAAGGCCTTTCTCCTCGGGTGGGAGTCAAGCAAAGCCATGTGAAGGAGAGAACACATCAAAGCAGTCTAAGACTGCTGGCTGACAGATGACAATTAACCAGCCCCTGTCTTCACCTGATGGGTGTAACAAAATTGATAGCTAATTACATGGCGTACGGTGTACATTTCTCCACAAAACACTCTTTAAAAAGCCACATCAATAAATAGATAAATTCAACAGCGCAGAAAGCAAGCCAATGACCAGAAAGACCACCAACAGGTTGTTCTCGTCCCTTCCCCTCCTTCCCAGCGTCTAACATCTCAGAACACCTCTCTCGGTCCTACCTTCGCCACTTGCAAGGGCTGCTTCTGTTCCTTGCCTCCTTGCAGCCTGAACCCCCAGGGCGCCCCTCCAGTCATGGAAATGCAGATGAAATCTCCAGTGCCCATTTTCTCCCTTTAGCCGGGCAGCATCAAGAGCTTGGGAAAGACAGGCGAGGCCGGGGAGCGGTGGAGGATGCGCCTTAAGCTCGAGCTAGTGCTGAGGGTGCAGGACGCAGGGCTGCCCCGCTGCAGGCGGCAGGGAAAGTGCGCGGCGGCTGAGCCTCCCCACCACCCTCCCAGCACCTGAACCGCCCCCTCTTGCGTCACACCCTTTGCTCAGCCCACTTTCGGCAAAAAGGACAGGGCTTCACACTAAAGGGAAAAATCCCTGTTTGGGACGAGAGGGGATGGGTGTAGAGCGGGGAGAACGACTTTGTTCTCGCTGTAACAGATTCAGCACCAACACCTGAACAGAAAGGAGATTTAACGGTGTTATAAATAGTAGCCAGCTTGGGGGAGTTTTAACTTCCATGAGTAACTGACTAAAGATAAGTTCTCAGGACTCAGTTACTAGAGAGTTAGACTCTCTCTCTCTCAAAGAATACTTCTATCTCTACCACACTGATGAATGAAAAGGAAGAGGTAAAGCGAGTTTCAGTACTGTTCTATCTGCTGCCTGCAGAAAGCAACCCTTTAAAGGGCGGAAATAAAACACAAGCGTTTTTTGAAAATCTTTCCTGAAACTGTATTTTTCTGAATTAACATATGTTTAGAGGAGGAAGGAGGGGGGAGGGGAGAAGAAAAGGGGGGTAGCTCCACTGGGAGCTATTTTCTAAAAACTTTTTTTCTGTTGCAAGGTTCAAGATACTTTAAACGTTTTCTGCTGTTTATTTCATGCATGCATATAAAGTGCTTAGGTCAAATCTATCCCCTATTCCCCTTCCCTTCCAATTCTTTCCCTATTCCCGCCACCACTAATGTGGTCATCTGTTAAACTGAGTCCTCTTTTGCTACCAGTGTGCGTGCATGTGTGTGTGTGTGTGTGTGTGTGTGTGTGTGTGTGTGTGTGTGTGTGTGTAAGTGAAGGACAATCTACTGGACTATAGCTCTCCTCGGTGAGCATCCTGATGAAAACTGATTCTTCCTTTCCGGGCAGTCATCAGCTGCGAAAAGCTTCAAAACACACACTGTTTTGATAAGCAACACAATAGCTAAACGTTTCTGCGGTCACCGCAAACACGCGCCATTATACTTCTGTCAGAGGGTCACGGATTCATCATCCCCTGCTGACCTACCAGGGCCTGGTGGGCCCTGAATTTTTATGTCTCTCTTGGAAAGCATGCTATGGGAATGCCATCGGAGCAGGTGCAGACTGGGGGACGACAGAAGAACAGTGAGAGACGGGGCCCTCGGGGGGCCTTCCGTGAGGGCATTTTCACTCATTCATCCAACCTCTCTTCTGAGGCTGACAGTGGTATGTGGAGGAACCGCTATCATGAGGGTCCCAGAGCATGGGGCATGCTCACCAGCAACAACTGCTTCGGTCAGCAACAACTGCTTCTGCAGAGAGCTCAGAACTGGGGCCTTTCTCAGTCTCTGAGCACTGGCGCATGCGTGAGTACCAGGGCCGCCAACACCAGGCAAAGACCACGGACTTGCTGGACTTAAACACAGCAAAATCATTGCGCAATTCTGGAGGTGTCACGGTTTGTATGTCTTGTGCTTGAACACTTGGTCCCCAGCTGGTGGCACCACTTTTAGAGGTTGTGGAATCTTTGTGACTGTGGCCTAACCGAGCAAAGGTGGGTCACCAAGGGTGGCCTTGAAGAGCACATTTTTTTCTGTCTCTGCCCAACACTTTCGGCTTCGTACCTAATTCACGTGGGAGGAGCCCAAACCATACTCTCCTCTCCAGCTACGTTGATGGCCTATATCCACAAACTCTCAGCCAAGGGAAGTCCTTCCTCCCTGTGTCACCTCTGTCAAGCAAAAGTAACTGGTGCAGGCGGGTTCCGGGGTCAGAGTGCCGGCGGAGACAGTTCTGAGTGTTTCCCTTGGCTTGTAGGCGGCTCTCCACTCGATCTCCACAGCGTAGGCTGGTTACTTTTCTTATTGATATGGCCAAGAACTTGACAATAATCAATTCAAGGAGAGTTCCATTCTGTATCACAGCTTAAGAAGAGCTCTGAGTCATCACCATGGGGAGGGCAAAGCAAGGGGATGGGGCGGGGCAGCTGGTGCTACTGTGTTCCCACTTAGGGGACAGATAGGAAGTGAGGTCAGGTTACAAAGCCTCAAAGACCGCCCCCATCGACCCACTTCCTCCAGAGTCACCAGCGGGGAGCCAAGTGTTCAAAGGCAGGAGCGGAGAGAGCAGCAGCTTACATTCAAATCACCACAAGGTCTTCCTCGTCTTTGTCCCAATCTCCTCTTCTAAGGAGGAGGAGACCAGTCATTTTGGATAAGGCACACCCTAATTATTCATATCAATTAATTATGCTTTAAAGATCAACTTCCAAATATAATCACATTCTGAAGCATGGGGGGATGGGAATAAAACTCGGGAGCTTTAATTCAATTATAGGAGTGATGGATACAGATGTGGGGAAGATGGCTCCCAAGTCAGGATCACTTACTTCTATTACAGACGACCTTGTTCAGTTCCCAGCACCTAATCAGACGGCTCACAACTACCTGTGACTCCATTTCCACTCTGTCTCCACAGACACCTTCACACGCATTCTGCGCGCGCGCGCACACACACACACACACACACACACACACACACACACACATAAACCTTTTTAGAAGGGTGATAGACACAGATAACTTAGATGAAAGTTCATGTCTTTTCAAGACACGAAAATATATAAAAACACCTTCAGACTGTGACAATTGTGTTTATTATCCGGATTTTCCATTTCTTGCTATTCTAAGCCAGTGGTCAGAGTCTTGCTGTTTCCCTTGTTGAGATGGAACAGAAGATGGCAATCATTGTGTTGATTTTGGTTTTTTTGTTTTGTTTTGTTTGTTTTTCGAGACAGGGTTTCTCTGTGGTTTTGGAGCCTGTCCTGGAACTAGCTCTTGTAGACCAGGCTGGTCTCGAACTCACAGAGATCCACCTGCCTCTGCCTCCCGAGTGCTGGGATTAAAGGTGTGCACCACCACCGCCCGGCCATTGTGTTGGTTTTGGAAAGCCTAAACCTCCATGAAATAAGTGTGTAAAGTATTCTAGACCAGGAGGAAAGAGAGGAGAATGTCTTTGAGATGAGTGATAAAGGTCTGGCCCTAAGAACGGTCTGTGGGCCCCTCTCAGGAAGCAGCGTCCACTATGCTGGTGACGCGGAGATAAAAGACAGGCCCCAGAGAGAAAGAGGTGCTGGGTCACAGGAAGATACTGGACTCCATCCCCTGCCACACGAATGTCATGAAAGCTGAAGATAGATAACCAATGCCATAGCTACTGTCAGTGACTTCAGAGAGAGCAAGGGACAAGCCACCTAAACTCCCTAGAACCACGAGAGCTTTGCAAATCCTGGTGTCTCCATCTGTTTGGAGTGCTATAGAAGAATAAAATAGATGGGGTGATTTTTAACTCAGACATTTATCTCCCAAAGTTCTTGAGGCTTGGAAATCTGAGATCAAAGTACTAAGAGATTCCATGTATGATAAGAACTCTCTTCGCGGCTTGGAGGATTCCACCTCCTCCACACATTTTCACGTGGGGAATTGAAGTTCACCTCCATTGTGACTATCTGTAGAAACAAGAGCACTAATCTCATTGATGAGGGCTCCATCCCCAGGATCTAATTGTCTTTCCGAGTCCCTCCCATTAAGTACCATCACAGTATATGCATTTGAAGAGGGCACAAGTGTCCACTCCACAACATCAGGGCTTCACCTGTAGCTGAATTATCTCTCCACCCACCCAGTGGGGAGGAGGACTAGAGTTGGAGGTTTAAGCAATGAAGTAAAACTGCTGAGGTAGTTAAAAAGATATAAGATATCTATATTCATAGTTTGTCCACTTGTTCAAAGGGTTATTTGAAGGAATGACTATCAGATGTTCTTTAGGTGATATTTCAGTGAGGCACAGAGAAAAGTTTCCCACTCTCTTAGGGAAAAATCTTTCTGGAGAAATCTGAAAACTAAGTGGAATCATTTTGAGAGAAGTGAGAGCTGAGAAGGAACTGGAGCAGGGTAAAGCAGGGTTATGTGATGAGAATGATAGGCACAAGACACAAGAACATCGGATAACAAGAACATCTCCGTGGGCTGAGATGAACGACAAGGAGACAATCATTTAGGAAGCAGTAGGAGTGGAAGGAGGCGGGGTCTATACATGACTAAGTGAAGCCTGGTGTAGCTGAGGCACTCTTGCTCAAACCTTCCACCGGAGAACAACACAACCGGAAGCTGATGAAGGTGAAGCCCCACAGACTTTACGTCCAGAACACCCCTGAGGTCTAGGAAGAAAGACCAGAATGTCTGCATATTTGTATGCCCTTGTGAAATCGCCAAAGTAAAAACACTTAAATGGATTTGAGTGTCACTAACTCTCATTTCTCCTCTAGTGTGGTACTGATGTGGCAGGAATGTCACTGGAATTTAACTAGGAGGAAGATGGTGGGGATTTCTTTACTCTCTGTTTGGCTTGGCAATCGCATATATGTAAAGTTATTGTCAACTGTCCAGAGAAGGAATGGTGGCTTCCAGGCACAATCTTCCCATGCCCTGTGCCAACTCACTTGATGTGGAAATACTACAGGCAAAGGCAGAGGTAAGTGTGCATCCGCCAGTTTGACACAAAGTACCTGGGCAGAGGGAAGGGGACATGGAGATTGATGTATGAAGTAACAGAAACTGGTCCGAGGACAATTCCTCCTATTTCCAAACAGAAACCAAAATAGAAAGACTTGTTTTTAAATGAGGATTTGTCAGATACAAAGGTCTCATGACTTTATGGGCACAAGCCCACAGGACTCTTAGGCTAATTCACATTTTGTGTGCATGCGATTATCAGTGATAAATAACTGATTCTGATTAGTCTTGCTTAAAGTTAATGAAACTTGTTACAATACTAAGGGATTAGGAGTTAGACGAATTCTCTGATAGGCAGACAGAGAAAGGGCCCATAAAACAAAGATGGTGATTTTTCCAAGATGGCTGACTTCTTCCTCACCCTCCTGACCTGAGACAGAAGCCTGGAAGCTTAAACTTTAAAATAAAGTCGCACCCTTCCCCAATCACACCGCACCCCTGCAGATGACAGATTGGCCCTGCAAGTTCCAGGCAGGATCAGAACATGTTAATATCAAAGTTGTGGGCCTTTCAGTCCCTCTGTCTTTGTCCAAACTAGGTAACGTAAATTAGGGAGACACCCCTCAAAGATCCTTAAAAATCCAAGTCCTAGAGGAGAGACTGGATTTTAGGGTCCCCTAGTCTCCCCCTCCTGCTGTGTTTGTGTTCCTTGTAAACATGTCTGGAGGAGGCAGTTTTCCACAGGCCATGAAGAGAGCTCTCCTCACACACCGAGTCAGCTTTTCTTCTTCATTGGCTGAGTCTGTCTGCTGTGTTTGAGATTCTCCCTGCTACTACCTGTTGGGCCTCAGAACTTTTCCTCAGAGTTTTGCCTTTTGATTCTTTGACTGAATAATTAAAATGGTTAAACTGGTTAAAATGAACCAGATCAAGACCCTTAGGCAATAACGAAATTATTATCATATAAAAAGATTATGCTATCCAACAAAGATCATGGAGGGGAAAGTATGCCAAATGGGTACTGTATAACCTTTCCTTTGCCTGAGTTTTGTATATTTTTGTAGCATGGTGTACATTTGCAATATTTATCATCTTTTTTCAAACTTGCTCCTTTGGTGTTTTTCTCCTTGTAAACATTCCTTCCCATCCCTAAATTTATAATTTGTATACTTTTGTTTAATGTTTGGGTCTCTACCACAGAGAAATAAACCACCGCCCTGAAGAACAACTGTGACAAACCACCCACAGACCTTCATTTCCTTACAGAAAGAGCCACAGTTGAGACAAAGAGTTTGTGTTAGAATGTGTCAGATGAAAACTGTATCGTAGAGTATCCCGTTCACTGTGGCTGGCACTGCTCAGGGACCATGAAGGAGCCGAAAATGCCATCAGACTCCAGGAGGGAACTATGAAATCTGCCTCGTGAAAACAGCTCAGCTTTGAGTTCCTGCCTTGGGGAAACACAAGGAACTTTCAAATACTTGCCACTAAATCAACTGCCTTCTTCTTATATTAGACCAACGTTGGCTTTAATTTTAGGCTTCAATTTTTCCTGGCCAGGAACTAAAGAGAAGCATAATTCTTATCTCTTTGACAATTGTCTCTTTCCAATCCTGAAGGGTTTGTAAGAATCTTAAGTTTTCATCTTCCGCTGCTAAAGCAGATCTGGACATGGGAGATTCTCTTTGCTGCCTTTCACACAGAGAAGATTTCCTGGTAGTCTCAAGACAGCCAGGAGTGTTAGGCCCGGGATTTGAGAGTCTTCATCAGTAGAGTGTACCAGTAAATTCAACATAAAGTGCTAAGCAGAAACACAATAAAAGCAGATACACATTAACCAGCTGGAAGAGTGTTGGCTTTTCTTTTAGATTTCAGTTTTTACTGGCCAGCAACTAAAGGAAAAAAAATACTTTTTAATCTCTTTGATAATTTTTTCTTTCCAGTCCTGGAAGGCTTTTAAGAACCAAGCCTCTTTACTTGAGTGTCATTGCTAAACACCTCCAGGGAGATGGTTTTTAAAGAGGAAAACAGCCAGCTCAAGTACAGTCCCCTGAAGTCACAGCAGAGCCACTGAGAAAGGAAAACAGATTCTAGAGCCCCGGGGCTACATCGGTGTCGCAAAAAGTCACACAGAGGTCAGTTAGGCCATTCCCTGGCAACACAGTCAGGGGATTTTCCTGTATTTTGTTTTCCAGCATTTGGCTAGGTCTAGCTTTAACTGTTGGAAAGGATAATGTTCTTTTCATCTTTCTTTCTAACTTGGGTAACTACAGGAGTGTTTAAGAGCTCTGAGCCTGAGACAAAAGGTATCTGTGATTCAAAGTGTAACTTCTGGAGCCCTTGTCATTTTGTAGCGAGACTCCCTGTTGCAGTGGTTTTGTGTACTAGTCATGGCCAGGGTTACTGGGGGCAGGGCCAGCCAATATGAAAATGTCCTTCTCTGCAATCATTTAAATATCTTTTTTTTAAAAAAAAAAGCCGCTGGGGTTTTTTTGTTTATTTTGGTTTGGTTTCGTTTTTGGTTTATTGAGACAAGATTTCTTTATGTAACCATGACTGTCCTAGAACTCACTCTGTGGACCAGGTTAACCTTGTACTTAACAGAGATCCACCTGCCTCTGCCTCCTGAGTGCTGGGATTACAGGCATGTGGCACCACCCGGCAACCCTGCCATTTTAAACCAAACTAAAAGGTAGATTTATTTTTCCAAATATTAGAGTAACATTTGAAAAGATCATCTGGGTGCATTTGTCTGATGAGCTGCAGAATTTTTTATAATGTGTTGTCCGCATTTACTGTTGACACATGCCTGTGATCCCAACATTCAAAAGGTAGAGGCAACAGGATTGCAAATCCAAAACCCAGCCTGGGCTCTATACAGTGACTCTCTTTCAAAAGCCAGAGAGGAATGAAAGGAGGGGAGAGATGGAAACATTTTCTTGAAAAGTCATACATTAATATGTGTAAAACTTTGTACAAGTTGATAAACAATAAAGCATAATGCTAGCATCACAGGAAAAAATGTTAATCAGATGCGAAATGTTTCAAATACATTGGTCTGAGATCCAATTTAGGAATACATTTCTAAAGATCTAAGATCATTAAATTTAGATGAACAACTTGAGAAGTTTTAGCATCTAGACCACTATTCTATTTTTGGAATAATCCAATATTTTAACAAGTCCATGTAATTTGAATTTTTAAATCCATCAGTCACCGCAGAAATTTCAACAAAGAGCCGGGCGGTGGTGGCGCACGCCTTTAATCCCAGCACTCGGGAGGCAGAGGCAGGCAGATCTCTGGGAGTTCGAGGCCAGCCTGGTCTACAAGAGCTATTTCCAGGACAGGAACCAAAAAGCTACGGAGAAACCCTGTCTCTAAAAATCAAAAAAAGAAAAAGAAAAGAAAGAAATTTCAACCAAGATTACATTTCTTCTTATTCCAACGCTTTCCATTAAGCGAGTTTGCTTTTGTTTTCGTTTTGATTTGTTTCATTCATGTTCACAGGGAAGGAAAAGGTGGATGACGTCATCGATTATGTCACTGTAACTTGTTCCCAATGAAGCACACACTTTTCTTAAAAGTCAAACATGGCAGAGACCGACTTAAACAGAGAAGGCAGTTTTCAGTCTGAAAGCAAGACCAGATAATGGTCATAAAAATGATTTCACTTCATCCCTGCCCCGCCCCCCATCTGTTGTATCCTGCTTTATTAATAAACGAAATCCAGATGTTAGGACAATGTGAAATGCTTTGTCTCATGCTTGTCAAGGCAGAGCATGATGTCTAGTTAATAGAGCCATTTGTTTGAGATACAAACCCTCTGGTTTCTTTACAGAACTGTTGCGCTTAAGGAATCCCCAAGCTATTAATCTTTAAAGATTATCAGACACTTTTAGGAGGCAAGTCAAAAGCTAATAGATGGTCCCTAGTTCAGTGGATGCTCCAAATCACAAAATAACATGATTTCAGAGGTGCAAAGCATTCAAAGACAGTTGAGAGTTATAGCATGATAAGATACCCTCATCACATTATTAGCAGAAAGACAACTGTACACATCAGCCTTTGGGAAATAAAATGCATTCAGCATAGCATCCAAGTAACAATGTTCCGCATGAAAGATTGGCAGAACACATTGTTTTTTGGGGGGGGAGGGGGTTTGGTTTTTTTTTTTTTTTCGAGACAGGGCTTCTCCGTAGCTTTTTTGGTTCCTGTCCTGGAACTAGCTCTTGTAGACCAGGCTGGCCTTGAACTCACAGAGACCCGCCTGCCTCTGCCTCCCGAGTGCTGGGATTAAAGGCATGCACCACCACCGCCCGGCAGCAGAACACATTGTTAATAGGATGTTTTGATGTGGAAACATATAATCGGCCACTGTATTGACAGGCAGGGCAGATAAACACTAACCTCAACAATGCTGGGCTGGAGAATTCATCTCCTTGCTTCAGGAGGTATTTAGTTACTACAGCAATTGTCTCTACCTTTTTTGTTCCTCAATGAACAGCTAGAGAATAGTGATTATTGTGTGGGGGTCACTCCTTTACACTGTGTGAATATATATCACTGTGATTGGTTGAATAAAGAAGCTGACTGGCCTGTAGCTAGGCAGGATAAGGTTAGGCGGGAGAACCAGACTACGAGAATGCTGGGAAGAAGGAGGAGGATTCTGAGGAGTCACCAGTCAGACTTGGAAGAAGCAACTCGAAAACACATAGATGAGGTAAACAAGCCTCAGGCAGCACATAGATTAATAGAAATGAGTTCATTTAACTTATAACAGCTAGTTAAAAAGAAATCTAGGCTATCGACCAAGCATTTATAATTAATAAGTCTCTGTGGGTTATTTGGGAGCTAGCGGTGCTGGCAAAAAAAAACTCCACCTATAATTGTGTTACGGGGTCTACTTGCATCTGTCGCTGAAAGTAGGAGTTAGGTCAGCCAGCAAAGCGCTTGCTATGCAAACGTGGAGACCTGAGCTTGATCTCTAGGATACATGTAAAAGAGCCAGGTGTGGCAGCACACGGCAATAATCCCAGCTCTGGGCAGACCAAGGCAGGAGGATTCCTTGTTGACCAGACGTGCTAGGCAATTTGGTGAGCTCCTGGGGCAGTAAGAGACTCTGCCTCAAAAAATAAGGTGCACAACACTTAAGAAATAAAGGCACTTGGTTGTCAATTTCTAGCCTTCACACAAATACAAACACATACGCACAGTCAGACATTTACCTAAGTAAATAAATACATGAAACTAGATAGAGGGCAGCCATTGTGGAATATGAGATTACCAAGTGTATTCAATGTAAATTAAGTGTTTCATATAGAAGCCAAAGGAACACATGACATGAAATGTAGAAAAGAGATTGGGAAAGATGAATAAACAACTGCCTTGAATACATGTGTAATAAGGGAAATGATTTGCTTTTCATTTCACAGACCTGGCTAATTTGCACCATGCATTCTCTTTCTCTTATTCTCCTTGTAATAAATGATACAGGGCTGAAGAGCTGGCTTCTGAGCCCAAACCACCTATTGCTCTTGCATAGGATCTGGGATCAATTCTTTGCACACATATGTTGGCTAATAATCGTGTAAAACTTCAGTTCCAAAGCATCCAATGTCCTCTTCTGGGCTCTTCAAAAAAGTGTGTTCACATGAACATACCCTTCACACGCGTGTGTGTTTGCACACACACACAGAGACACACAGACACACACTTAAATACATTTAAGGGGCTAGGGAAGTGGCTCAGCAAGAGCACTGAATGCTCTTCCAGAGAACCTGAGTTCAGTTCCCCGCACCCCCATTAGCTGGCTCACAGCCACCTGTCAGCCCACGCTCCAGGGTATTAGACACCTGCAGCCCCTATGAGCGCTTGCACTCATGTGAGTTCAAGTTTTAATCTGAGAAGATTAAATCTTTTTTAAAATTTTACACAGGAAAGCTCTGATTCATCCTCACTCTGCTGCACTCGTCCAACCCCAGCTCCGTTCATCCCAGCACCTGCTCGCTTGTAAGGATGCCGAGCACATACAGCAAATGCTAGTCAGACTTTCCCGTTTCTACGCAGTTTCGCTATAACTTCACACGGTACTTTGTTTTAAAATATGTATTTGTTTTATTTGCTTTTACCTGTCTGAGTTGCAAGGCCATTGAAAAGAAGAGGCAGAACTGAAATGTCCTGAGGCTGGTCGCTGTCATCAACTCCCCATTTTGCTGTGTCTTCAGCTGCTATAATATCTTTAGACTTCTATAAAGTAATTAAGACCCAAAGACAGACTCCCCCAATAAGCCATCAAAATAGGAACAAAGTAAGAGTCCATCAAAGTTTCCAGGTCAAGTCTGGTAAAATGAAAAGGGACAGCCTGCACCCAAACATTAAAATGCCTATTATTTTAATGGGGAAAACAAAGAGTGCTCTCAGAAGTGGTAAGGAGAAGGTCGTTCAGGAAATATGGCCAAGAGAAGACATAGTTGACTAGGAATGCATAGATAGCACAGGGGGTGGGGGAGAAATGGAGGGGAGAGAGAGAGGGGAGGGAGGAAGACAGACCTAATTGATGCTGCCATAGGAATACACTTATGCAAGAAACTGAAGTCTGAGTGGTGACTTTGCTATGTGTAAATTGTATCTTTACTGTAAAGAGCTCAATCAATATAGATGATGAGGAGATAGGGACAGAATAATTGTTCTCATTATAGCTGCACAAATTTAAATCAGTTTCTTAGTATGCATAATCTCTAATCTATTTCTTAGTTTCCTTATTAAGCTATTATTTTTATGAGTCTTCTAAAATTGCTTACAATATTTAAATGTTTAGGTGCTTAAATATTTCAAATGTGTTTGAAAATTGCAATAGCTTTTTATTGATTTTTACTGATATTTATCTTGCAGACGTAATATTCTAATGTGAAACCATTCTCTCCATTGTTATAAGATAAAAATAACTTTACATTGAGAATATTCACAATTATGGTTGCTAGGCACTAAAAATCTATTGATATTTTATCAAAAAATACTTTCATGGGGCCTTTTGCCTTTCTTTTGTCTTCAGTAAGTATTTTTCTTAGATAGAATTTATCAAGAAAATTGTCTTGGTAAATTTTGACTTTTTAAATTTTTTAATCAAATTTAAATTTCTTTATATTTTATTTTACTTTAACACAGAAAATACTTTTTCTCATGCTGAAAATGACAGATTCAGCAAAAGATCTACCTCACATGTCAAGACATTGCAAAGATATGTCACCAAATCTAAAATCTAGACCTCAGGTATCACTCAAGCTTTTGAAAAGACACGTCAATTCTTCTTTTGTTTTAGTAAAACTTAACCAAGATATCAACCTCCTTGTCAGTACTGACGGTCACTGCAACTTTCTAAGTGCTTCAAACGCCGACGAATTCTATTCACTTCTCATTTGATATGCTCAAGAAAGTTTGAAGACGTGCAAAGAAGTTTCATGTAACTGTCCTGTTCTTAGCTGCACTTACAAAGGGATTGTTTAAAGACTTACACATTTTCTAAATTTGACATATATTAATAGCAGAGAAAGTACCTGATTTTGTGTGAATCTGATCTATTTCTTATTTTAATACCAAAATGTGTAAATTATATAGTCTGAGCCCCCTAGGTAAATATAGCAAATCTGTATACAATTTGACAACTGTGGCATTCACTTTGGTTGTGAGGTTGGACTATGTTTCCTGCTTGTGGTACCTGATACCTGATGTGTTGCTTTGACATCTTACCTTCTGTTTGTTAAGTTCTTCTGTTAATGCATCCAATAATGTAATACAGTTGTCTTGCTTTTTGTACTATCGCAGGAAAACGTGGAGTGCAAATGAGCAACATTTAAAAGTGAAATCACGCTAAGCCAAAAGTTGTTCCTCACAGCCCAAGCAACATTGTTAATATCGTCTCCAGCGACAAACATTCAGGCACGAACTTGGCACGTCCATCTTTAAATAGCACTAATGTTTGAAGGGGATGATTTTCATGTAGCTGGCGATTACAGCTCATTGTTAGAAATTTTCACACCTTACCAGGTGACATTTTCAACATTAGCATTTTTTAAGAACCAGACACTCAGTGCTCAATTTGTCCCCGAACACTCTTGGCGCCTGCTCAGACCACTGTGTAGACTCGCTAGCGGAGGACTATACAGATGCTATTTTGGGCATGTATTCCATGGATTAATCTAATTCTCCACCTATCTCAGTGCCCTTGCTGATTAGCTGCCTGGCACCTTTCTACATATTGGGAACTATAACTCAGGCCAAGGCATAGCTGACTGAAATACCACCTAGATCGACGGTGAGAGGTTATGCTAAGGTGAGAACGCTGTTATGCAAATATTAGCTAACAGAAATTACATATTGTGAGATGTTAGCAGAAGTTAGAATAAAGTACAGATCCACCAAATTGCCCCAACAGCCTTATTCATTTTTTTTTGTATATGGTGTTCTGTCTGCATGTGTGCCTACAGACCAGAAGGGGGCACCAGATCTCATTATAGATGGTTGTGAGCCACCATGTGGTTGCTGGGAATTGAACTCAGGACCTCTGGAAGAATAATCAGTGGTGTTAACCTCAGACCCATCTCTCCAGCCCCCTAACAGCCTTATGCTGTGATCATACAACCTGTCTCTTTTTTTTTTCCTTCAGATCTTTTTGTTTAATAATAAGTGCTTGGGAAGCCAGGTGATTTCTGATGCAGTCCCTCATCTTTTATTTATTTATTTATTTATTTATTTATTTATTTATTTAATTTATTTATTTATTAAAGATTTCTGTCTCTTCCCCGCCACCGCCTCCCATTTCCCTCCCCCTCCCCCAATTAAGTCCCCCCCCCAGCCCGAAAAGCAATCAGGGTTCCCTGTTCTGTGGGAAGTCCAAGGAACACCCACCTCCATCCAGGTCTAGTAAGTTGAGCATCCAAACTGCCTAGGCTCCCACAAAGCCAGTGCGTGCAGTAGGATCAGAAACCCATTGCCATTGTTCTTGAGTTCTCAGTAGTCCTCATTGTCCGCTATGTTCAGAGAGTCCGGTTTTATCCCAGGCTTTTCCAGACCCAGGCCAGCTGGTCTTGGTGAGTTCCCAGTAGAACATCCCCATTGTCTCAGTGTGTGGGGAATATACCCAAGAGAGGCCTTATCATACAACAAAAGTATATGCTCTACGATGTTCATAGCAGCATTGTTTGTGATAGCCAGAACCTGGAAACAACCTAGATGCCCTTCAATGCAAGAATGGATGAAGAAAGTATGGAATATATACATATTAGAGTACTACTCAGCAATAAAAAACAAGGACTTCTTGAATTTTGCATGCAAATGGATGGAAATAGAAAACACTATCCTGAGTGAGGTAAGCCAGACCCAAAAAGAGGAACATGGGATGTACTCACTCATATTTGGTTTCTAGCCAACCAGGGATGGTTGGCTTGCAGGAGTTTGGATCCACCTATATTCAGTGCCTTCTCATTAGCCAAATGTAAAGATATCAGACATTATTACAAGCTTTCAAGCAACTGATCACCTTAAGACTAGCCAGGATCTCAGCTTAGACATTGATAAACACAGATGCTTCTACTGGCCTGGTGCTCCCTGGTTGCTGATTGCTTACTGCCACTCCAACAGCTAGCAAAGCAGACGTTGGGTTCATCACTCTCAAGACCAGCCATGGATTGTGAGACATTTTGGGGAATGGCCACGCTACTCTAAGCTACACTGTAGTGACCTCTAACATTCTTCTCTGTTCTTCTGCTCTTCTGCTTCTACAGACAGCCCTGCAGATGCAGCCTCAGTTATGTAAGTCCGGGTCTCTCCTGTCCCTGTGCCCGCCAAAATCTTGACCCCTCCCCGGAGGAGGGTCAAGGCAGCCCGCCAAAAATCTTAACCACTCCCCCAATCTATTTAAACTGCTCTCCACTTCATGGTGGTGTCTTTATGTCTGTCCCCCCTCCCCCCACTCCCTACCCCAGAAGCCGCACCAGTTCCCTTGGGGCCACCCGAGAGTGCAGGAATCCCATTAAACCTGCACATTTTTTTTTTTAATTTGGCCTGTTGTGATTCGGCTTGATTGGGATTTTTGCGTTGGCAGAGAGCTCGTGTTAAAAATAGTCCTAACAAGTTACATTGTTCTTCCGATTTTACTTCAGCCTCCTGGACCAGTCCCAGCAATCCACCTCACAAGAGTCCTCCCTTTCTTGGACCAATACTTCTTAGACAGTAGAAGTATCTGCCACAATAATATATTCTGAAATCCCAATTTTTAATAATTTCTATTTAGAACATGGCTGCCTTTTGCCTGTGTCCTAAAATCCGCCTGAGGCAAAATTGAAAAATAACGGGCTAATTTCATTTTCAGAAGAGATTTCAAGACAGCCTAATATTGGTTCTGTCAAGTGGTTATTAGTTATCACTCTTATGCATGTTTACAATGGAAAAGAACAAGTGTGCCAGAAGAAATACAAAATACACAGCTTAAGGAGGAAAAGAGCACCAGGAAGTTTAATGTTGGAGCCAAGCCTTGCTTGTCCTGAAAGAGATTAGGAAAGAATTGCATTGAAATTGTAAGAAGGCAGTGGTGTCCTCAGGGCAAGACTTCAGGTGGCTAATCCTTCATCTTGTGAAAGGAAAAGACCCGAGGGATTTTTCTGTTAAAAAGAAAAAGCAACAAGGTTTCTCCAAATGTATTTCAAAAAGGGGGCAGACTCCATTCCAAGCAGGCAGCCAGTCTTGCCAATACTGACCATGCAATTCTGGATTTAAAGTCACGAAAGATACACGAGTAAGGAATCTTCCCTTCTCAAAAATTAAGGAGGGCTGGTGTAGCAGGCAAGTCTTCGCATGGAGGTCCCGAGATGCCAACCCATGAAGCTGTGAAAGTAAAATCTGGATTGCACTGGAGACCCCAGAATACATAGGTGCTGAAGTCATGGTCTGCCAGGGAGCGCTGCACACAGGGAATAAAAACAGCCCAAGAGAGAGGGAAAAGTGTACTGTAGTCAACACAGCTGGAAGGACAGAGCCAAAACCTTTTGACCACTGCCATGGAGTGATGGGATTCATGGAGATTATTCTGCTGGTTTTCAGTCTTACTTTGGTCCATTATTTCTTCACTATGCCCCCATTTCTCCCTTTTAGAATGGTAATGCATATTCTGTGTGATTTTGTTTTGGAAGTATGTAACTTGATTTTACAGGAGGTTCCGATTAAGAGATTATCTTGAGCAGGGCGGTGGTGGCGCATGCCTTTAATCCCAGCACTCGGGAGGCAGAGGCAGGCGGATCTCTGTGAGTTCGAGACCAGCCTGGTCTACAGAGCTAGTTCCAGGACAGGCTCCAAAGCCACAGAGAAACCCTGTCTCGAAAAACTAAAAAAAAAAAAAAAAAAAAAAAGAGATTATCTTGAGTCTCAGAAAAGTTTTGGACTTTGAGTTTTTCAACTGTGTTGAGACTGTGAAAGACTGCAGGACATTTGAAGTTGGACTGAATGCATTTTGCATTATGATATGGCTACAGGCCTGTGTAGATCAGGGGTGGAATGTGGTGGCTTGAATGAGAATGTCCTCCACAGGTTCAGATATTTGAATACTTGGTTCCCCATTGGTGGAACTGTATGGGGAGGATTGGGAGGTGTGGCCTTGTTTAGAGGTGTGTCCTTGGCAGCAGGCTTGGAGGTTTCAAATGACTAGGGCCATTTCCAGTATCTCTCTCCCTGCCTTGTGCTCATGGCTCTTGATGTAAGCTCTCAGCTACGGCCCCAGCTCCATGTCTGTGTGCTTGGGGCCATGCTCCCCAGCATAACAATGGTCATGGACTCTAATCCTCTGAAACTGCAGATTCCCAATAAACCCTTTCTTCTCTGAATGGCTTTGGTCATGGTGATCTATCCCAGCAATAGAAAAGTTACTAAGAGAGCCTATTTAAACAGGTAATGGGAAGGACTGGCCTAGGGCTGTATCCTGCTTGAGACCCTCCACGCTTCCCCCTTTGCTTCCCAGCCTCTCTGAGATGAGCTGCTTTATCTGCCAGCTCCCCACCCCACCCCTACTCTCATTTCAATACAGCAAATGACTTAGAAATGAAACTTCTGAGACTGAGCTAACATAAATGACTAGCCTTTAAATTGTTTCTTTTTCAGTAACAAAACCAGTAAATACAGTTGCCTTAAAATTCCTGATAATTCTAATAGTATCTAAAATTGAGGTAGGAAGACCCCGGGCAGGCCTGTGAGGGACTGTCTTGACTAGATGCTTTGAGGTGTGAAGACGTAGCCGTCGTGGGTGGTATCATTCCCTGGGCTCGGATCTTGGACTGTGTAGAAAGAGCCATGCATAAGCATTCATGGCTCTCTGCCTCCTAACTGTGGATGCAAAGCGACCACCAGCCTCAAGCTACCACCAGCTTGATTTCTGCACCAAGATGAGATTACACCTTTGAACTGAGGACCAAACTAGACATTTTCTCCTTTTAGTTGTGGCTGTCAGAGAATTTTATGATGGCGATAAGAAAAGTTACTCAGCTTTTCACTAGTCACGTTTTAGGGAGCTTTGATTTTCTGATTACTCAGAAGGCACATAGTGAAGGCAAAATCACCAAGCTGCTTTTATTTCATAAAACTGAGTAAAATGTACAGCTATTCCAAACTCCGCTGCGGACTGAACTCATAGTTTCTATTTTGATAGTGAGACATGGTTGGAAACTAGTCTAATGGTCCTGATTTTAGGACAAAAATGGGTGTTTCTCAACTGTTGGGGGGGGGGAAACGAAGACTAAAAGTTATGTACTTTGACACGTGCGAGTTCCTGTTTATGGGTGAGACATGCCATCCATCCCTCAGGGGTCCTGCCACCTTTGCTTCCTTGAGGCCATTTCAGCTGTTCAGTCTCACGTTATGGACATCCTCCTCTCCCGTTCTACACCTAACCAGGCTGCCTTGGGCCTTCCTTCCTCTGTTGTAGTGCTGGAAGACGTCATCAAATTGTCTGTACACGAGCCAGATTGCTCTTGCAACCGTGCAGCCGCCGACACGCGTCCCTTCCAGCAAGGGACGCGTAGGGAGGCTATTCAGAGCCACCTGTTGAACACAGAGCGCGCCCTCTTCGCTCGGGTCCCTCCCACGGGCACCGGGCGGAACGAAACCGGAGGATCTTTGACAAGTTGGAGGAGGCGGGGCCTGGAGAAGGAAAAGCCAAGCGGAAAAGACCCGGAAAGAGGCGGGAGGCCGCAGCGGGAGGCGCGGCCCCGCCCCCGCCGGTGCGCGCCGCGGGAGCGAGCGGGTCCAGCGCGCGCGCAGCCGGGCGCCTGACGTGGCACTCACAGTCCAGAGCGACTCGGTGGCGGCGGCGCGGGGTGCGGAGCTTGCAGAACAGGTACCGGGGACGCGGGGCGCAAGACGTGGGGAGGGGGATGGGGAGGTTGGGGAGTCGCAGGTACGGCGGGCTCGGGGCGCAGCTGGGGTGAGGAGCGGCCACACGCCGCTGCACCGCGACTCCCCATCAACTTGGCTCCCTGGTTCCCCGAGGAAATATTCCGAGGGAAAATGGCAACTCCAGCGTTCGGCTTCGGGATATCTTTAGAGCGGAACGTGAACTTGTCCCGGGTGACAGTGGACAGGGAAGGGTGTGTTTATTGAATCCAAGCGCTCTACGTTTGGATCCGAGGCCGGTCTGTGCCAAGTGGCTTTCTGCCATGTCGCCCGCTTGCAGCTGAGTCAGGTTTCAGCAACTTGGTGATCTGGGTGAGGAAGTTTGACGTGGCACAGTAGGGTGAGGAAGCGAATTCCTCCCAGGACCAGGGAAGAGGGATAGGCTGCTTCCCGTTCTTTGCAGTGAGCATCGTTGCCCTGTTTCCCTCCCGCAGCTGCTGCGTGGGTGTGCCGGTGCGGTCTCCGAAAGGGGCTGGGCTGGATGGGGCCAAGCAGGCTGCCACGTCTCTCTAGGCGCAGTGGGAGGAGGGAAAGTGTTGTCAGGAACACAGTGGACTGGAGACCTTTGTCTGCCTTTCTGTCCTCCGTTAAGAAGGCAGTGACCTCATGATACTTTTTCTTGGTGGCCACTCAGAAGCTTAAGTTTTAATATGAAAACAAAGCTAAAGCGTGGATTTTGGCCTTCACGTTTTAGAGTGGCAAGCCATTTCCAGAATAAAGACAGAGCCCATGTCTTAGAACGCGTTGCTAATCTTTACCTAAAAAAAAAGCAACAAGAAATCACAGGACACACACGCAAATGCCTGGTGGAGAAACTGGAAAGAAACTAGAGAACCAATGTGTCACAAGTAATACGGCTTTTGGACACTTCATTTTCTAAAACAGAAAACTGAGGCCCAGAGAGCCTCTTCAGTTTGCCCTGGGTCACAAAGCTATACATTGGCAGATAGGAGATGAAAACACATTCCCCCACCCCAGAATTTTGAGCACCCCATGTCTTGTTGCAAATGGTTTTTGAAAGCCAGGAGGTAGTGGCACACACCTTTAATCCCAGTATTAGGGAGGCAGAGGCAGGTGGATCTCCATAAGTTCGAGGTTAGCCTGGTCTACAGAGCTAGTTCCAAGACAGCCAGGGCT
The DNA here is from genome assembly GCF_037038515.1 of Microtus pennsylvanicus. NCBI lineage: Eukaryota > Metazoa > Chordata > Mammalia > Rodentia > Cricetidae > Microtus > Microtus pennsylvanicus. The sequence goes on along the minus strand of NC_134585.1, from coordinate 94,462,373 downwards.
ACACAGAGAAACGCTGTCTCGAGGGAAAAAAGTTAAAAAACAAACAAGCAAACAAATGTCTTTTGAAAGCCTCCCTAGGAGGTATGTTTTCTCAAAACCTGGACACATAAATGTGTACTGCTATTTGGTATTTGGGTTCTGAATAGACTCAATAGGACTGTTACTTTGTTGATTGAATATAGGTGCTTGAATCTGAGGTGTGACATCATGTAAGTCAGAATCCTACCTAGCATCTTTGGCCGCGATGGTTGGAGCTGCCACTGGCCTGTCAAATTATGAGTCACAGAGGCGAGTATCACTTCTATCTCAGCTTATAGTCGATGGACTCTGCCTTTTCCTTAACTGCAGATTAAGATGGACAATTAGAAGGGCACCAGAAAGATCAAGTCATGAAACATCTGGCTGCAGACGGCTTGTAGTCATTCTGGCCAGTCACTTGAACAGCATGGCGTCGTCGCAGAATGTGACCATGGAAACCAAGACACAGAATTGTAGGAATACTAATGAGAGACTGTAGAAAGCAATTCAGGCTTCCCGGGGAAAGAGGGGTTCGCAATTACTATGCGGATCTGTGCCTGAGAATTTTCCTGGGACCACTGAAACCGCTGAAATGATGCTACTGAATCCCAAAGAGATGTTGTAAGCCGTGTCCAGAGGATAATAACATGATACATAATGCTGTATACAATGAAGATATTTCCCGGATGGACACTTCTACTGTTTTTCAAGCCATCCTGAATGTTTCTTGATAGTGTTTATATTTTTTTTAATAACATTAAGTATCTAAAATTCTCTTGTCAACTTCTTGTTTTTACCCTTGCAGGGTTCTTCTGCGGTAGGCTCTCCTTTGGAATGATATTTTCATGATGAGCCGACAAGGTTATGTGGCGACACCCCCGTATTCTCAGTCCCAGCCTGGAATGGGCCTTTCTCCCCCTCATTATGGACACTATGGGGATCCGGCCCATGTAACTTCTCCACCAGGTAAATTGTTCTTTTCACTTGTATGTGATTATTCGTTCCCTGGGCTCGGAGGCATGGGATAGTCCTAGTTGGTGGGCATTAACGAGAGGGGAGCAAGCAGGCTTTAGTCGCTAACTGGAGCTGTGGGTTGACAGCATCGTTTCAAGAGGCTCTTACAGCAAGATACACGAAGTACATGCTTATCCTCTTAGATCTACTTCTTCAGCCTTGAAGGCTTTCAATGCCGGGCCAGTGTTTTCCACCCTTCGCCTGTTTACTGAGGCATGGCATGCTCACGTTCAGAGCAATTTGGTCTCTTTCCTTGAAGCCTACCTTTTACTAGTATTCCACGTCACATCTGAGCATCACTCAGCACCCAAACTTTCATTATTACAAAACCGAAATACACTGGCTGTGGTGGCGCATGCCTGTAAGGTGAGCACTCAAGAGATTGAGCCAGGAGGGAGGGGAAGGCGTTCAGGACCAACCTTGGCTAGACAGTAAGTTCAAGGCCAGTCTAGGCTATATGGGACCCTGTCTCCAGGAAACAAACAAAAACTCCCAAATCAAAACAGAGGCTTTTATTTATTTTGCCTGTTCCAATCTAGTCAATCTCCCAGGAGTTTATTGTTTGATTTTTTTTAAAAGTTGGTCTTACATGTTTTGAGAGTTTGCATCATGTTTGGGTGTGTACCACCTGACTGTCTCCCACTCTTGTTTTGAGCACTCGGGAACCTATTTCCTCCTCCCGTTCTGTTAGTGGTTTTTGCCCAATCCATCCATCTCTCACTCAGGTGACAAATAATCCTTTAACCCTTAGGCGTCTACCTGTTACTGCCTTTCTCCAGACCATCCACTTTCGAACTGGAAGGATTTTGTATGACACACTTGGCTCGAAACCTTGTATGACTTCCCATTGCATCTCTTATACGTTAAGTTCCTTAGGTCTTCGTTATTTTATCAGTTTCTTCTTTTCGGTTCACTGGCTCTGTCCCCTCATCGTTACTCCGCAGACACCAACCTGTCGCTGGAGTGCTGGTTTATTTACACTAGGCGCCTGGCTAGCCCCCTGCTCTCCCAGGAAGATGGTCATCCGTCCTCCGTGTTGTCTTCATCACCGTCCATCTCAGCCTCCTGCAGATGCTTCCCCAGCTCGCTTATACATCCTTCCCCCTGCTTTGTTTCCTGACACCATGCTGGACGTTAAACCATTTCCCAAACTGCTGTACTAGGTAGAGAGGGTCGAGTGATAGAGCACTTGCCTAGTGTGTACGAGGCTCTGGGTTCCCTTCCCCAGCACCAACTCACAGATACTTTACACACACATTGTATGTGATCTTTTCGCTGGTTTTCTGACAGACAGCCTAACTGGCTTTTTGAAGTATCTGTTCGGTCAGAGTAGCCAGTGCCGAATCTGGCTTTGTGTTTTGCACAGATTACATCTGTCCCGGCACCCGTTGATTGGGCTTTTGTGATTTTTGTGTTAGGTGGTAACAAATCTAACAGACTTTTCGAGTGAGCAAAGTTCTCGTCACAAAACAACAAATACAGTGATCTCAGGCTCAGTCCATATATTACGTACTTATCTCGAGGACAATATGTACAGTCAGCAGTTTGACAGTTACAGTTTGGGAGAGGGCCTCGTAAAGGAAGAGGAGGGCGGCAGGGAAGCACACAGCAGCAGGAGGAAAGTACCAAGCTCTGAGATGGGGTCAGGGCCAAAGCATCTTCTCAGAGAAGTGACCTGAAAGGCCTGGGAGACGTGTCAGTAGGAAGGATGGTGGCTTGCTGGTGTAAACTAGACACTCAGCGTGTGACTCAGGAGGGGTCCTCACAGTGCAAAGTAATGGGGTCATAGCAAATGCGCCACTGGAGTGATTTAAACTGGAAAGGGTCACACTCCAGTACTCAGCGAGAAGGAACTACCCTGGATATTAGGAGGTGTGGAGGAGAAACTAGGAGTAGGTACACTGTGTTGGGGGCAGGGTTTCTAAATCTTAGCATTCTTTACATCTGGCGTGAACAAATTCACATTCTGTCTCTCTTTCCATCTTTCTCTCTCTTATGTGCGTGTGTGCATGCGTGCGTGCGTGCGTGTGTGTGTGTGTGTGTGTGTGTGTGTGTGTGTGTGTGTGTGTGAAAGGGGTGTCCTGTGTACTTAGCAGCATCCATGGTCTATGGCCCATGTCCGCCAGACATCAGTGGTACCTCCCTCTTCCTCAAGGAGTTTTACCAAAACTTTTGTCAAAATGTGCTGGCATTTCCAAGAGTCCTTTGAATGGAAAAAAATTTTCTCTGACTGGAAGCAGAGAGACCCGACATGTTACTGCTGTAGTAGTGGGGTTGGGCCTGGGAGAGTGAAAGTGGCTGCTACTACAAATACAACTTTATATAGGTAACCAGAGTGTTGGGAGCATTGGCCATTAGGACCTTGTTTTTTTGTTTTGTTTTAGATAAAGATTTTTTTTTCTTCCCACAAATGTTCCTTGATTTTTGTTTTCCTTTGCTAGAAATAGGGTCCAATTTAAGGTCTTCTTTTCCATGATGCTGTTTTGATCAGAGTCCCTTTGCTGATAACAGAATCTCTGTAGTGGAAAGGAATTTGTTAAGGGATGTCAGGAAACAAACAGAGAAAGGCCCAAGCCCTAGACTTAGGATCTTATCTGGTCTACAGAGATGCACAACCCACACAGGATAATTATATCAAAAATCACTTCCTTCGAGGCCAGAAGGACAGCTCCTGTGACAGAGCTAGCCCAAGTTCCTCAAAGGTGTATTGCTTTGCATATAAAAAAAGAAAAAGAAGAAAGAAAGAAACTGTAGAGGATCCTGGGAAATAGAGTCTGTGTTTCCAGCTGAGGACCGTATGTGAAGGCAAACCTGGAGGGCACTGATGCTCTTGCCCAGTAACCCAGCCTATAATACCTGCCGCCATGTTAGAGATGGCTGTGGGTTTTGACACTTTCTTCTGGCATGAGCAGTTCTTTCCCCTGCTGTGGTATTCATTTCCTCTTAAAGTTCCTCTCCTGCTCTAGAGAACCCGATCCTCTTTGTGTCTGTTCACTTTTGAAAATGTCAACTGTGTGGCCCATCAAAGACTGTGCCTCTGCAGGTCACCATGATACTGATTTCCCTTTGCCCTGGGGACAGAGTCCAAATGACACACCAGCCTGATTCCAACCAATCTGGATGGTGATTTCTATACTTGCCACCTTACCCCCACACTGTGTCCACCCAACCCTTCGCCAGTCCCTGATGAGGCCATGCTCTCTCAGACCACGGGTCAGGCTCCACTTCTGGCTAGAATCCCATATCCTGTCTGCTGTTTTAAGAAGCCGCTGTCCCGAAGGTGCACCTCAAGCTGTCTTTCCTCATTGATTTTCCCAGGAAGGTTAGGAGTCCCTCTGCCCTTTGTAACTCTTGTCACATGACTGGGTCACTGTTTCTTACTTGGCTATGTCCTCCATAAGCGCTCTTAGTGCATTGGAGGCATGCTAAATGCATGTTGAATGAGTTTGAATCATTGCTGACCTCCAAAAGCATTTTTTTAATGATTGATGAAGCAGGAGGTCCCAGCCCACTATGGGTGGTGCTACCCCTGGATAGGCACTTAAGCTGTCTGAGAAAGCAGGCTGATCAAGCCATGGCGAACATGCCAGTAAACAACCCTCCTCTGTGGCCTCAAAAGAAATTTCAGTTCCTGCCCCCAGCCCTGACTTCCCTCAATGAGAAAGTGTGACCTGAGGGTTGTAAGATGAGTTAAACTTTTTCTTCCCAAAGTTGCTTTTAGTCACGGTGTTTAGCATAGCTATAGAAACACACTAAGACACCTGCTCATTTGAAAGGTAAGGGTTCTGACTCCTGTTTTGACAGTAGTTAATATTCGGGTAATACTGAATTTCTACTTTTGTCTAAAATAACACTTTAAAAATAAAAATGCAGTGTGTTCTTAGTTATATGTATTTTATTAAGCCATAATCGTAAAAAAGTAAAACGAAAAGGAAGTCAGGGCATATGGCCCGGCAGGAGAAGATGGCTTTGAGTATTCCCATACCCCTTGCCTCACCTAGTTCCCAAAGCGTCCTGGAGAGCGGGGAGATTACAGCTGTGACCCAGCCTGAGAAGTCCTGGGTCTGAGAGACAGAGTACCCCGTCTCCTGTCAGTCTTAGTAGCTCAGCGTAGACAAGGCACTCAGACGCAGTCAGTGTGACTGCAAGCCTCGTGGTGTTCTTACATTGCTGAGCATCATCCAAAATTGTAGTGTTGGGAGAACTCTTCTTAATTCACAGGAGGAAAAATGCTACGTGGCGGGAATCATATGTGGGAGCTGAGGAAGCTGGTCTCGTAGATGTTGGGAGTGGGATGGTGGTTTCTAGAAGCTGGGCTAGTGGGAGGAGGATGAGAAAACTTGATTAGTGGGAGCTAAGTTAGACAGAAGCAGTGAGCTCTGGTGTGGTGCAAAGTAGTTTTCAAATAGCTATAGAAAGTGTTCAGTTGCCTTACTATCAAATGATGTGTTTCTGATATATGTATATAACCTGGTGAAAACATCACACAGACTGTGGCTATATCACATGGTATCACACCAATATATACTTTTATCAATTAAAATAATTTATAATTGGATAATAATATCTATCATTTGTCCTATATAGAAAGCTGCAAACAGAACTCTGACTGTAAAGTTAGTCCCTCACTCAGGCTGTGGTGAAGGCCTGGGTTCCCACCTGTTCAGGAGGCTGAGGCGGGAAGACTGAAGTTTAGAGTCTGCCCAGACTGAAGGGCAAAAGGCAGCGGAGGCAATTTAACAAGACCCCAATTTTAAAATGATAAAATATAAAAAAAGGACGGGGCTATAACTTGGGTTATTTACTGGGGCGTGCCTCACACGTGGGGTCTTGGGTTCAATCCTCAGCAGAGACAGTCTTCAGTTCAAGGAATCATGCTAGAAGAGAGGAGGCTTGATAGGCACTGCAGTCTATAGTGTCTCCTAAAGCCTGCTGCTCCGGCATCACGTGTGTTGGGTTATCCAAAGACATTGTGACAGTCTGACGAGGCCTTGCTGGGTGACTGCAGACCATGCAGTCATTCCACGTATGTCTGGGGCTGGGTGTGGGGTAAATGTCCTGGCGGCAGGGATCAGAAAGAAGTCAGCGTGAGTGCGGATACCAGCTGTCAAGGAGAACACACAGGCAGCTTGGAGGTCACAGGGGCACACCCCGGAGGGTAAGACGGAAGCTTCAGGGACTCGGCTGGGGAGAGTAGATTTTACTTTCAGTTTATGAAGATGAAAATTGAGGTCCTCAGAGGAAGCTCCTTGTCCAGGTCTGACAGCTGCTAGTTATGCAAACGCGGCTTGGGGTTCTCCATCACAAAGTCCAGGTGCTCCTCTGCCTTGGTTGCTTTAGAAAAAATGAGAAGGACCTTCAAGTTCTCTGTGTTGGCAAGTTTTATGTCAGCTTGCTACAAGCTAGAGTTATCTGAAGGGAGGGAGCCTCAGTTGAGAAAATGCCTCCAGAAGATCCAGCTGTAGGCAAGGCTATAGGGCATTTTCTACTCAGTGATTGAAGGGGGAGGACCCAACTAATGTGGCTGGTGCCATCCCCAGGCCGGTGGTTTTGGGTTCTATAAGAAAGCCAGTTGGACAAGCTAATAAGCAACGCTCCTTCGCTGCCTCTGCATTAGCTCCTGCCTCCAGGTTCCTGCCCTGTTTGAGTTCCTGTCCTGCCTTCCTTCAGTGATGGACTATGATGTGGAAGTGGAAGCCAAAGAGCCGCTTTCCTTCCCAGTTTACTTCTTCATGGTGTTTCATCACAGCAATAGAAACCCTAATTAAGACATTCTCTGAGGAACCTCTGCAGGAAAGTGGTCACTGCAAGGCTCATCAGACATTGTCTGTGATTCCCACATTCTGGGTCTGATGACTTAAACACTCCCTCACCTGTCTCAGGATGCTGGACTGACAGCCCTCTTCTCCAAAGGCCCTGGCAGGGGCTTGTCTTATATGCATTTAGGATGCTCTACCAGGCTGCTCTCTGATTCTTTGACTTAGTTATCGCCCTCTTATAGATATTTTTGTGAGATCCTGAGTTCTGTTAGGGCACCTCTACCACATGTAGAGTTTATTTCCTTTGGTTAACTTTCAGTTTGGTTAAAAAAAATTTTTTGTTCTTTTAATATTATTATTACTAATTAATAATAGGCACTGTGGAGAGGGTGGCTGAACAAGGTTGGAGGGGCCTTGTGGCCTGTCCTTTGGCCTCCCTCCTTCACTCATTTTGTTATTTACTGTGGAGAGGGTGGCTGAGGGAGGCTGGAAAGACCTTGTGGCCCGCCCTTGGCCTCCCATCTTCACTGGAGTTGTTAATCTTCCTCCTTCCTATTATCTCTCTTTGCACTTCAATGTGCCCATAACTGTCCCCTTCTGTTGCAGGCGTGATGAAGCAGCCATCGGGGCCTTTGGGAGTCCCTGCTCCTTCAGGGCTCTTGCCCCCAGGCCCTTTACCTCCTGGACCCCCACAGTTTGGCCCAAATGGAGCCCATGCCCCGGGCCATCCTCCCCAAAGGTGAGCCAAGTGCATTTCAACCGTCATTTGAATATGCTCTGTATTCTGGAAGTATCTTCTAAACTCGTGTGTTTCTTGGTTGAAAGTTTAATATCTTTGTATGTTCCATATTTAAGAATACATAAAAACTGCTTGTGTCAAAGCTATGTATTTTAGTTTGGGGTTATATTCAGCTATTGTTGGAGGTTTTACTTATTTATTTGAGTCAGGATTTCTCTGTGTAGCTCTGGCTGTCCTGGAACTCACTCTGTAGACCAGGCTGGCCTTGAACTCACAGAAACCTGAGCACTCCCAGAGTGCTGAGATTAAAGACATGTGCCACCACCACCTGGCAATTATTTTTAGAGTTTTGTGTTTATTTCCAGTTCATTCAGACGTCTATAGTCTATATGTCTTTCAAAATATTAGATCGTGCTGAGCATGGTGATACATACCTTTAATCTCAACCCTTGGGAAACAGAAGTAGGCAGATCTCTGTAAGCTTGAGGCCAGCCCGATCTGCAGAGCACGTTCCAGACCAGCTAGGGCTACATAGTGAGATACTGACTCAGAACAGAACAACAAACCATTAAAACTTAGAAATTCTCTTAGATCATTCTCTTCTCCCGAGATGTCCACACACCTGTGTTCATTCCCCGTAAGTGCTTACCAAAAGTCTTAAGGTGAAATCGGATTGAAGCAAGTGGTGTAGTCTGTGGGTTCGATAGAGAAAGCATATTTATGTCAACGAGGGACTTGTTGTAGAAGCAATTCAAAAAAAAATACAGCTTGTATTTATTTGAAATTGATTGAGAAAGAGGAAGTCTGGGGCAGGCATAGGGAAGCCAAAATCTTCCTGAGGTATTGAGAGCCTCTTATCCATAAGGGACTATCACTTGGGGTGGAGCCAGCAGCACACTTCAAGGCTCGGAAATCTCAGTGTTATTTGTCTCACAAGCTGTTGCCACCAACCTTGGAGCTGCTCCAGGGGTGGCCCAGAGGCCCCATTTCCCAGTCCTCCCCCAAGTTGTCAGGTGGAGTGGGGGTGGGGCCTTGAGGTCTGTGCCTTTGAGGAAGGATGCCATTCCTGGTACTGAGAAAACGGGAAATTCTGAAATCATGAGCCAATGCCCTTGCCTTGTGAGTCTGACACTCCTGGATTTTGTTTGTTGTGGTAACTGTGACCAAGAGGTAGCTATGGCATCACAGAGAAGCGTCACACGGGGGACCAAAAAAAAAATTTAATTTGTGAGCGTACCTGTGGTTTGAACACAAAGCAGGGGTTCATCAAAGACCTTGTTGTGATTGGGCCATTAGTCTCCAAAGCATGATGGATGGGCAATGAGGGTGCCCAGTGCTGAGAACCATTGGATGTAGTGGCATATACCTCTATCTAGCAGGAAGATGGAGGCAGAAGGACTGTCGTGAGTTCAAGGCTAGCCGGGGTAATATAGCTCTAGGCCAGCCTGGACTCCAAAGTCAAACTCTGCTTCAGAAATCCAAGTCTTCTATAGCTGTGGATCCTGGACAGTGTATGGCCAATCTGCCAGATAAGGCAGACTCGCCGGTGCATAGTGGTGTGCCTGTTGTGGGGGAAACCGAAAGCTTTCTGACTGGATGTGACATCCTGTCTGCAGGACTTCCCGCCTGATACTGTGAACCTGGTTAAAGCATGCTGCTGGCAAGGTCACTTTAGGGCAGAGTCTACTGCTGTCATTTTGCTAAATGGACATTCTAGAATTTTAGCTAAAGTACTTTCTAGAGTTTTAATATAAATATAACATACATATATTTTTGTTTATATTCATATACAATATTAATATACATTTATGCTTATAGCCATATGCTGGTGCTGCTGTGAATTGGCAGGCCTGCTGTAGAAGCAGCTCAAGAAATACAGCTTGTGCTTGTGTTTGTAGTAAACTGGGAAAGGGGGATTCAGAGGCCCAGGAAAGCCGTAGTCAGAAAAGTCTCCTTTGTAACAGGAATTGATAGCGCAGAGACTCATGACTGAGCAGAGCACTGAGAATAAGTGCCAGTCGAGTGCTCAAGCCGAAATGGGACATCACCCCTTCCCAAGTTCAGCAGTCATGGCGGAGAGGGGATGAGTCAGAGGATGAGGAGCAGGGCTCTGAAGGTGTCTTCTGTATACGATGTCATCAGTGTGACCGTGAACGTACAGACAGGAGCTGTGGAAACCTACACGTGTTTAATACAAAATTAGGTCCGAAACATCCCATTGTGGATCTGGAGCGACCTCGTGATGTCCTACCCTTCCCTGAGGAGCAGCTGGTCGTCAGTGGTTACCAGACGATGCGGGGGATGCCATCTTTTTCAGTGGGGTGGCACTTGGTGAATTGTCCATGCCCTGTAAATAGCCTCTCACCCTTATTCTTCCAGTTGACTGTAATTAAACTTAGTGATTCAAAAACAACAATATCCCTCCCCCCCCCCCAACAAGCCATGAAAGCTGTTGAAATAGGAATTGCATGAGCAGGAATTGGGGAGGAATAAGAGAACATACGGGGAATTCATATTGCCACAATACATTGTAAAAATATATGGAATTGTTAACTGGGAAGTGGTGGCACACACCTTTAATCCTAGCACTCGGGAGGCAGAGCCAGGTGGATTGCTGTGAGTTCGAGGCCAGCCTGGTCTACAAGAGCTAGTTCCAGGACAGGCACCAAAACTACAGAGAAATTCTGTCTTGAAAAACCAAAACCAACCAACCAAACAAACAAACAATATATGAAATTGTCAAAATGGGGGGGCTGGAGAGATGGCTCAGTGGTTAAGAGCATTGCCTGTTTTTCCAAAGGTCCTGAGTTCAATTCCCAGCAACCACATGGTGGCTCACACCCATCTGTAATGAGGTCTGGTGCCCTCTTCTGGCCTGCAGGCATATACAGACACAATATTGTATACATAATAAATAAATAAATAAATAAATAGAAAAAAAGACATTGTCAAAATGGTGTTAAGTTTTAAAATGTATAAGAATAAATAAATAAATATAGAAAAGAAATACTCAGAACCTCAAGGTAGCTTTGGCCCCAGCAGCTGAGTAGCCTGGGCTGTTGATACTGTTCCTTGGCCGTAATTCCTCACTGGAAACAGGAGGAAGTGATCTTCTTAGTTCAGAGGGGAAAGGGAGACGATCCAGGATAGTTCATTACTGTAACCCCCCTCCCTGGTATCTCAGGATTCAGAAAGGAAAGCCAAGGTAGAACCAGTGGCTTTGAGAACAAGATTTGGTCACTGGTATTGGCCCAGCTGGTGGATCTCTTTGATGTGTTGTCTCGTCTGGGAATGACATCATGAGCCCAGTACAGGGCTGGCACCCTGAGGAGTGGAGACATGTTTGCCAGGCATGCCTTCGGAGGTTGTTGGCTGAATAAATTTTTGTCACATGCTCTGTATATGTTCTCCACATGTACAGTGTGATCTACAGGTTCTAAGGAAGCTGGAGACTTCCGGGGGCTTAGTGATGCCATAGCATCTGAATGTTGTCACCTTGAAACACAGTGCTCGTGTGTCTGGGATGCCACTGGTGTTCACAGGTCTGCTCACCGCCAGCACAGAACCCTGGGTAGGGATGCGGTGACTGCACTGGTCAGGTGTTTCCCATAGTACTGATCGTTATTTTAGAGCATTCTCCTACTCAGAGAAGCCTGTTGTGACTCACTGCGCTGATAACCAGCAGCTGCTCGACGATCTACATCACTGCATCTCTTAGTTGCATTTTTTTCTTGATCTCTTTGAGTGTTCTTTTGCTCATCATGGTTCTAGGAATAGCAGGCGGTATGTAACCTACAGCTTACATGTGTAGTGGACACTTCCATCCAGGTTTGTATAGCCTGTGATGTTGACACAGGGGCGAAAAACACCCAGGGACACATTCCTCAGAGTATCCTGTTGTGAAGTGGTGTGTAAGCCACTTAACCTCCGGGTGGTTTTGCTTTCTCAACACCTTTACTACGTGGTTGTGAGGGCTTTGCATGCCGATGACTTCATGCAACACACAATGCTAATCACAGTCCACAGGCTCAGTACATGTCAACAGCTCTCAGCGTCGTTTCATTGGCTCTTGTGTGCCATGTCACTGGATAGAAAGTCCACTTGCTATCTCTGGATTGCTCTCCCTCAGGCTGGTGACTTCAGGAAGTCAGACTCAGAATCTGCTTGGACTCTGATTGCAAGGAAGCACAATTAGGTCTTGTTCTGTCCCCAGCACTTTTTATGTGGTACAACTTGAAAATGGGCCTAAAAGTAGGTTTGGAAGATGAAAAAGTTAGGGGAAAGTCCGATATGCAGGCTGGGTTTCCAGGTTGCCTCTTATCTGCTCCGTGGGACACGTTTCTGTACACACAGGGCAGTGCAAAGGCCAGGGACAGGGTGATCTGGAATGAGTCACACTCTTCTGATGACGGAGGCTCAGAGGAAAATAGATGTGTATAACCCCCCCCCCCTCTCTCCCTCCATTCCTCCTTCTCTTTGCATCTTTCCCTTATGTTTTAAAAAGCTTTTTTAAAATGACGTTTTAATTTACTCTTTGAGACTGTCATGCATGTGTTCACTGTGTTTTGATCATACTCACCCCGTCTTCCTCCCGGACTCCTCCCAGAACCCCACGGACCGTCCCTACTTCATTTGCTTTTTTGTTGTTTAACTCACCGAATCCAGTGAGTGCTGTCACCACGTAAATGTGTGTAGGGCCATCTGCTGGAGTATGGGCAGCTCCTCAGGGCCTACTTCCCTGAGGAAAACAGCTCCTCAGCTAGGGACAGGACCTTGTGATTCTGATTCCATCCCTTTTTGATGATGGAATCACTACTGACTTGATCTTGTACAGGTATTTGCAGCTATTGTGAGTGTGTGCGTGCAATAGTCATGTCTAGAAAGCACTGTTTCCCGGCCGTTCTCCACAATGTTAGGCTCTGACAGGCTCCTGACCTCCTCTCTCACAGTGGTCTCTGAGCGAGTGGGTGGGAGATAAATGTTCTTTTGCGGGCTGAGTACACCATAGTCATTTATTTCCCCACTTTGACCTATTGTGAGTAGTTGTACTTAATCTCTATCCATTGTGAAAGGAAGACTCTCTGATGAGGTCTCAGAGCTGTACTGGCCTGTGGGCATAATGATGAGTATTTAGAGGGCATTTTGATACTCTCTCCATTTAGCAACACAGTAATTGTAGGCTCTGTCCTAAGGCATGTGAGTTCCCTGATCATGATTTCTTGGTCATATTTACAATACTGGGCATGCATGTCCTCCTGTAGAGTGAGCCTTAAATCCAATAGTGCTTGGTTTCCCCCATAACATTCATGCCACTGGTGCATCCATGCATATATCTTGCCATGCTGGCCATTACTATAGTTCACTGGATTGACCGCTGAATAAGACTGTTGATGACTCCCCTCTTCCTAGCAGTCTGCATAGCAGCTTCTAGCACCATGAAAACTAGCCTGAAGAGGGGAAACTTCCAGTTCAGTAGCAACTGGATCTTGCCATGTCCCGTGTCTCAACTATGTTGTATCTTCAGCAAAAGGATCTTACTGTGAAGTTCTGGAGTAATAGCACTGCCAACTATAACAATAGCAATAGCCTGTATTGTTTTGGAGGGGTTATGAGACCACACTGACCAGGAACTCATACCTAAAACTAACCATCAGGTAAATGCAAATTAAACTACCTTGAGACCTCATTTTACCCCAGCTAGAATGCCTAAGGTTAAGAAAACAAATTACAGCAAATCCTGGAGGGCTGTGGCGAAAGGAGAACATTATTCAGTGTTGGTGGGAGTGAAAACTGGTATAGCCACTGTGGAAAGCAGTGTGAAGGTTCTTCAAAAGGCTAGAAATAAATAGCTCTACCACATGATCAGCTATACCACTCTCGGGTGTATATGCAAAGGGCTCTACATCTACTCCAGAGATATTTGCTGATCCATGTGCGTTGATGCTCTAGTCCTAATAGTCAGGAAATGGAAATAACCCAGATCTGTACACATTGATGAATGAGTAATGGAAACACAGAACAGATATAGGATGGAATTTATTTAGCTGTGAAGAAAAAGTGAAATTTTCAGGCCAGTGGATGGAACTGGATATAGTTCTTCTGAGTCTGTTCACCCAGATCTAGAGAGACAAATGCTGCATGTCTCTCTCATATTTGGAGGCCAGCTTTGGGTCTGTAGATATGTGTGTTTAAATCGGAGCACTTGTAGAAGCCAGGAAATTAGAAAGGGTCATCGTGTTTGTGTTGAGGGGAGAATAATGGAGGAGATATGGTCAAACACAGACAGCATGGGACGGATAGGAGAATAATGGGAAGGGGAAGATTTAAGTGGGGAAGTGGATGGGAGGCCAGGCAGAAGAAAGGGTTTAAGGAGAGATGGATAACACCAGTGATCTTTGAAGAAGCCGTATAGAAACCTACTGTCATAATCGCTATGTCATAATTACATATTCTATTGTAAAAGACACCATGACCAAGGCAACTCATACCAAGGGATTTACATGGGGGTTTGCTTACAGTTTAGTTCATTTTCATCATGGCCAGGAGCATGGTGGCACGTGGGCAACCATTGGAACCGTGACTGAGAGTGTTACATCTACAGGGAGAGAGAGGAGGGAGGGAGCGAGAGAGACTTGGCCTGGCATGGGCTTTTGCAACCTCAAAGCCTACCTCCAATGTCATACTTCCTCCAACAAGGCCACACTTACATCAATAATAGTGCCCCTCTCTACAAGCTTATAAGACCAATTATATTCAAACTACCCATACCTAGTTGTTTGTTCTTTTGATCATGGCTGAAGTAGGATGACTGTATTTTTTTCTTTTTTAAAGATTTTTTTTTTTATTATGTATACAGTGTTCTGTCTGTGTGTATGCCTGCATACCATAAGAGGGCATCTCATTATAGAAGGTTGTGAGCCATCATTTGGTTGCTGGGGATTGAACTCAGGACCTCTGGAAGAACAGCCAGTGCTCTTAACCTCTGAACCATTTCTCCAGCCCCAGGACAATTGTCTTATACTTACAAGTACTTCTAAAGCTTTCTGCATAAAATAGGATTAATCTGTTAAAATTTATACTCTAAGATGCCAGTGTTTCCATCAAAAGGGAAAATGACAGCTAGTCAATTCATTGTAATTCATCTGTTTTGGCCAAGAAATAGTGAGTTAGAGAATGAAAAGACCCAGCTTTCCAACTGAATTTACGAGAATCTACTAAGAAATGTTGCAGTGTAAACAGAGGTCGCTGTGAAAATAAGCCGTAGACTTTGTTTGCTTGTTTGTAGTGCTGAGGCCTAAATCCCTGGCCTTGAACACGCTAGGAAAGTGTCCTTCCACCGAGCTATATCCCCATCCTTTCTCTAGTGTTCTTTTTTCTTTCTTTTATGCATATGGGTGGCTGTTTTAGCCATGTGGGTGCTGAGGCTCAAACTTGGGTCCTCTGCAAGAACAACCGATATGTTTAGCCACTGAGCCATCTCTCCAGCCCCTCAGGCCATGTAATCTAGGGAGCCTTAATTTTTAGTCACAACTGAAAGTTAGTAGGAAAAGATTCATAACGCCTGGTACTTATTAGCTTTCTGTGTTGTATCACTGCTCGGGTGGGGCCACTACTCGGCGATAACCATTGCTTAGACCAAAACAGTAATAATAACACACAACAGACAAACACAGTTTCAAACTACGTCATGGGTAAAGTACGATGGGATTTTTCAATGAGAAAAACAGAAAAACACCTACTCCAAACTTACTGCAACATTGACTGCCAAACACCATTTTGTAGGGTGTGCCTTGCCGACTTCAGAGTGTAAGACAGGCCGGATTCTGTTTAGAAATTGGGTCGGAATGATAAGCAGGATGATCACCAACACACAACCACAAAGCACACTGTCCTGTTTTTGTTTTGTTCCATTGGTCAAGTTTTGGGAGTGTGAAGTGGCTGCGTTGGGCTCATCCTTTCATTGGCTTCCAAAGCTGGCCTTGTGTTCGTGTTAGACTTTTCTCTTCCTTGACATAGGAACTGTGAGTGGAGCCGTGGGGCTGTGCTGTGGGTTGCTAAGAGCTCGGATCAAGAGTAAATATTTAATCCACAATATCAGTCATTTTTCCTACCCCCTAGAGAAGGTACTTTTGTTGTTGTTGTTGGAGAATATAATTAACTATTTTGCTTGTCATTTGCTTCCGAAACCCTGGCACACTAACAATCCCTTTTATCTCTTAGGTTTCCAGGTCTCCCACCTGTCAATAATGCGGCACCCTCTTATGCATCAGGCCAGCCCACGCCACCGTCGTCTTACCCAGGCCCTGGGTCCACTTCCTCTGTCACCCAGCTGGGCAGTCAGTTCAACTCCATGCAGATCAACAGCTACGGTAAATGCACACTGTCACTGTTCCTTCAGGGCCCATCTGGTGCTCTTTGTGGTGTGGAAGATGACCCCGGAGACCAAACGTGCTAGACTACCACTGAGCTATGCTCCCATCTTTGTTAGTTCTTCTTCTTGAAGATAGACCTAACTCTGGCTTGACATTAAAATGCTGGCTGGTGCATTTTTGTATAAACCACAGAGATCTGCCTGCCTCTGCCTCTTGAGTGCTGGGATTAAAGACATATGCCACCACTGCCCAGCTGACACCCCAGATTCTTTTTTTAAAGATGTGCTCCACCACTGCCTGATTGACACCCCAGATTCTTTACTTGAAAATATCACACATATAGCCCTGGTCGAGTCTTTTTTTTTCCTCAGAAATGTCACAAGTCAGGGCTCCATCATCTGCTCTGTTCATGTCCTTGCCTTCTAAGCCCCAACAGAACAATCCACTGATCTCTGAGCACTCAAAGGCTTTCTCAACCCAGAGTTCAAATGCTATGACAGTCCTCTAAAAACACGTGGTCAGGTCTGTCACCGCCATGCCCTACAACCTGCTAACAGCTTATGCCTCGGGGTTTCTGTTGCTGTGATAAAACACCATGGCCAAAAGCAACTTGGGGAGGAAAGAGATTTTAGGTTTTTTTTTTCCTCCTTACAGCTTGTAGTCAATCATCCAGAGAAGTCAGAGCAGGAACCTGAGGCAGAACCTGGACAGGGGCCTAGGGTAGAGGCCATGGAGGAGTGCTGTTTACTGGCTGGCTCCTCATGGTTTGCTCAGTCTACTTTCTTACAGAATCCTAGGCGTGGCCCCATCCACAGTGAGCTGGCCTCTTTCGTATCAATCGTCAGTCAAGAAAATGTACCACAGGCCAGTCTGGTGGGGCAGTTTTCTCAATTGAGAGTCCCTGTTTTCAGGGGACTCTAGCTGTGTCAAGTTGACGTAAAATAGCCAGTATTCTCCCTTACTGCTAGTTAGTTGTTAGTATTGATAATAGTCTCCCGGAATCCTTCTGACCTTTTTACTAGTTTCCAAACGGATGTCTTAGGGAGCAGCTTAGCTTCACCTAAGCCTCGACCAGGAGACAGCTTGGGTTTCCAGGGTGAATGGTGAGCCTGTGAGTGGCCCAGACCTCCTCCAGGTTATTTCTACCTGTCTCTGAACTCATATGCTCAAGAGTCAAACTCAGAATTCACATAATGTATTGAAGGCGTAAGTTATCTGAGTGGTGCTTGCTCTAGACAATTTTTTCTTTCATATTATTCTCAAGGCTTTATAGGAGATACCGATTTTTTTTTTTTGATACCGATGTTTTAAAGTAGTTCATGGATCATGTGGTGTTAATAAACTGGAGTTAAAATTTGTGCTGTCAAGAAGCCTCTCGCTGGGGCTGGAGAGATGGCTCAGGGGTTAAGAGCACTTGCTGCTCTTGCAGAGGACCCAAGTTCAGATACCAGCACCCACATGACTGCTCATAACTGCCTATTATTCCAGCTCCTTCTAGCTTCCCCGTGTGTGCGTGCGCACTCGCGCGCGTGCACACACACAAATGCTAATTTTTTTTAAAAAGAAATTTCTTACCCAAAGTAGAGATGTTGCTTTTATACTCTTATAGATTTTTTTATTTCTTAAAAAATGCCCCCAAGTAATATTTTTATTACTTTCTGAAGGAAGATTTTAATTCGTGGCCTTGATATATACCTAAATATATAATGCATAAGTGTATGGAAAACAAATGTCTGCCATGTGCTTTGTGGGCATGAGAACTGTGGAACGTGGCACTGAGGCATGGTCTTCTCTCTTCCACAGGTGTGGGCATGACTTCCCAGAGCCAGGGTCCCCCTGGCCCTCAGCCAGCAGCCTCCTTCCAGGGGCCTCCACAACCCCCACAGCCATCAATTTTGCAGCCAGGACCTCAGGTTCCACCACCGCCCCCCACCGCTCTGAATGGCCCTGGGGCCTCTCCTATGCCTCCACCAACTCACAGGCAGGATGGACTTCCTGGGTCTACTCCTCTGAATGCCCAGTACCAGCCGTTACCTCCAGCAGGCCAGACCCTGGGTGGTGCTGGCTACCCTCCACAGCAAGGTAAGGTGGGCAGGGGGAGGCCAAGGTGTGGGTTACCTGGGGGTGTCCTGAGCTGGAGATCAGGTTTGTTTCTGTGTCAACTGTGAAGGGACAGTAGCCTCTGGATAGTGACAGAAGAGATAGTTAAAGAGGGAGTTAGGAACTCACTTTTAATTTCCTGCTGCATCCAGCAAGATGAACTTGGTGGCATGCTTGATTCAGCTTGATTCAACAGTATAATATCGTCAGTGAGTCTTACACCTGGGCTTGAAGATTGTCACTTCTTCTTTTCTTTTCTTTCTTTATTTTTTTTTTAAGCAACCAACTATGGACCACAGATGGGAGGTGCACAGATGCCTTACCCAGGGGCCTTCCCTGCAGGTCCTGCACAGATGGCAGGACCACCACCACAGCTCCAGAGGAAGCTGGATCCTGACTCCATCCCCAGTCCTGTAAGTGGTCCTTCCTCTCCCACGCAGAAGTATATATATATATATATATATATATATATATATATATATATATATATATATAATTGATATTTATTGAGCTCTACATTTTTTTCTGCTCCCCACCCTGCCTCTCCTCTGCCCCCCTCAACCCTTTCCCAAGGTGTCCATGCTCCCAATTTACTCAGATCTTGTCTTTTTCTACTTCCCATGTAGATTAGATCTATGTAAGTCTCTCTTAGTGTCCTCATTGTTGTCTAAGTTCTCTGGGATTGTGGTTTGTAGGCTGGCTTTCTTTGCTTTACGTTTAAAAACCACCTATTAGTGAGTACATGTGATAATTTTCTTTCTGTGTCTGTGTTACCTCACTCAAAATAATGTTTTCTAGCTCCATCCATTTTCCTACAAATATCAAGCTGTCGTTATTATTTTTTTCTGCTGTGTAGTACTCCATTGTGTAAATGTACCACATTTTCCTTATCCATTCTTCGGTCGAGGGGCATTTAGGTTGTTTCCAGGTTCTGGCTATGACAAACAAAGCTGCTTTGAGCATAGTTGAGCACATGTCCTTCCCAAACAGAAGCTTTACTAGCACTGGGTCCTCCAGGACCTATAGAGGTCTGGGACACTGGCCACCCGAGGAGGTGTGCTCAGGTTCGGAGCATGTTGAAGGCTCAGAGGGAGGACTCTGCCTTCTGGATCAGGGGCACTGTAAGTCACATTGAAAAGGGGACAGATACAGCGAGGTGTGAAGACTTTGGCTATTTTTGTAATTCTATAAACTTGAAGATTGGTGATAAAGTGTCCAGTGTCTATAACAAACCTCCCAATGCACAGAGTCTAACATCAGCTGCTCTCAGTGCCTTTGTTATTACGTTTATGACATAACTTTTCTTGAATAGGAAAGATCTGCACAGAGGCTTTGCTCCCCGTCAGGCGCAGTTTTGGAAGGTTCCGAAACTTTAGGTGATGGGACCTGACTAGAGGAATTCAGTCTTTGGGGGCAGTTTGTTCTTGGCCTGTGGCAGTTTGAAGGGAAATGTCTCCTATATGATTTTGTGTTTGACTGCTTAGTCATGGCTGCTGGCACTGTTTGGGAGGTGAGAAGGTATGGCCTTCCTGGGGGAAGTGTGTCACAGGGGGTGGGCTCTGTGAGCTGGAGTCCTTTCCCACCGCCTGTTTGCTCTCTCTGCCTCACGCTTGTGGTTCAGGGTGTGAGCGAGCGCTCAGCCTCCTGTTCCTACCCCTGTGCTGGCCGCAGTCTGCCCCGATTTTCCTGCTGTTTGGAAATCTAACCCTCTGGAATCGTAAGCCAAAATAAACTCATAGTTCTATCAGTTGCCTTGGCCGTGATGTTTTATTACAGCACAGAAAAGGAATTAGTATGTGGTCCCTCTCTGCCATGCTCTCTGCTCGCTGTCTGCTGTGAGGTGTGCAAACACAGACACATGAACAGCGCCTACGTGCTGCATGTTCCTCCACCATGAGGTTCTGCGCAAATACGTGGGGCCCAGCAGCCATGGGCCGAATAAATCTTTCCTCCTTTACGTTGTTTATGCCAGTGACAAAATGTCTTTAACGAAAACAAAAATATTTGGTTATTTGGGTTAAAAATGTGTTTATAGTGAGCTTATTCTGACTCTGTATGTGATTTCAGATACCCGACCCCCAACTTTCCTTCTGACCAAGTCTCTTCCTGTTAGAATCACAGGTGCCTTTAGTATCCTTGGGGATGAGCCTCCCTGTTTCCTACCTTCCCTTAATTGTCTGGGTCTCACTGCTGACCCTGTCATCAGCAAACACTGCCGACTTTTGGAAGGGTGAAAGCCTTCTTTCCACCCAGTGCTTCCTGCCTTTGTAGCTTGTTCCCTGGAAAGCTGCAGGGCCCACTCTCCCCACCGACGCTTTCACACCTGGCAGTGCCCCTTGACTTACACCTTCATCTCTTAACCCTGTGTTTCCATTTGCATGTGAATGGGTATGCACCCTTGTGTTTGGGCCTTTGTATTGGGGTGTTGTATGCCTGTGTGTGTTTGTGGATGTGCATGTCTCTGTGTGCATATGTTTATATGTGTTGTATGCAGGTGTTTATGTATATATGTATATCTTTGTGTGTGCATGTGTTTATGTTTGTACATGTGTGTGTTCATGCTGAATATGTATGTGAGTTAGTGGTTTTGCAGGCCTATGTGTATGTATGTGTGTGTTTATAAATGTTTGTATCTATATAAATGTATTTGTTTTTTCCATGAAGGTGTCAATTGTGTGTTTGTATATACTGTGTGCTTGTGTCTGTGGATTTGTGTGTATGGGGCGTTGTATGTATATGTGTATGTATGTATGGTGTGTGTATACATACATATGTGTATGTGTGTATGTGTGTTATTTGTATGTGTGCATATGTATGTGTGTATGTATTTAAATGTGGGTGTGTATATGTTTGTGTGTGTTTGTATATATGTGTATTTGTCTGCATTTATGTGTGTGTTATGTGCATATATGTATGTATATATGTGTGGTATGTTTGTAGGTTTGTGTGTGTGTGTGTTTGTAGGTGTGGGTTTTTGTTATTGCCCCAGTGTTAGAGTTCCCCAAGGCTTACTCTTTGGAATGACCTTTCCTTCATGGTCTCTAGGTCAGCATTATTCAAAGTACACCCTCAAGCATGTGCGACCGATAGTAGCCAAGAGCATCTTAGGAATTCTTGTCCTAGGGCCTGCTCCATTCACCCTGTTGGTGACTCCTGACTCCAGCTGCCCTCTATACATGTTCCTAGATGGCTCTCACCCGATCTCTTCTTGTCCTGCACCTCCGCTTTAGTTATTCCAGCTCTTCAAACATGCCTTGTGTGCCTCAACTTGACTGTGACATTTCCACTGCCCGTATTTAGGCTCCTTTCCTAGGCGTGTGCCAGCCCAACTCGTATGTTCTTTTTTTTTCATGCCTTCGCCGTCCGTCCGTGTCTCTACACGTCCACAGCATCCAGCTGCCCGGCAGAGGGCACACTGTTGGTGTAGTGATTTATTGACCACCATTCTCCAGACTCAAACGTCTGCTCCATGGGGCAAGGATCTAGTGGGTTCGCTGCTGTCTCTAGCACATACACAGAGCCTGCTGCTCAGTGTGCTGGTGAAGGGGTGGATAAGCCTTAATGAGAAGAAGCAGCAGATGCCACGGCTCGTTGTGAATCTTGAAAGTGTCCTATGTGCAAGTCAGCCCCATGTTGTTTATCTTGAGGTAATTGACATAGTGATGAAGCTGGAGTTTGTTTGTTTTCCTCTGACCAAAACGACATACTGTTCTAATGAAATAAACTCTTTCTTTCTGAAGGAAAGAGTCCGTCCTCCAGTCCCGAGTGAGGTACTTAATACCACCCTGTGACTGGTGGTCTTAGCCACATGGTGAAGGGACGGAAGCAGCATTACCAAAGCTCTTCCTCGCCCTCTCCTGCATCCAGAGGAGGATTGTTCAGAGGCGTGTCCTTCCTCTTCTCCTTCCACTGCCCACAAGTCAGACGTCGCTGCCTCGAGCATCTCTGCTAATGCGGCCACACACCTTCACTCACGTCTCCTCCTGGGCATTCCTCCCTAAAGCATAGCCTCCTTTGATTCTTTTCCTGGGGATGTTTTATGATTTCACAACATTCATGCCGATGATTCCAGTGACACTTCTGAAGGGAAGGAGATCGTGTTTTCTGCGAGAGCGCTGACATGGTCACACGCCACTGTGCTAGGTCTCGGTGCATGGGTGCCGGTTGCTGCCTGTCACTGTTGGTGGTTTTGCTTATTGTTTCATTTCTGATGCTGTTTCTTAAGAGTCTGTGTCTGGGTAAATCAAAAGCTATTTTTAGCAATGGCTAGAACTGCTTGATGTCGTCTTCCTCTTTTCTGTGTCTTGTTCTGACAAGATGTGGGTTTTTAATTAATAATGACTAATTATAACATTGTTTCTTTGGGGATTGGGCTTTGAGAGTTGTAAATGGATAATTTAAATGAGATTTTTCTGGAAATATGGTCTCTTGATCGGTGACTGTGTAAGTTCAGCGTACTCGGCACATGGCTGCATCGTGACAGCGTTCACCTTAGACTGTGTTGGTTGGAATGATTGTGCTAAATGTTAGCATTTAATAGTGGAGAAGCGACTTCCCTTTAGAGTAACCCGATTAGCTTTGTGGTTAAATGCAGAGTACAATCACAGTGCTCCGATGCTTCTGTGCCCTCCTTTCCCAGCGTAGCATCTTGTCTGTGTCTTGCTGTGGTAGTGGTGTTGGGAACACATCCTACATCTTTATAAGTCCTCAGTCTCCGAGGGAGCCAGAAGGCAGACAGAAGCAGGTTTAAATTCAGGCTAGGTTCGTTGCCAATATTCTTGGAGCCTGTGATGCCAGCACCATCTGCACTGGTGAGACTGGAGCCCCAGAGAACACTTCAGAGTTGGTTCACAGTCAGCATTATCAGTAACAGCGGGAAACTGTATCATTTTTTCCAGCCTAGACACTTCCTGTTGCTGTCTTCTTGTGCTTGTCTTTGGTTTTAGCCTCTGTTTGTTGCTTTCTTTCGCCACTCCCCCTCCAAGAACGTGAGGGACCAGAGTGGAAAAGGAGGAAACAGAGGAAGATAGTCCCTAGACTTTCTTCCTGTTTCCCTAACTTCATTCCACTCAGTTTTGCTTACAATTTAACCCGAGACAGTTAGAATGAAAAGAAAAAAAAAAACAACTAAAGCTCTGTAGTCTTCAACAACAAATATTATTAGTAGAAAAATATGTTTCTATGTTAGATGGCAGCATTTGGGCACCTTCACACCTTATGGTTTCTAAATAAAAGACACTCCCACCCCAAAATATTTTCTGTAGGGAAACTGAGGAAGAAGACGGATTCTGAGTAGAACATAGGTGGCTTTAGCTCAGATAGTGAACACCATTTCTTCTGTATTCAAGGATTTTTTTTTGAGACAGGGTTTTTTTTTTCTTTCTTTCTTTCTTTTTTCTTTTTTAAAATCCAAATTCCCACTCCCTCCCCTCCTCCCATTTCCTCCACACACCCTTCCACTCCACCTCCCTCTAATCCTAAGACAGGGTAAGGCACTTTGCTTTGTGGAAAGTCCAAGGCCTTCCCTACTATCTAGGCTGAGCAACGTATACACATACAAAGAGAATAGGATCCCCCAAAGAGCCAGTACATGCAGTAGAGACAAATCCCAGTGCCACTGCCAGTGGCCCCTCAGTCTGCCCCAGCCATACAACTGTCAGCCACATTCAGAGGGACCAGTTTGGTCCTATGCTTGTTCCTTCCCAGTCTAGCTGGAGTTGATGAGCTTCCATTAGCTCAGGTAAACTGTTTCAGTGGGTGTCCCCATCATGGTCTTGACCTCTTTGCTCATATTTATCCGTGTAGCTTTAGAGCCTGTCCTGGAACTAGCTCTGTAGACCAGGCTGGCCTCGAACTCACAGAGATCTGACTGCCTCTTCCTCCTGAGTGCTGGGATTAAAGGTGTGCGCTACCACCACCTGGCTGTATTTAATGATTTTTAGAGTTTTCTTTTGATACAAAAGTATTTTTGTTAAACAAGGTTTCAAGATTCCTTTTTTCCTTCTAAAGAATTTTTCAAATGCCCATCTATGGTTATAATAAATAAGATAAAGTATAGTAAATAAAAATAAGGGTCTCTGAAAGGTCAGGGTTTGAGCCAAGAGTATTACAGAATAGGATTTGGAAATTTGATAACGGTATAAAATTGTGAAAGTAAATGAAGATGAAATGAAGGTATGGTGGATTGATTTGTCTGCAAAGAAATGAAAGGGTTTTTAAAAGATGCCCCTCTCTTTTTTTCTGTTTCCCTTTCCCCTTCTCTCTCTGTCTCCAACCCTCTTTTTCGCTCTCTTTTTCCTCTTTCTCTGGAAAGGGAGAGGAGAGGAAGAGGGAGCAGGAACCACCACTGTCCCCCTTAAATGAGTGTCAGGAAGACTTGTAACTTAGTGTAATTCACTCTTCACATCTTGTTTGTCAGATTCAAGTGATCGAGAGTGACAGGACCACCAGAGGCGGACAGGTCTACACTACCAACACCAGAGGCCAGGTGCCTCCGCTGGTCACCACGGACTGTGTGATTCAAGACCAAGGTACTTCTTTTCAGTGACTTTATTATTATTATTATTATTAATTACTATGGTTTTAAATTTTCTCACTGGTTTCAAAACAGATACCCTGACTCCACTCATAACCCCCTTATAGCTGAGAATAGACCAATTTTCTATTAGTTGCTCAAGAACCCAAAGGTACTGCCAACAGTTATATTCTCTGATGTAGCAGTCTGCAGAACTTTGAGTGATGCATAAGAAAATTTTAAATTTTGGTTTATGGTTTAAGGTACTCCATCCCCTACTTGGGTTGGATTTGCGCACCCTGCTGGGCATTGTGAGGAGAACAGAGAGGCTAAGCTCTGTGAGTCAGCTCACCCGCTGTAGCCTGGGGATACTGTTTTCAGCTGGTCTCTTAACATTCTGGTTCTTGGTTCCCTGCCTCTACGCCAGAGTAAGGGGACTGTGAGCTCCGCCCCTCCCGATGCAGCCCATGCCTGCTCTCATTTTAATCTGCCTGTCAAGCCCCATGCAATTCTTTTCCTGTGGTTCCTGGCAAGTCAAAATGTGACGGATGGGCTTAGAGCTGCAGTTCAGCGGTAGAGCTGTGCCCGGCTTTGATCCTCAGCACCAACATCAAAGCCAAGAGTGGCTCGGTGAAGTCAGAATACCGCGCTTTAATGGCTGTGTGCTCTGTGTACTCTTGCCTGGGCGTATGACGTCACCCCTTAGCTCAATATTGTGGAGTCATCTGTAACCCAGTCACCTTCTCATATTCTCGTTAGACATTGATATTAAACTGAGTCATGATCAGTTTTGAATGATTTGCCTTGTTCTTATTATTTACATAATCATCAGATGTACACAGTGAGTTCACGTTTGTAAAGCGTTAGGATGTATTGTGTGATAGTTTTTTTCTACTCTCGTGGATAGACAGGTGCGGCCGTTTCAATCCAGACCCTTAATTCTGCATGAACTTTTTTGTATATTCTTTAGTTTCATTTAATAGCTTAAGTATTGAGGTATTGGAACCCCTTTGAGACCTCTTTGGGGTCTCTGTCTGAATTACTGAACCGAGTAGTCACATTGGTGAAGCAGCACCATCAGGTATAGGTGGCCATATGCCCTTTCCTTGATGGACCTTCCTCATTTCAGAGCTAGGGCCCTGAGTTCTTTTTTTTAAATCCTTCCTCAGTCTTTTAAAAAATGTTTTTTGCTCTCTCTCTTTCTCTTTTCTGTACATGATCATGCATGGATATGCATATGTGTGCATATGCATGTGTATATGCATGTGTGTATGTATATGCATGCATGTGCATGTGTATATGCATATTTTGTGTATTCACATGTGTTTTTGCATGTGCATATATGTGTGTGCATGTATATTGTATATATGCATGTGTATGTATATATGCTCATGTATGTGTATATACATATGCATTGTTTATACATACATATATTTATGTTGCAGGACCCTGGACTTAGTCCTTGATCATCTTCTCTTTGGCCATGGTTGTTGCTGTAGTGGTTTAGCCTACTTCTATGTCCTGTCTCTGTTCAGAGCTCCTAAAGGGACACAGCTAGTCTGGACTCCAACTCCCATCTAACCATGTTCTCAGACTTGCTCTGTGACTGACTGCTTAATCTATTTTCCAAACTGGACATGTTCTAACCCAATTCTGATATCTGTCCACTCATCCCTTAAAAACTGGTTCCTTCCTTATTCCTTGCAGCCTCTCAGTTTTCAGTGATGGCAATTTCAACTTCTTGTTGATCCTCAGACTCACATCTGTATACCGCATACATTATTCCTGCAAACGTTCATGCCATTAGATTGACACATGCCCAGAATCTTTCTGTCACCCCTTGCTCTGTTGCTAGGGGGCTGGTCTGGGCCACTACTTCTTCTCACACGGCCCCGGCAGCAGCCTCTTCCTGAGCTTTCCTGGCTTTGCTCCTCCTGTTGCAGCCCTTCTCCACCTCACAGCCAGGAGACTAAGTCAGGTCACGACACCCCTCTACCCAGCCCCGGCAGTGATGCTCCATTTCATTTGTACAGCCTTGAGGGCTTCTGAGCTTTGAGTGTACAGCATCCGACTCTGTTCTTCCTCTGAGCTCAGCCTCAGTTGCTAGGCCCCAAGAAGATCCAATCTAAACAGCTCCTGTTCTCTGGTAGGCTTCCTGTGTAAGTCTATCTGTGAATTCCTTGTCTCCATCGAATCTTTACTCAAATGTTATCTTTTTATTGAGGCTAATCCTGCAAGTATTTAAAATTTCAATCAGCCCCTTACTCTCTGATACTCCTTAACCAAAGAGGCTTCATTTTTTTATAGCTGCTAATCACATTCTAATGTCCTAGATAGTAGACTCATTCTTTGCGTTTCTATTATTTATGATCTGTTAAAAAAAAATAGCTCTGTAGTACACAGGAAGGCTTAGGACAATGTCTAAAATGAAGTGGACAGTCAATAAACATCATATTTGATTATCTTCTCTGGTCCTAATAGATTATACTTCTAAATATTTTAGATCATTAGCTTGGGTCTGCAATACTAGTTCCCCAGGAGGATGGAACAAGAGGATTTCAAGTTCAAGATTCATCTCGCCTACAGTAAATTCAAGGCCAGCCTGGGAAATTTCATAATACTGTGTCAAAAATAAAACTAAAAAAAATTGGGGTGTATATAACTCATCAATCGAATGCTTGCCTAGCATGTGAGGCCCTACGTTCTATCTCCAGTGCCAGTGAAAGGAAATTAAAACCTAGAATAGTGCCCAAAATGTAGTGACAGTCAATAAATCTTTTATTTCTATTAATTCTTTGAAAACTTCATACATGCATACAATGTATTTTGATCATGTTTGTCCCTTTCTCTCCTTAGATCCATCCCCACCTCTGCAACCCCTCCCATATTCCTGCCCTTAAAAAAAAAGTAAACAACATAGTCCAATTTGTGCCGCTGTCATGGGTATAGGGCCACCCCCTGGAGTGTGATAGACCTAGGCCTACCAAGGGCTGCACCCTTAAAGAAAACTGACTCTCCCTTCCCCACAAGCCGCTGGGATTTAGGGTTTGTTTGGCTAACACTCCCATGCAGTCCATCATTGAGGGAATCCAAAGCAGAGTTGGCACCTAGAGGCAGGAACTGAAGTGGAGACTGTGGGGAGCTGGCTTTCTCCTTATGCTTGCTCAGTTTGCTGTGTTACCACCACTCAGGACGACCTGCCCACATTAATTGACAGTCAAGAAAATGCCCTATCACCTGGCCTATAGGCAGTCTGATGGAAGCATTTCTCAATTGAGATTCTTCTTCCCAGGAAACTCTAATTTAAGTCAAACTGAACAACAACAGAAATGACCAGGGCACTCACTCCCCACCAGGGGTAAATTTCTCGTTCCCTGGATTCTAACAGGTACCCCGGAGTTAAGCAAATAACCTAAAGATTCAACACTAGGATCCATATATGAGTGAGAACATGTGTCGTTTGTTTCCATGGATCTGGGTTACCTCCCTCAGTATGTTTTCCAGTTGTGTTATATCCATTTGTCTGCAAATTTTATAATTTAATTTTTTATGGCTGAATGAAATTGCGTTGTCGAGGGATCACATTTTCATTATCCATTCATCTGTTGCTGGCCCATTAAGCTGTGTCTTTGTCTAGCTCTTGTGAAGAGAGCAGATATGAACATGGATCTTGCATCTTTGCAGGAGAATATAGTCTTTGGGTATCCACCCGGGAGTGGGATAGCTGGGTCAAGGAACAGTCACACTGATATCCAGAGCAGCTGTGCCAACTTGAACTCCCACCAACAGTGCCCAAGGGCTCCCCACATCCTCAGCGGAATTTGTGGTTGCATGTTTTCTCGATCTTAGCCAATCTGACCGAATTAAGATGAGGCCTCAAATTAGTTTTAATTTGCATTTTTCCTGTTGGCTAAAGTTGGTGAATACTTGTCAAAATATTTCTCAGACATTTGTATTTCTTCTTGTGAGAAATCTCTATTCCGTTCCTTAGCCCACTTTTAAATTCAGTGGTTTGTTTCCTTGGTGTAGTTTTCGAAGTTCTTGTATATTATAGACACTAATCCTCTGTCAGATGTGTAGCCGGCAAAGCTCTCCCATTCTGTAGGCTGCTTCCTCTTCAGTTGACCAGCAGCTTCCTTCACTCTACAGAACTTTTTAATTCCATGACTACACACTTGTTGATCATGGTCCTGTTTCCTAGGTGACTGGCATTCTGTTCAGAAAGTCCTTACCTGAGCCTAAATCCTGAAGTGCACTCATTCTTTGTTCTGGAGTTCCAGAGTTTTGGGCCTAATGTTGAGACCTTTGATCCATTGAAAATTGATTTGAATTTAGGTGAAAAAGCAAGATCCTTCTACATGTAGATATTCAGTTTGCTTGACACAATTTGTCAATGATGATATGTTTTTTAAAAAAAGTTAAATTGTTCTAATGATTAAACTGTTCTTCATGCCATGGGCGTTATTTTACTTCTCCTTTGTGCCGTACAATAAAAGTATGTGGTCAAGAAGTCTAATGTATATTAAAAAGTGATTAGGATGACTTTAAAAGTAGCATTTCTATTACAAGTAGAATTTTAATTTACAAATTCCATTTACAAACTTAGGGAAAAAATGTAGACAGTTGCAGCTATATTTGACAAAGTCTCCTTTGGTAGTATAAAAGATTGTCCAGATATGCATGTGCCTATGGCAGATGTGTTGGTAGACATGGGAACAAAAAAGTGATTGTTGGGCTGGAGAGGTGACTCAGCAGTTAAGAGCAGTTTTGTTCTTCCAGAGGACCAAAGTTCAGTCCCTAGCACCCATGTTAGGCTGCTCACAGCAGCCTGTAACTCACGCTCCTGGATATCTAGTGCCCTCTTCTGGCCTCCATGGGCACCTGCACAAGTGCTCACCCAACCTCCTAAGGCTTCCCCATCAGACAGACACTACCATAAATCAACTGAAAATAAATCTGAGTAAAAAAGAACGGCTGTGGGCCTAAAGCTTCATTCTCTCACGCCTTATGTCTCTTTGTTTCATATCTTCCGTTAACTCTAAACCCTCTCCAGTCTATATTTGGGCTGCATTAAAGCCCAGCTTATTGAAAATAGTGATAGTAATAAAACACTTCTTTCATATCTCTCTAGTAAAATTCAGCATGTCTCATTATGTCCTCGGAATGTAGACTGCAGAATTCTGCAATACTCCACATTTTTAGAAACGGAGAATTTATAGATAAGAATGAATTGTTTGGATGTACTCTTGTTTGGGTAACCGAGTTTTGTCTGTGTGTGACTTTGGATGATTCAGGCCACTCGAGCCCCCGGTACATTCGCTGCACCACGTACTGCTTCCCGTGCACAGCAGACATGGCTAAGCAAGCTCAGATCCCACTAGCTGCTGTCATCAAGCCCTTCGCTGACATTCCAGCAAATGAGGTAAGAAGGACTTCGTAAAGTGATTCAGTAGTTCACCTACTCCAAGTTTGTCTCATCAGCTTCTCACATTATTCCATACTCCAGGAAACTGGAGCAAACATATACAATTCAGAAACAACTAGTCATTCAATTCGTTTGTAAACCAGAATCTCATAAGCCTCATTAGTTAGTGCCCTGGGTACTAATCCCAATGGTCTGAGTAATGTTTTGACCCACTGTAGTAGGGCACACAAGAGTGCTGTCTAGGATAATGTTGTGTAGTGACAGACCATGTGACTAGTGGAGAGACCTTATGTTTATTTCGGGGTCCAGTCATTGAGGTG
Organism: Microtus pennsylvanicus; assembly: GCF_037038515.1. NCBI lineage: Eukaryota > Metazoa > Chordata > Mammalia > Rodentia > Cricetidae > Microtus > Microtus pennsylvanicus. The sequence continues at coordinate 94,432,112 of NC_134585.1, read as the reverse complement.
TTTTGTTGGGAGGAGAAGTCCTTGACCTTAGTACATCTGCTTTAATAATTATTGTGCCAAAATTTTCATAAACTAAATATTAAAAACACAAGGTAAATCAATCTATGTGTATTTTCTTGTAGGGAAAATACCCAAGATATAATTATGTCGTAAAAACAATTAGATTCATATTTAAGATCTGTGATTATAGGTTGCTGTTAGTATTGATCAAGAATTCTGTTGCTGAAGTATTTGAACAAGATATCCAGACTGACGTAATTCTATCCCTCACTGCAGCATTCTTTTTAGAGTGGTCCTTAGGGACGGCTCCTCAAATGTACAGGGAGAGCTGGTCTACAGCAGAGAAAGTCCTCAGTGAGTCTGTGTCATGAACAGTCACAGGTGTGCAGCCCGTGTGCTGAGTCCCCACTCCCCTCTACCAGGACCCTCAGTCTTAGGTCTAGGGATCCTTAGAGGAGGCTGATCTACTCTAAGTAGCAGCATCTAAGGAAAAGGGGACGGTCCTCTGTTGGAGAGAACAGATTTGTTGCCTTTCTAAGGATGTGGAGGATGGGAGGGAAAGAAGAAAGACAGCACCCATGCATACGGTGGTCTTCGTATGCTGCAGGGTCTCTTCTCTTGAGAAAGACCCGAACTGGGTGGAGTGGCTCAGGGGAGGCCTGGAACTGGTCTTCGCACCCTGGAAAACACACATCCACGTTCAATGTCAGCTCAGGAAGCCCCTTCGGCAATTGCGGTTCCTTCTAGCTCAGGTTCAAAGATGTTATACAAGGCTTTAAAACTTAAAAAAAATTCTTTTATGTTTATGAGTGTTTGACCTGGGTGTAAGTACTCATGGAGGTCACAAGAGGGTATTGGATCTCCCACGATAAAAGTTATAGATGGTTGTGTGGTGCTGTCAGTGCTGGGAATGGAACCCTGTTTCTGCAAGAGCAGTCAGTGCTCTTAACCATTGAGTCCTCTCCCCAGCCCCATCAAGACTCTGTTTTAAAAAATTAAAATACTTAAGAAGGATAATATAGGCCAACATGTATTGATAAAGAGATCCTGTGGTGTATAACATATGTAGCTTAAATAATATGTGCTGTAACTATTGCCAATGTTTTATTGAAGAGAGAAAAGGGAAAGGAGGAATGTTTGTATTATAATGTCAAAAATTTTAAATGCTCAATGTACAGAAAATTTAAAGTAATTTTATGTCATCATCTAAATACTATCAGTGTTTGTTATTTTGTCACCTAGCTACATTTTTCTTTTGTTTTTTTTTTTGGAAGCAAAGTTACTTGTGAATGTCAATATACTTCACTTGTGCACACATTAGTAACTATTGCCCAATATCTGCTTGCTGAGAATTACTTACAGAATTCAATTGTGATAAGTATGTACATCCTTTTGTGGTCTGGCAGTCAAACCCAAGGCCTCATGTTCAAGAGATGCATGCCTTAAAGTTGCTACTGATTACATTTGAACTAATCTATATACCTGTGTAACTTTGATTGATTACATTTGAACTAATCTATATACCTGTGTAACACTGATTGATTACATTTGAACTAATCTATATACCTGTGTAACTTTGATGCCTATCAAAGTCTAAACTATCACAGTGACTCTGGAGAAGTAGCCCATGCTCCTGAGCGGTTCCCACCCTTCACACAGCCTCCTTTTCTTTGGTGCCCACTGTTCTGATTTGTTTCTTGGCAGATTTGTATTACTTTTCTAGTGCCTTATATGGCTAAAATTACAGAGGATAGAAAAATCTCCCATGAAAGTCAGTCTCTCTCTCTCTCTCTCTCTCTCTCTCTCTCTCTCTCTCTCTCTCTCTCTCTCTCTCTCTCCCCCTCTCTCTCTTCCCACAGACGTTCGTGGATCAATGGCTTTTCTTTGCACGTATGAGTGGTAGTTCATTGCACAGGCATGCCAGTTTGCTTACACAGTGTTTCATAGATGCACAGACTTTTCCTAACTCATTAGTATAACGGCTGTGAACATGCTGTACAAGTTTCCCATGGGCATATGCTCATTTTCTTAAGCTAATATCCACAAATACTTTGAATCCTCTTAAGGATTTTAAGTGGTTTTATAAGAAATTCACAGACCGTTTTCTGGAGTGGTTGCCTCATTTTGCTCACTTTGCACTAGCACGCCAGCTCCTCCACATCGTCCCCAGGATCCCGTGATGTCCTCACTTTAATCTTAGAAACCACGATGGGTATGTGGTAGAATCTATGACATTTTTTTTTATTTCCAGTTTGGTGATTTAAACAAAATTTAATTTCAAAATGGCACACTGACTAGTATGCTATTCATATACAAATGATTCACATGAATAAATGTCAATATTTGTGATCTTATGATTTTTTTTAGAGAATTAACACATCCTAGGTATATGTAATTTCTCCTTTACTGAGACCCACTCCTCTTTCCCCGCTTCTTCACTTACTGTTTATTCTCACCTTATGACCATAGGTAGTACTATTCTTCACTTGGCTGAGCTGATGACATTTGAATAATAAATGTGAACATTCACAGTAGATAATCGGTCCCTTCCCATGCTTCTCGCTCACCACCTTTTGTCAAACATCCTTACCCATTCTTTGAGATTCCTTTTACAATTAAAATATGCATATACCAGCCGACATGTATTCATCCTGTAAAAAAATCAACATGTAAATTACTATACTAATGCTGGCCCAGCTGTGCACTGACCTCCTCTTTTCTGTTGTCTGTGTGTCTGGCACTCGTCCCATGCCGCTGTTTAGAGGGCGGTGTCATCCTTAACGGTGGGGAGGCATGCGTGTAGTAAGAGAAGCATCGTTACCACCGTGTGTGTCGGTGTGAGATATTGGAAGCACAGAGCTTCCGTAGCATGAGTCCCAAAGCTGTGTTCCCGCAAATATGCTCGGAAGAACCGTGGATTTGCTCCTCCCCAGGGTGGGGTTGTTGCAGGTGTACTTTCTCTGTCTTGCCTCTGAGACAAGTAACTGTCATAATCAGGGGAAAATGAGTTTATATCTTAAAAGCTACCCCCCCCCACAGAATACGTAAAATAAAAAACCATTCTAGGCAGAAGTGCTGTTGAAGATCAAAATCATGGATGTGGGATTTAGGCCCCTGACTGTCATGTTTGGGTATACCGAGCTTATTGTGATGAATTTGTCTGATTTTTTTTTCATTTTTGGTTTTTTTTTAATTTTATTTTTTCTAAGACAGTGTCTCTCTGTGTAGCTTTGGCTGTTCTGTAACTCATTCTGTAGGCCAGGCTTGCCTTGAACTCGCAGAAATCTACCTGCCTCTACCTTTTGACTGGTGGAATTAAAGGCACGCGGCACCATCTCCTGTTTTGATATGCCTAATTTTTATCTTATTGAAATAGAAGGAACAGAAAAAGGGGTGTGGAGAAGATGCTAAAGCTCCAGGGAGTAGCTCTTGAGGGCATCCTTGGAGAAAGTCTACTCCGTGGGCATTTAGCTGGACCTAAATGGGGAGAGTCACTGACAGTAGAGAAACACTGTTGAAAAACTGTGCCAGGCAACCTGGGGAATTATCCCCATTTTAGGGATGAGGAAACTAAGGCAGAGTTAGGTGTGTTGAAAAGGTCAGCAACTATTAAGTGGGTCCAATGTCGGGCACCAGAGTTCTTTAAAGTCATGTCCACCTTCCCTCTCTCCTTTCTTCCCTCCCTCCCTCCCTCCCTCCCTCCCTCCCTCCCTTCCTCCCTCCCTCCCTCTCTCCCTCCCTTCCTCCCTCCCTCAACCCATATCCGCATACTCAGATGCTTCTCGCAGAAACCCCAGATTCAGCATATTCAACAGTGAACTTCTCATCTCTGTGCCCATTCATTCTTCTAAATACTAATAATTGTTACCACCGTTTACCTAATGGCTCATGTTCAAAATCAAAACTCAGTTAGGTAAATGAATGTGAAGGAAAAGGCTGTTTTAGGTTTTTGTGTTTTATTATTTGTTTTTTTTTTTTTTGTGATAGGGTCTCACTGTGTATGCCAGGTTGGCCATACAGAGATCAGCCTGCCTCCTGAGTGCTGGGATTAAAAATGTGCGCCACTGCCCAGCGGTGGTGATGCACGCCTTTAATCCCAGCACTCGGGAGGCAGAGGCAGGTGGATCTCTGTGAGTTCGAGGCCAGCCTGGTCTACAAGAGCTAGTTCCAGGACAGGAACCAAAGCCACAGAGAAACCCTGTCTCGAAAAAAAAATGTGTGCCACTATACCCAACCCTCAAGGAAATAAGCTTTAAAATATCTTTCTTGGGGATAGAAAGATGGCTCAGTGGATAAGAGCACTGGCTGCTCTTCCAGAGGGGCCGAGTTTGGTTCCCAGCACCCACATGGTGACTCACAAGCATCTATAACTCTAGCTCCAGGGGATCCAGCACCCTCTTCTGGCATCTGTGGGCAAAGATATGTACTTCGTTCACAGGAATAGATGCAAGCAAAAACATTCAGACCCATAAAATAAAAATAAATAAATAAATTCAAATAAAATACCATCCCCGAGCAAGTAGGTTGGTTTACAAGTACCGTTTTCCATATGAACAGCATTTTAAATCATTGCCCTTTGTTACAGGTGACTTGTATTTATTTGCAGATTACCTACATCTTAGGATTTTGTTTGTAGTGGGCCAACATGACCATCACTACCACACTATGAAGGCTTTCAGAGTAACATCTTGGTTTGGCATCTCTCAAAACAATTTACATAGTACAGGTTTTTAAGAGTTGGCTCTGTTGTTTGACAAAACCTTCAAAAGTATCTGTTGTGGTAGCAACGGCCTGCAAAATCAAACGTTGCCAGGAAGTTATTATCAGGATCTGTTCCTACCAGCCTTTGCTTTGGAGATACCTGCTGCTTCCAAGGGCAGGGCTGTGTCCCCATGGTTGAACAAATCATAGTGCTTTTAAACTAGGCTCTAAGTGGGACAGACCCACTTCTATGGATTTTTTTCATCAAATTGCTATTCATGTTAAAAATTTTGTTAAGTCCTTTACTTTTGGTGCAGCATTTTAAAAACTGAGGTAGAAATCCTCTTGATTTCAAATACCGACAGACTCAAGATTGTAAATCATTTCATTTGGCTTCTTTTCTATGAAATATGAGATCTTTACATTTTGTGCATTTTTAGACATACAATGAGTGATATCCATTATAAACCAGGTGGCAGAAGCTTTGATTCCATCTGTGGCTGTTTGTATATTCTCTTCTGTCACAAGTGAACATAATCATGTCCCTTGCTTCCTCACTGCATTAGCAGCCTTGAGCTTTGGCCATAGCTCTACACTGCTGAAGTTAGCTTTCTTACTTTATGTGAGTTATGGAGACAACACCAGCTGCTCTTGGCCAGGACTTAAGGAGAATTTGCAAACATACAGATTTTTTTTTTCCAGTGTGAAAAGGGGTCTATAAATCTAACTTTTTCTGTGGAGTTCATATTTACGGAGCATTTTACCTGAGATGTGATTTAACTTACAGATTTTTTTTAAGTTCTGAGTGTTATATCTGCATGCATGCCAGAGAGGGCTCAGGATCCCATTATAGATAGTTGTGAGCCACCATGTGGTTGCTGAGGATTGAGCTCAGGACCTCTGGAAGATCAGCCAGTTTTCTTTACCAATAAGCCATCTCTTCAGCCCCAAGTGAGATGTGATGTGATTTAATAAAGAAGGTTGTCCTACTGTTTGTTATTCCTTTAATCCTTTCTTTGAATGACTCCTCCTCCTCCTCCCTCCTCCTCCTCCTCCCTCCTCCTCCTCCCTCCTCCTCCTCCCTCCTCCTCCTCCTCCTCCCTCCTCCTCCTCCTCCTCCCTCCTCCTCCTCCTCCCTCCTTCTCCTCCTCCCTCCTCCTCCTCCTCCTCCTCCTCCTCCTCCTCCCTCCTCCTCCTCCTCCCTCCTCCTCCTCCTCCTCCTCCTTCTCCTCCTCCTCCTTCTCCTCCTCCTCCTCCTTCTCCTCCTCCCTCCTCCTCCTCCACCTCCTCCTCCTCCTCCTTCTTTTTCAAGACAGGGTTTCTCTGTGGTTTTGGAGCCTGTCTTGGCACTCGCTCTGTAGACCAGGCTGGCCTCAAACTCACAGAGATCCGCCTGCCTCTGCCTCCCAAATTCTGGGATTAAAGGCGTGTACCACCACCACCCGGCTATGACTTCATATTCTTTTAGCTCAATATTTATGAAGAAGACGCCATTGGCAAGGAAAAGGAAGAATGGATGCTCAAGAGTTGGCAAATAATGTTAACAAAAACCGAAAATGAGTGTAGGACCAGTGCATCCTGCCAGGGAAGGGTTCACAGCCGTATGAAGGGAACTGACCATCATGACTTTGACTTCTCAGCCACTCGCTCATGCGTGAGGTGACATATTTTGGCAGAGCAGTTACTCTGTTTAACATACCAAAGGAAAAACACTCTGTCTCCCTAGAGCCTAGTTTATGTCAAGATGACCGTGCGCATCCATCCTCCTTTCAGGAGAATTACAGCTTGTAAGGTCCATGTCACCCTCATCCCCCTCCTCCCCTTTCTTGTCTCCTTTTTCTTTTATGATGAAGCTCTGCAGGTCCAGGCTGTTTAAGGTCGCAGGGCTAGGAGCTGATCCTGCTGGAGCTCTGGTTGGAAACGGGAGTTCTTCAAGCTCCACTGGGCTCGGAGGAGCTGGCCAGGATTTTATTTAGTTAAGTACATAGAAGGGCATTCCTTTTTCTTACCAGTAACAATGGGCTCTTTGTTCCCTCTGAGTTTATGAATGAACTGAACTTACAACGTGAAGCCAGCCCTTCATACTCCTGGAAGGCCGAGATCACCCAGAGTCATTAGTAGATGGCATACATAGAGTCTTTTTGAATAAGTAGGATCTCCTTGGGCTTGTATAGACACAGATCAGCTAAGTCACAGAAATCTGGTTAGTTTATGGTTCTTTAGGCTTCTAAATTAGTGTTTTCAGCATGCCACTCATAATCGGGTCTGTTTATAAATATTGCTAATGAAGTATAAGTTTGAATCATATATTGACCATTTTGGTTTGTACTTGTGAATGACTATAGATGTCATTTATAGCTTTATTTATCTTTCCATAAACTCTGTGGTTAATAAAAAATCATTTTGGAGTCCACTGATGTAGTTTGAATAAGCTCATCCATATTCGTGAGCACTAACTTAGCTCGTTCTCTTTTATTAACAAGACAGACTACCCAGAAAGGACAGACATTAAGATAGTTATGAAGAATCTTAAGATATTTAGGGAACCAGTGAAAATCGACTCCATTCCTCAAATTGTAGTGTATGGCAACCAAGTAAGAGAAAACCAGGCAAGGAACCATGAGGTGATCTCTCTGGGCCTTACTGTTAAGACCTTGGTCTGGCTGGAGAGATGGCTCAGTGGTTAAGAGCAATAGCTGCTCTTCCAGAGGTCCTGACTTCAATTCCCAGCAACCACATGGTGGCTCACAACCATCTGTAGTGAGATCTGGTGCCCTCTTCTGACCTACAGGCATACATGCAGGAGGAACACAGTATACATAATAAATAAATAAACCTTTAAAAAGAAAAAAGATCGTGGCCTCCCTTCCTGGGCAGAAGCAGCCTGTCCCTTCCAGATGACAGAACCAGAAGGCAGGTGCCACTGTCACTTTTCCAGTCTCTGTGGAGCAGCATCCGCTGTGCACTGCCTGTTTATGTACTTCGTGTATTATTAGATGTTCACGTGAGCAAATACGGAGCTACTTTTACATGTTTCTGTGCTCTATAATTAAACTACTACAAAATATCGTGGCCTCTCTAGCTCCTTGCATAATTTAAAAGGAGACTTACAACTAAAATTATCTTCAAGCAGATGTTTCAAAATCCCAAATTAACTGTTAAGATGTGTACTATGGTATGGTCCAAAGCTTGACTGTAATATCTTGAATATATTAACCAAAGGGAAAACTTGGAGAGTAAAGTGCACATACTAAAATAGAAATAAGAGCAATGGCTAAAACATTAGGGTACCTTTATTGTCTAAAGTTACTTTGAAACTAAATCTTAATCCCTGGGTGGTTTGGGTCACTCTTGTGATGCTGTGAATGGGTCTGGCAGCTGAAGAATGCAGCCGTACCCTTTAGAGAGCTGTGCTAGCGTGCTGAGTTCACATTCGTCAGCGCAAAGTGTGTTGCAGTTCTGTTATAGTTTAGAAGCTACGCGCGCCAAGCTAATTTTCTCTTTTGCAAAACTAGTCGTTCGCTTTTCTTAGATAAAGAATGGCCTCACGGGAAATAAGAATTAAGGAAAACATCTTGCTATACTTTAATGTACAGGGGAAGTAAATTTGTAGTTTACAGTCTGGGGGCTCGGGCTGCTGTGTCTACAGCCTGAGGCTAGACTAGAGGCCAGCTTCTCTGATGGGAACTGGGGTTCTAAGACAAGCCACTTTAAAGCAAGCTCCCTAACACCTGCCGGTTGCTATTCAAGTTAGTGCTGGAGAGAAAACAAGAAGAAGAGGAGAACCGGGCGATGGTGGCGCACGCCTTTAATCCCAGCACTCGGGAGGCAGAGGCAGGCGGATCTCTGTGAGTTCGAGACCAGCCTGGTCTACAGAGCTAGTTCCAGGACAGGCTCCAAAGCCACAGAGAAACCTTGTCTCGAAAAACCATAAAAAAAAAAAAAGAAGAGGAGGAGGAGGAGGAGGAGGAGGAGGAGGAGGAGGAGGAGGAGGAGGAGGAGGAGGAGGAGGAGGAGGAGGAGGAGGAAAGGAAAGGAAGGAAAGAAGGAAGGAAGAAAAAGAAAGAAAGAAAGAAAAAGAGAGAAAGAAAGGCAACAACCACAAACCCCACTTACTTAGGCAGGGTGTAGAGGGGTGTGTTGGTCAGACGTCAACTTGGGAACTGGAAGTTGTCTCCTGTTTGTGTGTGTTACAGTGATTGACAGAGGGCTTCAGGCTTGATGCTAAGTACCCTTACCTGCTGAGCCATCTTGCCTGCAGCCCTATTCCTCCTTTAGTTTAATTTCCTCCTCAGTAGAACTTCCTATCCCCCCGCCCCACGCCCTTCTTCATTCTCTTCTACACCTCCCGTCGCAGTTTCAAAAAGTTTGAGAAAGTTTCCAATACATGTATTATTTTCCATAGATGTAATTGCGAAAAAGATGGTGATTTGCTATGCCCCTTTACAGACTGAGTCTCATAGTTATATGATCACATCTTCAATTATAACAATATTTTGATGATCATAAATACCGTGACCCACACAGGAAACACTGTCACGTGACTGGTAGTTTTCTAAGCAGCGCCCAGTTTTGTGAAGGATAATTGATTGCTTATCGTCTTGTTTCAAAATGGGATTTCAAGCCGGGCGGTGGTGGCACACTCCTGTAATCCCAGCACTTGGGAGGCAGAGACAGGCGGATCTCTGTGAGTTCGAGGCCAGCCTGGTCTACCAAGGGAGTTCCAGGACAGGCTCCAAAGCTACAGAGAAACCCTGCCTCGAAAAACCAAAAAAAAAAAAAATGGGATTTCAGACCAGCCATTGTTTTGATTCCGTAAGAAGCTGCTGCTTGTGCAGTGCGGGCTGGATGGGGTTCTGGGCACTTGGGGCCCGCTAGTGAGGAGCAGAAAAGGAGGAGATTCTGTTCTAATGTATAATAGTAAGATCAGGCTCAGATTATACAGCACCGCAGAGGAAGAGAAATCAGAGCAGGGGAGAGGCATGGCAGCACCGGATGGGTGCTCAGATCCGTTGGACTGACACCATGCCATCAAGTCTTTCCAGATGGAAGCTGTTTGGAGAGGTTTTCATGACCGGAGCAGAAATGAGACGAATGAAGGGAACTCTCCAACTTTTAATTCTGACAGACGCAAAGGCAGTTCAGCTTTGGACAGATTATTTGCAGTTCAGTTTCGAGCGGATTATTTCAGTCCTTCCCACTTCTGTTTGAGGAAGAGGAGGCTACCATGTGACCTATTAGGAAGGAAACAGATTGGATTCAAAGGGACTTAAGTCTAAGATCAGCTCCCGGTGTCCCTGGAGCATTGTGTGTTGTAGCAATTAAGCATGTCTTCTGCAAGTGGCCTGCATTTGAACTCTGAGATACAGTTCTCCTGTAGAGGTAAAACCCGAGCTACAGTGGGCCAAGGCTTATGAGAAGCAGAAGGGAATGGAGCTGCACAATCCTTGCCCAGCGAATTCATCGTGCAGCGCTTACTCCAAAGTTCTAACATCTGTACCAGAAAGAAGAACGATGGGGACCTTTGAAATCAGGAATCTTACCTTACATGGTGCAGCCCCATACCAGTGCTGTCATTCAGGAACTTGGTACTGCCTCAATTGTGCTGACAGTCATTTCTAAAACTGTTGATGTTAGTTATGTGCATCCGGGTGTGTCTGTGTATGGATTTGCACATGTGAATGCAGAATCCAGAAGACTGGATCCCTGGAGCTGCAGTTACAGGTGATGGTGTGTAAGCTGCCTGATGTGGGTGCTGGGAACCGAACTCGGCTCCTCTGTAGAGCTGCGTTGCAGCTTCTTAGCCACCAAGCCATCTCTAGCTGTGTGCTGATAATTACTTTACCTTTTGAAGGTATAGTCGCTGACTTACCAGAGGCAGCTACTTTCCTAGACTTAATTCGATGTGACCTTCCTACCCAAAGGCCCACCTGACATTTGAGGGCTCGATACAATTGTGTCGCCCATGTTTACTTTAAAGCAGATGTGGCCATTCTGGAGCAGAGTCACATGGCTTGGTTATTGATGCCTGTCTGAGGATTAACTCAGCACGTTCAGGCTTATAGAGCCCTGAGGTCTGGAGGCTAACCTGTTTCCATGCTGTGAAAGCGCCCACCACTACCACCCCGCTGGAGGGAGGCTCTCTCTGGGCATGAAAGGATCTGCTGGAGCTTCCAAGTTCTTTGTTCTGCGGCAGAGAGCCCCACTCCATGTAACAGGCTCTTCCTACAGATCTGAGGCTCGGGGTTTTTCCTGCTTGGTGGGGTCTGCTGCCAGGCCTCAGAAGCTTCACAGCCGGGGACAAGCCTCCTGATACCCGTGCTGTTTGGCTTGTCAGCACAGCCCTCTGCTTTCTACCACATCCCACCGGGATTGTGTCCTGTCTGTGGCTGTCGAATTCTGGCACTTGTGATGTTTCTCTGTTCCCAGGGCCTCAGGATAGCTCAGTTTTAAACAAGGGCTTGTCTTTCAAAATGGCAGCTGGGCACGGCCCTCGGAGCTGGAGAACTCTTCTTCACAACTGACCTGTCTCGTTATAGAGTTTCTTGTCCCAGCAAGACCACAACTGGAGTTGAGGCCATGCGAGCTGTGAGATTATCCCATGGGTAGGACTGCCTCTTATTTCCAGGCCCCTGACCTTTTGAATAAGATAGCTGCTTCCCTCACTGCCAGAGATCCAAGTGACTGGAACTGGGCTTGGCGTGACTGTGTTCTTGGTGGCAGTTTGCCATCTTTGTCTCTCTACACTGTTGGACTGTCTGTCACTGTGTGTGTGTGTGTGTGTGTGTGTGTTTGTGTGCTCACACGCATGTGTGCATGTAGTGTGCATGTGCATGGTGTGTGTGTGTATGTGCTCACACGCATGTGTGCATGTAGTGTGCATGGTGTGTGTGTGTGTGTGTGTGTGTGTGTGTGTGTGTGTGTGTGTGTAAGTGCTACCTCTCCACCTCTTTGGAAACATCTGTGTTTCTTCATCTTTTGTCTTCTTTTTCCCTGGGTCACCTGTGCTAGGACCAAGGGCTAACTGAGATGCCTTTAGCTTATCAAAGTGGACACCAGCTGCCAGATTCTCCCTGCATCCTTCAGTCTCTTCCTGTTACAGAGCCCTCCTGACTGGCACACCCCACTCCCTACCCTAAACTTCTCCATCTCTGGGACTGGGGTGCCCTTCCCCCAGCTGCCTTCCCTATACAACCCAACCTTTTTTTTGTTCCCTGACCCTTCCATCTACTCTCTTGGCCCAGGCTGTCCCTTTTGGTGGACTCCTGCTTTTCCTGTTTCCTTCTTCTTCTCCTCTCCTCTCATGGCTCAGGGTCATGTCCACTCTGGACTCTCCCAGATGTCCCTGCCTCTGGCTATGCCCTCCCTTTTATTTATGATAAACTCTCTCCTCCACCATACCTAAGAGCTGTCATGTCCTTGCCTTTGTTTCTTCTTTTCGCTCAGTGTGGAAGACAGCTTTTCTCCAGCAGCGCCATAGAAGGAAACGCTGTAAAATCATCCAAACTTGCAAAGAGATAATTTATTGGAAATACAAAATGAAGTTGAGCCAACTAAAAAAACTCTTAAAAATATAAATGTTATCTTTGAATTGTACATAGGTGATATATGGTGTGATCTTTAAAATCACTCAGGAAATATATTCTTCAGGCAGGCAAGTCACGATGTGTTTAGAGACTGCAAGGGGCAGGGACTGAACGCCAAAGTTTGGGACTGCCTCTGGGACTTCAGGCTAGCTTGTTGGTCGGCTGCCCCTTGTTTATGAAGGCTAGGATCCAAACTACAACACACTGTCATCCTCAGACTCAACTGTGGCAAGGGCACCATGTGACAGATGCTCACCCAGGACCCTGCTCTCCAGTGGCTTCTTATGGGAGAACCTCAAGGCCAATGTGGAAGTTGTTACAAAGCAGCATCCAGAGAAAGGTCTATTGGCTTCAGATCATGTGACCATGTGCTCTGTGATGTCCCAGCTGGAGATCTTGAGCCAGAAACATCTACTCTGAGATGTTTCCAGAGATACTGGCACAGGCCAACACCCCAAACAAGCCTGTGATGAGGATTCAGTGACCAGTCAGAAAGCTCTGTTGGAAAAATTTAGCGATTATGCCAGCCAGTACTGAATTCACCCTCCTAGTGGCAGGGATTCATGATGTCACTGGCGGGCCAGTAGTTCAGTGTGAAGATGAAGTACCTGACATCCAGGTTGCCAGGCTACGTGGATGCAGAGATGCAGCGAAGTCATTCACTGAACTGCTCAGGAACTGGAGGAACCAGGGAGTGTGCCACCAGTTCTCTGGGATGGAGACTAACAACATTTGGTCTCCTGCTTACACACTCTTCCCAAGCACGATTGTGCCAATTTTGTACAGAGAAATAAATACTGAAAAAGAGGGACTAATGACTGGAGGTGGGGAGGAAGTGAGAGAACGTGTGTGTGTATGTGTGTGAACTCTGTGCTGTAAAGTAAGGCAGGACCCTGGGGTTGGGCCTTGTGCAGTTTTCCCCCTTCCATGTTAGCTTATTTATTGATGTTGTCATCGTTCAGGTCTTGTTTAGGCAGCCATATTGTTCCAACAGTATTGTGATGTTATTTCAGTTTCACTTTTGAGAGAGAATTATTTTTTCCCAGAGTTAAGCCTCCCTCCTACTTGGTTATTCAATGCCAAGGGGTCATATTTTTTTTTATACATACAAACAAACCTAAATGATCTCAGTAGTTTATAGTTATATGAGTGCAAATATATATGTATTGTGTATGTATACATATAATATATGTGTATACACAACACACACATATACAAATGATAGTAAAGAAAAAGAGGCCATGAACTTGAGATGGAATGAAGGGGGATTTGGGAAGATTGGAGGTAGGAGACACAGGAGGGATTGGTGGGAGGAAAAGAGATGGGGAGATATGATGTAGTATGTTTTCATTAAAAATATAAAGTAAAGAACTGTCTAAGTGAGGCAAATGCAAAAAATGAGACAGGCGGGCACTCACCCACGGTGTCCTGGACGCCATTAGGCAGGGCTTGTCTAATCCTAGGCGTGGCTGCTGGGCCTCCGACCAGCATCAGCATCCGGGCTGCACTTCCCTCTTGGCCGTGGCTGCATCTTCTCTCCATCACGGTGCTGCCCGGGGCCATGACTCAGCACTGGACTCTGCCTGCTCTGTCTCTTGATTGCCAGGGTACAGAGCAGGAGGTGGGAGCTGCTGTGGGAGTGGGCGCTGGCTTCCTGAGTCCTTTTGCTTTTAGGCCACTTTGATGTGGCCCGCTGTGCTGGTGGCTGCCCTTCAGACCCAGCAATATTTCTGCTTTCCTATGTAGAGTCAAGGAGAAGTTGGCAGAATATTAACAACATTTAAAATACAGCTTTTCCTACTACCTCAGTAAATTTGGTAATTGCTTTAATATCTACAAAATGTGTTTATGTATATGTGTGTATAGATATATGCCTGTATTTTATGAATTTGTTTTAGAATAGTTGGTAAATTTTAGTAAACTTTATATTTATTAATTTTATGAGGTACTAGCTGCTCTAAGTTTGGCTGTTTCTAAAATTACACAAGTGATTGCAATTGTTATCTTGGGCATGACCCAGAGAACGTTGTTTTCAAGTGTGGTCTCACAGTGCCACCTACTGGATATAGTCTGTAAAAACAACTTTACAGTTTTGGCTTAGTAGGTTACTTCTTGCTGTCCTAGGACAGAAAATCTACAGCAAAACTCAAGTGTCTGGAGTTTTATTTTGTTGAGACATGACCTGTGTAAGCAAGGCTTGCCTTGTATGTAGGCTCCTTTTCCCATGGCCTTCCTCCTGCCGGATCACAAGCTCATACCCTTGTTCTGTGCTTTGTACGTGCAGTGTTTGTAACAACATACAAGCAAACAAAAACCCACAGCCTAAAGATCTTAGAAGGTGTGGACGGGATTCATCCTCTTGAATATCTGATTTTGTTTTGAAGATATAGTCTGTGACTGGTCTCACATCTCCTTTTTGAACTCTGGTCTTATGAACTCCAGTCTATGGAATGTGTAGTTAGGCACCAGTTTGATCTTGACATGTTTGATATAGGGCCCACCCATTAGACTGTGGAGAGGAACCAATAGACTTGACAGTAGCCTGTGATGTTTGCGTGGTCTATAGGGCCCCTTTGGCCAACTTTGAATGATAATTTTGAGTAAGTAAAATTATCTACTTTTTTCCAATTAAAACATTTAAATGACAAATAGTATCAGTATGCTATTTGCCACACCCCTGATAATCCCAAAATAGGAGATTCCAAAATCATCTTTGTCCTTTTCCATCTTCAGCGTCCCTGTTACCAGCTTACATATTGATAAACTCACGCAACATGGTAGCAGAACTAACAATAGTCAGAAAAAATATAGCGTGAACAGGAGTGTACAGAGGTCAAAGATGAACGCACGCTTAGAAGCTGGGGCAGGTGAGACACGGTGGCCAGTCTTGGAGAAGAAGGAGTTTCACTTACAAATGCGTATTCACTACAGTTAAGCATAGAAGAAAAGGCAGCTTCGGTCTTTCTGAGCTTATGCACCTGACTGTGGAGCCAATAGGTGGCATGGGAAGAGAGTGAACCCTGGCGGTTTTCAACACAGCCTGAGAGATTAAACAAGATAGTGTCACTTTCAAACCTTCCCCCATCACCCGTGAACGAAACATAAACAGTTAAAAAAGCTTTTAAGATTCTTTGCTGCTGCCACCCTGGTTGCCTGAAAACCTTTCTTATCATCCCAAGGAGCGAACACAGGAAAACGTAAGTGTTTGTAATAGCCAAGAGAGAGTCCTGACTGGACTGCCATTTATTGCTAGACATCCATGCTGATTCTGGGAGGTAGCGTCTCCCAGGACTGGAATGCTTACGTGGTGGTTGGTGATAGTTTCCAGACGTTTTAGGCCTGGTCTGCCTTTGGGCAAATTATAATCCTGAAAATAAAGGCAAATTACCTTCCATTCCCACTGATTTGTCTGGCAAATAATTGTATTTATTTGTTTCTAAAGCACTTCAAGGAACTGATTGTAGTCTTTGAAGTCTTTGGAAACAAAAGGCTGAAAAAAAGTAGAATTTGGCCATGGTCAAGGCAAATTACAGAATCCTTCCTTGTTTAGCTTCAGAAAGTGTCGTCTGGTTTCAGAAAGTAAACACAGGGACACAGGCCCCAGAAGCAGTGGCCTGGCCAATGCCATTTGCTCTGCCTTCAGTTCTTGCTTTCCTGACTTGTCCTGGGCCTTTTGTTTGGTGACTGTATCTTCCCGCTCATGCGGGCCCCTAGATCATGTTTTATTGCTACTAGCTAAAAAAAAAAAAGCAAACTCGAGCCAGTTTATGTCTTTCAGACGTATGTATAAAAACACTACTGTGTACATCCATGTGCAGGTTTGAAGCAAATCCCTAGATGCTTAAAAATGCCTCTCAGCTTTTAACCACTAGTTCATAGCCATATTAAAGTCCCCCAGAAGGTAGATTTTCTGTCTTCTAGGTCATTTTTATGAGAACAGTTTGCAGTAACTAAGAAGTTGGCCTTTAGAAACCCAAGTACATTTCATACTACGCAGCTCTAACCCTCCCATTAAAGACAGTTTTTCATGTGCTAAGTGCTTTTTAGAGAGATAAAGTTGTTCTGGATAGAAACAATGGCAGCTCCGTTTCCCCAGCCGTCTGTGCCAAGAACATGTCTCCGCATGCTCACATTAATCCTTGTCTCAACAACTCCTCCTCCCCTCCCACCTTTCCTCCTCTTCCACTGTTCCGAGACCTCACAGCCCATTTCTGAAACCCCAGCAGTGGGTCAGCTTTCACTCTGAACATCTGACAAAGGCAAACTGGGTTTGCTAAACCTCTGGGAGAAACTGGCCTGATGATCCCTCACCCCACCTGATGGTCCCCCACCCCAGCTGATGGTCCCTCACCCCACTTGATGCTCCCCTACCCCAGCTGATGGTCCCTTACCCCATCTGATGCTCCCCCATTCCATCTGATGGTCCCCCACCCCACCTGATGATCCCTCACCCCACCTGATAATCTCTCACCCCACCTGATGGTCCCCTGCTCTTCAGGCCTCCATAAAAAGTATCTTCTTTACTTATAACTTTATCTTTAAAATTTTTAATTGTCATGAGCAACTCATCGGTTCTCAGGGATTTCTGAAGGTGTTTTCTTTTAACCAGGTTTATAAAAGCAAGAAGGGTCTTTGTGGTTTTATTACAAAAGCTGGGACATTAAGAGGCAAGCAGAGTCCTGATGCTGGGCCTCTTTGCTTTCAATCTAGTCTGGCTTTCTACGTTGTGTTGATGAGAAAGATGCATCTGAATCAAGTATTTTTTTTCCAGTCTGTCAAACATGGCCAGTCACACTAAGGGTACTACTATGAAGTTTTGTCATTTAACGAAGTAACAAAAAGTATAATCAGCCTCCAGCCTTAATAAGTGGCCATTCTTGCATATTTTTCAAATAGTTTCATTTTTACAAATGCTTTATTACACGGATTCACTTTATTTTATGTGTGAGTGCTTTGTCTACATGTATGTATGTGTGCTTGGTGCCCATGGAAGTCAAAAGAGGGCATCAGATCTCCTGGAACTGGAGTTATGGATGGTGGTGAACAACCTTGGTGGCACTAGGAACTGAACCTGGGTCCTCTAGAGCAAAGTGCTCTTAACCCCTGAGTCGTCTCTCCAGGCCAAATAGTTTCATGTTAGAAGAAGTCATTCGTAAACTACATGAACAACATGCGGCCATACACACTAGATCCCTTGGAGTGTGCACAGATCAGCAGGATGCATGCTGTAGGCACGGGAGCATTTTCACAGAAGCTCAATGAACTATTTACATTATTCTATTTTATTTATTCTCTTTTCACACACACACACAGACAGGTAATGCTGCATACACATATTGACATCGATATGCAGGTGTTAATATGCGCTTACAAATGAGATATGTTTGTAAGGGATACTCTTTGTCTGGGTGTGGTGGGCTGTGTCATAGTCCTTGAATTCAGCGATGGTCTGGGAGGAATCTTCACGGTCCTGGCAAATGCTCAGGGTTTCTCAGTGAGCCCTAGTGGAGGGTCTTGATAGCACCCAGAATCTCCGTGCTCCCAATTCATTTCGTTTTCTCCCTTCTTCTAGACCCCCTTGTACTTGGTAAACCACGGCGAGAGCGGACCAGTGCGGTGCAACCGGTGCAAAGCCTACATGTGCCCGTTCATGCAGTTCATTGAGGGCGGCAGGCGCTATCAGTGTGGATTTTGCAGCTGTGTGAATGACGGTACATGGTGCCCTTAAGAGTACTTTTTAGATGCTTTTTCCTTAAAAACCAGAAATATTTGACACCTTAGCTTAAGGAAGACAGCTTTTTTTTTTTCCTGGGTGGTACTACTTGTAGCGTCCCTAAACAGAAGCCATTACTAATGGAGCTAGGTCCCTGTTATCCGTACGTAGATGCAGGAGCCCCACATGGAAACTGTGCTATCGCTTTGCGTGAAACCGGAGCATGTAACGGCGGAGCTGCGTCTCTTCCACAGTGCCCCATCGCCTGAGGTTGTTCTTGAATTCATGGTATTTAGGAAAAGCTCATATAACCAAGGGCTTTCCCCTTCTGATATAAATGTTGGATTTTTCAGGAGGAAGGGGCCTGTGATGATGCCTTTTTGGGTGTGTTTTTCGTTTCATCCTCTTGTCAATCCGCTAATGTTGATGTTAGCCTGTGAGGGAGGCCACTACAGAGAGAGCCCATGGATAAAGCACTTGTCCACAATCACAAGGGCCTGAGTTTGGTCCTCTGCACCCACATGAAAAACAATCAGAGCCTGGTGCTGTGGGCTTGGAAAGGGAGACTCCCTATGGCTCCCTGGCTGGCCGGACTAGCCAAATGGTCAAGCTCCAAGTCCCAATGAGAGACCCTGTCTCAAGTAACAAGGTGGACGGCTCCTGTGGAATACCACCTGAGGTGGACCTCCCCCCCCCACACGTGTAGCTACACACAGACACACGCACACATGTACACAATACCACCTGAGGTGGACCTCCCTCACACATGCAGCTACACATAGATACATGCACGCATGCACACATATGCACACATATGCACACATATGCACACACACACACACACACTCATGCACACACAGAAACCAGGAGAGAAACAGATTCTGTGGCAGAGCATAATTTATCATGTGACTCGAATTTGATTGAGGATAGGTGACAGGATAATATTAAATGTTAATGAGCATGTAAAATTAATTTTAAACATCCCATTATATGTAGATGTGTAAATGAATTTTACATTATGCTGTATAGAAATGACCATTCCACATGCTGTAGGCCAGACAGCCCAGAAATCTGCACGACACCTACGTGTAACCAGTCACTATCATGGCCCCTGGTTTATTTGACTTTACTGACAGAGACTGTCATCTTCGCCTTCTGTAATCTTTTCAAGATGTTGAATTCGCCAAGTTCAGGGTCAAATATGTAAATATAAACTTTATAGAGTTCACTCTTAAGTAGTCATGAGATGATAAGAACATAGACTCTGAAACTTCTGGGTTTTTGAAAATCTGACTTTAGAAAATTAATCCTGTTATAGTTTGCATGTTCACAGCTGAACATAAAGACTCCTAAGTGTTGGTTTCAAACCAAAAGGTACTGCTTTTGTGGTTTTTACAGAGGGGGGATGCTGTTCTTAGCAAAATACTTAAAAGCATTGGTAGCTTTCCCACATACTCCTAACAGAAGTCTCGCAGCCTTCTCTGGCCATCACCAGGCAACAGGAGCTCTTTTGAGCAGAGACTCCGAGCCTTATTTGTCCAAGTGTGGAGCGCGTGAGTCATAACTCTTGCTCTGCCTTTGGGTGACTTCCAGAACTTCGCTAGAAGTAACCTCCCGAGACTTTGGAATCAAATTAGACTTCCACTGAGATCTTTCGGGTGCAGTCTTTCCCTAATACAGTAATCTTCTACATGAGGAGGGCCGGCTGCTAGCAGATCAGCGTGTGAAAGCCCAGGGCTGAGGACATGTCTTAATTAAGGTGTAATGAAGATCGTAGTGGATAGGCTAATCCAGATCATCAGCTATGTTAAAAATCCAAATAGAAAACTAAATTTATAGAGGAGAGGTGACTTAGTGGATGCAGATACTTGGGTGTGTTAGTTTGGAAACAACGGCACTTTTCTCTGGAAGTCCCAAAATTATAAATGGCCTTTGCTAGCAATAACTTGTCTATGATCGAGAGCTTTTTAACAAAGCTCTCATTCCGGTTACATGAATGCAAATATTGTGGTCTGTGGCTTTCTATATAGATAAAATATTTCCTGATTACAATGTAGTAATACATTATGCTGAGAAATAGTAATGAAGCAATCAACACTGATGAAAAGTATGTATAAAATTATGTAGTTCTATAGATAGCATTGCAGGCAGATTGACTTGACTATAAAAAAAATCAAAGCTTATATATGGCAAAACTGTTATAAACATAATTAAAAGACAAAATCGTAATGACTTACCACATATACAAGAGTCAAAAAGTCAGTAACTTTAAAAGAGAAAACTCATTTTTCACATGTCGCTAAGACATGTTCTCACAATGATACTGAGAACAACTTGTGTTCCTGATCCTAAGTCCTTTCTGCTATAATAAAATGTGAGAATTTCTTGGGTTGTCTGCTTGTGAAAACAAAGGATTTTCTGCCCCTGGTTTGCTTTCCTTAGTCCCTCCATTCTATTTCCAACATCTGGACCACATTGGAAGGCGAGTGGACCACTATGAGAAGCCGGAGCTGTCCCTGGGATCCTATGAATATGTGGCTACGTTGGATTACTGCAGGGTGAGTGTTGCCAGGATGTAATCATTTCTATGTCTATTCTGAGTTTCACTGAACAACTTCCATATGTAAAGACATGACACGGTTCACAGACAGAGCATCTCTGGGGCATGTAGAAATGCCTCTCACACAGATCCGAACTAACTCGTTAGCATCATTCAGTTGCTGAGCTGTCTCCTGGGGGTAACCAAGCTTAGAAGTGTGGTATAGAAATAGGAAACAATTCCTTTTTGTGTGTTTGAGAGAGAGGATCCTGTCTTTTGTTTGTTTTGATTTGGTTTCTGAGACGGGGTCTCCCTTAGTTTGGTCCTTGACCCTGCTGTGTGGCTGAAGATGACCTTGAACTCCTGAATGCTAGGGTGAATGGCCTGTGGCGCCTCTCCCGGATGTTGTTCGGCTTCTTAAATGCAGTAATCTAATTCCACATAGGTCTCTGGCTCTTTTGGTTTTTTAGTGACTTCTCTACCAAGCCAGAAACTTAACCAGTATGCTTAGAGGACTGCAGGCTTCCTTACTTTAATATGTAACTCTGAGACTCATTTGACTACCTCCCATAAACTTCTTTGGGTTCTTTCTTTTTCTTTTTATTGTTTTTATTGAGCTGTATGTTTTTCTCTGCTCTCTTCCCTTCTTCCTTCCTCTCACCTCTCCTCTCTCCCATGATCCCCATGCTCCCGATTTACTCAGATCTTGTCTTTTTCTACTTCCCATGTAGCATAGATCCATGTTTGTCTCTGTTAGGGTTCTCTTTGTTGTCTAGATTCTCTTGGGGTTGTGAATTGTAGGCTGGTTTTTCTTGCTTTGTGTCTAAAAGCCACTTATGAGTGAGTACATGTGATAATTGTCTTTCTGGGTCTGGGTTACCTCACTCAATATGGTGTTTTCTAGCTCCATCCATTCACCGCCAAATTTCAAGATGTCATTATTTTTTCTACTGTGTAGTACTCCATTGTGTACCACATATTTTTTTATTTATTTATCCATTCTTCAGTCGAGGGACATTTAAGTTGTTTCCAGGTTCTGGCTTTGACAAACAACCCTGCTGTGGACATAGTTGAGCACATGTCCTTGTAGTATGATTGAGCATCCTATTGTTATATACCCAATAGCGGTGTTGCTGGTTCTTGAAGTAGGCTGTTTCCTAATTTTCTGAGAGTCACCATACTGAAATCTAAAGTGGCTGTACAAGTTTGCACTCCTACCAGCAATGCAGGAGTATTCCCCTTACCCCATATTCTCTCCAGTAGAAGCTGTCATCAGTGTTTTTGGTTTTGGCCATTCTGACAGGTTTAAGATGGAATCTCAGAGTTGTTTTGATTTGCAATTCTCTGATGACTAAGGATGTTGAGCAATTTTTAAGTGTCTTTTAGCCATTTTAGATTCGTCTGTTGTGAGTTCTCTGTTCAGGTCTGTACCCATGCATAAAACTCAAGTACAAATGGATCAAAGGCCTCAACATAAGACCAACCACACTGAACCTCACAGAAGAGAAAGTTGGAAGCACACTTGAACACATTGGCACAGGAGACCACTTCCTAAATATGACCCCGTAGCACAGACACTGAGAGCAACAGTTAATAAATGGGTTTTTTCTTAAAAGAAAAAAAGATAACCAAATTAACTTTCCTTATCAAGTCACTGGCTGGGAGACACTATGCTGCCGCTGCCACCACGGGGCTGTCTACAACTGTATGAAATCCTCAACACAGAGACTGACTTTATCGGCTCTGCCTTTATATAGTAAAGATAACGGGGTGTCTTTCTCCTGGCCCATCATGTGTGTATGACTCCTGTCTGGAAAATGACTACTTATTCTCTGCTTACTGACTAGATGGAAGTTCCTTATGAGCACGTGTCCTCGTTTATTTGTTCCCATGGGTGCTTCTTTTTCTTCATCAAACTTAGGGGACATCTTCGTTTTATCTGTTCTCCCTGTGATAACTGTGCTTTTGCATGTGTGTCCTCCTCCTAGATTCTGGCACGTTGGGGTCTCAGTTTGATTTGTGACATTTTTACAGTGTCGTGTTGTGTGCCACGTTGTATAGGGGCAGGTGAGAGCGCTTCAGTTGCAGATCAAATGTATAGAAGGTAATGGAACCTCCCCTGTCAGCATACCATGAAGTGTGTAGCCAAGTGTTTTACAAGATCAGTATGGAGTTTCCCTGAGGAAAAGCAAATCTACCATCAGCTTTTCTTCCTGAATAAGAATGTAGGGCTTTTTTAAAGTTAATTTTAATTCATTTTGACATGTCTTAGATACCTTGGATGTCCAAACAATTCATCTTTGTGCTGTAATAACTGCCCCCAAACCAGCAATATGATAAACAAGTTCAAAGACTTGGCCTAAGAAGCATGTCTGATCACAGTCTGATCACAGTATGCTACACTGTGAATGGTCAAAGCTGGAGGGGAGCGCAGTCAGAAAGGTGTGTATTGGGAAGTAGTATAAGTGAGTTCAGCCAGGAGCAGACAGCCGGGCTCACACTCACCTCGAATCCCAGCACCTGGGAGGCAGAAGCAGATGGAGCTCTGTGAGTTCACAGCCATCCTGGTCTACAGAGTGAGTTCCAGGACAGCCAGAGCTAGTGGGACCCTATAAAAACAAAACAAAACCCAGAAAACAAACAAAAGTAAACAGTAGTAATAATGAAAGGGTACAGCGTGAGCAGAGAACCGAACTGCAGAAGTGGGTCACAGGGACGGCTCGGTCACTTCTGCTTGGGGTGTCTGAAGACACTGCTGGTGACTGATGTGGACCCATTGTAAGCACCAAGACTGCTGGAGAATGTACTCCATTTTCTTCAAAACCTTATAAGAATTCAAGTATTTTTTAAAATGCTATGTCAAATAAAACATATTTACTACTGTCCTGACTCAGGTTCTGGGGGTGGGGGTATGATTCTGTGTAGGAAGCATTTTGGAAACCGCAGCCACTTAAACTGAGAGAATGCATATTGGGAATGAGAAGTAAACTGAAGAAGGATTTTGAGACAAATCTGTCCTTTTCCTACTGGGTTAGCATCGTGTCTTTGGGGTTTTAGATTTTTGTACACATTGTAAAGGAAGTTTTATAGAAAGTGTGGGTTGACAAGCTGTTGAGAGCTTATGTTACTTTAATAGGACTAGGGATAATGAAAAGTGGGGAGGCAGTGGTTTCCACTGATTTCTGCTGCTTTGTACACACACACACACACATGCACACACGCATGCACACATGCACACACTGAATGAATGACTGAGAGGGTCTGTGCGAAAGAGCTAGGGGCCCTGGGTCCACACCAAGTGGCCAGAGAAGCGTTTTTTTTTTAAATGTCTGAGGGAAACAGGTCAAGTACAGCTTCAGCCCCGAGTTGTCATGTGGTGCTGTCACTGACTGTGTGGTGTAGAGGAATGGACGGCAGATTAACTGCACACACAGTGAGAACAAGTCTGACTGAGTGAAGGGTTCCTAGAGAGACAAGCAGGTCAGCGAGGAATGACTTATGGGGAGTGTATGAGGGAGCGTAAGGATAAAAGATAAGATACAATTGGGATTGTCACTGAGAGGTGTTGCTTTATTAATGAGAATGGTTGTTATTTTTATCTGGTCTCATCTGTATGGTGGAATAGAGGAGATGGGACTTGGGAATTGAGAAGAAATCCTCACATAGACACCAGCAGAATTTCCTCATTCCTTGGCTGTTCTGATTTTGGATATGGAAAAGTGACTTTTCAGACTGAGTTATTATATGTATTTGAAATGGGGGTATTTATTAGAACAGTATTACATATATCTATTATAGTAGATACAGACCCGATTGATGAGATCATTTATAACTCTTATCATCTAATAATTGAAATATATTTTAATTTTAGAACATTTTTACACTTTACCATAAGCTGAAAAAATGTTGGTCTTGGATCTTTATTCTCTAGTGGAGGTCACTGATGATATTTGCCTGTGGCTTTCTTTTCTAAACATTTTATAAATCCCAGCTGAAGGATCACTTCCTTATGAGCTATTTGGACACCAGCCAGACTGAGAAACAGCGAGAGCCCATTTTCATAACAGCTGCTTTATGTTACAGTAACTGTTGCAAAGTCATAGGAAAGGGGCCATTTTTCTTTACCACAAACATGAAGTAAGTTTGGAAAGTATTTTATAATGTATATTTTAAGGTATGCAGTTAATCTTAATAGACACTTTCATATCTGTAGCTGAGTGTGGTGGTGTGGATATTCCTGTAATCCCAGCAGCGGAGAGGCTTAGGCAAGTGCATGAACCGTGCTCAAGGCCAGCCTGAGCTACACAGCAGGGCCTTGCTTCCAAAACAAAACAAAAAAACCACAGGAAGTGGTAAGAGACCTGAATCATCATATCCCAGTTAATGAAGCTTGGTTACAGTTTCCAAAAATGTTAATTTTCGATTGTACTCCTTTAGAACATTCCTTTTCAGGGCCCCAAGCGCATTTCCTCCTATAAGAGAGATTGCTGCTTAAAGGGCTGGCCCAATACTTTCTCTGTGAATATAGCGGAAAGTTCCTGTCATAACCTGGAGACTAAGTGGCTTCTTTTATTTATTTTTATAGTGGGGACTGAGTTTCCTAGAAAGTTATTGATCCACAGAGGTTATATCTTAAGTATTGACTGAAGCATCTGATTGGCCTTAGGGTTTGTTTGTGTTTGATTGTGAAATACACTTAGTTTGTATCTACTTGTGTGCCGTTTTGCCTTCCTGCAGAAGAATAAGCCTCCCAACCCACCAGCCTTTATCTTCATGATCGATGTCTCGTACAGTAACATAAAGAATGGACTGGTCAAGCTCATATGTGAGGAACTGAAGACCGTGCTGCAGAGACTGCCCAAGTAAGAGAACCGTTCTTCTGTGAGATGCTGTGTGGCTGGGCTGGTGCAGACTGGCCGGTTAATATCGTTTGCTAATGGGAACACTGTAGCTAGTCACCGTTCTTCTGAATATCCAGAATGTCAGAGTGGATATTTGTATAAAGAAAAACAATGATAGATAAATGAAATGTCTCAAAATACTTGACACACTGCAAGGAGAATCCCAGTAATAAGTATATGGGGGAAATTTTGCAAGACTATTTCATAAAAGCTGGTGGTTGCTGAGAGAGGCAGAGCCCAAAGGGTCCCAGAAAACGGAGCAGTTGTGGGGAGGGACGGAATCTTTTTAGCCAAAGTCCCTTCTGCCCTTGTGTGATGCCAGCAAACTCCTTCCCGCCTCCTGTGTGCCCTGGCTTAGCAGCGTGAGGCGAGCCTCTCTCTGCCTTTCCAGCAAGCAGCACTTGGAAGGAAAGGAGGCAGCTCTTCATTGACCTGCAGCCCAGCAGGTGACTAGACCCTGTCCTGATGACCTCGCTGCTGCAGACTGCTTTAAAAGGCTAGCTGGCAGGCTACCTGCTGTAGACGAGAAAAGGAAATAAGATTGACGGCAGTTTTACCCATGAAATATAGTTGTGTACACACATACCTTACATCACATTTTGGAAGAATTAAAAACAGATTTGCTTTAAAGGGTCAGAGAGGGGTGCTCAAAAAAACATTTTTATGTAAATGAAACCCTTAAAGAGAGATTGAAAAGAAATGGCAGTAAGTAGTTGGTAGTGTCCTTTTATTTAAAATCGTGGTGAGTTCCAGTTGTCTCTGTGCACAAGCTAGCTGTTTGGAACTGGAGCTGGTGCCAAGCCTGGAGACTGGCATAGGGGGTGTTGTCATCTGCCAAGAGGCCATGCATAGAGGATAGAGAGGCCCTGGCGTGCTGCGCAGGCCAGGACGTGCTGTGCACCCCATACCTTTCACCTCCTTGCTGAGCACACAGGGCAACGTCTGTTCTGGATGGGGGCATTTGGGTGAGGAGGGGATTCCTCAGCCACGGTGCTTTGTGGCCTTTGAACGCCCACTCCTCTGTAACCTCCCCCCGCCCCCCCTCCCCCGCCAACTGATGCTTTGTGTATAAGAAACTGAGATGAGTAGGCTCTGGACCTCCCACGAGCAGTTCTGTTTGTATCTGTTAAGCGGCACTCATAATATTGTGGAGATGGTTTGGAAAACAGTGGGGATGTTTGGAAAACACTGAGGTGACTTCAGACTGGCCCGAGGTGAAAAGTGAGATGAAGCCAGCTGCAGGTGGCAAGCTAAGGCCCAGATGCCCTGAGATTGCTTTGTCTCGTGTCAGAGAGCCTTGAGAAGGATTGGTTTTCTGCTAGACGCCATGCGCTCCACACAGAACTCGCCCGTGGGCCTTCTTAAGTTCAAATCTGGATTTGACGGTTAGTCTATAGGAAAGGGTTAGTTTATAAGAAACCACTCCGGTTTCTGTAAACAGGTTCTCCTCTCCTTGTCTCCCACCGAGTCACCCCACAAACCCCGTGTTCCTTACCGGGAGCAGCGGCGTGAAGCGTGCAGCGTGCAGCGCTTGCTCTCAGATCTGAAATCACACACTCTGTTGTTCTCACTGTACCCGCACCCCTGAAGCAGATGTCTGACTCTGGCAGAAGACAAGAGAGAAAAGTCGAAGGTTACAGCTGGTTACTCTCTGACGCTATCAAATCTCTCTAAACTCTGTGTTGTCAAGCCAACTGTCTTCGTTTGAAAAAACAAAAAACACCTGGTTGCTTTCTGTCTGAAATTTGTTTTGGTCTCTGCGTATATGCAGCTTTTTTTTCCTTTTTTATGGTAAGACTGCCCCATCAGTTTGATTGCTCTTCTTGTACTAAAGCAGGTGGCATGTTTTACATGATCTCTGTAAAACAGTCTGCATGTGCTTGCTGTTCTAGAATGTTCTGAATTTTCTGAAAAGGGAAACCCCTTCTTTTCTGTTTGACTCTGAACTGGCTTTGAAAAGTTTCTAGATTTTCTGACTTCTTTGGAACAAGGAGGAAAAACTTATCCATCTTTCAACACTGGGTTAATTTGACTTTTGCTTCTTTCCAACGTTGATGAATTAAATATTGGACATGGGGCTGGCAGGATGGCCGAGTTAATAAGCACTTGCCTTTGTTTTATTTTATTTCAAGTGCAAGGGCCTGAGTTCAATTTTGAGAACACAGATAAGGGCCGGTGGTTGGCAGCGACTCCGGCATAATTGGCAAGCTCCTGGCCAATGAGCAACTTTGTCTGGTGTCCCGAGGATGCCATCCAGTACCCTCTGCTGGCCTCCACATGCACCTATAGCCACATAAATATACACAAAGAGTACAAAAGAAGACAACTGTCTAAAAATAATGGAAATTCATGAGTTAGGAATTTTGTGGTTTATCTGCTTACTAATGTCTGTGGTATTGCTCTGCCGGATTCATATATTAAGCAATCTGGTTGCTGTTGGAAAGAGCGTAGCTGAAACGCAGAAGAGGAAGGTCCATTGACCCCTGTCATCTTCATGTACCTCACATGGTTCTACGCAGCCCTTCGTGTACCCTACAGAGTCATACAGCCATTCATGTGCTCTACAGAACTGTGCAGAGTCCTTCATGTGTCCTGCAGAGTTAGGATACAGCCCTGCATGTACCTCACAGAGTTACGCAGGACTAATGGGGAAAGCCAGAGTTTTCTTCATGTGATTCGTTATAGTGTTGAGGAAATTTTAGGACAGTTACATCTTTGAACAAATTTTTGAAAAGTTTTCATATTGTTTTTCAAATTAAAAAGCATGTTTCTATGAAGATGAGTGATACGGTCTTACAATGATGTGAGATGTTCTGATTAGATGCTCTTTAAAAATGTCAATTTAGATTATCAGCTATCCCTGTGGATCCCAAGATGCTCTTTCCCACCAGATAGCATATGCCCAAATCCAGTAAGAGGTATCAGTCTGGAGTATTGCTCTCTTTCTCTTTGTGTGTGTGTGTGTGTGTCTGTGTGTTGCTTTATTTGACTCCAATCTAACTATGAAAAGAATCAGTCACTCATGATTTATCATACATACTTATTTATGCAATGAATGGTTACTGGGAAACAAAGGTGAATGAATGACATGCTAGTGAACTTTTTGTCAAATAAAAAAACCCAATTTATAGCATATTCTTATTGCATATGCCAATATTTCTAGCCAGGCGAATTTTAAGCCAGATTGCAGGAAGGGGTTCATTGACTCACAGTTTAGGGGCACACAGCATCATAGCGGGTTGGTTACATCGCACCTGCAGTCAGAAAGCAGAGGAGATGACTGATGACGGCCACTCTACAGTGCACCCCCTCCCTAGTTATTTGACTCAGCTATGGGGGTGCACACATGAGTAAGTGCCGGTGCCCACAGAGGCGTCTGTGGATGACTTCACATTCCCCTGGTGCTGGAGTTACAGGAAGTTGTGAGCCACTAGAGATGGTGCCGAGAACTGAACTCAGGTCCTCTGCAAGATCCCTAAATGCTCTTAACCACGGAGTCCTCTCTCCAGCCAACTTCTTTTTTATCCGGTTTAGGGCCCCTCCCCCAAGGAATGTTACTGCCCACCTTCAGGATGAGTCTTTGACCTAATCTAGATAATCTGCCGAGAAATCTCTCTCAGTTGATTCGTAATCCAGTCAAGTTAAAAACCGGGATTAACCATTACAAGCTCTAATTTGCCACCCACAGTCCAGTGTCTCACCAGCAGATAAGTTCAGTAAAACCCGAATTCTCCACCGCAGTGGACTTTGTGGAATGGCACGGGGCGAGGAGGGGTGGTAGGTGAGTCTTGGGCATTTCCTTCTGTCAGCTTCCATTTGTACTGGACACTGAGAGAAACGCGTTACAGGAATTCAGAAGAGGAAGTGACTTCTAGCTGGTCCCCTCAGGAGATTTCATAGGAGGAAGGATTTATGCTTGGTCTCGACGAACAGATTTTTAATAGCAGGGAAGCGGAGAAAGCCCAGAAGCAGCGCTGTGTTTGTGGTGTCACCTGGGGCGGCGTGGCATAGAAGCGTGGAAGCTGCTCGTGTGACCTCAGACAGCGCAGGAGACACCTGTATGTGTTTTAACCCAGTAGATGAAATCATTGCAAATGCCCAAAAATGTAAGCATTTACCCACTGCTCTTGCAATAGGTTATGAGAACCTTTGAAACGTTACCAATTTATAAAGCCATATTGAGGGAAAAAGCAAAACAGGTAAAAACCAGTTCATGTCAGCCTGCACTCAGCAGTTTGTAGTGAAAGCTGACATTTCAACTTGAGATATCTCTTGTGGGCACTTTCATTTCCTTTTTATCCCATCATGTTCAAGTTGTTCATATATAAACACACACAGACACACACCTCATTCATTGATTATTTGAGTTTTTTGAGACACTCTGATGTAGCTGAGGCTGGCCCTAAACTCCTAATATTCCTGTCTCTATCCTTTTCAGTGCTTGGGTTACAGACAACACCAAAACAGCCTCAATATCATTTATATTATGGAGAAAATTCAGGAATGAGAAAAGTACACCCTTCTTCAGAAAAACAGTGTCTTAAGCAGAGGAGATGTCACTGAAATGGAAGAGTCAAGGAAAACATCATATACCTTTCTATTATGATTGTCATCGAGACTCTGAGCACTGTGTAGAATTTGCCGGTGGAACTTAGAGTGCCTGTGGTGTGGGTATTTTAAGGCCATTGCAAGCGGGCAGAAATGCAGTCATCGAGCAGGCAACAGGAGCCTGTGCCGCTAAATTCTAATATCTTTGCTATGGACTGAGGTGAATGAGTTCATCTTATACTTTCTGGAACACTAACAAACTGCTTGGAATTCCTGAAAGAAAAGATGCTGCTTAGTATAGTTTCATAGGTTTCATTTCCTGTTACGACCATCACAAGAAATCTTATTTATGAGTGTAATTTACTTGCTATTATATGTTCCTGTGGCATGTTGTTAAAATCTAGCGATTGCTACATTGAGATGTTGTAGGATGTGTAGCAAAAATATCCCGCAGGAGCCGAAAGTCCTTTCCTATCAGTAAGTCAAGCGTTCCCTCCCTCTTGCGCTTCAGGTGTCTTGTTGCTTCTGTCTTTTAGTTACTTCTAAGAACATTTTATTTATATGAATGTAATAAGCCCAGATTGTTCATGGGAATTCTAAAATTTCTAACTTCTATGAATTGTATTTAAGCTAGGCATGCATTGGGAAGGTAGAGCAGGCAGATCTCTGAGTGTAAGGCCAGCCTGATCTACACAGTGAGTTCCAGGACAGCCAGGACTACACAGAGAAACTACATCTTGAAAAGACGCCCCCCCCAAAAAAACAATTAAAAAGAAAGAAAAAGAAACCCATGAGCAAATATGGATGAAGTGTTTTCACAATATCTAACCCTTGACCTAGAATTTGGAGAATGCTTTCCCAAGTCGACCTGCTTATTTTTGAAGTAATCCCTATCCCTTCCTGCCATGATTCACTATTGCTTTCTAAGGGCACTAGAAATTAAAACCAGAACTTTATGCCTTCCTTGTGTTCTATAGGGGACACAGTTGTTGAACTTAGGTAGAAGCCTCGTCTCACAGGCAAAAGACTGAAGAAGACAAAATGTTCTCCAAGTCCCAAGTCTATGGCATCTTCATCACCTCTGAGAAAGAGTCAGACTGTGTTCATGAGAGCTTGTGCCTGAAGTTTGGCTCTGTTTTCTTTTCTCCTAGGGAGGAACATGAAGAGACGTCTGCCATTCGGGTTGGGTTCATCACCTACAACAAAGTTCTGCACTTCTTTAACGTCAAGAGTAATTTGGCTCAACCTCAGATGATGGTGGTGACTGATGTTGCAGAGGTCTTTGTTCCTTTGTTGGATGGGTTCCTTGTCAACTATCAAGAATCTCAATCTGTGATTCACAAGTAAATATCAGGTGTCTTCTAATTAAATGCAAATCAGGCGCATGGTATAAGTCATGTTGTGTTTCCAGCCAACTACAAATGTTGTTCGGCGTTGTCAATAGCAGGAGGCTTAAGGCATAGGGTATACAACTCTTATGATTTATGTTAGATTTACCCATTTCTGGTGTAGACCAGTTAAAAAATATTCAGTCTCTTGAGTGAGGTGACCCAGACCCAGAAAGACAATTATCACCTGTACTCACTCATAAGTGGGTTTTAAACATAAAGCAAAGAAAACTAGCCCACAAATCACAATCCCAGAGAACCTAGACAACAATGTAGACCCTAAGAGAGACATACATAGATCTAATCTACATGGGAAGTAAAAAAAGACAAGATCTCCTGAGTAAATTGGGAGCATGGGGACCATGGGAAAGGGTTGAAGGGGAGGGGAACAGAGAAAAATTTAGAGCTCAATAAAAATCAATAGAAAAAAATTCAGTCTCAGCCTTGAAATTCTTTCTCCTTGATGGAGAGGGGATGAAAGAAATGCATTTCTTTCGTGTACTGTACATATTAAGATAGAGTGTTATTTAAAGAGTCCTGGGTATTATAAATAAGTATATATTGAATCAAAAGCATCTACAAAGAATGTAATTTAGTAAATGTTCCATCCAAAGAATAGGTTTTGGTGCCAGACTGTGCTAAAACAGCCTCCCTTAAGGAGTGTCTGCGTCAGGTCGCCTGTTCCCTGTGGGCAACAATTACCTCACATGCTGTCCTTCAAGTAAATGTCCTATTTGTTCGGGCTTGAGATATCGGTGATTTATCTTCTCAAGTTTACGACGGATTTGCTGAGCACCTAAAACCCTTTCCCCGTTTGTTTCCCTCAGTTTATTGGACCAGATTCCGGAGATGTTTGCCGACTCTAATGAAAACGAGACAGTCTTTGTTCCTGTCATCCAGGCTGGCATGGAAGCACTCAAGGTGAGCAGTGGCCACCTCTACATGATTGTAGATGAAGTTTGTCGCAGAGAAATTAGCAAGAAAGACCTTGTGTGCGAAAAGAAAAACAGTCTTCATTAAATCCCTAGGTTCTTAGGGTTTCTAAACGTGCCCCGTTTTCAGGAGGAAATGGTCCAAGCCACAAGCACTTCCTGTGTTTACACCCCAGTGCCGTGAGCATCACAACAGCTGTCTGGTTAGGATTTCAACTTAGCCCCTCTCTTTGGCTTTTAGGTGAACTTTTTGTGATCTATTTTCAGACTTAGTTCAGGCAAATCAGAGCTATCGGATACGATGAGTAAAATTCCCATCCTGTTGTTTCCTTCCTTGGGGCTCAAACACGCAAAGGTGAGACCTGGGGATAGTTGGTGTCAGGGAAGTGGCTGATGCTCATGGCTTCACTCACTGCCTAAGTGGAGTGATGTTGTCCTTGTGTCTATTGGGAAGCCTGAGCTCAAATGACATTTCATCTTGCTAGGACTGAAGAAGGCAATGTGATCTAGAAGGCCCTGTCCCCAGTTGCTGTTTCTTTAGCACAAGAGCTGAACCTGTTGATTTTGACAGCTCATTCCTGAAGCTAGTTTTAAAACTGTGTTATTAAAATTAACTCCACACCAATTTCTCAAATAGAATGATTAATAGTTACAACAAGAGCAATCCAAGTGAACAGAGTTAGTGGTGGTATAGGGCTGAGCTTAGGAACTGATCCCACACGAATGGTGCATCTTTTTCTGTAGCCTGACCTAGTACCTGATTCTGGTCTAGGTTTTCTGATGTCTGAGTGTTCAGGTGTGGTATAGGAGCATTTGCTCATGGTGTGGTCGATGTCTTCAGCTGTCAGAATCATGGACCATTTAATAAAAAGATAGCAGTAGATTTCATATCCCAAATGATTAGAGTCGCCCCCACTGAAAGCCCTCATTGATCAACAGAAAGCCTTGAGAATTATGATATTCCGTATCGCAAAATAACTAAACTCCTGACTGTTCCTTTTCATTTGGAGAAGGTTTGCTGTGTTGTCAGTGATGTCCTCCAGTGGGAAGTCCGTTAGTAAATCTCTCTGCACGTCATAAGTTGTAAAGGACTCTAAGCATCGCTCTGCTTTAAACCAAGGCTGGAAGTGATGTTTTAAATATTTTTTATTAATGTATTAACCCTTGAAGTTTACAAAAACTGTCTGAGTGTTGCTTATCTTTGCTGTGAGGCAACAGATGACCAAAGCAACTTAGGAAAGAAAGGATTTATTTGGGTTACATGTCTGTATCCCTGTCTGTCCTCAAAGGAAGTCAGGGCAAGGACTCCAACAGGGCAGGAACCTGGAGGCAGGAGCTGGAGCAGAAGCCATGGGGAGGCATGACTTATTGGCTTGCCCTTCATTGCTTGCTCAGCCTGCTTCCTTATAGAACCCAGGACTACCTGCCCAGGGATGGCACCACCCACAATGAGCTGGGCTCTCCCCCATCAGTCACTAATTAAGAAAATGCCTGTAGCCTGATCTCATGGAGGCATCCTCTCAATTGAGGTTCCCTCTTTTCAGATAACTCTAGGTTGTATCAAGTTGATGTAAACTAGCCAGCACAAAAGTGTTGATGTTTTAAAATGATAAAAAAAGAAAAAACCCTACTACCTAAGCATAGCAGTTCAGAAGAACTTCATGAATACAGAGTCAGGTCCCGGGTAGCTGAAAGCCAGACTTAAATGTGTATAGTTTGCACAAAAAGCCTCTAAAATTCTCACCTGTAGCCTTCCCTACTGTGACAAAAGCTGACATGTTCAAGAATGTGCAATGGAGAAACAGTGTTGAGGAGGCCTCTTCGTTCTTCGTTCATTCATTCATTCATTTATTCTTTTTAACCAATAAGAAAAATCATTCAGTGTTTGTGTTTTTTCAAGCAATCTAGACTGTCCTGTGCCTAAGTTTTCTGAAGCATTGCAGGGGAGATTTAATTCTCCATCATGAGAAACAATTCTTCTGGTAGTAAAAGAGGGAGTAGGGAGGCCAGGGGTAACATGGGAAAGTTCAGGACTGTGGTTTGGTCAGTAGCTCAGGATGTTGTGTACAGAGGGCAGAGATGCAATCCCAGCACTATGGGCAGGGAGCAGAAACAGGCTCCTAACATTGAGATTAGGACCTGTCCCTGGCACTCAGCTGGCTTTCAGGGTGTGTGTGTGGGGGGGGAGGGGGGCTGAATTACCTTGCCCAGCCTTGATGCAGGGGGAGGAGCTCAGTCCTGCTTCAGCTTGATGTGCCATGCTTTGTTCATGCCCATGGGAGGCCTGCCCTTTTCTGATGGAGATGGAGGAGGAATGAATGGGAAGGGGGGGGGTAGATGAGAAGTGGTTAGGGTAGGGTGTGGGGGAGGGAATAGGAGGAGAGGAGGGAGGGAAACCGTGGTTTGTAAAATAACGAAAAATGTTAATTTAAATAAATAAGTTATTTAAAAAGGAAGAAAAGGGGGACATGTTTTACTGTGAAGGCCTTTCAGAACTTTTCTTTCTACCAGACAGATACCAAATAAAAGCTTTATATGTATATATACATATATAATTATAAATGCTACTAATTATATAATTATTATACACCACTAATATATGCCAATTGTATGTATATGTGTATATGTAATTCATATATGTATAGAATTATTATTACAAAACTTCTTAAAGCAAACAGAACAGATCAAAATTAGAAAAAAAGCCATGTAAATTTGTCCCAAAGGCAAACGGTGGCAGTTGGTGGCAGTCCTGCACATGTTCCTAAAGGCCCTGGAAGTACTTGACTAAGGACTTTATGCTTTCCCGTTGTGCTATGTCCACAGTGTTTCCCAATCTCAGCCTCTTGTTTCCTCCTATGTAGTAACAGCTGTGTTTCCTTCAGACTCTTACACACGCACGAACCAATTACGTGCCGATAGCTGACAAACACATTTATCTAAGTCAAGTAACTTGATACACAAACTTCTGTGTAAGAACTGGACTAAAAGGGTGCTAGAGCGATGGTCCTGTGGTTAAGAATACTTGCTGCTCTTGCAGAGGACCCAGGTTCAGTTCCCTGCACCCTCATGGTGGCTCACAATTGCCTGTAACTCCAGTGGATTGTATGCCCTCTCCTGGCCTCTGTGGATACTGTATACACACCATGTGCTGAAATACATGCAGGCAAAACCCTCAAACACAGAAGATAAAAATAAGTAAATCATAAGAAAAGAGTTGGGCATAAAGTTGGACTTGCATGGGTGTTGGTGGTTATTCCTTGGAGCAAGGTTTCTCCTGAACCTGAAGCTTGCCAATTCTGGCTAGCCTTCTCTGTTTCTCCCAGTTGAATGCTGGGATTCCAGGCACCCAACATGCCCACCAGTTTTGTGTGTGGAAGCTGGGGATGTGTACTCAGGTCCTCACGCTTGAATGGCGAGCACTTTGTGCTCCGAGCCATCCACCCAGCCCCAGCTGCTTCATGTTTTTGCAATGCGGAGTTTCTTATTGGGCCCCTAGTAGGGCCTTGTCATTCCTTTAACCAGACAATTAAGTATGTTTATTATGACTAACCGAACCATTGAGGTCTTCTAACTCTTGCGTTCTGCGCTTACTCTGTCATGCATGGTTTGCATGAAGCTGACAGGAGCTGAGTGGTTGTCCTAAAGTCACAGAGCTAACACAACGGCTAAGACTCTAACCCTGTGGGAACTAGGACCTGTGATCTTTGGAGTACAAGTTTCAGCACTTCTGTGACTAGACAACATCCAGAAGGGCATGGAGAACATTGATAGTGAATTCTCTAGGAACTGGGTGGCTCAGACGAGAAACATTTTACTTTATATTTCTGAGAGCTGATGTGTGACTGAGAAATATTTTTAGTTTGCTCCAATTAACACAGGAAGTCTCCATATGATGTGATTGTCACTTTCCTTTATACAGTAAAAGACAAGATGTGGTCTGGGAAGCAGGAAACAGAAGGGGAGGGTCATTTAAATTTGAGGGAAAATGTGGTGGTGGTGGTGACCATTCAGACACAAGTGCACGGTGTTGCTTTTTGTGGCGGTTTTAATGCTGAAGAACATTTTAAATTAAGCCTTCTGAAAATAAGTAGGCAGTTTTCAAATGCTTTGTTGGCTTACACACACTGTGGAGAGTGCTGAATGCATCCTGTCTCTCCTGCATGCACCCCTTCTTTCTTCCCCATCTCTGGTATCTGTTCTGCTAGCATGTCATATATATGTATGGCTTTCTGTGTATATATGAAACACAGGAGCCAAAAAATGAGAGAAAACTTATTGTTTTTTTAAGCCTGGCTTATTTAACTTAATATGATAATCTCCATTTGCATCTATTTCCCAGCAAATAATTTTAGTCCACTTAATAAACTGACTAAAATTCCATGTGTCTAGGTGCTACATGCCCTTTTGTCGCCTACTGAGGAGCACCTAGACGGATTACTTGACCGCTGTGAACAGTGCTATCATAAACATGGGTTTGCAGGTCTTACTGTGCTGTGTGGACTCAGGGGACTTTGTGTATATATATATATATATATATATATATATATATATATACTGTATCTTTGTCATTGGGCGAGACAATGTCACATAAAAAAAGAGAAAGAAACTAACCCTTCGTATTGTTTCCTTGAGAGTGAGCCTGTTGGATTAGACGAGCTCTGACCTGGTGGGGTCTCTTGAACAAAGGCCATCCTCTCTACGCATTGAACAGCACAGCAAATAGGAACTTATGTCTTAGTCTTCTATAGACATTTCACAAGCGAGCATATTGCTTTTTGGCCCTACAGACCCTGAACAGCACACAATACCATAACCACATGTTACTGATCTATACTCATGTATTGTTTTTTTAAACCCCTTTAGGTTGATTTCAATGCCTCTCTGCCTCCAGTGAATGATCTTAGATGTAGCCACCACATCTTACCCCCCCCCCCCCCCCCCCCCCCCCCCGCTGTTCTAAGTTAGGGAGTGAATGGGTCACTAGGGAGAAACAGACAACATGTTATATCAGGAAAGTTCAAAATGTAGAAAAATCAGTTACATTGTTTTTTTCCCAAAGGTCAGTTAATTCTGAGTATACAGTGTATAAGCAGAACGAGTGCCCCATGATAATAGTCTACAAGCGCATCATTAACCTGGCTCCAGGTTAGGTGAAAGTTTGGTTTGCAGAAGCAACCTACTAACAGTATTGCTCGGAAAGCTCCTTCCCACAGTCTGGTGGTTCTGCAGTTACTGGAGGGCCCTCCACACTGTTTTCCATTCTGATTGGCTGGTGGACTCCCTTCTAGAGACTTGCAAGAGGTCCCTTTTGTCCCGTCCCCCCCTCCCCCGCCTCAACTGTAGTTTGTTCTTCATTTTCATCTTTACCTTCCTGACTGCAGTGAGGTAGGATTTTCATACATTTCTGATTCTCTTAAAAATAAAACCACAACAACCAGACATTTTGTGTGTTGCTTTTAGGCAGCAGAGTGCCCTGGGAAGCTTTTCATCTTCCATTCCTCCTTGCCTACTGCAGAAGCACCGGGAAAACTCAAGAACAGAGATGACAAAAAGCTGGTTAACACAGACAAAGAGAAGGTACCTGGGAGCGGTTACTCTTTGAAGCGTCCGTTGAAGCATTGTTAAAGGGGGGTCCCATCCTCCATGAGTATTCGGAACTGAAAACTGCTAGGGGGTTTCATATCACCAGAGAGGCTGCTAGCTGACGAGTCTACACTGAAACATCTTCCATGTGTAACCTGTGTCAGATGAGAATTTTAGAGAAATGGAAGGGAGGGCTTGCACAAAGAAGAAAGTAGAG
This sequence comes from Microtus pennsylvanicus, assembly GCF_037038515.1. Lineage (NCBI taxonomy): Eukaryota > Metazoa > Chordata > Mammalia > Rodentia > Cricetidae > Microtus > Microtus pennsylvanicus. The sequence continues at coordinate 94,394,004 of NC_134585.1, read as the reverse complement.
AGGGAAGGCGGTTGCTCTGTGACCTCACTCTCCTAAGGAAGAGACACCAGTCGTGAAGCCAAGGTCAGATGCTGAAAAGAAGCCTTCACTCAAGTCCAAGACAGTGTGGCAGCCGGGAACAGTCTTTGGTGATGGAAGATGGGTGTGGCTGAGGTGCACGCCCCTCGGTCACTCAGCACCATCCAATCCACAGAACTGCATCCAGGCCTACAGGCTGAGGATGGGAACAGGGACCCCATTAGGGTGTTAGAGCAACAGATAACCTGAAAGAAACCAACTATTTCACTTCATTAGCCTAGTCCACTTAACTGGAGGTAGAAATTCCGTATTTTCCCCCATTTAAAATGTCCAATTAAAAAAATTAATAGAAACTTAAATTTTAATAAAAAAATACTGTATAGCTTTTCATTTCTTCCATCTTTTTTCCTCAGATGCTTTTCCAGCCCCAATCAACTGTCTATGAATCTCTGGCCAAGGACTGTGTAGCCAATAGCTGCTCGGTGACTCTCTTCCTCTTCCCCAGTCAGTATGCGGATGTGGCTTCCTTGGGGCTGGTCCCCCTGCTCACGGGAGGAACCCTTTACAAGTACAATGGATTTCAGGTAAGTGGCGAGCCATCTGTGTGTCCGTGTTTACTCCTGGCTGAATTTTGAATATTCACTTAAGATGTACTTTGTCTCTGTCCTTCTCCCCCATCCCCCTGGTGTGCATGGGGGGCGGGGCATGTGCGTGTCAGTGAGAGCTTCTGGTGGTCAGGAAGGACTTTGAGGAGTTGGTTCTCCTTCTAGTTGGGGTAGAGTCTTCCTTGTTTCTGCATGTGTACTGTGCACTGCCCTAGACTAGTTTGCCCAGCAAGCTTTCTGGGAGTTCTACTCTGCCTCCTGTATTGCTGTAGGAGTTCTGAGATACAGCTTTGAGCTACCATACCTATTGATTGTTTGTGTTTTTGCGTGTGGGTCAGGACCAAACTCAGGTCATTAGACTCACACAATAAGTGGTTTTGTTGTTGTTGTTGTTGTTTTGTTTTCTTTTTTGGGTCCTTTGAGACAGGGTTTCTCTGTAGCTTTGGAGCCTGTCTTGGTACTAGCTCTGTAAACCAGGTTGACCTTGAACTCACAGAGATCTGCCTGCCTCTGCCCCAGGAGTGCTAGGATTAAAGGTGTATGTTACCACTGCCCAGCCACTTCAAGTGTTCTTAAGGCTTGAGCCATCTCCCCAGCCCAGTTTCAGTTTGATGGTTTAAGAAAGTTGCATTGTGGACAACTAGCAACTTTCGTAAATTCGAGTGATAAAAAACTGTGTGTGTTTGGATTGGCCTCCTACTGATTTCAGCTCACACATCGCGCTTATACTGCCCCAGAGTTGAATATTAATGTGAACTTTGCAATGGGGGAAAGTATACTTTATATAAGAGACATCTAAGATAATGTTTGAAAATGTAACTGCATGCTTGTTTTAATTTGTTGAACTATGAGGCAGGTTCAGTTCATCACCCCCTCTCTTACACATTGGACTAACGTGCCTCCCCTGAATTAGGCAAAGGCATACGCCCCAGTTTAGGACAGGCTTCTCTTGGGGACAGTTGTATCTCGAAGTCTTACTGTATTTAGGCACAGAGAATGGGTGTGGCCCCAGGAGGACCCAGGGCCAGGCCACTGATGTTCATGCTCCACAGGGCAACTGGTCACACAGGGCTGTTCTCCTAAGACAAATGCTCATGCTGTCTTAGCGTAGGGGTGGAAAACAGCACCCAGTTATGTATTTGTATGGGAAGTTAAGTAAGAGACTTAGGAAGGCCAAAGACTGAAAATGAAATGCATTTTTAAAAAAGCTTCAGACCCCTTGAAGACTTCAGGATAAACATATGTCGTTGCAGGTACCCTAGAACATAAGCCCTTAACGATGGTAAAACTCAGACACTCCTCTGGTCACAATTGCAGGTATTTGAGGTCCGCTGCGACTGTTTCATGTCATTCTCTAGTGAGGGAATACATTTGCTCAGAAACCTCCATCTTCCATTCCTTGCTAACGAAGTCCTGGCTGGGGTAGTGCTGGGGTCCCACATGGGTGAGGCTGTCTTCATGAGAGTGACTTAGGTGCACTGTGACCAAGGGTCGTGTTGGCAAGAGGCATCGGACTTCACCTTGTTGATTCCATTCCCTTAGTAGTGCGCTGGTTCTGTGTAGTGTTTGATAAAAGTGCTTTGGTTGTTTGTCACTACACCAAAGTTTATTATTGATTCCATCGATGTTATTAAAAAAGAAGTGGTGTCATGATCCCATAGAAGAAAGCTGTCTGCACTGTCAGTAAGTAGAACGTTTTATAATCAGCGTTAGTGTTAATTCGCTTCAGCTTTTGTGTGCATTGTTGAAGACAGAATCATATTAGCATCTCCTCAGCTTTAAAAGTAAAAATTTTAATAGTGTCTTCCATTAAAAAATATTGCCAGGTGAAAATGATGGTCAGGAATAGAGTCGGGCAACAGGTGTGTGTATACAGTGTTCATGGTTGGGCATCTGGTGTGTGTGTGCAGTGTCCATAGTCGGGCACCTGGTGTGTGTGTGTGCAGTGTCCATAGTCGGGCACCTGGTGTGTGTGTGTTCAGTGTCCATAGTCGGGCATCTGGTGTGTGTGTGCAGTGTCCATAGTCGGGCACCTGGTGTGTGTGTGTGCAGTGTCCATAGTCGGGCACCTGGTGTGTGTGCAGTGTCTGTGGTATGCCTGTTTTCTTTCCTCTTCTCTTCTCTTTGTTCTGGGGATTGGGGATGGGAATCGTGTGTGTGTGTGTGTGTGTGTGTGTGTCTGTCTGTCTGTCTGTCTTTATGTGTCTGTGTGTCTCTGTGCCTCTCCGCTGCCTCTCGAGCAGCAATGGTGAGAATCTCATAAAGACTTTTCTGACCTGGTCAGACATATCATTGGCTGCTGCCTCCCAGCTAGGTAGTGTTCTAGGTGAGCCTCAGCTCCGGACTGCATGCTTGTGCACCCCATTAATACTGCTTAGGTGTGGGATGTCAACAACTTTCATAAATACAGTTTAAAAGAGTAGCTACGAAGTCCAATGGACTCCATATGTTAAACACTGAATCGCTTTCCATGTCTAACACTAATCCCCTGAGTGAATGGCTTATGCTATTTCTCCATTTTCAAAATAAAATTAATAAGTGATCTTCCCACCCAAATGTTATGAAGATGAAAAATAGATAAGGAACTTATCTGTTTATTTAGGAACTTAACTTTGAGTCACTGCCCAAAGGTTATGTATTTCATAAGATTATATATGTACATCATCCTCATCAATTTAGACCGTGAAACCCAATATGGACAGGTTCAGAGAACCACCATACAGGGCTGCCCATGCGTGCTTCAGCATTGCCAGGGCACAAATTTCAATTTCATATATGTATATAAGACATACATATAAGTGTGCTAAGTCAAAATATAAAAATTATTTTAAAAGTCAGAGAATAGTAATGTTACTTGAAGTCCTTTACTGCCACCTGGTGGCCACTGATCACATTTTGTCTTTTAGGTAAATTTGGATAGCCAGCAGTTTCTGAATGACCTCCGAAATGATATTGAAAAGAAAATAGGCTTCGATGCCATCATGAGGGTTCGCACCAGCACAGGTAACTACCATTTACATCATCTCACGTCGCTGCTGCAGAATTATTCTCTCTTTAAGTAACTGCAAAACAAAGCACGGCAAAGTTCAGATAAGCTAATGTTTCTTTCTTCCGGTCCTTTAGGTTTCAGAGCCACCGATTTCTTTGGAGGCATATTTATGAACAACACCACGGATGTAGAGATGGCAGCCATCGACTGTGACAAGGCCGTGACTGTAGAGTTCAAGCACGATGACAAACTCAGTGAGGACGCTGGAGCCTTGATCCAGGTGCCGCCAAATGTGCTACTCTCGTCATAGAGAAACGGGACTCTCCTTCTCGACGCAGGAGTCCTTAGCATACTCTTGTGGGACTCACCCATAGATTGATATATATATACATGCTGCTTCACGCGACATGGCAATGATTAGCCCAGCAAACCGATGTGAAGCGTCGGACATCAGCAGACTGGTCCCTGTGAAGTGTCTGTGTCCAAGGTTCTTGCAGTCATATGACCCCACCCTAATGAGTTCATTTTAGTTAATTCACCCTCTGCAGGTGCTACCTCCATGCTCTTCCCTAAGGAAGAGTGTATCTGTTGGCATCCGGTACCAGATGGTCAGCCCTGAAAACATACATATGTAACATTATATGGACTGAACAGGTTGTATTTAGGGATAAGGAACATATACATGCAATAACAATTAGTGAGATAAGAGGCCATGAATTTGAAGGAAGGTGTGGAGGGGTATATGGGAGGATTTGAAGAGAGGAAAGGGAAGGGAGAGATGTTGTAATTTTATTAATCTCAAAAATAAAAAAAATCATATATATATATATGTATATATATGTCCTACCTCCAAATAAAGTCATTTTTCTGTGGTGTTGGGGGTTAGAACTTCAGCATACAGGGGCTGCAGTTTTAGCCTCTATCCTACACATGCAAATAGGATTAGGTTAGCTTGTCTGGACCTGGTCCAGTAATACCCATGCCTCAATGTTGCTTCTGCAGTGTGCTGTGCTCTACACGACCATTGGCGGTCAGCGAAGACTCCGGATTCACAATCTCGCCTTAAACTGCAGCACCCAGCTGGCAGACCTTTACAAGAGCTGCGAAACAGACGCCCTTATCAACTTCTTTGCCAAGTCAGGTAACATCTTGCTAACATCGTAGCTCAGTGATTCAGTCGAGATTCACTGGGTGCCCAGGCAGAAGCTGGAAAACACTACTTGTACCATGGTGGTACAAGAACCAGTAAAGTCAGCTGCGGGGGAGTGGCACGCACCTTTAATCCCAGCACTCAGGAGGCAGAGAGGCAGGTGGATCTCTATGAGTTCGAGGTCAGCCTGGTCTACAGAGCTAGTTCCAGGACAGGTCTCAAAGCTACAGAGAAACCCTGTCTCGAAAAACAAAGCAAACCAGAAGAACCAGTTAAGTCAAGGGTTGAAGAATGGTCAGCACCCACCAGCTGTAGTGGGCGAGACAGGACTCCCCAGGGCCACAGATCTGCCTTGAGTTTCCTTGCTAGTAAAGGGTAGAAGGCGAAATTTAGGAGTGTGTGAGTATGCCCTCTAGCACCAGTGACTTGCACCAATGTTGGTTATCTGTGCCCATCACAGAGCAGAATGGATGCTTTCTCTGGCTTCCCTTCTGAAAGTCCGTACTTAAGGTATGGAGGAGAGCATTTCAGCCTGCAGACAAACAACAGGCTGGCCTGTCTTTTCTGTGTATAGAACACTATTTCTAGTAGTCTCAGGATAAATCTGGGTCGATGTGACCCTTCGCTGTAATTCGACCATTGTCCTCCGTTGCCTGGATCATCCACCCTATGTACTCAGAAGAGGGCCATTAGCAAGAACACCATCCTTGTTTGGTTGTCTCAAGATAACAGCAACTTGTTCTTTGTTATTATGAAGAGATCAGTTTCTAAAGCTTTCACATCCTTCCTGTTTGTGGTTTTGTGCTCCTAGCCTTTAAAGCAGTTTTGAACCAGCCTCTGAAGGTCATCCGGGAAATTCTAGTTAATCAGACTGCCCATATGTTGGCGTGTTACCGGAAGCACTGTGCCAGTCCGTCTGCAGCAAGCCAGGTGAGTTCCCGGCTGGTCTGAGCAGCCAGCATGTGCAGGGCAAGTGTGTGCAGCTGCAGCTCTCATGTGCAGAGCAAGTGTGTGCAGCCGCTGCAGCCAGCATGTGCAGAGAGAGTGTGCAGCTGCTGCAGTCAGCATGTGCAGAGCGAGTGTGTGCAGCTGCAGCTCTCATGTGCAGAGCAAGTGTGCGCAGCTTCTGCAGCTCTCATGTGCAGAGCAAGTGTGTGCAGCTGCTGCAGCTCTCATGTGCAGAGCGAGTGTGTGCAGCTGCAGCTCTCATGTGCAGGGCAAGTGTGTGCAGCTGCAGCTCTCATGTGCAGGGCAAGTGTGCGCAGCTGCTGCAGCTCTCATGTGCAGAGCAAGTGTGCGCAGCTGCTGCAGCTCTCATGTGCAGAGCAAGTGTGTGCAGCTGCAGCTCTCATGTGCAGAGCAAGTGTGCGCAGCTGCTGCAGCCAGCATGTGCAGAGCAAGTGTGTGCAGCTTCTGCAACTCTCATGTGCAGGGCAAGTGTGGGCAGCTGCTGCAGCTCTCATGTGCAGAGCAAGTGTGTGCAGCTGCAGCTCTCATGTGCAGAGCAAGTGTGTGCAGCTGCAGCTCTCATGTGCAGAGCAAGTGTGTGCAGCTGCAGCTCTCATGTGCAGAGCAAGTGTGTGCAGCTGCAGTTCTCATGTGCAGAGCAAGTGTGCGCAGCTGCTGCAGTCAGCATGTGCAGAGCAAGTGTGCGCAGCTGCTGCAGCCAGCATGTGCAGAGCAAGTGTGCGCAGCTTCTGCAACTCTCATGTGCAGATCAAGTGTGTGCAGCCGCTACAGCCAGCATGTGCAGAGCAAGTGTGTGTAGAAATTGTTGCAGCCAGCATGTGCAGAGCAAGTGTGTGCAGCTTCTGCAACTCTCATGTGCAGATCAAGTGTGTGCAGCCGCTACAGCCAGCATGTGCAGGGCAAGTGTGGGCAGCTGCTGCAGCTCTCATGTGCAGAGCAAGTGTGCGCAGCTGCAGCTCTCATGTGCAGAGCAAGTGTGTGCAGCTGCAGCTCTCATGTGCAGAGCAAGTGTGCGCAGCTGCTGCAGTCAGCATGTGCAGAGCAAGTGTGTGCAGCTGCAGCTCTCATGTGCAGAGCAAGTGTGCGCAGCCGCTGCAGTCAGCATGTGCAGAGCAAGTGTGTGCAGCCGCTACAGCCAGCATGTGCAGAGAGAGTGTGCGCAGCCGCTGCAGCCAGCATGTGCAGAGAGAGTGTGCAGCTGCTGCAGTCAGCATGTGCAGAGCGAGTGTGCGCAGATGCTGCAGCCAGCATGTGCAGAGAGAGTGTGCAGCTGCTGCAGCCAGCATGTGCAGAGAGAGTGTGCGCAGCTGCTGCAGCTCTCATGTGCAGAGCAAGTGTGCGCAGCCGCTGCAGCCAGATACTCTGAAACAGAGCATACAAGCAAGGAAACTGAGGATGCAGCTGAGGTGGGAGGGGACCATGACAATGGGAGTATGTGCCTTTGTAGCCAACATCAAAAGAGAAACCTGGGCTTAACAAAGTGTCTGAACCAAAAATGTGACAGTCACGACTACATTGTTTATAACAGAGGAATGTCATAATATTGCAGTATTCTCTTTTGTATATAGACCTAGATGTTATGTTGTGAAATGTGCGTGCTTAAACAGACTAGGCATATAAATAATGTTGCCATGAACTGACTACAGTAGTAACAATGGCTCTTTAAAAAATAAATATAATTTATAACATAAATGATGGAATTATTTTCATTTAAAAGTTGCATATTGAGACATGGTCTCACTATGTAGACCTGACTGGCCTGCAATTCTCTGTGTAGATAAGGCTCTCCTTGAATGTGTGGCAATCCTCCTGCCTCAGCTTACACATTATTAATAGAATTACTTCAAAACAATTGTCTTTGGCCATCATCTAAGTAATTTGAAATTTAAGATAAACCTTACTTAGAAAGGCTAAACCATGTGTTTTGCCTGTGTCCTCTGGTTCACATTCTCCTCTGTGTCCATGAAGTTAGATGGCAGTTTTAATGGCTCTATACTGAATATACTATATTCATAGCTATATAGAATATAACTAAAGGGTTCTGATTTAAAAAGAACACAGTGAGCAACTCATAGGGCATTTTTCTAACCCATTCATTGTTGAAGTGGCTACTCACCTTGGAGGAAGCTGTAGGCAGGAAGAGATCACTGACAAATCCTGCATCTAAATTCACAACTGAGTAAGGAAGGAAAACAAGACATGCGTTTGTTACACCACCCTTTTCAGGAAAGTTCCCCTTTGTGCTGCTTGAAATGATTAGTCAAATATTCTTTTACCTTCTGTGTTGGTAGTTGTTCCAAGAACTGTTGAGTCAGTATGGCTGCTCATTTGTCTTTGTTATTCAGGATATGTTTGCTTTAGTAGACTCAAGTTTCCATACTATTGCAGAAGCCAGGTGTAGTGGCCTAGGCCTGTAATCCCTGCACTCTGAGGGGGAGGAAACAGGATCAGGTGTTGAAGGTTGAAGCCTGTGTGAGTTCTATGAGGCCCTGTCTCCTAAAACAAAAACAAAACAAAACAAAAAACTAGAACGGAGGGAGGGAGGGAGGGAGGGAGGGAGGGAGGGAGGGAGGGAGGGAGGGAGGGAGGGAGAGGGGGGGTGGTCTGGGGAAGAGAGGCAGGCACATTTGGGAAGTGTGCTTGTTTGAGTCACGTGAGCCCACCATATGCATGTGGAACCCAGCTTGAATGGAGGCCAATTTTGAGCACTCTGTACCCACCTTCTCTACTTGTCTGGGATTTCTGGAAGATTCTCTTTCCACCCTGGTGTGTCTCAGCTTTCGAAGGATCAGTGGCTGTGGAGCTGGCACAACCAGCGCCTCCTCCTCAAGGTTATTCGCTAATATTAAAATGATCGCCTTTAACAACCTTAAGTGAAGAAACAATCTGTTGCCTATTTAAGGGGAAAAGCAAGGCTTCTGGTGCAAAAGGAGAATCATGTCTACACTAGAGCAACTCTTTTGATGGCGTAAACATTGTAGGACAAGCTGTGGTGATTCTTGTTTTATTCAGGGCGATAATAGAGACGATATCTGCTCTTTAAAATGAGATTTTTCTTTCTCCACTTGAACTTTCATTTGCACCTGCAACCACCAATGAAGGTAGGGCCCTGATGCTCCCATCACCTCCAGCACCCCACCTCCGAGCACGGGTGCACGGAGGACCAAGCCTTCCGTACCGAGTCCTCAGGATGCTAGGGCCCTGATGCTCCCATCACCTCCAGCACCCCACCTCTGAGCTCGGGTGCATGGAGGACCAAGCCTTCAGTACCGAGTCCTCAGGATGCTAGGGCCCTGATGCTCCCATCACCTCCAGCACCCCACCTCTGAGCACGGGTGCATGGAGGACCAAGCCTTCAGTACCGAGTCCTCAGGATGCTAGGGCCCTGATGCTCCCATCACCTCCAGCACCCCACCTCTGAGCACGGGTGCATGGAGGACCAAGCCTTCAGTACCGAGTCCTCAGGATGCTAGGGCCCTGATGCTCCCATCACCTCCAGCACCCCACCTCTGAGCACGGGTGCACGGAGGACCAAGCCTTCAGTACCGAGTCCTCAGGATGCTAGGGCCCTGATGCTCCCATCACCTCCAGCACCCCACCTCTGAGCTCGGGTGCATGGAGGACCAAGCCTTCAGTACCGAGTCCTCAGGATGCTAGGGCCCTGATGCTCCTATCACCTTCCACACCCACCTCTGAGCACGGGTGCATGGAGGACCAAGCCTTCAGTACCGAGTCCTCAGGATGCTAGGGCCCTGATACTCCCATCACCTTCCACACCCACCTCTGAACACAGGTGCACGGAGGACCAAGCCTTCAGTACCGAGTCCTCAGGATGCTAGGGCCCTGATACTCCTATCACCTTCCACATCCACCTCTGAGCACGGGTGCACGGAGGACCAAGCCTTCAGTACCGAGTCCTCAGGATGCTAGGGCCCTGATGCTCCCATCACCTCCAGCACCCCACCTCTGAGCACGGGTGCATGGAGGACCAAGCCTTCAGTACTGAGTCCTCAGGACGCTTTCCACATCCAGAGCCCAACACCAAGATAGACCATCGAGAGATGTACTTTGGTTGTATAACAGACCTGAGTGGACTACTTTTGCTCAATGACCAAAGGCAAGAGAAACCACTTAGGGGGACAAAATTTAGGGAGATACCACTCTGACTCAGTTGCTCAGCCATGAGAGTACTCAGAGGAATGTTCTAGTAAATGTGCAGGTTTGTGCAAGTAGGGCTAGTTATCTTTCTGAAATCGAATCAGCCACTTATATTGTTCGGGAATAAAATGCTCCTCAAAGGCAGAGCCGTGGCTGGATAGATGACTCAGCAGTTAAGAACGCTTGTTACTCTTGTGGAGGACTGAGTTTGATCCCCAGCACCCACATTGTGGCTCACAACCTCTGTGACTCCAGTTCCAGGGCATCCTACACCCTCTTCTGACCTCCGAGGGCACTCGGTATTCATGTACTGCACAGACATACATTTGAGCAAAACATTCACTCACATAAAATAGTAAATCTGTTACTTAAAATGCCGCTGAAGTCCCTTTTCAAAACAATAAAAAAGGCAAGGCAAAGACTTTAACTGCAAAATTTCCAGTGTTTTTGTTTATGACTGCTCTGTCATTAGAAAGTGCAAAGAATTTTCAAACTTGGTTGAACCAGACCTTCATGAATTTTTGGCTTACCCCTAACCAGTACCTTTTCTCTTCAAGGTAATTTAATTATGGAGGAGCCAGGGAACTTTAGGAGAGATTTTACAGCAATGACCTGGGATATATTTTCTTTTTGACATCAAACATATGGAGTAAATCTTTCCTCCTGCTTTCCCTCATTCTAACAACTCCCCATCGGCTTTCATTCTTGCTCCTTCCGGTTTCTTCCCTGGGTCCCACGTAACCCAGCCTCTTTAGAGCTGTCATGAATGCCAAGCTTACTCCTTTGTGGCACTTAAAATGATGGATATATAAGGCTACCTTACTATTCCTGGTTAACTTGAAGCGATCAGCGACATTTCAAGGTCTTTCAAAGGTATATATCCACTTCTGTTTGTGAGGGTCATCTCATACTGTGCTATGAACTGTGTAGAAACGGCACTGGGGCTACTGGCTCTGTGACTTGACCATGTTCCAGTTTCTTCATCTTCCACCCTGAGAAAGTAATCCAGTAGCCGAAGTTGACACTGGGAAGGGCTTCTCACTAGAGGGGCAAACTATAAAGAAAAGAGTGTCTCTTGCGGGAAAGCATACATTCCCTGACTCTGGTGCCTTGAAATGAGATCAGAGAGCCAGGTGGTGGTGGTGCACACCTTTAATCCCAGTAATCAGAAGGCAGAGGCAAGTGGATCTCTGTGAGTTCAAGGCCAGCCTGGTCTGCGGAGAGAGTTACAGGACAGCCAGGGCTACACAGTGAAACCCTGTCTCAAAAACCAAACCAAACCACACACACACACACACACACACACACACACACACACACACACAGAGAGAGAGAGAGAGAGAGAGAGAGAGAGAGAGAGAGAGAGAGAGATCCAGGTTGAGATGAATTAAATGGTCAAGTAGAGCATTCTAGAACATTCTGGGATGCGCTTTCCTAAATCAGTTAGCAAGTTTGTCCTTTATACTCCTTACCCAGAAGATCGTGTGAAGACACGACTGATATGAAGGGGTATGAGGTGGAAGATGAGGACTAAATCCCCTCAGAGTCCTGAGGGAAAATTTCTTGTCATTGTGGATTCTGATAATGTATATTCTTTTTCATGAGAAAGATAGCTAGCTAACGGTCTGGGAAGATTCCTGTCAGTAAAGTGCTTGCCTCAGGAGTATGTAAGACCCTGCCTTCAGTCTCCAGAGCCCACATAAAAATCCTGGACACAGTAGAGGGGCAGATCTCAGTGCTGGGGAAGCAGATGTAGGACAGGAGGGTCCCCAGGGCTCACCAGTTAGCCAGTCTGCCTAACCGGTGAGACTTTGGAAGAAGGTCTTTCTTCCTGATATGATACCTGGAGTTGTCTTCTGGCTTGCACACACACACACACACACACACACACACACACACACACACACACACGTATAAAAAGAGAAAGCTAAAACTGGGACAGGCTCATGAAGCAAATGTTTTCTTTTTCAGCTTATACTGCCGGACTCCATGAAAGTATTGCCTGTGTACATGAACTGTTTGTTAAAAAACTGCGTGCTACTCAGCAGACCAGAGCTCTCCACTGACGAACGGGCATACCAACGGCAGCTGGTCATGACCATGGGCGTGGCTGACTCCCAGCTCTTCTTCTATCCACAGCTCCTGCCAATAGTAAGTGTGTGCTGACTGTGTGTTCCCTAGAGCCGCTTGGGAGGGAAATTCAGTCAAAACGTGCAGTCTGGGCTCATAGCAGAAGCCCTTTGAGGAGGTTGCATGGGCTCGGTGTGCTTGGGGAAGGATGTGAGGGGTCCGGATTGCTCAGATCACTTTCCTGTCTGTGACAGTCTCACACTGGTAATAATCAGTTACGTAAGTCCTAGGTCCTCCCCCGTCCGTCCATATCTAGGAAGGTGAACATCCAAACTGGCTAGGCTCCCACAAAGCCAGCACATTACGTAGGATCAAAACGCAGGGAACCCTGACTGCTCTTTGGACTGGAGAGGGAGGGGGAAAGGAGTGGGGGAAGAGGGGAAAGGAGTGGGGGGAGGGGGAGAACGGTGGGAGGAGGGGGAGGGAAATGGGAGGCTGGGAGGAGGTGGAAACTTTTTTTTTCTCTCCTTTTCTCAATAAAAAAAAATGTAAAAAAAAAATCAGTTCCGTAGGCACTCTTAGGAGTCTGTAAACAGGAAACTTCAGTTGGCCTGCACCTCATACACACGTGCTGGGGATGTCTCGCGCAGGCGTGAATGATCTGTTTTCAGCTAATGTGTGGCTGTTTCAGATTCCCACACTTATCCAGACTGGCTTTTCTCAAATGCAGTCAGGGACTTGAGATGGGCACACACTTGAAGACACCTGTGCCATGCAATAGCCCAGCTGCCCTTGTCCTCGAGGGTTCACATGGCAATGCATTCCACCTCGTTGAGGTGCTAGTAACATCTTGAATGCCCAGCACTCTACTGGACTCTTTCCCTCATGGAGAAAGCTGATAGGTTGTATGCCACGCCTCCTTAGTCTTAGCGGTGACAGACAGCAGGGGCTTAGCGATGGTGCATTCAGTGACAAATTGTGTTAGATGCGAGAATAAGAAATAATCATTTCAAATGATTGATTCTCACATAAACTTGGATTGTCAGCAATGAGTGGGCCAAAGAGACTAGAAGCTAGAGCCTCCGGGAAGCTTCTGTCTTACCTTCATTCCCTTCCTTAGTGGTCTTGTGTCTGGGCTGTAGGTGTCATTTATTCTCTAATGGCCGCACATCCCTGTCTTCAGGTATGTAGCAGGCATTGGAAGGCTTCTCCCACGGCCCTTCCCGCTCCTGCCTTCATGCTGTCCTGGCCACCCTCACTGTTTTCTCTACCGTACCTACTATCAGCAAACAGGCCAGCTCTCCCAGGGGATCCACAGTGTGACCACTTTTTGTTCATTATCTGCTATCAAACATAATCATCACCGTCCTTCCTTGTTCCCACCATTTTCTCTCCTTCAGTCTGCTTGCAGTTCCGAGGTCAGGGCAGAGTGAGACATCGCCCATCTCTCCTCTCGTCGGGCCAGTCCAGGACAGCTCTGGCCCAGTGCTGGCCCTTCTCTGCCCCTTTCTATAGGAGACTCTCATTTCACGCCAGCTGCGCATATCTCTTTGCCAATCTTCAAACACCCTAGCCAGGCTCCTGTCTCAGGACCTTTGCATAAGCTTTCCTCTGTGTCTGGAATGCTCTTCCTTAGGTCCCCAGGCCCAGCTCCTCACCCTTCCTCACCTCCTCAGGTAGCGTTACTCAAAATTTACCTTTGCCAGAGAAGCCTTCCTAGCTACCCTGCCCCCACCAACGACCCCTTATGCTACTGACTGTTTGCTTTTCACATAGCTTTTAACACCATCTGCAATTATGTATATTTTTATTTATTTTATGTCATTTGTCTTCCTCCAAAGGCCATTAGCTGCACAAGGCAGAGGTTCTTGTCTCCACCAAGTAGGTTTCGATTAACTGTGTACTGTAAGGGAGTGATGGGGGAAGAGAAAGGAAATGAGGAGAGGGCGAGAGCCGAGTTCCCAAGTCTCCTGACTTTGCCCCAACAGCACACATCGGACTTAAAGAGCACAGTGCTGCCTGCCGCCGTCCGCTGCTCCGAGGCCCGACTCTCCGAAGACGGAGTATTCCTGCTGGCTAATGGTCTGAACATGTTCTTATGGCTCGGAGTGAGCAGCCCACCAGAACTCATTCAAGGAATATTTAATGTGCCATCGCTTGCACATATCAACACAGATTTGGTAGGTATTTTTCAGTTTTGGTGATAAAATACAAATGTAAATTCTTAAAATTTATGTGCAACTTTATGGTACATTGAAGAAAACCAGCGTGTGTTTATACAGTTCTATATATGAATCATATTCTGATAAATAAAAATTAGAAATTGTAAAATAATTTACTGAAGTGTTAAACTAGACATGGCTTCAACAGAAACTAATAATACAGAGAAGAGATGGCTCAGGGGTTAAGGATGCTTGCTGTCCTAGCAGAGGACCCGGGTTCAGTTCCCAGCACTCACATCAGGTAGCTTATAGTTGCCTGCAACTCCAGCTCTAGGGGATTTGACATCCTCTTCTGGCCTCCATGGGCACCTGCAAAAATGTGGCATATGCAGACAGACAGACAGACACACCATCCACTGACAAAACTTCCAGACTCCTGCCGTCTACCAGTGGCTGTTCGCTATATGGACTTTAATCCCACTGTTCTGTTTCACTCTGTGACACATGGGTGAGGTCGATGCTGCAGCAGTATGCTCCTGATGAGCTAGTGAAGCCAGGGGCAGGTCCTTACAAAACAGAGTCGTGGAAGTGTAAGAGGTAGCATTTCCTTGGGGATTCAGCACTTGCTGGTTACTTTAATGTTGGAGCGCGGCAGTATTTCCCCCAAAAGGTAAAGGGATACGGGCATCCTCTTCTCTCTCACTGTAGTCTTGAAAGGGTTTAGTCACCTTTCTGAGAGATGGTCCAAAACTACCCTCTGCATGAAAAACTCCTGTTACTGCATTGCAGCGAAGACCTGTATTTCCAAAAGAGATAATTGGTTCATTGGTGGAAATGTATGCTAATAAAAATGAGTAGTTTATAGTTCAGTTTCCCCCATTTTCAGGTAAACGAACTGAGCCTACTAAATGGTCTCTGTAGCATTAGCGGGATGGCTTTAGCAGGCTAGTGATCTCTATTGCTGTTGCTATTCTAAGTGTCTCAAGTCATACCGAAATTGCGCTCTTACCTGCAGACATCGCTGCCTGAGGTGGGAAGTCCACACTCTCAACAACTCAGAATGATAATGAATAATATCCAGCACAAGAAGCCATACTCAATGAAGGTAATAGGAGATCTCTGCCTTTAAGTGTTTATTTCATCAAAAATCTTTTCAATGCTTATTCTATAGTTATATCTCATGACCTTTGATAGGAAATTTCCACCTCTGAATATGTCTATATACTTAATAGGCTCAAGCACAAAAATAGACAGCTTTGACCATGGGTTATCTTACTAGATAGCCACTTAGTGATCATGGTGGTCTTCCTTGTGGTGTCCAAACGACTGCTGTCACTGACAGCCTTTGAAGACGCTTTCCTTGGTGCCTAATGTTATATACTCATAGAAACACCACTCAGAACATTTGTAAAGTGCATTTCCCTGTATCTGAAAAATTGTAATTATAGTTACTCTCAGCCATTTTATTATTTCCTCTTTGGAATAAAATCATGTCTTCAACCCAAGAAGGTTGGACTTTCTTGCCAAGTCCAAGCTGCTTGTACCCATCTCCTGTAAGCTACATGCTGGAGTCTCCTGGATGTGGAGCTGTCAAATGGGGAAACTCTGTGTAGTACTGGAGCTGGAGAGGGGGCACATACTGCCTGTCTAGAAGACCCAAATTTCATCCCCAGCACCCATACTGGGTGACTCAATGACGCCTGTAACTTCTGGGGGATCCTACACCCTCTCTTCTGGACTCTCTGGGAACCTGCACTGATCTGTGCATTTACACACACACACACACACTCTCTCCTTTCAAAAACCTATAGAATCAGGCATGCTGACATCATCATCCAGGCCTCACCCCCCTACCATGTTTGGTAGGATTGAGTCAAAGGCAATCGCTGGACCATGTGCAGAATGCGTATCTAACCGGCTGTTGTTGGGTTTTCCTAGCTCATCATCGTGAAGCAGCGAGAGCAGCGGGAGATGGTTTTCCGACAGTTCCTGGTGGAAGACAAAGGACTCTATGGAGGGTCATCGTACGTGGATTTCCTCTGCTGTGTCCACAAGGAGATCTGTCAGCTGCTGAACTGAGTGCCCTCCTCTCCCACCGAGCTTGCATTTCTGAGGAGACGGTCTCCGACTTGGTGCCTAATTTCCCCAATGATAGTAGGCTAGTTTTAATTTCTTGATCATTTTCAGGATAGCTTGCCAAGATAGCACATAGACCTTCAGCTTTGGTGCTCGGGTCGTAAGCCCGTGGAGTGTGGTACCATAAAGGGAACAGTCTATTTCCGGCTGTCGAGCTTCTCATTTCTAAAGCTGACAGTCTGCATTTCATGAATACATAGTTTACAGACCCATTCACTGTCTCGATTTCCTTTCTTTGTGCTAGATATATAAATTATTTTTCAAACTGTATAGATTCATGGTTAAAAAAAATGGTCTTGGTTCCTCTCTCCTTTGCCATGAGAGGAAAAGGACTTCATTTTTACCTTATACCTAATGTTTTTAAAACTCCATGACTACATTGAGCAGATTTTTTTTTCAACTTAAGATCTGCACAGCAGACTTTAAAAAAACATGTAATCTGTCTGGTAGAACAATTCGTGTTCTCCTTTTTTCATAATTATATATTGTCTGTTTAAAATATTTTCCAGTTGTTTTGTCTATAAACGGTATCTATATTCTTAATGGTTCTTTGTACAATTTTGATGGTTTCTACCTGTATATAATGGATCTTAACCAATATCAATAAATTACTTCATGTACTCTGGCTGTTTTTCACGTCTTTTGAAAATTTAAAAGAAATACGGATAGCACTAAAAGTAAAAAAATCTTTTACTTTTTAAAATGGCAGAAACTCGCAAACTGGATGGTTTACTGAGAATGTCTGGATGACAAATTATCTTTGTAAAGGTTCGATTGTATCCAGCTGTCAGAAACCCTCCTTGAGAAAGGCATTTACAAGTTCTTAACTATAACGTGTCTGGCAGAGCTGCTTGTGCCCGGGGGCCTCTGCTCTTGACTCCTCGTGTTACGTCTCCTTCAATGCACACAGTAATAAATAGTTCTCTTACACCTAGGAGAATGGCTTTGAATGGCACTGTTCCATGTGTGCGTTCCTCAGCTTCATCAAAGACAGGATATGTGATAATTGCTGCATCACAGAGGGGTACACACACCTCCCCAGATCTCTGCTGTCTTCCCACCACCTCCTCCCCAGATCTCTGCAGTCTTCCCACCATTTCCATGCTCGCTCCCTGCAGCGAACCTCGATGGCTTCTTTTACATATGAAGACAGCTTTGCAGCAGCTCAATTCTTCATCTGTGAACTTGTGGCCAGGCAGGGTCATTTCTAGGTTGGTGGATGCCACGAACTGAGAATAACAGATACATACGCGGACCTAGTAAAATGCCCCTATGCTAACCGACGAGTGGGATGTTCAGATTGACTTTGGTGAGTTAACAAGAGCTGAAGATCCAAAACTAAAATAATAATGGAAATGTTTATGAAAAGCAGGTTAAGAAACTTAAAGGAGTTTGTCATGAAGAAAGCAAATGTGGACTCTGTGCAGAAGCAGCAGAGGGACTGAGGGACAGTGCTGTAGCCCAGCAGGGTGACTAAGCATAGGACCTGGAGCCAATAAGGACTTACTGCTTCCACCAATAGCTGTGACATCAGGGTAAATAAACCTTTCTGTATCTCAGTTCCTTATTCATTTGCTAGCCCCTGTCAGCCTCTCCTTTCCCTCTCAGGCATTCTACTGTCCCTTTATTCACAATGCAGGCTACCCTTTTTATTTAGGCCATCATTAAATAGACATTTGATTAAACCACTATTCTTTATAAATTTAAATAAAGAGCGAGCAAATTTGTCTCTGTCCAAGACCTCTGAAAGATGGCAATTCATTGAAAACTACTCGATCCCTCGACCTCAGAGATAATACTCTCACGACAGAAAAAAAGCATCGGTGGGACAGAATAGATCTTAAAAGAGGTTACTAGAAATCTCCTGGGGGACTGGAGAGATGGATTAGGGGTTAGGAGCTCTGGCTGCTCGTGCACCCCCAGGGTGGTTACAGACATCCCTAACTCCAGTTCCAGATCCTCCACATGCACCATGAGTGGCGCACATATATTTATGTAGACAAAAATCTAAAACTAGCACAGAAGTGTCTAGTTAAATAGATGAAGATATCCCAAGTACTCCAATTATTAAAAAGGGAATAAGGAACTACTTATTGGGCAGTTATTATGCTCAACAAGTCCATCTTTTTATAGACTCAAGGCCACGGCATTTATTAGGGACTCTGTGCTGCTCCAATTTCTTAGGAGTGGAAGAAAACAATGAAGGGGAAAACAAATCTTCTATGTTTTTAAAATTTAGATAAGATGTGCCTAAAAGATCAATTATTCTAACGTGCAACAAACTCCTAGCCTGCTTCAGTTCTGCCGTGTATACTGGGTCGGTGTGCATTCTACACTGTTAAACTTGGAGGACTCGGAGCCCGTCTCAAGTTGGGAGAGAATCTCCCTCATCTTATTTCTGCTGTTGATAAGCACCTTCAGTTGGAAGGAAGACCTGTAACACATATATATGGTTATGAACATTCTGCTTAGCTCTAGAGAAAATATTTATTGGAAAAGTTATCCAAATTATTTTGACTAGTTTTTTCTCTGTGCAATATCACCAACCACGTTCATACCTGAGTGAATCACAGAGGGCTTAGCAGCAGCAGCAGCATGGTCATTCAGAGAGTGAGTTTGCTGAAGAAATGTTATGGGAGCCGGGCGGTGGTGGCGCACACCTTTAATCCCAGCACTCGGGAGGCAGAGGCAGGCAGATCTCTGGGAGTTCGAGGCCAGCCTGGTCTACAAGAGCTAGTTCCAGGACAGGATCCAAAGCTGTTACAGAGAAACCCTGCCTCACAAAACCAAAAACAGTGGATCACTATAGATCCTAACTTTCTGCATCTGTTCCTGAGGTGGATGATGCTCATATAAATCTTTATTGTGTAATGAGTCTAAATTATACAATATAAAAAACAACATATGTGAAAGCACACAGTTCCAAATCAACAAAGTTACGTGTCAGTGAAACCTCGTGAGGTATGTGAAAACATGGTGCCTGGCACACAGTAAGTATAAAATATTCACTTTGGCCTGGCGGTGGTAGCGCACACCTTTAATCCCAGCACTCGGGAGGCAGAGGCGGGCGGATCTCTGTGAGTTCGAGACCAGCCTGGTCTACAAGAGCTAGTTCCAGGACAGGCTCCAAAGCCACAGAGAAACCCTGTCTCGAAAAACCAAAAAAAAAAAAAAGAAAAAAAAAAAGAAATGTTATGGGAAGTCCTAGACTTAGACTTAGAGCTTCAAGACTGACTGTGTAGACTTGAGACTCAAGCTAAATTTCACACTCTAATCAATAAATGTTAAGGACAGGAAGGTGATAAATGTCTGCATGAACCCTGATCTTATAGCGTTTTATGTATTTTGTTTTGTTGGTGGTGTGTTTGGTATACTTAAGATTGAACCCAGGGCCTTAAACATTCCTCTACTCTTGGCCTCCAGCATGCTTTAAAATAAGCTGCTATAACTAATCAGGATGTGTAAATCAGCAATTAAGATGGTATAAAAACATAGGCTAGACTCGCTCCTAGTGACAACTCTAACAATCTATCTCACCTCTGTCCACAGGTGACCTTAAGTGAGAATAATTCGAGGCCCTTATGTAGCTTTAGCAGAATGGGTCTATGTGGTTTAAGTTTCTCCATCCACACAGGGCTCAAAAGGTAGCTCCCCCGTTCACCAGAGCGACAGAGTCCATACAGCCACTGCAGTATGGGCCTTGCCTAACTCTGAATGTGTGAACTGCCTCCCTCGTCCTTCCAGTCTGTCAGCTTTACCCTTCACAACCAAGCTGTTTTACTCCTGACCACCATCTCCATAAGCTGCCCTAACAGAAGAGGATGCAGCTTTGCTTGGGTACAGCACTCTCCACTACGTAACTGTAGGCACTATCAACTACTTCACTGTGGAGCATAAAGCCTAAGCACTTTGGGCCTCCTACTCCTCATCCTTTGAAATAAGACTGGGAAGAACGGTTCCTGCTGTAAAGGAGCACACTACCTTGGCCACACCACCTGGAGCTGAGTGCTGTCATGCCAGGCACACAGCTCTGGAAACTTTAAATAGAAAAACATAAAGATATGTCACAACTTTTACAGTCGAGGAACAACTGACGCAACTAAAACTGTTTTCAGAGAACTTTGTGACACTATGAACTCACAAATATCCACTGCCGCTGCCGTTCAAGTACTAGGATTAAAGGTGTGCACCACCACAGCTGGTACCACACTGTAAATGGATGAATTCTAATTGTTACCTTCTTTCCTCAACCAACTCTACTATCGCAGTTTTTCTACATAAGATGAGCTGTGGGTCTAAGTTCCAAACTACAAAACCAAAACCAAAAAACTACTCTCTCTTTGTGAGATGAACTATTAACATCTGACAGGAGGCTAGACCAAGTGAACACCAGAATTCCATTGTTTTTTATGCCCAGAACATAGAACATGAGATTCTGATGAAGCATCTATGGCAGGAAGGGATTCCTTGGTCAGATCGCCTAGGAACCCACCGTTAAACCCTACCTTCTCCTTACAGATCAAATCAGGCATACAGTTTTGCTTTTGGGTAATCTATAATTACTTTAATTAAAAACACCATCACAGCAAACATTCTAACCACCTGTGATATCTAAAGGTTGTCTGTACTAGAAAGCAGCAGGTTGAGAAAGTCAAATTCATCAAGCATTTAAAGTGTTAAGTCCTTCAAACTGTGTTCCATAGGGCTGTCATATAGAACTCAAATGCAATCCAAAAGAAGAGTTTCACTTTAGGTCAGGCCCTTTCCATTAGGTAACAACAGTAACTGTATTTAAGGAAAACAAACTCAAATTTCAAAGTTTTAAAGTTTTATTAGAAAAGTTATAGCAAAATAAAAAAAGGAGTTAGCAAGAACAATAATGTATCATCTCATCTGGCATATCCAAATCCATTCACACATGAGTTAAGGTGTGGAAAGACAACAGATGCAGCTTTCCACAGCCAGTGACATCCAGCCCCATGGAGACAAATGCACCACTGTTTTAATAAAAGGCAGCAGCAGTTCCATTTCCCAAGGTATATTCTTGAGGGTATTTTGTAATTGCTTTTACATAACTTTTTTTGTTAGCAACTTTAAAGATTTATGTCATTTCCTCATCACCAAGCATTTATTCTGTAAAATGTTTAAATCAACCCCCCAGAAAATCTGTTTTCACCTTTGTTAAGAAACATCAATCATCTTAGAAGGTCCGCTCAAGATCAAGTCTACACCTCAGCCCTCCAATCTGGGTATGTGCCTCCTTTTGCTTAAGAAGCATGATTATAGGTCACCTGCAGCTACACAATTTCCATTATGATAAGCTTCTGGTTTGTTTTTTAAATCTACTAAGTTCTACCTCTTCCTTTACCTATCCTGAGGGCTCCAGCACCCCTCAGTTCCTGATCTGGAAGAGAGTGATTTGTTTTATCTCTCTGAGTCTTCAGTACTCAAATGGTATTTAAAGGTCTGTTTTAGGGTTTAAAAGTAAAGGGGAAATGCTCTACATCTTTTTAGTGTTTCAACAAGAAACTGTTAAAGGCCCCAAAGAGGCTCACCATCTGCCCCTAGTGTGCTCTACCCAGGTCCCCAGTCTCCCATAGCTGTGGAAGCCATGGCAAGGGAAACACGGCACTGACTCCTGTCATGATCCTGAGATGCAGAAGCCCCTGCTTACCTATTTCCAAGAAGCCAAAGTATTGTGGAATCAGTCGTGTCAGTATCTGAGTGTTCCACTCTGTCCTGGTGCGTGCACGTGACTCACCTACCCTGAGCACAACTGCAGTCTCTGTGACACAGCAAGGACCTGGGGGTGGGGTGGGGTTAGCATGAGAACCTAAAGCCAAGTGCAAGTTGGGAGTCCGTTCTAAAGAAGTCTCCACAACAAAAGTCAAAGGGGACATTGTTAAGTGTCCTTAAGTTACCGAGGTGGAAAGCCACCTCTGTGTGTGCCTCCACGGCCACCCCTAAAGCCACCTCTTTCTCCTCGGAAATTGGATCGATTTCTTTCTCGACCACGGCCAGCAGATGTTCCTCCTCTTCCCCCACCTCTGGGAGCTCCACCACCGCGGTCAGACTTGGATTTGGGAGGAGGCGACTTGGGTCTAAGCCTCTCAATCTCTTCTGTACATCCAGTCAAGTATGAATTGGGGGCACTGAAATAGGATGCGTATGTTTCTGCATTGTAATTACTGTTTGTAAGCGTCGGTCCCACTGTGAGCCAGCCTGAAAAAAAAGAGAAAGGCAGATGAGACTTTTCCATCTCCTTTCTCTTTTATTGGCCCTGTAGGGGCTAGTCCAAATTGTCAACACTTTCTTAAAAGATGGCTCAAGTACCCACACAGCCCCTCCCCGGAACAGAATGTACAACAGCCATGGTCACATGGTAGCAGGGGTCATGTGCATATCCTTGCTTTTTATCCTAGAGTATAAGTATACTCTAGAGTACAGCTTTTGTGAAGCATCACCCTCACTGTTCCCATCCATGTATATTGTTAGAACCACTAATGAGAAATATTTTAAGATATAACAAGTTTGGGTTGGGTTAAGATTTAATAAAGAATATAAATATATCTTTCCTACTTATCCGAAAATAGGGCTCCTGCTTTCTCATTAAGTCTTGAAAAAAAAATTGCTTTTCTCTTGAAGAAAATATCCTCAGTTCTTAGGTCCTAGGAATTTAAGCACAACAATGCTGCTCCTCACGCCATCTTTCCATCGGCAATGACTTTTCTTAAAAGATACACACACAGCCATGGATACTACCATTAATAACCAAGAAAACAAAGCCACAATGAGGTATCATTTCACCCCAGTCAGAAATTCCTATGGCTGGAGAGGCTGCAGAGACAGGGGAACTCCCACATGCTACTGATGGCAATGTACAAGAGAACAGCTATTATGGAACACAGTATGGAGGCTCCTCTAAACCCTAGAATGACCCAAAGCTCCCACTCTTGGGGTACACATCTAAAGGAAATAAAACCAGAAAGTCTTTTTGTTTACTGTAGCACTGTTCACACAAGCAGGCTACAGAAGCGATGGATGAATGGATAAAGTGACTGCCACATATACAAAAAGAATCAAACTCCATGACTGAATGTAATGGAACAGGAGGGCATTATGTTAAGAGGAATAATTCAGGCAAAGAACAAATACCACATATTCTCACTCATCCGTAAAGACAAAACGCACATCTAAAAGATCAGAGACTAGAACAGTGGTTACAAAAGGCCAGGTAAGAGTGAGGGATGGGAAGTACACAGAGCCGACAGTAAAGCGTACATGACCATTGCATAGTAATGCATAGTTTAACTATTAGAGATAACTAAAAGAGCATAGACGACTTCAAATGTTCCCAATACAATTACCTTGACCTTAATATACACATGGACAGAAACATTGCTGTCCCAATATGTGTATATAAACATACCCAAAAATGTGTATAATTACATGCTGTCAACCAAAACTAAGTGGAACACCAGACTTTTTTTAGGCAGTAGAAGTTCTCAGTGTAATATTACAGTGGTTAATACACACTACCACCACCACCACCAAACCTACCATAAATTATGGACTTTGTATAGTTTGGAAGGAATACTGACAATGCGGGAGGCAATGCATGTGTAGGGGGCAGGGAATATAAGGGAAATCTCTGACTTCTCAGTTTTGTTAAGATAAAGATGCTCACAGGTGATGTATAGAGAAGAGGAATCAACATGTAAGACTTTTATTTTACACAACACTATGTCCTATTATTTTAAAACTGCATCTCAAAGAATGATAAAACTATCTTTTTCAAAACTGAGGTCTCACCTGGCCTGATAGTACTATCTCTTCCAAATAGATGAAGACGTCTTCTTCCAAGACAAAAATGCTCTATTATATGAAAAATCTCTACAGGTTTTTCTATATTGCCAATTTCAGGTTCTTCTGTGATAATTAAGTCAATGTCAACATTAGCATGAATGAAGTCCCCATCCGTGCTTCGCTTCACAGTTCCTTTGATCCCCATGAGGCAATGTTCCTATAACAGAGCAGTGCAAATAACTCTCGTTACCAACAATCATGTTTCATGGCATTTACTGTTTTCAATGTCCCCAATCAATTCTGAAACAAACTTCATTTCTACGGATCTCTGAATACAGTTTTATGATAAAAATCATGACAGGAAAGCCTAGTCCTTGGCCGTCAGGCAACTGTCAAGTAAATGGGAAAAACCTTTCTCCCCACTCCTACATTCTTTCAAAGTCCTACTTCACTTCCAACACAGGTATGCAGCGGTTTCCCAAACCACGTAGTTCTCCACTTTCCCCACTGTAGCTCCATGTCAACTCAATTATGACGCAACCTACCTCAGTGGTACAGACCCCAATGGTTAAAGGCATATGACCCAAAGATGGCACTCCAACTTGCTTCTGACCAATCATATGAATTAAAAATATAAATACAAATTAGAGGTTGCAATGATCCTCCTGGGTTCAAATGTTTGCCTGGGTGGCTCATGGAATTAAGAAAAGTGCTTCACTTCCTACAGCATGTTTATTATAAAAGGATGCACAGCTCAACGAGCCAGACAGGAGGACACAAATGAAACGGATTTCAGTGGTAAGGCTCTTCTTGTGCTTGTAAAGCAGCATGCGCATTAAAGAAGCAGCACGAGGAGGACGGAACTGAATCCCAGGCTGCTTCCAGGCACACCTCCCTCTCAGCAATTCCACAGCTTCACCAACCTGGAGATGTTCTAAATCCTGTCATGTACATGATCTAGTTCAAGGAAGACTTAGTAAGACAGGTGCTCCTTCCAGTGACTTCCAAAGTGTAACATGCAAAGGCTTACAGCTTACACTAGCGAGACAGAGTCATCTGCAGCAGAAGTCTCAGGGTTCTTGTATAGAAAAAGGTAAGATTAGACAAACATGATGCTACCTGATCACCTATTGAGGACTGCAGTCATTTCTTTTTCCTGAGCTTAGAGAAGAACTACTTCTCTATCAGAGCATACACCTTAATTGGAATCATATCAGCTTACAATATACAGGAACCCACTTTCCAGCATACTGGTCCAAGATCATGAAGGAGACACTTCATGTTGTAATGCTCATGCTACTTTACAAGCATAAGAAGAGCCTTGCCACTGAAATTAGTTTCATAATATATAGTAATTTAGAAAAGTCTGAGAGAATGAGAATAAAAAAAAAGTAAAAAAGGAATACCTTTGTTCTCTGAAAAACTGCCTTTGGATCTAGAGTCTTCGTCTTCCCAGGATTGTTCTTATTGGTTTTAATCCAACAAATATCTTCACATCTTCTGTAACCCCACTTTCGTAAACACTAGAAATAATTTCAAAATTAAATCTTTAAAAATTTTCTAGAGGGATGTCAAATTTCAGAGCATCACAATTCTGAGCTAGTGCAGACAGAAGAAGCAGCAAAGGCATAATACATGTTAATGTCTTTCAAACATTGAATTAGTTACTTTTCTTGTCACTGACTAAATATAACGTGATATATCTCAAAATAAAGGCCCTTACATTTTTAATTCTCAGTATTTTTAAACTAGTTCAGAAACCAAAGACAAAGAACATGAATCTTGTAGCCTAGAAAACATCTCATCTTCCCCCTAATGAACGTAAGAGGCCACCTGAAACGGAACTGAGGACAAAACAACAAACACCAACTTACTACTCTCCCAAGGTCCAGTCCTTCCCCGGAACCGCACCAGAGGAATATAAATGACCGAGGGGCTGCAATCTCATCAATTTCTAACTTCATAATCTAGAAGGAACCGAAATAATAGAGCACAAAGTTTCCCACTTATCATAAATCCAAAGAACTATTGAGACTTATTGGGATCTCTACAGATGTTACTTAGATATGCTGCTGCTTTGTTATTCCATATATAAGCACCACTCATACACGTGCAAAAAGATATACACATATACTTATTTTCATATGTGTTCAAGAGAAAGAGTTGACAGAAAAATGCAATTATAGAATGATGGAATTTTACTACAGAGATTATAAAAAAAACAGTCAGAGGTTAAAAGAATGCAAAGTTGGGTGTGGTGGCATATGCTTGAGCAGCAGACAGCTTGGGTGTTTGAAGTACAAGGCCCCCTTGTACCCAGGTTATCTGCAGGAATCTTTTCTTACAGGTAAGTAATGAAAGTCTCTTGCCATCCCTGTGTTCATACTGCACTCTAGTCCAGCTCACGTGTTAATCAGATAATCTCACTAACGTACTAAAACCTTGAAAACCTCAATGCCTGTCAAACAGAAGACTAAGAAGCCACAGTGCACTGTACTCGTAACTCCACTTTCTGATCAAATAGCAGGTATTCATCTGAAAGGTAAGTACGTCATATCAAGTTTCACCGTACGTCATCCCACGTCCAGCACTTCTCATTTGCAGTGATGCCGGTCTCTCTATAGTATTCTTCCAAAGGAGGCTCCAGAAGGATGACATCAAATTTGGGTGTCAATTCTCTGATGTCAAAGGCTTCTATGTCTGCTTGTAAGTACCTAACAGAGGGGGAAAAGCTTTTGAAATATCTCCGGGGGTATTGAAGGAAATTCCTTACCCAATATTATTGGATAATTATTGCTAAACATTATTTACAAGATAACCATGAGATAATGACTAAACAGCTTCAGCAGGTCTTTTGTTTTATTGCAGACCTTATATCATCAAGCAACATCTTCCTTAGGACATGGACATATTTACAACAAAGTAAAAAGCATATTACTCTCCACGTATATCAAGAATATGGTCTTCATTGATTTTTATACTGAAATCTACACTCACATGTGATCTATAATCTATTTTGATTTTTATATATTATTATTTGCACTCGCATATCATTATTTAATTAGGTTAGAAAACTGACATCTAAGTTTCAAAGTCCTCCTTTAGGAGTGTCTATATATGGACATAATTATATGATTTCCTTTTATGAACTTGTTCATTAATATGTTTATACTAATGGTGTTGTCACACTAATGAAAATTACTATTAGCCTTTAATAAGGTTATTTTTACACAGTATATAAATATTTTAAGTCCAATATACTTTGGAAGATAACATTTTGAAGATAACATTATTACTGGGGAAGGGCAGGCCATGTGTTCATGTAGTGGTCAGAGGGAAACCTCATGCAATAGGTTCTCTCCTTCAGGTCATCAGGCATGCATCACTGGACAATAAGCACCTTTACTCATGGAGCCATCTCACATCCCAATTCAAAATACTTTAAATATAGTATTTTTTTCTTTTATTTTTAAGGGCTTGGGCTTTTAATGCTTAGATTGGAAAAAAAAAATCACAGGCTATAGTGAAGTCATCGCCATCTCTGAAGGGCAAACACTTTCCTGTCATTCAAGAGACAACAGGTAGAGAACCAAACTTGCCCCCAACAAGCTTTACTGAGTAGAGAGTAATACAGTGATTCCCAACTCAGAAGCAAGAATGTACGGCAGAGCATCATGAGTCAGGCTTTTTAAGGCAGTTTCAAATGTTACCAGCCCTAGCAAGGCATTTCCACCTTACAGATGGAAACTCTGAGGCAGAATTCACAAGTCTCCCAAATTACCCAGAGAATTAAACAAGAAGCACCAGAGTTTCAAAATAATACATTTTACTAAAATAAGAAAGACTAGGTTACAGAATAAACATACTGATACTGTAAATCAGAGTAAGAAAGAAAAAGCAACAAATGACTTACATAGGAGGAGTATTTGACTTAGCTATTAACTCGTCCTTTAGTCTGATGAGCTCCCTAAGTTTAGGGTATTCTTCAAATCTGTCAGCTAGACCTAAGGAGGAAAAATTAGTAAATCTAAATTTCAATTCAGCTCAAATTACCACTGTTGAATACAAAAGTCATGAGTCTTCCTTGACCATCACTTTAAATTAAAACTAGCAATTCATTTTTATTCTTGTTTCCCATAAGAAACACTGATAAAAAAATAAATTACATAGACATCTTAACTTAAAAGCTAAAAGTTTGGGGGCAGGAGAGATGGATCAGCAGTAAGAGCACCGGCGCTTCTTCCAGAAGACCTGATTTTGGTTCTCAGCATCCACATCAGATGGCTCACAACTGCCTGTAAGTCCAGGTCCAGGGTATCTGACACCCTCTTCCAGCCTCTGGGGACACATGAACATACCCACACACAAATACATACACCTAAGTAAAACAGTCTTTAACATGAAGAATAAAAGTGAAAATGTTCAAAGAGCAGTCAGGGTTCCCTGCCCTGTGGTAAGTCCTAGGTCCTCCCCCCTCCGTCCATATCTAGGAAGGTGAACATCCAAACTGGCTAGGCTCCCACAAAGCCAGCACATTACGTAGGACCAAAACCCCTTGCCATTGTCCTTGGCATCTCATCAGCTCTCATTGTTCGCCATGTTCAGAGAGTCCAGTTTTATCCCATGCTTTTGGGGAGAGGAGGGGGAGAAGGGTGGGAGGAGGGGGAGAAGGGTGGGAGGAGGGGGAGGGAAATGGGAGGATGTGAGGAGGTGGAAACTTGTGTTTTTTTTCTTCCTTTTCTCAATAAAAAAATATATAAGTTAAAAAAAAAGTGAAAATGTTTGTAAACTCCATCAGTTGGTGATTTGGGTCACATTTCAAATAAAAAAGTTTGAAAATTATTCTGCTATCAGGTTTGAATAAATCATCCCCGTATCTACAAAACAGAAGGTAGAACCTGAAGCAATCTGAAACCTGTCTTCCTGGATGATTTGATGAACAGATCTAAGGTTAAGGTGTCCTGCTTGGTGCATGGAGATTTACAATCAGCCTTCTTCCTTGTTTCTTGGCATTAAGATCTTGGGAAAATTAGGTATCTTCTATCATGCTATCATAAAAAAATATCTACTAGGTTTGTTTGTTTGTTTTGCTGCCTCAACATAAGGTATTTTAGTTCTTAGTTTTAATTCAAATCTCCAGTTGACTCAAAATACATCAACACAACAAACTCTTCTCAATTTATAACAGTGTGATACATATATTTCTTTATCTTGGCAAATCAAGTATCTTAAGAGATGAGTCTATATTCAAATATGAGTATACAATTGATTGTAACTTTTTAATGCTATCCCTAAATTCTACTTACAATAACATTAAAATCAGAGTCTGGAGTGTTGGTATAGTTCTGTAATCTCAGCCACTGAACAGGCTGAAACAAAAGCACCACAAATTGGAGGCTTGGCAGGGCCTCATATTAAGTTCACAGTCAGTCCAGTAACCTACACAGACCCTGTCTCAAAATGATAAAATAAAACTTGCTTACCATATATAAGGCCCTGAGTTCAAGCCCTACTACTGAGAAAAAAACGATACATAAAAATCACATCTAAATTAATTCTTCAGGAGTGACGAATCATAACTTACAGCTAACAGAATTTAATTATATCACATTTAAATTTTATGCTACAAGGATACTATCAAGAAACTAAAAAGACAACTAGCAGAATGAGAGAAAATACTTATAAATCATGTGTGTATATATAGAAATACAAAGAATTATTAATTCAATAAGACAAAGGTAAAAAAAATGTATATTATAAGCAAAATATGTGGCAATTCCTTAAAAGATATTTAAGTGGGTCAATATGCCTATGGAATGCTAAGGTTACCATTAGTCTCCAAGAAACTATAAATAAAATCACAGCAGAACGAGGGTCTGATGGCAGAGACTTGTGATCACTGCTACTCAGAGGCTAAGGAAAAGGATGTTCACTTGGGAGACAGAATGTTTAGGTTGTCTTAGGCTATACAATGAGACCATCTTAAAACAAAGAAAGACGCACAAAACAGCTCCCGTGCAGCACCCTACTCTACACTTTAAGTTAAGACCCGATTGACAACATATACTCTGGACACAGGACTTGGAGGAATCGAGCTGGGCCTGACCTGGAAGCCTCCGCCCAGAGGATTGCTGCCGAGGGAGAGGACAAATGGTAGTCCTACCTACCTTTAAAGCCTATGACCACAACAATGACTGGCCTAGTGAAATATCCCCAGTGGTAACACAGTGGCACTTTCATTATGGGGTGACCAACAGCCTAGTACAGTAAACCTGGTCAACTCTTGTGACTGGAGGTCACAGGCCTGAGAACCTACTGCTGTCATTTCCTAAGCCAGTATAGTTTCTGACTGTATTGTAAACTTATCTTGATGCCCACAGGTCAGAGTGACTCTCACCCCCACATTAAAAAAAACTTTTTAAAGCAACAAATGGAGACTAGATCCAAAAGGCAGAGCACAGGGAACGATGGGTGACTAACTCCAGCTGATACATCTACAGCACAACTCTTACACCTGAGGCTCAGGGAAAATCAAGCAAGAGGGAGTGGAAAGATTATAGGAGCTAGCACCCACACAGTGGCTCAAAACTACAACGAAATGTAACTCTAGTTCAGGGGACCTGAAGTCCTCCTTCTGGCCTCCAAAAAAGACACCAGACATGCAAGAGAGAGAGGCATAAATGCAGGCAAAACACTCATATACAGAAAATAAATTAAAATTTAAAAAGTTTACCAAAAAACAAAACAGCAAACAAAACAGAAACCCACAATGGCATACTCAACATCCACTAGAATGGCTGTAATAAAAACCCAGACAGTAACGAAGAATGTAAAGAATGTGAAAGGGCATGGCAGGTTTGAAAAAACTTTGGCAGTAATACCTCAAAAAGTCAAACACAGAATATACTTAAAAAATATTAAAAGAATTATGTGACCCATCAATTTCACTCCTAGGTGTTTGTCAGAGAAAAATGAGTGCATGCCGCACAATACTTTTTACGCGAGTACTATAATCTACTGCAAACTAAGTGAATAAATAAAGCCTATGTATATGTAACATTTACTGATCATCACCTGGACTATTATTGGGGAATAAAGCGATGTAGTGATATATGCTACAGCACTACTAACCTTCAAAAACTCTATGCTAAGTCAAAAAAGCCAATCACAAAAGGCCCCATGTTGTATGGGTTTAATTATATGAAATACCGAGAATAACTAGCCAAACTTAAAGAAAAAAGTAGATTAGTGGTTAATAAGCCCAAGGGGCAGGTTAGTGGAAGGAATGTGGTCCCACTGATAAAGAGCTTCCTTAGAGAAACAAATGTTTTATAACAGATTGCTGTGAAGGTTGCCAAGAAGGTTCTGTATGCACTAAAAGAACACTGAATTATATCATCTCAATGGATTAATTATAAGGTATACAAACTACATAAAAAAATTAGAGACATAACATTGCTTAAAGAAGAGGAAGGTAGAATTGAAGCCCTGAGACCCGAAGTAGGATGTTAAGTCTGAAAAAAAAACTTTTGTTAGAAATAATCTACAAAATGCATAAATCACATGCATGCAGCAATACTTTACAGCACAACAGTCCAAATAAATTTGACATACCTACATCCCTGATGAAATTCTGAGGTCTATGTCCAGTGTCTACAAAATGCTGGCAGTAATCATTATGGGGATTTAAGCTCTGCGTTCCCTAAAGAAATGGTCAAAATTAAATACACAGTATGCACTCCAATGGCAGATATACTAACTTTGTGTTTTTATTATGAAGCTGTACAAATTATGTCAGAATGAAAAAAGCACTAATATTTGAAAACACAACTAAAAACATTATTTATCAACAGTTATTGGTATGAATACACCATTATCACAACTAAACATCTATATATCAGAAGAATATTTCATGAGTAATTTAAGATCTTTATTTTAACACTGAGATCTCAAAAACTGAAAACATCCCAAGGCAAGCTAGGTCTTTTCAGGTACAGATCTTAACTGTAAATGGCTTTAAGACTGAAAAATTCTTTATTTTACCTTAAGAAAGGTACTGGAATCTTTGTAAATCTCTTCTTCATACGGCAAATTTTCTTCCTCCTGTTGTAATTCTAGTTCATCCTTGAAAAGGGAAAATTAAGAAAACATTTACACTTAGTTGGGTGTGGTTGCATACTCCTTTAATACCAGCGCTTGGGAGGCAGAGACATGCCTATATATGGTCTATATTTAATTATTTTTTTAAAAGATAAAGTAGAGATGAATATTGTAACTGTAATTCTATTTATTTATTTATTAATTATATATACAATTGTCTGTGTGTATGCCTGCAGGCCAGAAGAGGGCACCAGACCTCATTACAAATGGTTATGAGCCACCATGTGGTTGCTGGGAATTGAAATCAGGACCTTTGGAAGAACACAGGCAATGCTCTTAACCGCTGAGCCATCTCTCCAGCTCTATATTTAATGATTGCATTTTAAGGCTCAGTGTGATTTATTTGCCTCAGATATATTTATCCTAGCATTGCATTAAAGTCTTTAGATTTACTTTTCTTAAAAAAAATTTTGCTGGATTTATTTTATGGATGAGTGTTTTGCCCCCGGAGGTCAGAAGGGGGCCTCATACCCTTTGGAACTGGAGTTAAAGAGGGCTGTGACCACCACGTTGGTGTTGGGAACTGAATCTAGGTCCTCTGCAAGAGCAGCAAGTGCTCTTAACTACTGAGCCATCTCTTTAACCCTGTTTTTATTATTTTTAATCATGTGTCGATATGCATGCCTATATGTTGGAATGTATACATGAGTGAAGGTGCCTATGGATATATGTTGGTAACCAAACTCAGGTTTTGCTGTGTAGGGGATTGAGAGGGGACTGTATATATCTGTGAGCGTGTGTGTATGTGTGTGTGTGGCCAATTAGCTAGCACTAAGGTTGTTTGAAAAAGTCATAAAGAAATCTACTATTTTATAAGACCTATAAATACACTGACACATAGAAAAAGGAGCTAATTCAAGTTACCCTACACAAAAGATAATGTGCCTTCCAGAAGCTATGGGCTGCCAAATAAAATTCCCAGTACCATTGTGGGATACCTTCTCTTGAGACAGAGGTGTCAAAAAGGTCCCCCAAAACAGATTGCCATTGTTCTTGGTCGCCCACCAGAACCTGATGGTGCCATCGCTAAGGGTACACATACCCAAGTCACAAGACATGGAAAAACCAAGTAGTACTAACCACACGGCTTCCTCCCTGCTGCTAGGTTTTATAAGGCTGGAAAGTGCTGTGTAGACTGCTGGGAAAGAAAACTCAGTTTTATCTGGCTGTGAACCTCACGATACAGTAACGACTGGCCTGGCAAGGTATGTATATGGTGCAATCATGGCATGAATGTTATGAGCGTAACTAACCAATTTCTGATGGAAATTAAGGTCCACTCCACCACAGGAAATGCAAACCCGATACTGTAACTCTAACCCTAACACGAGCCCCAGGATGAACCAAGGGGACACAGGATCAAACTGCCCTCTAAGGTTAGTTCTACACTTACAGATTAATGTAGCTCTCACTATTCATTAGAGAGGTTCCTTTATGAAGTGGATAGCGGTTAATACAGACTCAACTGGTCATCGTGTCAAGTCTGTGGGATACTCAGCATAAATGGACATCTATATTACACCCTGCCCCCAAGGCTCAGGGAACAGAGTAGAAAAAAAGAAAAGGAATAGAAAGATTCTAAGAGCCAGAGGCTGTGGAGGACCTAGATGAATCAGTGTCTGCTGTACTCATGACCTTGCAGCAGCTCGGACTCTTACAAAAGGTCAAGTTAGTCAACATTCCATCTCAGAAGGGGCTCATGAGTCCCCATCCCTAGCTAAGGAGCTATTAAGAGTTGAGTGCTGTTTTGGGGGAAGGCTCCTTTCTTTAAGGGTGTGGGCCCTGGTAGGTTAACCATGATCCAGTGAATAGCTACACATCCATCTGTCTATGGGCAGCACAAACTAGTCTCTGGGTTTTAAATGTGACTATATCGTTGGGAGGGGGGGATGGAGAAGTAGGAGGTGCAATGGATGCAGAATAATTAAAGGTTAATGTGATCAAAATACACTGTATACCTTCATGAAATTCTCAAAAATTAATAAAGGATTATATTAAATCAAAAAAAGTGAGGTTTAGCTTGGGTTCTTTTGGAAATGGTCATAGGGCTGCTTTGGAGCCCATGAGTTGTGGAAATCCTTTAATTATACTATCTTGTGCTGTTAATATGGAATAATGTCACTCAAAAGTGACTGCTGCAGCCCCTCAAAATCTGCTGCATTTCTGTCATCTAAAGTTTATGATAGATTTATCTTTTTGCTGTTCTGAAAGAGTTTTATTGCCAGTACTTACCAATAACTATATTGTGTTTTATATACATAATCATATGTAAGTCACATACTTGTACATAAAATGAGCAAACTGATACAAGTCTTTAACTAAAAATATAAATGTTACTCATAAGAATTTTAGCACATCTTAAAATTAAGCTTTCCAAATGAGATGAATCTATTAGAAGGGTTTCATTCTCAACTATGCATAAAACCATCCTATTTCCTACTTGCCTTATACTCTTCTACTTTGTCTTCATCTGTGTCTCCTTCATCCAGACACTTCCGTTTTGAATTTGGAGCAGCTGTATCATAGGAAGCCCTGAAAAGTAAACTGCAACTTTCACACAAGAGAATACAAAAGATGCATATAGATCTGCTTATAGTAGTAACAAGTTAGAGGAACAAAACCAAACGTTTCCTGGTTAAATAAACATTTATTCAGCTTATAAACTATTGCCGAAAAGTCAGGGGCAATAATTTGTAGTTGACTTTTATAAGACAGCCAAATAAAAAAATAAGCTACTATAAAAACTGTATTCTGAAAAGAAACTTTTAAATTATGTATCCTTCATACTAGCTTATATATATTTTATACTATCTTCTGTAAGCAAAAATGATAATATGATAAACTAAAATTTTAAAAATTATAAAATATTTTCTGAATTACTAAATAAATACCACTTTTAAATCATATTCTTTTATAATTTCATAAAAATTATGATTTATGATTTAACATTACTTATGGTATATAAGCTAATTATTAGTGTGACTTTCATTTAAACCTACTTTATAAATGGGAACTTAATGTTTTTAGAAAGTAAATATTTCATATTTCAACCTGTTTCCATCAGGCGGTGTCAGTGCATGCCTTTAATCCCAGCACTTGAGAGGTAGAGACAGGCGGATCTCTGTGAGTTTGAGGCCTACCTGGTCTACAGAGCTACTGCCAAGACAGACTCCAAAGCTACACAGAACCCTGTCTCAAAAAACAAAAAACCGTTTCCAAATCTCCATTTTCACAATTTTCCTAACAACACATTCATATCTACAATTAATTGTTCATTAAAAAAAAAAACCCTCAAGAGGTGATTTCAGTTCTCATGTGGTTCAGGCAAAAGTGCTGCAAGGCCAGGATGTGGTACACAGCATGACGGTGTCTCACTCTCCCCGCCCCAAATAACCCCCATGAATAAGTCACAATTTAAAAAAAAAGATCCTTTTACACCATAAACATGTCACTAAAAAACCAGTTGCTCCACATACCTGCAAGTTTCTCTTGTTTCAGCAATTTCCCTCTGCTCATCTTTGCTATTTAACACAGCACCAATGCTATCTGCACTTTCAGCTCCCAACTAGGAAGCAAAAACCCAAAGTTAGATCACAATGCACTATTCATATACTGCAAAATGTGTTGCTAACTTTAATATATCAAATATTTTATAAAAGCAGCACCTCTCATAACACTATCAGTAGGGTTGCAAAATAAACCGTAAGTGAACTAGAAGATCATTTTAACTAAGAAAGACTTTGTCAGCTGGAAAATATTTTATGTATTTGGCTATATTTGAAATTAAGATTAGTCAATTTTGAATAAAACACAATTTAGCAGTAGTAGCAATAACCAAAAAATGCAAAGCACTTCATAAAGACTGATTCATAAACTATCCCATGATTTCACAAAAATTTATTCAATTTTATTAAGGCAAACTTTTAAACAAAATTAACTAATAGCTTAATAATGGTAATAGCTTAATAATGGTTATGTCAACTTGGGTGGCCACGGGGGAAATTCTGTAAACAAAGGCTAAGCTGAACAGAACCAATTCACGGAAAACTTTCCAAGTCAGACCAAGGACATAGAATGGCATGAGGAACTCTTTGGTATTAAGGATAAGAACATATGAGAAAATCTGCACTTAGTGGTCCCTTTAGCTCCAGAGAGAAAAGGCATACAAAAACATCAATGCTGCAAATTAGCATCTTTGACTTTAAACAACAAAATATTCTCTTAATCTACCACTTCATATGCCTGCCCTCATTTCTCCAATGAAATATCTCTTCCACCATATGAAATGCTCATCAATTTCAAATCCTTCATAAAATCTCTAATTCGTTTTGGTCCGAGGGTAGTTGGAATGTTTCTCACAAGACAAGCCTTTTCTTCTGCGAGTTCTCTGAGGAACCAATACAGCGGTGGATTTAGCAAGCTGCCTCATTGAAGCGTTACACATTTCCCTCCATTTATATTGGTCTGTATGCTGCAATGAAAAAGGCCTCAGATTGCAGGAAAAACAACGTGTAATGTGTACCCTCTGGACGTGTAGTCTGCTACTAATCGGCAAGCGCTTACACACTCATCCACAAGCTTCAATGAAAGCGAAAAGTTTGGAAGTTAATATTTGGAGAGACAAATCTCAGCTAATTCTGAGTTTAGGAGTGGTCAGGGGAAGCAAGAATCTTGGAAACCCATTCCTTGTTTGGCTAAGTAACTATAACACTTCCCTCCTATTTCTAATACCTACAAAGTAAGGATTCAAACACTGGTCTCCGGGAGATTGTGTTTTAGGGTGGAATCTAAATTTTACTCTCTGTTTGCTTCCAATGAGTTTCTGGACATGAGCTCATGAAAATACAAAACTTTCTTCAAAATCAATCTCAGCGGGGCGGTGGCGGCGCACGCCTTTAATCCCAGCACTCGGGAGGCAGAGGCAGGCAGATCTCTGTGAGTTCGACGTCAGCCTGATCTACAAGAGCTAGTTCTAGGACAGGCTCCAAAGCTACAGAGAAACGCCATCTCGAAAACAAACAAACAAACAAACAAACAAACAAACCAATCTCAAGAATGTGAAGTTGGGCTGGAGATATCTCAGCGACCCAGAGCGTGCACTGCTCTTCCAAAGGACCTAAGTTCAAGTCCCAGCACCTACACCAGGAGGCTCACAGCCACCCATAACTCCAGGTCCAGGCCGATCCGACCTTCTGTCACCTCGGTAGGCTGGTACCCACGTGCACATACCCACACAGACAAAGTCTTTTTTTTTATCTTTGAGATAAAAATAACTCTTTAGAAAAAAAAAAAGTGAGGCTGAAGTGGAAGAAAGGCAAGACACGAAACACCCCGGAAGTGGTGGAGAGAAACGCAGAGGCTAACGAGCCACCGGCCCTTGTCAACAATCACCACGTCTATCCCCACCACCGAAGAGGCTGCCCACAGCCACGGGGCCGCGAAGCCCACGACGGGCACTGGCTGGTCTTCTCCATGATGACTCCGACGGGCACTGCGCCTGCCGGAGCTAAAAACGTGGGGAGACCAGGGAATCAAAGTCTCGGGGCAAAGGACCTTGACCCTGGCAGAAGACCGTGCACCGACCACGGAGGGCGGGAAACACAGGCGGCCGCGCACGCGCACTGAGCCGCCCTCCCACCCGGCCGCACACCTGCTGAGCGAGGAGCTGCCTCCGTAACTTCTGCCGCTCCCGGATCTCCTGCAGGCGGCTGTCCATGCCCCAGCTCCAGCTCCTCACCGCCCCGACCGCCCCGGCGCTCGCGGAAACACAAGCCCTCCTCCCGAATCAGGAAACACGGGGTCTCACACAGCTTCTGACGGGAAGATCCCTAAGTCCCTCAGCAGGGACTTCCGGCGCGTCCGAAACTGGCTGGACCCAGCGAGAAAGTCCCGCCTCCAGGACGCCGGCGATATGACGTCACAGGACGAGGCC
This sequence comes from Microtus pennsylvanicus, assembly GCF_037038515.1. NCBI lineage: Eukaryota > Metazoa > Chordata > Mammalia > Rodentia > Cricetidae > Microtus > Microtus pennsylvanicus. The sequence goes on along the minus strand of NC_134585.1, from coordinate 94,355,849 downwards.
CAATGAGGATGCTGAGTTGGTCGGGGGCGGTTCGCCGTTTTCTGCCTGGCTTCTCAAGTCTTAACTCTTGCCTAGGAGATCAGGTTTTTACTGATCGTAAGGAAAGTTTTCGTCCCTGTTCCCGTTAACCAACTATCTACCTGTCAGCCCTGGGTTTTTAAAACTTGAGGTATGCGTGTGGGCTTCTTTTACTGCAACACTAACCGGCTTGTGAAGGATTGACTCTGACCGCCAGATAGCTTGGAGCGTGTGCACGCGCACAAAAACTTAAAAAAAAAAAGCCTACCTTAAGCAGTTTTAAGAGAACAGCCCTTAAATACTACTTGCATAATGGTAGATCCTGAATTAAATAATATCCACATGTCTGCGGACATCTCCATATCTCCACGAGCAGCACCAGCCTTCTCTGCACTGATGGACAGGTATTTACAAACTGCAAGTTTAGACAGGGATGCTCACGGGCATGTCTTACTGTCAGCGATACACACTTGCTCTACTAAACAGACACTAGTACTCCTGACCACAGCTGTCGTTTGTCCACTGGCCTGCCAGCACCAACGCCTATTTCTTAAGCATCACGCGTTAGGTCAGTTGATAAGTTTGTATACCTGTTTTGTGATTTTTAGTGTAATTTGGTTTGTATTTGGAGATAATTTTCTTGAACACTAGTGAAAACAAAGTACAGCGTTCTCTAGCATAAGCTAAAATAATTTCAAGAAGGTTAAGATTGAAAATGTTTACCCATTAGAGTGAAAGGCCATACTGGGCAATTAAAGGACAAAGCATGAAATTGTGGATTGTTTTCTAAATTGACTTCACTAAAAGGGACAAAAGCAAGAAAGATAGGTTTAGGTTTTGTCAGTGTTATATTAATTCCCTTGATGCAAATTATAATATGAGATCAAAATAAGTATTTCAGGTCAGGTAGGGGCGCACACCTTTAATCCCAGCACTTGGGAGGCAGAGGCAGGTGGATCTCTGTGAGTTCGAGGCCAGCCTGATCTACAAGAACTAGTTCCAGGACAACTAGGGCTATTACACAGAGAAAGCCTGTCTTGAGACAAACAAAAAGTACTTCAGAAGGAAACAGAGGAAAGTCCAACACGTGGGCTAATTCCTGGGTTCCTTGTAACTCATTTTGTATGGCATTTCAATAGTTTTAAGAAAATATTTGCAATATGTTCTGTGTGTGTATGTTGTCATGTGGTGAAAATGCCTGTGTGGGGTTGGACATGCATGAAGAGACCAAAGGATGATGCAAGACCTTAGCAGGCTCAGGCCAGGCAAGAGTTTTGCGTTGAGAAGCGAAAGGGGCACAAAGTCCCATTTTGAGAAGTTATTATTTGATAACTGCTGGAAGAAGGGGGGGGGCAGTTTCCTCTAAGATTGTGGCCTCTAGTGTGTGAACTTCCATACAGAGAAGGCCACACATCCAAGAGTACATGGGCCTTACAAACTGTACTTGATGGGGTTTCTTTAAATAAAAAAAAAGAGGAGGAGGGGCACAAAGTTGGGTAGCTGTGGAAGGGGAGGTGCGTCTGGAGAAGCTGGGGAAAGGATGAATATGATCCAAATGCTTTGTAGGAAATTCTCAAAGAATCAATAAGAAATGAGAAAAAATAATGTTCTCAGCGTACTAGTACTGCAGCAGCTGCAAAGGTCACTGGGGTGGAAGATTTAGTAAGCTTAAACATTCCATTAAAGGGAAAGGAGTGTCCTTTTCAAACAGGTCACTGTGGGCTACACTTGAATGTTTCTCTGAAAAAACAAACAGGTATTGAAAATAATCCAATGTGACAGCATTGAGGCATGGGAACGAGGAATGGTGGCTGCCTACAGGAACTGCACTTTATCCATGACTCATGCGAAAGTGGGCTCATCGTAAAACTGTGCTTTGGGGGAATCTCTCCTCTCCCTCTGTCTCCCTTTTGTTCCTTCTCTCCGTTCCTTTGTCCTGTTTTCTGCAGAGGATGATGCAGTAAGAAGGCCTCCCCAGAGGCCCGTCCTTTGGTCTAGGCTTTCCCAGCTTCAAGGATCAGGAGCCAGTAAGTTCCTATGTATCACAAGTGGTATAGTCTGTGGCAGTAGCCTACAGCTGCTTGAATGGACGACCCAGTATCTGTATGCATTACAACATTACAGTGGAAAACTTAGTAAGCAGAGTACAATCCCTGGAGGTGCCTATGTAACTTGCACAAAGGAGTCAAGAACCTGTTCAACTTCTGAAAGAAATAAAATAACGTGAAGAAGCTACTTCTTGAGGCTCATCCTGATGTCTGAAGAACACGTGGTTCTATGGTAATGCACATTCAAATTAAATGCCCGACTATTTAATACTGTCTATTGCTTTTGTAGCTCAGTTCTTATTTAAAAGTTGAGTATTGTCTCCTATCCAAACCTAGGTTAGCAAAGGCAAAAGCAATTGGAAAGCAGTGTGAAGTCTGTGGTGAAGCCATGATGAAACCTGCATTTAAAGAGATTTCACAATTCCAAGCCCTGCTTGTTTTCAGTGATCTGTTTTGGATTTTAAATGCTGGGCCTAAGAAGGAAATTCAAGTTTTGTTGTTTAATTTTCAAATGACCTCTGGGCTTTGATCTAGATAAAACAGCTGCCCAGAGATTTGCATCAGGTGAATAGTAGGTCTTGTTGTTGTTAATGTTGCTTTGTTGCTTTGTTTCCTTTTTTTTAAAAAAAAAAAAGATTTACTTATTAATTATGTATACAGTGTTCTGCCTGTGTGCATACCTGGACCCCAGAAGAGGGTACCAGATCTCATTACAGATGGTTGTGAGCCACCATGTAATTGCTGGGAATTGAACTCAGGACCTCTGGAAGAACAGTCAGTGTTCTTAACCGCTGAGCCATCTCTCCAGCCCCATGTTGCTTTGTTTTCAATATGTATTGGGCCTGGAGAGATGGTTGTGGTTGAGAACACTAGCTGCTCTTCCATAGGACTTAGGTTTGACTCCCAGCTTCCATATGGAAGCTCACAACCATCTGTAACTCTAGTTCCAGGGGATCCGATGTCCTATTCTGAACTCCATGGTCACTAAGCATGCATTTGGTGCACATATGTATGCAAGAAAAATACTTCGAACACTTGGTCCCTAGCAGATAGCTTTTCTTTGGTAGGCAATGGAAACTTTGGGAGGTTGGGGTTAGCTGGAGTAAGTGGTACTGGGAAGTGGGCCTGATAGATAATAGCGGAGTCTTAACTTCCAGCCTGAGCACTCTGCTCCTTGGTTGATACCATGTAACATATTGATTCCATGTTCCTGCTCCCCTGCCACCCCCAAAACGTAAACTAGTCCTCTATCATGTCCCCACTATGATAGAATCTCCCTTGTTAAGTATTTGGTTACAACAATGATGGAAGTGTTGAATAGAGTAAATTCCTTCTGAGAAATTGCTGTGGTAACCTTGACCTTGTAAAGCACAGGGCTTTGAAACTTCTTTGTGGATCAGGACACACCTTTAATCCCAGCCCTTGGGAGGCAGAGGCAGGTGGATCTCTGAGCTGAGGCAAGCCTGAAATACAATAGCGAGCTCCAGGTCATCTAAAACTATATAGTGAGTTCCTGTCATGAAAAAAACAAAACAACGAATTGCATTGTGGGAGGAATGTGGGAGAGTTTAGACAGGTGAGGCCCAGAAGCCTGCTATGACCTTAGTGCGTAACTATGGTGACTGTGGAAGGGCAGAATGACAATACAAAGGCAGACAGAAAAAGCAAAAACAAAGCAAAACAAAAAAACCAAAAGCCAAAACCGTACCCATTAGGTTTCAAGGAAGAACGGAGACTCTTGAGGATTGCGGCAATTCTCCCACAGCAATCATTAATAAAGAAAATTCCCCGCACACTTCCTATTGGCCAATCTAGAGGAGTGATTTTCTCAATTGAAGTTCTCCCTTCTCAGATGACCCAGCCTCATAGCAAACTGGTAAAAAATAAAATCTAAGCAGGACAAGCCCTTCAGCTTTTCTGCCACAGCACAGGAACACTAACAACTCAGGCCCTGGCAGAAGGCCCTCTAATGTTCTTGGCATCGCCAGTATTCTTGGGGTCTCTATTGTAAGTTCAACTTCATTGTCACAGATTTACACAGTCTTTCTTAGAACCTCCCTCCAGGAAGTATGACCCTGCCACACATTGTCTAACTGTGTGGCTCTGTGGGACTTGTGAGTAGCATTCAGGACCGTGGGACTCCTGTATTCTGCATGCCTACAAAACCAGCGCAGTGTGGCTAACAATGTCAAGCTCTGCTGTTGGCTTGAGATGCAGCCCAGCCACACTTTGTGATGGGCCCTGTATAATTCCTGCCTAGAGTTCCTGCTCTGACTTCAGGGTGGACTGTGATTATTAGGTTGTGTAAGCCAAGGAAACCCTTTCCTATCCAAGTTGCTTTTGGTTGTTGTCTTTATCATAGGGATAGAAACCAAACTAAGATAGGCAGGACTACCCAAGACTGTTGGAGCCCACATGGTGCCGCCGTGAGTCTTAGGTGATAGATATGGACACAGGGTTTGTCCTGTGGGGTTTAGGTTATACTTCAGCTCAATCTTTAATTTTTCCATATTTTCTTTTGGAATGGGAATATTTACTCCAGGTCACTGCATGTTGGATACACACACACACACACACACACACACACACACACACGTTGTTTTTTGTTTAATGAAGGTTCACGGTTAAGAGATTGACTTGACTCTCAGAAAAGACTCTGGACTTTTGAATAGAGTTTCCCCACAATAGGGCCTTTTGAAGTTGGACTGCATGAATTTTGCATTTGTGATAGCCATGAGCCCATGGTGTCTTGGGTAAATTGTCACAGTTCGAATGTAAAATAACCCAAAATGGCTCATGTGTTTGAACTTGACCACCAGGTGATGGTATCCTTTGGAGGAGATTCTTGAATCTTTAGAAGATTGAACCTAGCCTAAAGAAGTGGATTTCTGGAAGGGATGTTGTTCGTGGATTACAGCCCAGCACTGCTTTCAGCCCAATCTCTCTGCTTTCTTGTTGAAAAAAAAATCAGCAGCTACACATCTCTGCCATCACGAACCAAGCTGTACCAGGTTCTGTGTCTTCCTCACCATGACAGATCTTCCCCCTCGGACATGAACTCAAATGAACTCTGAAATTTTTGTCCTATTTTGGACAGAGGGATAGGAAAAGTGACGCACATAGCACTATAAAATGGATGGAATGTATAATTCTAAACAGTGCACACCTTACTATTACATCCAGCGCAAACATTGGTTTACCCTAAAATGTTTAGTTTCAAACGAATGTGAAAGGCAGTCTCGAAAGACAGTGACGTCAGCTTTTGGCTAACATGCCAACTCTGTTTCTGATTATAGAAAAACGCATCTAAAAGCAATCATGGGCCGCCGTGCATTGCAGGCTCCCACTGTTCTCTGGGCGTTGAGAGCAGATGAGCTGCGAGCGATGCCGAGTTCCTGCTTGTTGGCCAGCCATCAACTACTCAGAGTTCCTTCCCATTGGAGTTAGCCTCACTTGAGTCTTCCTTGTCCATTCACAGGGAAAACACGCTCTCAGTAAGCATGTTGATTCTGGTGAGAATTAGAAGAAAAGAGAAATGTGATTGTTTGCCACAGGAGCTTGCAGAAAGAAAAAAAGAAAAGAAAGGTCGTGTTTTCTCATTCTTGCTAGGAACTGGCTTCCAACCCAAACGTCCAGCTGTAATTGCTTTGCTGTTCTTCTGCAGTTGAAGCCGTCACACAGCACGGCAAAACCCTGCTCGTATCTGTGGTGCTTCATCCGGGGAACTAGAAAGTGTACGATGAAGGAATTCTACTGCACTCCTCTGCAGTCTAGACTGGAAGTTGCTGGAAATTGATAGAGCCACACTAGGAGGAAAGGTCACACATGTGAGCATGTGCCCACATAATTTGCTGGTGTGTAAATCAGGAAAGAGTTTAAATATATGGGAAATACTTCTGCACTGAGAATATTGCTCATAAAGGACTTCGAGTGCTCTTTGCTTATTAAGTCAAATCAGTGTTTTTATGCTTCTCTTTGTATGGAGCTGCTTCTGATCTGTCTCTGGACAGGAATTTAAGCGGCCTTCCTTCAGTCTTGCATTTTTGGTTATATTTTAAGTGTGTGTGTGTGTACTTTTGCGGGTGTGTCTGTGCGTGGAAGACAGAGATTGACCCTGAGTGTCTTCCTCAATCAATTTTGCCTCAACTTTTGTGATGTGTCTGCCACTGAACCCAGTGATTAACATTTTGCTAGTCTGACTGGATAACAAGCTCTGAGGAGCTGCCTGTCTCAGCCTGTGAGAGCCTGTGTTAGCCTGTCTCAGCCTGAGTCAGCCTGTGTTAGCCTGTCTCAGCCTGTCTCAGCCTCTGTCAGCCTGTGTCAGCCTGTGTCAGCCTGTGTCAGCCTGTGTCAGCCTGTGTCAGCCTGTCTCAGCCTGTCTCAGCCTGTGTCAGCCTGTGTCAGCCTGTCTCAGCCTGTCTCAGCCTGTCTCAGCCTGTCTCAGCCTGTCTCAGCCTGTCTCAGCCTGTCTCAGCCTCTGTCAGCCTGTGTCAGCCTGTGTCAGCCTGTGTCAGCCTGTGTGAGCCTGTGTCAGCCTGTGTGAGCCTGTGTCAGCCTGTCTCAGCCTGTCTCAGCCTGTCTCAGCCTGTCTCAGCCTGTGTGAGCCTGTGTGAGCCTGTCTCAGCCTGTCTCAGCCTGTCTCAGCCTGTGCTAGCCTGTCTCAGCCTGTGTCAGCCTGTCTCAGCCTGTCTCAGCCTGAGTCAGCCTGTGTGAGCCTGTGTCAGCCTGTCTCAGCCTGAGTCAGCCTGTGTGAGCCTGTGTCAGCCTGTGTGAGCCTGTGTGAGCCTGTCTCAGCCTGTGTCAGCCTGTGTGAGCCTGTGTCAGCCTGTGTGAGCCTGTGTGAGCCTGTGTCAGCCTGTCTCAGCCTGTCTCAGCCTGTGTTAGCCTGTCTCAGCCTGTCTCAGCCTGTGTTAGCCTGTCTCAGCCTGTATCAGCCTGTGTGAGCCTGTGTCAGCCTGTGTGAGCCTGTGTCAGCCTGTGTGAGCCTGTGTCAGCCTGTCTCAGCCTGTCTCAGCCTGTGTTAGCCTGTCTCAGCCTGTGTGAGCCTGTGTGATCCTGTGTTAGCCTGTGTCAGCCTGTGTTAACCTGTCTCAGTCTGTCTCAGCCTGTCTCAGCCTGTGTCAGCCTGTGTCAGCCTGTGTGAGCCTGTGTTAACCTGTCTCAGTCTGTCTCAGCCTGTCTCAGCCTGTCCCCTTTCCACTCCTGTGAACACTGATGTCATAGATACATATTGCCAAACCCTACTTTTTTTGTTTTTTGTTTTTTTTCCCCCCGTTAGTTCTGGGAATCCCTAATTTTTGCATGGTAGATATCTAACCATCTAAGCCATCTGCATTTTGGGGCTATTCATATAACTGAGAAATAGTTACATGGTTATTTAATCCTTAACCTCTATTCAGGAATCCAAGCATGAGGTTTCACTCTGCTTCTGCTACACAGTGCAGGCTTCTTTTCCAGCCCGGTCTCCACCAGACCGGTCGTGGCTGTGACGTGAGAAGTGTAGAGAGTGACTCCATCCTGAAGGTCCCCAGTGTGATGCAGCCTTCCCTGTGCTCATGCCACAGTTCTGTCTAGTCATTAGGCCTGGAGTATGTGCAGAGGGGATTTAACAGAAGCAGTTTCTTTTGGTTTGTTTAGAAAACACTTCCACATTCTCAAGGGTTGAAGGCTTGGTCCCTAATTCTTGATGTTAGTTTGGAAGATGAAAACTCTATGAGGTGACCTAGCTGGAATTAGGTCACAGTGGACATGCCTTTGAAGTGTGTAGCTTGTCCCGGGACCCTTGCTACGTCTCTGCTTCCTCTCAGTCATCAGACCACCCTTGCTGGTACTTCTATCAGCATAATCTCTCAAGCCCCACAGTAGTATATTAAACTCTGGAAACTCAAGAGTTTTTCTAACCCAGAATTCCAAGTCCTTTCATAATCCTCCCAGAACAACATGCTCATGTCTTTCACAATAATACCACATAATCATGGCACCAACTCCTAGCTTAGTTGGTTTTCTCTTGCTGTAGTAATGATAATGACCAAAAGAAACTGTGGTAAAGATCATGACCAAAAAGGGAGGAAGGTTTGTTTTTGTTTTGTTTTTTTTGTTTTTTTTTTGTTTTGTTTTTTTGCCTCCAAGGTTTCGGTAGTCCACCATCAAGAGAAGTCAGGGCAGGAACTCAAGGCAGGAACTGAAGCAGAGACCATAGAGGGACATTTCTTACTAGCTTGCTATCCCTGACTTGTTCAGTTTGATTGCTTATCCTAAGGCCACCTTCCCAGGGATGGCACCAACTACAGTAGACTAGGCTCTTCCCATCAACCAATAATCAAGAAATTGTCCAACAGGCTTGCCACAGGCCAAGATGATGGGGGCATTTTCTCAGTTGTGGTTCCTTCTTTCTAAATGATGCTAGCTTGTGATGAGTTGACAAACACTAACCAGCAAAGACGGGCTATAGTTTGCTTAAAATTTTAAGCAGTGAAGAATATAGAGTTTGCTTCCAGTTTTTAATATTCACAACAAACCTACTCTAAATATCCATGTACAATTTTTGTGAGACACTAGGTCTTTACTCTCTTAGACTAAACATGTACTGTGTAATTGTGTAGATGAGTGTCTGGTCTCTAAACAAACTGACATGATGTTTCTAGAGCATCCAAACCATTTTATATTCTCACCACCAGTGTATGCATAATCTACTCCTCCCAGCCCTTGCTGGCATCTGGTATTCTATTTTTATTCTACGCCTCTTGATATATTTAAAGTGGTAATTCATTTGGTTTTAATTTGCATTTCCCTAATGCTCAGCGGTGTTGAACATAATTGTATAAGTTGATTGACCATCTGTGTATCTCTTTCTGGCTAAATGTCTTTTTAAAAGTGTGTATTTACTTGTTTTAAGTGTATGAATGTTTTGATGGCATGCATATGTATCATGTGCTTACCTGGTACTGACGGAGGTAAGAAGAGGATCAGATAACCTGGAACTGGAGTTACAGATGGTAACTCATGTGGGTGCTGGAAACTGAACCTGTGTCTTCTGCAACATGCGCTCTTAACCACTCAGCCATCTCCCCATCCTCCCTAAAGGTTTTTCTTTTTTTATGTCTTGTCTGTATTCTAAGATAAATTGTTTAGAAACTTTTACTGCTGATTTTAAAGATTTTTTTTAAAATTAGGACTAGTTTATTTGCAAGTAAGAGCCCCAATTTCCTTTGGTTTAAATACATTTAAAATTCATTCTCCCCTGTAATAGAAACCTAGGAAAAGGCACCTCCTGGTCACGTGTGTAGAGGATGCTGTCTCCTTTACTGTGTGCTGTTTCTGTTACTGGAATTGTCTTTTGCCCCCAGGTGGCTTCCAGAGTTCTAGTCATTCCATGTGTTTCCTAGGAAGCAGAGGGTAGAAAGAGGGCACAGGCTGCTCCATTACAGGTCCTGTTCTCAAATCTTCTATTGCTTGTCTTACATTTCCATAGGGTAAAGAAGTGATAGAAAATGATAGCCACTGAAATTATTATACATTCATTATAAAAAAGAGTTTAAAGAAGTGAAAGATGTAAAATAGAGAAATTCAAATTCTCTATAATTACATCTTCTGGAAGTAATTATTGTTAATAGCTCGGAATATTTTCTGCCATGATTTTAGAAATTCACTAAAGTTTAATTTAAATATTTCTCCTTTCGGATACATAAGCCTGCAATTAGTAAGTATATTCTTTTGTGCAGCCATCACCATAATTTAGGTTTCTCACACTTCCGTTTCCATTTCTGAGGTTTCTGTGTGGATTCCAGTACTCGCCCTCACCCTCGGGGTGGGTGTATGGCTTCCTCTTTTCTCCCTACCTCGTCTTTGTGTCCTCCTAACACAGTTTTTGCAGAGGGAAAGCTTTAATGCAGAGGAAAGGCTGTTTACTTCGGGGATAATGCTTTAGGTAGAAAATACCAGTTACCATGTTACACGTGGAAATCAACAGATCATCCCCTTTCCTTCTCATCCTTCATGTCCAATTCATCCCCTGGTCTGTCTGCACCGCTTCCAAAACTTCTCCCCAATTCTCTTCATTTTTACGCCATTACCAAGATTCAAACCACCATTATTGCTCATATAAATAGTCTCCTTCTCGTATCATGTGACCTCTTACCTTAACTGATTTCAAAGGTTACCCACCACACTTTAGATAAAATTCAGTGTCTACCACAGTCTGTGAGAAACTGCCACATTTGGCTTATTGGAGTCTGATAGCACCTAGCTGCTTTAATCTCTGACCTTCTTTCTACCTTCCTCCTTCTTGCCCTCTGCCAAATGTCCCATGGTTTATTACCTCATTTTCTCTCTTTCTCTTTTTTTCTTCTCTCTCTCTTTCTCTTTTTTTCTTCTCTCTCTCTCTCTCTCTCTCTCTCTCTCCCTATTTTTTTTTTTTTTTTGGTTTTTCAAGACAGGGTTTCCTTGTGTATCTGTGGCTGTTCTGGAACTTGCTCTGTGGACCAGGCTGGCCTTGAACTCACTGAGTGCTACTATTAAATTCCTATGCCACCATCATTCCTTGGCTTGCTATCTCATTTTCTATATATCCTGCTTCCTCTGTATCTGCTGGTGTCTCCTGTGACTCCACCCTTCTTCACCCCAGCATCCTTAGTTTGGTTGTCCCACCTAGATTTCCTGACTGACTACCATCCAAAGGCTTTTTTTTTTAAATATTTATTTATTTATTATGTATACAATATTCTGTCTGCATGTATGTCTGCAGGCCAGAAGAGGGCACCAGACCTCATTACAGATGGTTGTGAGCCACCATGTGGTTGCCGGGAATTGAACTCAGGACCTTTGGAAGAGCAGGCAATGCTCTTAACCACTGAGCCATCTCTCCAGCCCCCCAAAGGCTTTTTATTAACAACAGAAACAACACATTTTCACAGTGTACCAGATTATTCCACAGCAGTACACAAAGCAGCAGCTGATGTGACAACATTCTGTAGCACAGTAGGCTTATTGTTTTGGTAAGTACTCTTTAAAATAATGATGAAGGCATGGTATCGTAAGTATATGTGTCTGCAACCTAGTTATTAGCGTCATTCATCATGTGCTGTGCTCTGGGATGACTGACAGCCCATTAGGTTTGTTTACACGTCACCAGCACTAATCTGAGCTGTGTTGTGCTGTGTTAAGGTGTAACCACTGTGATAGCTTTAGGTGTGATGGCTAATATTTATTGTCAGCTTGATTAGATTAAGAAGCACAGAAGGCATTGTCCTGATGGGGGTATGCATGAGGGGGTGTTTCCAGAGATGACTGATAGAGGAAAGACAACATACCATGAATGTTGTGGGCACCATCCCACAGATGGGATCTTGGAAACACAAACAGAAAAAGGAGAAAGGAAGCTGAGTGGCAACTTCCTCCTCCCTCTGCTTCCTATTCTGATGGAAGGTGAAAAGCAGCTTCCCAGCGATGCAGACAGAAGCGTATTCCACCCCTGAGCTGTGATTCCACCCTTCCCTACCATGCTGGTTCACAACCACCCATAACCACACTGCCAGAGCAGTGCCCTCTTCTGGTCTCCTGTGGCACCAAGCACCCACGTGGCACACAGACACCCACACAGAAAGTAAAATGAATAAACCTAATAAAAATTTTAAAAAGTAATGTACATTCAAAGCACATGCACCCTAGAGAAAACAACATATCTCAAAGCCTAGGGAAACACAGTGAATATATTAAAGTGGCCACCTCAGATGAGAAGGACACAGCAAAATGAGGTCAAGAGGACTGGGGAGAACAAGGAATGAAATATAATGAAGGAACTCAGAGAGGCTCCGGAGAGAGTCTGCAGTCTGTGTACCTGGGAGCCGGGTAATCACGGATGATGCATGCATTTCCTAATTTTCGGGAGGAATGCTTAAGTAATGTTCCCAGCAAAAGCATGTGCAGATTTGTAACAGAGATTTTGGTAAGATTTCAATGGCCTTATGTAGAGGGTACATAGATAGCTGACTGATAAAAATCTTTGAGTGTATTCTTCCACCAATGTATTTGAAATTAAGTTGCATGATGTAATCAGTCTAGAAAAAGTTTAAAAAAATTAAACTATGGTTATTTAACACTCAAAGGGAAATACACTGTAAATCTAGAGAATGCAAAGATGCTTTATCGAGGACTGCATTTGGGGTGGATTATGTAACAGGTTATTGTAGCTTAAGTCCTAAAGAAACTGTGAAGCATTCCAACAAATGTATTAATACAGACTTTGAATTTTAACCTACATTGTAGATTGCTATATATCATAGCTTGGTCATGTCTCTGAATAAATGCATCTTTTAAAAATGGAAGTATAGTATAATTAACTCTGTACATTCCTTATGTAGAGCTGTTTTTATAAGTATGCAGAGCAAAGTGTCCTTACAACAGAATTCAGAAAGGTACGGACATATCTCAGGGTCCTGCCAAGGCCTGGAAAGGAGACTTGTGAGTGGGTGGAGCCCTGCTTGCACTCACAACAGCCCGAATGCCCGTGGCTGAATTCTAGCAAGAAAGCATAGTAAATAAATATAGAGCCCTTTTCATCACACAGTTAATAATCACCTGAAAGCTTGGTTTCATTGATATTAGAGCTTCTGCTCAAAGCAAGAATGATTTCCCTAACTTAGTCACAGATATAATGAAATATCTGTGTTAAGGACTGGAGCATGAATTCCTCAGGACACTGTCACAGAGGAGGAGAGCAGTGGAGGGCAAAATGTAGTCACTGAGATGGCCGGGTTTGTGAGCACAGGAGATGGCCTCTGTGAATGCACAGACATGCTCAGTGTGGTTGAAGAGGGACAGCAGGAGCTGTCATTCAGGACAGAGGAACATTTCGTTAGTAGGTCATTCTCTGACTGCACTAGAATGACCCTACAAAAACCAGGTTCATTATGGATCAAGGTTATATTCTAGTGCTGTCTGGGCTACAAAGATTGCTTCCTGTCCTAGGACCACAGCTATCCTGACACGGCGACAGAGACATGGTTAGGCAACTGCAGTGACAGATCCTGGGAGGCTGGGACGGTGCCTGCCTTGTTTTCTATCCCTAACATTTAGCATCCCATTAGTGCACAGGAGAGTCTAGTGAACATGTAAATAAATGCAAATGTATGCTTAATGAAACCCGGTGCCTCATAGTGAGACAGTCAAAGGGCACTGCTGATTGGTACAAAATCACCGAATTCTGATAAAAACAGGAGTGATCCTGCAGACTGCTATACGCTCTTTAGAGTTCAGAGACCCACCGAAACTCCTGAAAACAATCAGAGGTTTTATGCAGACCATCTGTAATCTATGCAAATGGGATGGGATGTTGGGAACACAGGCAGCAACTTTAGTGATCTGGGCAATGATCAGCCCAAGGAACGCAAAACAGGAAGAAGATCTTTGGTAGAAAATTAAGAACATGAGAGTTCAAAGCATGCTGGGATAGAGCGTGATGGAGTGTGAGTCTGAAAACTAAATTCAGTCCCCACGTTTGAGTCACTTAACATAATAAAAATGCAGCTATGGTACACAAATTTATATAGATAATTGTCTCGAGGAGGAGGGGAGCAAGTTGTCAACACACCAAGAGCTTACTGTTTACCAGACTCGCAGTACCAAAGACCCATGACCAGTGAAGAGCAAAGGGAGACTTTAAACACGGTGCGGAGGCGGAGGGGGGGTGGAGGGCGTTGGCAATCTAGCTTTGAACTGGGCAGTGGTCTCTGTCTTTATACAACAAGGAGTGAGAGCCCTTGGGATCACATATCTGAGGCTAGATGTTGAGGACAAATAAGCAGCTAAATTGTTAAGTTTATCCTTTCAGAGGGATGGAGTACACATACACACCATACTCACGGTCATACACACAGTACACACACATATACACAAAGGTAGAAATATATTTTCTTGGGCAACTCGGACCATCATAAGCATCAAAACTGAAGTAGCAAACAGTAGGTTATTGGGTAAATTCTGGGTCAGGTCATACCCTTGTCACCTCCCAAGAAACCTTAGGTAAGTCACTCCAATCCACTCCAATCCACTTTCATAAGATCAAGCTGTAAAAATGGCTGTCACAGGAGAGCCTGAAATAGCCAAGGAATGCTTTAGTAGGTAGTTCAGTTAAGATATGACTCATGAAAACTAAAATTACGTTATTATATAAACAAAAGAATGTTTTGCTACTCATGCAAACGGCTTGGTCTTTAACAGATTACACCCTAGGAAACCCGCGGGAAGACGTAAAGAGTGAAAGTCTGTAAAGAGTCCACAGTCAGCACTGGCAGTGAGAGAGCAGCCTGGTGCCTTCACAACTCTAACCTTCTCCTCGCAACAGTGTGTGGTGGCGGAGGAGGGCCTACGGGTGGTGCCCACCCAGACAATGCCCACTATTGTTATCTGGTTCAAGGGTACAGTGGCCCTCAGCATGTTCTCTTCTTCTTTTTAGTTCTGAAAACTATACTCTCTGTTTTAACACTACTTTAACATGCAGGCACTATTAAAATTTCTCCACCAAGGGTGCAAAAGGAGATATTTAGCTTTAGGACAACGTTTCTTAGATGCAAGAGGGGCTTTGAGCGTGACTCTTGTCCTGAGCCACCACAAGTTTTCTATGCACTTGTGGAACAACGGTGCTTTAAAACTTTTATCTTCACTGGGATTAGCTATCTTACCACCATTTTGCCTCTTTTAATTTAAAAAGATAATAAGAGAATTCCATGTGCACTGGGATTCTCTCTCAGTATTTTGAACAAAGAAATCTATTGAGTCTCACATTTTTTAGAAAACTGCCCACCAGCTTTACAAAAGAAATAAGTGTACAATGCTTCTTAACATTATTTAGAGAAAACTTAGAAAGAAATATGTGTCAGTTACGATTCTCATAATATGATGGGGCTCATTTCAAGTTTGAGCGTGATAAAGAGGGATCTCTGCTTTTCAGAAGACATACAGAACCACACTTACACACTCCCCATGAACTGTCACCAGCAGCAAGATGTAGCAACAGGCACTTCATCCTGGAATGGAACACTTTTTACTTTTAACTTTCCAGACACCATCTAACAAGACTGCGCCTCTGTAGCTTTCCTTGAGAGACAGAACAACATCCTCTGTTTGTTCTTACTCCAGGTCTTCTTGTTGGTTCCGAACCACCTGGCTGCAGACGGAAAAGAGCTGGTGCAGGACAAAGAGAGTGTTCAGATTGTGTGCAAATGGAGGAAGGGAGGGAGAGACGGAAGAAAGCCCAGGGTTCAGTATGGAGGATGTTCACACATCTGCCTTTTGTAGTACAGAAGGACTTGGTGCAAGAATAGCATCACTACTATGTGTTATCCAACCAGAAAAAAAGGCCCTCCCAGGCAAGTTCAATAGCAGGAACTTAATATAGGCTCCTGTTGTAGAATTTCTAAAGTTATTCTATATTATTGTGACCAAAACCTAATGAAAACCAAGAAGGAGAGCAGAGAGTTTATTTGGCTTACACTTCCATGTCCATTTTTGAGGGAAGGTGGGCAGGAACTCAAGGAAGGAACTTGGAAGCTGAACAGAGACCACAGAGGAATGCTTGCTCCCCATGGCTCAGTTTGCTTTCTTGTACAACCCAGGACTACTTTTTCAAAAGCGGTACCACCCGCAGTGCCCTGGGGCTTCCTACGAGTAATCAAGGCAATGCCTCACAGACTTGTCCACAAGCCAGTCTGATGGTGGCAATTCTTAAATTGCAGTTCCCTCTTCCCAAATCATTCTGGTTTATGTCAAGCTAAAAAACAAAACAAAACAAAACAAAACAAAAAAAACCCCAAATCATTACAATGCCTAAAATATGCTAACTACCAAAATAAAAGAATCTGGTAAGTGTAATTATCTGGTTAAAAAAAAAAAGGTCTGAACTCACTTCTGGGGCTTAAAATTCCAACAATTGTTGGGCTCAAAAGCTCACTAGTATCTGAGTTTGGAATCCCTCCAATCCCTGAGCGCCCAAGCTCAGTACTTGAAATCCCACCAGTTTCCACCCTTGATATCTCCCAAGCAGAGGCATCCACCCTCCTGTGTGTTTCTCAATAAGACTCTCGTGTGAGGCTTGAGTGGTGTGACACTGTGGTATCCCTTGGCTCTCAACTGCCAGGATACCTTTCCCTTCAGAACATGCAGCACTTCCCATGGGGGAGCCTTTCCCTTCAGAGCTGTAACACAGTAAAAACGTTTTATGCCTTGCTTTTCTTCATAACTTTTATCTTCACCCAAATTCTCATTTGCATATGGATATGTAGTGGTTTGAATGAGCAATGTCCCCATGCGCTCAGGTATCTGAGCACTTGGTCCCCAGTTTGTGGTGCTGTTGGGGAAGGTTTAGGAGATGCAGCCTTGCTGGAGGAAGCATCCCTGGTGGCAGGATTTGAGAGTTTTCATATCTTCACTCCACTCTAGTTCTCTCCTCTGCTTTGTGCTTACAGCTGATGTGAGCATTCAGCTCCCTGCTCTGCCTTCTCTGCCTTCCGGTTGCCATGCCTCCCAGTTGCCATGCCTTCCAGTTGCCATGCCTCCCAGCCATCATGGACACTTAGTCCTTGGAACCAGAAGCCCAAAGAAACTCCTCCTTCTATAAGTTGCCTTAGTCATGGCGTTTATCACAGCGACAGAAGGTTACATACACAGGGTGCAAATGTGTGTGTGTGCAGATCTCTATACACAAATTTTGATATTTACTGTGTGTTGCTCTTCACTAGATTTTAAACACCCTGAAAGCAGGACATTTCTTTTATCCTTTGTTTTACTTACTTCCAGGTACACAGCAGATACTTAAGACATGCACCTTCCTTGAATGAAGAGATATTGAATGATACAAAGTACAGATCTTTTCTTTTTAGATTTGATAGGATATAATGTATACACTATAGAAAAAAATCAATAAAGAAGCCTCTTTAAAGAGGCTTTCAGGCTGGAGAGATGGATCAGAGGCTACTCACAAGTGGGCTCTGGGGACTGAGGGTAGGATCCTGTAAGATGGCAGGGAAGAGTTAGCTCAGAGGACAATACTGGTCACCACAACAGGACAATGGGACAGGTCTATGCATGCACATACGGCACAAACAAAATCTTTTGTAGTTTTCAGAGGTCATATTTCTAACATCCCCTGAAAAATGTGTAAAGTGCTCAACCCTTGGCTAAGTCCATGCAGGAAATACATATAAATCCCAATGCTTACAGGAAAAGTAAGGAATTTCTAGTTTCTTTGTAAACAAATTGAATAGTGTTATCTTAAATATGAAAATGGATAATCTCATTAAACTAAGCAGCATTGCTAATGATTTTAGAATGTGGTTGGCTTGGTAGTCATGAAAATTCACAAGTATGTTTTTCATTTATTACAGGCTACGGTACTCATATTCTTAATAAGCAAATTAAATATTCCACATTATAAAATTACTCTTGGACAATATTAATTCAAATCTTCCCAACTTGGAAGTAAGTCCCAGTGAATCAATGATGAACTTTTTATACTTTATTTGTTTGCTTTACGTTATTCTTTTCGTTGTTGTTGTTGTGGTAGTCCAGGCTACTCTCAAACTAGCTATGTAACAGAGTGTGGACCTTGAATTACTGAGCCTCCTGCTTCTTTCACCCAAGAATTAGAATCACCAGCATGTGGCACCATGATTCAATTTATACTCTTCTATAAAAAAAGATATAACTTCTCAGAATCAACTTCTGTCTTGGTTTCATACTTAACGCCCCGTGGTCATGATAAAGCACTTGTCACAATGCTCAACAGAAGCTCCCAGACAAAGTCAAATGAAAGAATGAAGCAGATTTCAAACACATGTTTATTAAAATCCACAGCTAAGTTCATTGCTAGCAGCTGGACCTCCAAAGCAGAACAGCAAACTTAAGCGCACAATAAATGGAATGACTTCTTTTACTTTGTAAAAGAAACTACAGATTCAGCTGGAAAGAACGGGGGAAGAATCTGTGACATTCATCGTGGCTCCAGGCAAAGCCTCGACTTTGTAAGTCCCTGGCAGGTGAGCATCCCTGCTCCAGTTCATGCCTCCTCCTCTGCCAACACATCATGCTGTATGTACTCATGCCTGCCCAGCTCTGTGTTGGGAATAAAGTTATTGTCCTGATGTTTAGTGTTGGCAACGTAGCATTGCTAAAAGGTCCTGGTGCAATCATTTTCCTGAAACAACTGCAATAGCTCCCGACCACAAAAGGCCGTGTGAATAAAAAGTTCTTCACTTTTCTGTCCTCAAGTGCCTACTATGGGGTAAAAGTTGTTACTCTTGCCATCTCAGAAAAGTACAAAGAACTTCTCCCTATAGTTGTCTCTGTAATTGCATAGAAAGAAATTTAAATCAAAGACAGAAAACCTATCAAGAATGTTGACCCAGTAATTTCTGTACTAGAAAATGTTGCGATAGGAAATATTCTTTCCTTCCTTCCTTCCTTCCTTCCTTCCTTCCTTCCTTCCTTCCTTCCTTCCTTCCTTCTTTCCTTCCTTCCTTCCTTCCTCCTTTCTTTTTTCTTTTTCTTCCTTCCCTTCCTTCCTTCTTTCCTTCCTTCCTTCCTTCCTTCCTTCCTTCCTTCCTTCCTTCCTTCCTTCCTTTTTATTTTCAAGACAGGGTTTCTCTGTAGCTTTGGAGCCTGTCTTGGAACTTGCTTTGAAGACCAGGCTGGCCTCGAAATAATTGTAAACATGAAAACGTACAGATACATATATTGCTCCAAATTGCAATACAAATTCTGACAAAATTAAGCAAATGGGGTTTGTTGAACAAATAATGGGTCTATCACAAAATCAATCGAACATCTCTGTCAAACTCAGTCTGGAAGTTGACAGAGCTAAAATAGCATCCTGGAGGATCTGTTCCCGCCTTAAGGATGTGTTAGAACTGGTCAGTCTCTGAAAATGGACGGCAGATCATCTCCCTCCTAGGTTTCAGTCTGCTTATAATTTAATGCTGTGAGAGGGAGAAGAGGTAATTACCCTCATGTACAAGATCCAGTCACGCTCTAAAATACAGGGAAGGAAAAGTCTCTCTCACACAGGCTGCAGTTTCGAGGCCACTATGCAGTCTGCTCACAGTGTCGTCCAAGGACCCCAGTTTGCTCTGTTTTCTGGGGCCCCACCTCCAGACCCTAGCCTCCCAATCTTCAGTTACGTATACTAAAAGGAGGCAGAGAACTGCGGAGCTGTGCAACTTCCTTGAAGACAGAAAGCAACCAAGACACTGCATTCACTCTCCATGTTCACTTCCCATTTGCTGACAGCCACGTCGACGCAGATCTGGAGTCAAGTTCGCAAGTGTGGTCCCCAGACTAAAACCCTGGGGCCTTCTGTTATTAGAGATGAAGAAGAGAATGGATTCTAGGGATCAGAGCACAGGATAAGGTAAGTGTGTTACCTAAAGGGCAGGAGTAAGGGGGTGTTCACGCTCGGGTTCTCCCTTGCTGCTGAAGCATGCAGGGTACCTCCCTTGACCTTCTCTAGTTTTGCCCTGGCTGTGGGCTAGTAGCTGCCTCGGTGGCCCTTTAGTTGTAAAGGAGCATGTAACACTTAATTCACAATCTGACTCGGGGTCCATGCACTGGGGAGGAAGCACTTAACCCCAAAGAAATTTGAGCTGGTACAAATAGAATAAACATAAGGTAGGTAACCAGAAAAAAAATAAGATTGATTACAAATAAATTTATGATTTCAAAATTTAGAACCTAGCACCACGGGTTTGAGAAAAGTTCTGTAATTACAATTATAGCTTCTCCTATTTTTTAAATGCTAGGTTGTTTTTAGAAAGTTCTTTCATAAGTCTTTGCGAATCAATGTATTATTGTATTCACCAGGTTTAAACACACAGTCCCCTATATGGACACTCACATTCTGTCGGAATTTCTGGAGCTAGTGCATGGCACGGGCATGGTGACAGGTGGCTTTCATTAGTGTCGTTGGATTTGTGGTGATTCTGCAAAAGACAGGCAATTCAGCAACAACCAAAGATTCCAGCAAGAGCCAGTGAGATAAGAGCAGATAAACTGAAAACATAAATAACTAATTTGGTAAATTTAAAACTGCTGTGTTTAACTAGAGGTCATTTTAGTGTCTAGAATCTATGAAACAACCTAATAGTTTATGCTTAGTGCTGCCAGTATTCCAGGTGCCCTTCCTGTGCCCTGGGTAGAGTTGATTACAATTCCAAGAGTGCTTAATATTCTAATCAAAGATTTCTATTTTTATTGTAATTAAAAATTTAAATTGGTTTATTTTATCTGTATAGGTATATTGTCTGCATGTATGTGTGTGCCTGGTGTCCACAGAGCTGAGAAGTGGCCCTGGGATCCCCTGGGCCTGGAGTAGCAGACAGTTGTGAGCCATGTGTGTGCTGGGAGCCAAACCTGGTCCTTAAGAAGAGCAGCCAGTGCTCTTAACCACTGGCCCATCTCTCCAGCCACGAGGGGTTCCGTCTTAAGACAAAACAGAAATCAGAAATCACAGCATAAAACATATACTATGCTGAGGAGGAGAAGTGTTTTAGATTCTGAGAGGTAAAGTAATCAGTAACAACATGTAAACATCTATGAACACGGATAGAAAGAGTAGCATCAAAGCGAAAAAACCCGGAATTGCGAGATGGCTCCTGTGGAAGCCATGCTAACGTGAAGATCTACTTGAGTTTGAATCCTCAGAATCTGTATGGAAGAGTTGGGCATAGTAATTCAAGAGTCTTCAACCCCGACACTCCTGGGGAGAGGGGGGGTAAAGACAAGATACGAGAATTCCTAGAAGCTTGGCAGCCAGTTAGGCTGGCACATACATCAGGAGAGCAACAGAGTCCCTGTTAAACAAGACCCCCAAGGCTGTCCTCTGACCCCCCACAGGAACACTATGTATGTGTCTACGTTCACACAGAAGAGTGTGCGCCTAGTGTGGTTGGTGGTGCAAGCAGTTAATCCCAACACTTGGGAGGCAAAGGCAGGTGAGTCTCTGTGAGTTGGAGGCCAGCCTGGGCTAAGTAGCAAGTTCGAGGCCAGTTGGGGCAATGTAGTGAAAGTCAATCAAATGTAACGAAAGAACGTGTTCTTGCAATCACCACGCACCGCAGACAGTACTAATCATTCTACATATTTTTTAAGGTCTTAACTGCAAGCATCTTTCATATATTGTATCAATAACTCTCAGAAGGAAGGGACCTTCATTTTCTCGTGTTTCTGATTGCTTAATGGAATTATCACAACACACACACACACACAGATGGACATAGACACACATGCACGTATATTCAAATGTTTTAGACCAGAATTTCAGAAAGTTTATCAAAAATTTTCCCAGGTTATAAAAACAAAATCTATTTCAGAGAGGTTGAAAATGGGCAAGAATAGCTAGCAATAACACACCCACCAGGGAATTCTGTTCAATTGTGAATTGCAATTGGGTGAGGTAAAAAACTTTTCCTCTCTATGAGACTTTACAAGCTTGTCGGAGGCCTTCTGTGGTTGCAGTTAATCCATTTTATCTGTTAACATTTCTTAATGGGAATAAAAGTAACATAAAGGGAGGCTCTGAAGAGGGTTTAAACACTTAGTACTGGAAAAACATTTAGCATCTTTCTAATTGCCTGTGTTCTCGTCTCTATTCTCAGCCCACTTAATTCATTTGTGGGTCCCCGTTGAAAGGCTAGCGCATCTACTGGGAGCCCTTGGTGGAGGGCCTTAGTCTGCACCACCGTTTTGCTTCCTAGAATGAGAGGGCCGAGCAGGCAGGACTCGTTAGGCGTCTTTCTCATCTGCTGGGACCTTAATTATTCAGCGGTTGGTTGGCTCTTTGAGGATTAGGCAGCTTTCATTTCCACTCTCTCGCCCCGCAGATGGAGATGCCAGCTTTGCCTCTGCACAGATCGTTAGCACATCTGCCGAGGGCAGTTGGGGACAGAGCCGCATGGTGGATCCCATTGTTCATTCGTTTGCTATGTCTCACCTCACTTAAGAAAACCTTGAAGGGCAGAGGGGATTGACGCGCACAAGTGTAAATCACCGGCTGGGGGGTTTTAAGAGCCCCATCAACCACGCTATTTCTTGTTCTTCAAAAACGAGGGGGAAATGTCTGCACACGTTCTTAAAGCGTTAAAATAGGGTCATAGTCGTGGCCATGTAACAATGTAATGGATGCTGCCCTATTATCCTACAGAAAATTCCACCAATTCCATGCTCTATAGAAGTTTGTGAGACCCTCTCCCTTTTAAGTTTCTCTTGACTTTGATTTTTTTTTTTTCTCAAGAGGACAGGTAAAATTTTTTCTGTAACTGTTATTCTATTGGGTGATTTATCTTTCATAATTTATCATATCTTTACTTACATGTGCACACAAAAACATTTCCAACTCAGGACATAATAAATCTACAGTGGAGAACTTGGGAAAGGAAGACACAAGGAAAAGAATTAAACAAGAAAAAAATTTAATATGCTGTTTTCTTTGAGATGTATTTTATATCAAAATTTTCTTTCAGAAGTTGAGTAAGTAAAATTTTATTTTTTCTGTATTGTTGAATGAACCTAGTACCTCCTTCATTTTAGGCAAGTTTCAAGGGTTCTACTGCTGTGACAAAACCCCATGACCAAAGCAGCTTGGAGAAGAAAGGCTTCCTTTCATCTCACAGTTTTTAGTCCATTATCTAGGAAAGCCAGGGCAGGAACTCAAGGCAGGAACAGAAGCAACCATCGTGGAGGAGTGCTGCTTACTGGCTCGCTTTCCATGGCTTGCTGTCAGCTTTCTTACAGCATCCAGGACGACCGGCCAAGGGTCACACTGCTCATGAGCAGGGACAAGCCACACCAATCATCAATCAAGAAAATGCTCTGTAGGCTTACCCAAAGGCCGATGTGGTTCTTACCTCTTCCTGTGTGGTTCTAGCTTTTGTCAAATTGCCATTAAAATCTAGCTGCCGCAGTCAGCTGGCTGCTACTGCACCAAGCCCATTCCGTATCCACTTGCTATTTTGAAACAGGTCTCACTAAGTTGTCTGGCGGTGAACTCTCCAGGCTGAAACAAGCCTGCAATTTGCAATCCTCATGCCTCAGCCTCCTCAGATACAGGCTACAATGACAATCCCGGACCACTAGACCCAGCTCAAGTGAGGAATTACGCTTCACATTATGATAAATAGCTAATTTAATACAGAACCTAATGCTACTGTTTATTATTTTAGCATGCATTATCAATAGTAGCTAATATAATAAACTGTCCTTTTATAAACAACTCTTTTAAAAGAACTAGAAAATCACATGGGAAATAGCATCTCATGTTACAAAATGGAGGCATGGACCATACCTGAGTGAGGATATCAGAAATTATAGGCCGGATATGGTGGTGCCTGCCCAGCTCTCAGGACATTGAGGTAGAATTGGAAGTTGAAGGCCACGCTGGGCTATATGAGGATATCCTAGCTCAAAAATCTAAAAACAATAACAACAAAACCTAATTTTCCAAGAATAATTTCCTTTGAATAATTCATACAGAATTGTTGAAAAATGTTCAAAATCTTCAACAACGGTGTCGGTGGGGGTGTCAAATGAATACAGCACACCATTATAATGAAAGTTTCCGGTAAGTGTTCACGACCAAGAAAAGACTTCATGATGATGTGAGTGAAAGAGAACAAAGCCAAAACTTCTTTGTGACTCCAATTTAGCAGTTCCAGCCTCCAGTGGAGAGAATGCATGCCTAGACACACACACATGCACACACGCGTGTGCACACACACAAGCACGCGCACAACACTCACACATTCATGCATGCACGTGCACACACACACGCACCACAGAAACAGTGAGAGAAAGTCAACACCAATGAAGAGTTAACTAACAGTAATTATCTCTAGAACATGGCATTAAACAATTCTCTGTGTTTTTCTTATTTTGTGTATTTTGCATAATAATTGCTCCTTATATTTAAAAGATATAACAACACTGATAAAATCCTCTTCTCATTCTGCATATTTTTATGTATGAATGCATGCACATGTTAACGCCTGCTGCAGAGATTTGGTCATATATCTTTCAGAGAACTAAATTTCCTTGAAGAAGGAAGTCTTGTTTTTCCTAGCACACAGTGTCAAAAAGTGTTTCTTAACTTTCACACCTTCATGAAACACTCAGAAAAATTCACAATTCGCTGAGCACCCAGCTGTCAGGGCACATGTCCCATATTCCAAGTGTTAACGTTTGCCACACTGTTCTATCGTTTACCATCTGTCAATATCTGTCTGTCTGTCTGTCTGTCTGTCTGCTACTGGTCTGAACACTCGCTGCTTCTGTGAGTTCACCTTTTAGACTCCGCCTATGAGATCATACTGTCTTTACCTTGTTTCACTTATCACAATGTACTCTGAAGTCTGTCTGTCCACGCTGTTGCAGACGTCATATGTTCTTATTCCCTAACTTGCCTTGTGTGACTGCCTTCTGGCTAAGCAACTGCCATCTTGGGATGTCCATCTGCCTCCCCCCACTTTACAAAAGATCATCTCAACTGGGTGTTGATAGTGTGCACCCCCCCATAGAGGGGCAATAAGGCATGAGACTCTTACCTGAGAATCCAGCCACTCCCTCCCACCCAGCACCACTGTGTGTGGCCTGGCGAAGGCAATGGAGTGTATAGAGACCTAGGAAGACTAGAGCTGGGGTTCTATCTATGTAACTAGGGAGTAGCTCTCTGTTTGGTAAATTCTTCCAGGTACGGCCAGTTGGAAAAGGAGTGCCCATACCCCCTGCAAGTAGCCTCCCACCCTAGGCTCTATAAAGAAGCCTAATAAATTCACTGGCTGCCCAGAGCGAACGTTGATGGAATCTTGCCATGGTTTATAGTAGCAACCCTGGGAGGAGGGATAGACATTGATTGATAGTCTTCCTTTGGGAAGGAATTTTAGCAACATAAGTATTTAAAAATTTCTGGTTCTTCTAAAGTTATCACAGCTATTACCTACAAGTTTGGATATTTAAATTTGTTTCGTGCAATTTTAAATATCAACTTTCTATGTTGTAGGTCTTTTTGTTCTTGTGTCTTCTTAACTGCATTTTGAAATAATTAATCGGTAATATTTTGTAAGGTTGTGTGATGTACACTAATTCCTGTAAGATCAACAATCACATTCTTTGATTTCTACCATTTCAGAATCATTTTTAAAATGTAATTATTTCTTTATTTTTGTTTTTTGGATTTTGTGTGTCTGATTCACCTACAGGGGTGTCTGTACACCACACATGTGCAGTGTCCACAGTGGCCAGAAGAGGGCATCAGATTCCCAGCGAATGGAGTAAAAGATGGTTGTGAGCTGCCCCCAGGTCCTCTGAAGAGCAGCCAGTGCTCTTAACCACAGAGCCATCACTGCCCCTGTGGTTACTTTAACTCTTAAATTGCGCAGGTTTGTAGTTTGTCATTCCAAACACAATTTTACGTCTTTGTTTCATGGTTTCTTAACTTTGCATTTTGTAAGAACTAGACTTATTGGTGATCTATTTGTAAGGTTTTCTGGTGTATACAAATCCCTGGAAGTCCAATACCCAGATTTTTCGATTTCTGTCATTCCAGAAAACCATGTAGATCATGCAACATTGCTTACCTCGAGTCTCAGTGTCTTTCTCTGCGCAAAGATGGATGTCCCACAAAGCCACATCACGACCATCAAACTAAAGAAACGAGCATGAATTAGATCAGCATCACTGTCTGTCTAACTACAGGTTCCACTCAAATAGCAGCTATCTTGGTAATATCCACTGTGAGTCATGTGACTGGACCATGGCTGTCCATCAAGAATCATGTGATACAGTTATTTTACATGCTGCTTAGGTCCCTTTCTCGGGTCCCTCTAAACCTTTTATCAGTCTCTCTCCCTCTGGTTCCTGATTGGGTTAAATGAGATAATATATATTGTTCTTTCACCACTGGCAATGACGAATTAGAAATTATTTTGTAAGAATCCCCCAGTAGGGGCTGGAGAAAAGGCTCAGCAATTAAAATCATTGGCTGCTCTCCCAGAGGACACAAGTTCAATCCCCAGCACCCACATGGAAGTTCGCAACTCTCTGTAACTCCAGTTCCAGGGAATTTGGCACCCTCGTGCATATGAGCTGGCAAAATACAAATACACATAAAATAATAATAAATAAATCTTTTTTAAAAAATGTTTTCAGTTTGGTTTTGTCTAATGCTTTCTCATGCTTTATGGTTTTCTAAACAAAATAACAAAAATCAGCAATATAATGTAAGCACTGTTGTGGTCTCTTTGGAGCATTGGAACAAGACCCGTCTGATGTCACTTTGTCTTTTTCCCTTTGTTTTCAAACAGGGTCTTATGTCTACAAGGCTAGCCTCCAACATTCTGTCTAGTCAGTTTTCCGCGGTGGAGCACAATGCCACACTAGGTTCAAGTGGTGCTGAGGTCACGGGCAAACCAGCCGAGGCCTCTACCAGCTGGGCAACTTCCTCAGCTCCATTTGTTTGCCTTTTATCTCATGCTATTAACTTTGAAAACTTGGTTAAGATGGCATATTTCAGTTTGTCCACTTTAAAATAAATCACACGCATGCTATCGTTGATCAATAAACAATTAAAAATGATCCGAAACAGTAAACATCCCATTCCTCATCAACTTTAAAGCACCAGACTTTGCATTTCTAATTACTCTTGTCCATGCCAATCATTACTGTAATTGTTGCTTTTTGCCAGCACTTTGTAGAGCACAGCATTTCACAACAAAATGGAGACTCTCTTTCTTGCCTGCCAAGGCACTAGTGTCCCCCACGGACTGACTCTTCCACCAGCTCGCTGGATCGCCTACTTTCAGCTCTGTCTTCTAGTCACCTTTCTGACTCAGCATGTTCTCAGCTTTCCCAGTCATTGGGAACTGATTGAGACCAATTTGAGTGGACAAGCTGAAGCCTTGCCAGCACTAGGGAGGAGCAGCCTTGCCAGCACTAGGGAGGAGCAGCTTCACTGAATTGGATTCAGCCTCCGTTCATGCGGCCCCCGTTATTATGGTCCCTTGAGCCTCTCTATCCCAGAATGGTATTCTACTTTAGTGATGGCACTGGTCGTTTCTTGAAGAAGTCCTGCTTTCTCTTGGTGGGGAATGATTTCTAGAAAACTAAGTCTGGCCAGATGTGGTAGTACACGCTTTAATCCCAGCACTTGGGAGGTGGAGACAAGACCCCTATTGGTTTGAGGCCAGCCTGGTCTACATAGCAAGAGCCTGTCTCAGAAAACAAGCAAACAAAAACAGAAAAAAACTTAAACCTGGGCACTAGCTGTGTTCATTGTTGAGAAGATTTCTTTACTTCTTGGGCCTCCCAGGGACTGCACTAGAAAATTAGAAATTGGTGTGTGTGTGTGTACACAGCTAGCTATGCCTACAACCACACACACACACACACACACACACACACACACACACACACACACACAGTACTGTTTCTTTCATTATATCTATTTCTACTTACATACTGATCCACTCTGAGCTACTATTTCCTTAAAGCAGCATGCTCATGAGCTACCTCGAATTCCAGTCAAACAGCATGGAATGTTTCCTAGCATTTCTTCCCCCACATTGTGTTTCCTTTCCTCACAGCTGTTAATTCCAGTGTTCTCTGGGTGTAGCTAAATTACTGGGCCTCACAACTTACAGTCTCATCTCCATGAAAGAGAAAGGGAGTTGGGGAGGTGGCACAGTAGGTGAAGTAGTTGTCGTACAAGCCTGAGCACCAGTGTTTGGATCCCTAGAGCCCACACAAATGCCGGGTCTGCTTTGTGTCCAGCCTGCAACCCCAGCCCTGGAGAGGCAGAATGGGATCGCCTGAGCAGACTGGCGAGGGAGGCCAATCAAACCTGAGAGTTCCGGGCTCAAGCGAGAGACCTGGCCTCATATACGACGGAGAGCTTCTGAAGAAGACACCACATATAACACTCTGGCAGCCACACACACATTTACATGTACGTATGCATCAGTACACGTGTGTTCCCCCACCGTGTGAACAGGCACATACATATGCATACCCCCCCAAAATTAATAGTAACTTTCAGTCGTTTGGTTAAGTTTCTGCTGGCCAGGTTCCTCTCATTATAGATGAAGCGCTTCTCCCAATATACTGTGGTTGACTCTGATGGTGAATGATCTTTTTCTTGTCAGTATTTTAACCCCGCGGTCTGAGAGGCCATGGATGCTCTTTTCCTATGCGTTGTGCGTAGGTGGTTGGAAAGCAGTGATTCGCTCTCAATCCCTTCACAGCCATCACCTACTAATTTTCTTTGGTTTGTTTGCTGCGTGGGACGGGGCCCACCTTTAATGCCAGGATTCTGGGAGGCAGAGGCAGGCCAATCTCTGTGAGTCTGAAGTCATCCTAGTCTATATAACGGGTTCTACGCCAGCCAGGATTACATAGTAAGACCCTGTCTCCATGTAAGAACAAGAACGGCGTCTCCCCACCCTTCTATCTTTTTAGTACTTTTGTAAATTTTTAGGCTGCTTTCACAGTTTCGGTATATCAGCACAAAGAAGGAGCATGCACAAAGCTCCCCGCTCCAGCGTCTCTCACTTCTGTACAGGGCTATACACGCAGTTTCAGGAATGCAATAACTCATACAAGGGAGTACTCGTAGGGCGTTAAGGGAGAACTCAGAGGACCTGGAGAGCCACTGTGCTGCTGTGACATCAGCTTCTGAGGACGGGAATGCAGCATCCCATCCATGGGCTGCAGCGTAGTTTACCAATACGCCGCCAGCGGAAGAGATGTCTGAGGGACCCCTTAATTTGGCACAGCAAGTGTTATCTATTTTTGCACTAATGAACAACATCTTGACACTAGACTCAATGATGTACTTTGAAAAGAATGTATAGGTCACGACCAGTGTGGCTGTCTGAGAAAGACTGTGGCTATATTTTACAGGAACAGCCCAGGAGAGGATCATATTTTCCATGCTTTCTTCCACAGATGTCTCCGTATTTTTGTGTTTTGTTTTTTTTTTGAAAAGGATTGTAGCATAGATTCAACTATATTTCATCACTCGTCAAAGAAATCAGACCAAGTTCAGAATCAGAGACGCAGAGACCAGGTGCTCTGGCTTTCTGGCTTTAATTTCCTCTTCGTTCATGCAGTCACATTGCCATGGGCCTGTGTGAGGAGGGCAGCGATCCTGTGACCACCGCTGCCTGCTCCTGCGTCTGCAGCCACCGTGGAAGGGCTAGGTGGTTGGGAAGGGCGAGGAATAGTCTCTCCCAGCTCTCAGTGAACTGCGTGCTGTCAACGCCACCAAGTCCAGTGTCCTCCCGATAGACATCTACCTAGCAAAGGTTGCAAGTTGGTCATAGAAGATGAAATCCATTTGTCACTGCCAGGGACTGGCCCAGTGACGGCACTGTTAGTACCCAAATGTCATACAACAAAGAACACACTTCTAAGTCATTGGCCGAAAGAGGGCTTGATGAGTTCTCAGTTAATTTTTATTCAAGTATTTATGATCAGTGCGTTCCGAAATAAAAAAAAAGTCATTTTTTATCATTGTATAGATGTTCTTCTTAACTGTGCAGAGACATGGTTTGGGTTAAATTATTGCACGTTTGTGTTCATCTCCTGTTTTCTTTCCCCACTGCAGTATTAAACACGGATTTAACACTTATTTTTTGGTTGTTGTTGTTGTTTAGACATGTATGATTTGTGCCCTTTTCTTGCTAATTCCAGTTTATTGAAATCCTTAACAAACCTCTCCTTATGTCTCGTTGTCCTGTGAACCAAACCTCATAAATACATCACCTGACGTCTCGCAGGCAGATGCTTGATAACTTGAAGAAACACATTACCGCTATTCAGTGCTCCTATGCTGGAAACACGAGGATTCTCCTCAGCTGTGATTTCAACAGACTAGGTGACTGCAATGTCACTGTGGTTAACAACAAAACATCGCTATGACATTATCAAAGAAATAGAAAATTATTATAAAATGCAGCTGCATTTTTTATGTTTTGTAGAAATCATTAAGTTAAAAATCTTACAGTCTCACTGTTTTGTAACTTACATGTGTTTTTTACATGAAGCTGATAGTATAAATTTTGGAAGTGACTGGTGGAGGTTATAATGGCTTGGTTCATAGAAATTCCAGTCTGTCGCTACACAGACAAAAATGTCATTTGACTGCCTAACTAGAAGATACAATATTTTAATAAGTTTTTAATGTTACTTTTTATCAGCCCATTTTAATGATATCAGAAGATTGTGAGCAGAGTAGAGAAAACTAAACAAGAAAGAACAAAGGTAATTTCATAATATTTCTGTAATACAGTCAATATTAACAATGTCAGCACTGACAAAGTGATACATCAACAAAAGGCGAATTCTTGTAATATTCCAGTGACTAGACAGGCCCTGAGGTCAGTGTGGCAGGGGAACTGGAGGAACCCTCCAATGTCTTCGTGCTGCAGGGACTGTGTTCTGTCTTCTCTGGGGTCCACAAAGAAAGACGAGAAGCAGATCCACTGATTCCTTCATATCCCCTCCCAACCTTTTCTCCGACCGCTAAAGAGAAAGTTCCAAGGTGGCATGCCCACCATACGGGCACCAGATTTCCAAAGAGGAATTCTAATAAGGATAGGCCCATGTGTGCGGAGGGGAAAGTAGAAACTGGACGGGGAGAACACCTTTAGGCTGAGCAAGTTGTTTGGAAAAAGTATCTTGCAATGGGCGTGGGAAGAGGCAAAGAGAACATTGCAAGGGTGGGGCTGGTATATAAAACAGAGAATGGAGGTGTTTACAATGCACCTTAACAAATCAAAAGCAGCGGGTGGATCAATTCAGTTAAATCTTTCCTCCTAAAGGCCTTGGTCAAGCTGTTCTTTAGCAAGCTCTGGAAGGCTGTGCAAGAAAGTTTCTGGCCACACGTGGGCAAGCCTGGGCGCTGCTCAGCCAGGCCGCTCTCCACAGGCACCTGTTTCAACCTGTTACTGCTTCACTTCCTGCTTGGTCTAGGATTTAACCTCCTATCTCATTCCTTTGGTGGACAAACCAAAAGGGTGGTTATCTTAAGCCAGTCTTAAGGAGTTGGGAGATAGGGAGGCAGTCCTGAGGGTTGTTCAGTCTCCCACAAAGGACCTTATCGAATTGCTGATACTACTTGAAAACCGAAAGCACTTGACAGATAGCAGAATGGCGAAGAAACCTCAGAGATGGACTCTGTCCTCCTGAGATACCTGGCTAGGTGCCAGTACCTGAAAACACCTGTCCCAGCAAAGGAATGACTGAGGTCTTGTCAGGAGTGGCCTCCAAGGCAGGAGAAGAGGTGATCAAGGTGCAGATTGTGGAGAAGCAAGAAGTGTGGATGCACTTTGGAGCACGTTTTGAACATAGAGCTGACTTTGCTTGGTTTCTGTTGACAGGCACGACTTCTGTGGCCTGGCTGGGGGGGTCCTCACTGTCCTCGGAAGCCTGGTGGAGATCTGGTGTTACAAGGCTTTCCCCCTGAAACTCTTCATACTTGGGAGCTGAGCTTTGGAGCTAATGATTGAAGCCATTGCACATTCCCAGGCTAGCTTCTGAGAACTGGCCGGGATCCCAATCAGTTGGTCCTAACTTACAGCGATCTTTTGATGGCATAGTTGGCGAGTGATTGAATCAGAGAGAAATGGGGCATTCCAAGGAGTAGAACAGAGCTATAAAAACCAGGGTGATTGTTTTAAATCAGTGCTGAATCCTCTGGAAGGACATTTACCTAAGGAGGGGGGACTTTAATTCATAAGATTTGGACGAACAGGAAGATGTTAACATTCTAATTCATTCATTTTTACCTCTCAAACAATACTGGTAAAGTTGTACAGCAGGTAAACGCCAAAGACTGGTTTCTAGTTTTTTTCCAGTGAGGAAAAGGTTCAAATGCTAGAGGGAAAATACAGAAGTATCAGCACACAATCCTGTTCTTAGCAATAACATTCAATTTGTTTCTCTCTCAAATGTGTAGTAAGTCTTCAGTTTGCTCTAAATCCCTTTACCTTTTAATTTGAAAAAGAAAAAAATATTCATTTCATTCCCAAAGGAGCTGAGATTTTAATTATGCACTGGTTGGTTACTGTACTTCAGAGCCCCATGTAAACATTATCAGGAGATTTTTTTTCCCTTAATGGTAGTGTGTATTCAAGGGTCTACTCCAGCTTGCCTTTGCCAGCTCCTTCTCTGGATTGTGAAATGGCTGCTCAACACATTCTGTGGGAGGGGATAAACTTTTAACTAATTATACTGAGCATGCAATGAGTTAACACCAAGGCAAGAAATGGAACAACAACAACAAAAAAAACCACTGTTTTTTTCTGTTTGTTTGTTTTTTTGTTTTGTTTTTTGAGTGCTTACAAAGCAGCAGGAAGCAGCTTACTTAAAGAGCATCCCTGTGTAATATCTCTGTGAAGTAACATTGTGTCGATCAAATCCAGCTGTAGCAAGCCTAAACTTGTCAACATCAGTCAAGCTGCCTGTGTCCATTAGACAGGATAGTGTCCCCTTGTCTAGACCCAGCAAAAACATGTTGAAGAACAATTTTCGCTGATGGTAAGAAAACTTACTAATCTAGCTTATGAATATCAGAGTACCTGTAACTTCACCTTTTGGGGACGTGAAACTCCGCTGTTAAAAACCTGCGGGGTAGAGGAGTGGAGGGGTGGCTCAGTGGTTTAGAACGTGAACTGCTCTTGCCAAGACCAGAGTTCAGTTCATAGCACCCACATGTGACAAATTACAACAGCCTGTAACTCCAGCTCCAGGGGATCTGGTGCCCTCTTCTAGCCTCTACAGGCGCTGAACACACAGGCATAAGGCCTTCTACACACACACACACACACACACACACACACACACACACACACACACTGCATTAAAATAAGTCTTTAAAATGCTATCATTGCAGTATTCTGCTTATATATCAATTACTTTTCCTGATGTAGGTATTAGAGCATCCTCATTTACAGATGGATGAACTCAGCAAGAGGATGCCAAGCTCCTTAGGGTGCCATCAGGGTACCGTGAAGCAGAGTCAGGGTTCACTAGCTCAGTGGCAGCAGAGCTACCTAGCATGCTCCATCTGGGTTTAGTCCTAAGCATGGCAAACAGAAAAGACAAACATCGGAGTCAGATTCTGAACACAGACTTGTTCCGGTTCCTCTAGGAATTTCCCTGCATCATATCAGAAAATTGAATGTTTTCTTTACAGTGACCAGCAGTTCTCAAATCACTTTTTGCTTCCAGGAAGAGCAGTTGGACGAATTAACTGACCCTCACCTTATTTTTTGTTTGTTTAATTTTTAAAGACAGGTTTCTCTACTATATACCTCTGGCTGTCCTGACACTTGCTGTGTAGACCAGGCTGGTCTTGGACTCACAGAGATCCATGTGACTCTGCCTCCCTTATGCTAGGGTTAAAGGTGTGCGCCACCACACCAAGCCTCCTTTATTATTTTTAAACTCAGTCTTGCTCCTTTTCTTTCTGTAGTTTTTTTTTGGGGGGGTAGTATAGCTGGAAATTAATTGAGAGTCTGCATGCTGGGTAAATTCTCACCCTAGCCCACCTCTCCTCCCCTAATATAATGAATAAAACATTAATAAAAAGAATAGGTTTAAAGTACTTGCCCTCAAATATTCACCCATGATTTCCCTGTAGCTGCTTCAGGAGACGTAATCAGACTGTGTAACTCAAGAAGGTCAAACGGACAGAACACAGCAAAGACAGACCACCGACCTCAAGCTCGAGTGTGTAACTCATGTTGGTAACTGCAGAGTAGACCACTGAGATCCACCTACATGGCAAACTAATCCCCAAGTCAGGAGCAGGTGTTGTGCACCGTGGCAAGTGATAGTGAGAGAAATGACAGAAACCAGTGTCAGAGTAAGCGAATTGCTTTCCACCTGAACCACACTGTTTAGGCTAGGCTCAAACATTCCACATGTGACAAGGGCCAGGAGCCAACTGGGAGAGCATTGCCTCAAAGATGGCCAAGAAGTGGCCAATTAAAAATGTGTCCATAGTACGCTTCATCTACACACCCCAAGGACAGATAGTGAGGGGCCAACCGAGAACAACTCACGTCCATACTTCATTTACATAATGATGTCATGCTTTTTGAATTTGCTGTCCTCAATTAGGTCCGTGTATAAAAATTAGGTGACAACTGGTGGTCCTGTGAGATTGTCTATAAAAAGTCCTGCAATCTCTAGAAGGCAGCTCCTCCCGCCCTCACTGCATTGAGTGTGCTGGATGAGTTCGGTGCCTAGGCTCGTACTGCGCTTTGGAATAAACCTTGCTTTTGCATCCAAGTCCCGGTTCCCTGGTGGTCTCTTTGGGGGGCAAGAGTCTGGGCACAACATTATCCCTAAATAAGTGTGACATCCCCATATGCCTATGCAGCTTTCCCACAGGCCAGGGCTGGGCATGCTCCCCGTGTCCAAGTAGGAAACCTACCTGACAAACACAGTTTTCAGACGCCTTATAGGGAGTGCAGTTTTTCAAATCCACCTTTCCAAACTGTCTGGTTTCAGAGACAATTCACTCAAACCCGATCCTAGTCTTCCTAATAGCGAAACTGTGTAGGTTCATGAATTCCACTGGCAAGACAGGAGAAAGTAGGGCAATAAAGACTGTCTTGAAAACTGCAGGTTGCTCACGGAGGTTGTAGTAATAACAGAGATTGAGATTTAAAGAAATATTAACAAATGATAACAACCGTTAATAAAGGATTAACACAGAAAAGGCTGGATTGCAGTGGCAACCTTAGACTGAAGGGGCCATGGAGAAAACCTGAAGCTCTGGTGCACGTGGCAGGGTAAAAGTCCTGGCAGAGAGGCCAGGAGGTCATTGGTGGAGGGGGAGCCTCAGTTGCCATGGAGGCCCTAGGGTGTTGGAGACGCCAGGATGATGGGAAGACTGCCAAGGGTGGGTCAGGTGTGGAGTAGAGCCAGCGCGAGTCTACCAGAAAAACTGTATGTGCTGCAGATGACAGAGCCAGAGAAGTGGAAAACTCCAGGACCTTTGGAGCCCAGAAGATAGCAAGGTGACAGAGCCAGAGAAATGGAAAACCCCAGGACCTTTGGAGCCCAGAAGATAGCAAATTCTATTGCCCAATGTCAGATGCCAGACATTGGGCTGCTCTATGCTCATTTTGCTTTCATTTTGATTGTGCCCTGGTTCTTCCCTCTTTGAAATAAGAAATATATAACTTACATTTTAGTTTGAGGAGGCCATAGTTAGACTTTGGATTTTTGAGGAGAAATTGGAGTTTTAAATTGTTGGAATTTTAAAAAGACAGTGAAACTTTAAAAAATTGGACTGTGTTACATATTATGATATTAGTATTAACATGAGATCTTGGCAAAATAAGAAGAGCATGGTTATGGTTTAATAGCAATGCGTTTGTGTCTTGAGTTGACAAGGTGTCAATTGTGCTGTTAGTTAGTTTTGGTCCACTTGACAAAACCAAGGAATTGCTCCCGTTAGATTGGCCTGTTGGCGTGTCTGTGAAGCATGATGTTCTGTTCTGTTCTGTTTATTCCCCCCACCTCTCTCTCTCTCTCTCTCTCTCTCTCTCTCTCTCTCTCTCTCTCTCTCTCTCACACACACACACACACACACACTATGTAGCCACATTAGCCTGAAACTCAATATATCAAACAGGCTGGCTTTGAACTAACAGAGATCCTCCTGCCTTTGCCTCCTGAGTGCTAGAATTAAAGGCACACATTGGCATGCACAGCATTTTCTGGATTAATCACAGATAGGATGGCAGGCCACTGTGGGCGGTGCCACCCCTGAGCAGGTGGTCCTGGGTTGTATAAGAAGTAGGCTGAGCAAGGCACGGAGAACAAACTAGTGAGCGGCACTTCCCCGTGGTCTCTGCTACAACCCCCGTCTCCAGGTTCCTACCCTTAGCTTCTGCCCTTACTTTCCTCAGTGATGGGCTGTTATCTGAAAGTGTTAGTTGAAATAAACCTTTTCCTCTCCAAGTTGCTTTTGCTTTTGGTGTTTATTACAGCAACAGTAACTAAACTAGAGCACACAGAAAGGTCCGAGGCACCAGGGAAGATAAACAAGAGGCCTTGTAGATGGAGCTAATCAAGCAGACAGATGAGAGGGAGACCAAAGTCTGGGCCAGACAGCAGAGCAGTTGTCTTCCCTACCCCATAGCATTCAAGGCACGAGTGCAAGGCTCTATGGTCCTTCCATACAGCCTTGCTCCAATGCAGCTGATTATGATAGATTATAATTACAGCTTGTAGGTAAGGATGGTGCCTAATGAACGCTTCCTATTTTAGGAAACAGACTCCATGCCATCCCTCAGACAAGGGGATAATCCACATCACTGTGGCTACTTGGTGCCTGTGAGGACAAGGAAAACTTAGCACAGTTAGCAGTGGTTAGGATCCCTGCAAGGTTGCTGACTGCTGCAGTGGTTGACAGCTAATAAGGTCAAGCTGAGAGTCAAGGTCAAGACAAACAGAAGAGGAGTCTAGGAAGAACAGAGGCGGGCTTCAGTCATCTCTAACTGCGTGCGGCACGTAAACAGCAGCCGTCTTTTCCCTAGGTGGCCAGGGATGGGGCGTGTGTTCAGGTGGACCCTCCATTGGCTCAGCCCATGATAGTTCAGAGAAATCAGACATCGCAACAGACACTGCCTTAGTCTTTGTCCGGTTTCTGCCACATCCCTGTAAAACCCGTAAGAAGTTCAATGGTTTTTTTCCTCACTTGGAAAATTCTTCCAATTCTCTGCAGTTTCTCCTACTTTCCGTTAGTGTGATGGCTCTTCTCGGTTGTCACCTTGACTGTATCTGGAATGAACTACAATCCAGAAATGGCGGGCACACCTGTGAGGGATTTTCTGCTTGGTTTGAAGTGGGGGAATCCACTTACAGTCAGGACTTTTGATTTAGGAAGACACACCCCTTTAATCCAAATCTTGAGAGCAGAAGACATACCTCAAACCTGGGCCATACCTTCTGCTGTAAGTCTATGTAAGGACATAGGAGAAGGAAGGAAGCTTTTGTTTCTTGCCTGCTTACCCTCACCTTGCTAGCAATCCATTCCTTCACTGGCATTGGATCCTATTTCAAGACCAGCTGAGATGCCCAACTTCATGGAACTGTGCAACTACTCTCTGTTCATAGCTAGCCATTGTTGAACAGCAGTCTGTAAGTCATTCCAATGAATCCAATTTCTCTCTCTCTCTCTCTCTCTCTCTCTCTCTATATATATATATATATATATATGTATGTATGTATGTATTTTGTATGTATGTATATATGTTGTACATACATGAGAGATTCATTCCATAAGTTTTGTGACTCTAGAGAGTCCTGACTAATACGCTTAGCTTCTAACTTTTCCTCAATTTCTTGTGTGTGTGTGTGTGTGTAACAGCCCTTCTGGCCCATTGCTTCCAGAACTGCTCATCCAGCACATCTGCTGAAGGCCTTGGGAAAGAATGTAGTAGAAAATGGATGCTTAGAACAAAACATGATATTTTCAAGAAACTTTCCTTTGTTTTTAATCAACATTTCCCAGGAAGATCTAATAAATTGGTAGGAGAAAACCTACTGAGGTCTACGCGTTTATCAGCCAGTCCTCCAACAGTGTTCATTAATCCACTGACTATGAAGAGCGCTGAGAGATGGAGACACGAGGTAGAGTCACTGAGACACGGCTGCTGAGAAATGTGCACTACACACTGAGGATTCAGAAATGAATGGGATAGTTAAATAGACACCAAATACATCATTTAGATATTTAAGTAAATATAAATAAATAATCAGATATGTGAATCTGATAAATCTAATCTAATACAGAAGTCTAAACTTCTACACAAATGTAAATATATAAATCGGTTAATTACCCAAGTGAGATCCTTATGGAGCTTTGTTCCAGGTAACAGTGCATCCGATCGCCCAAGCAAAGGCCTTCAGGGTGAAATGTCATCACACTGGAGCCAAACGGAGGCCACCGCGGGGCAGGGCTGCATAGTCCAGGCATCTTTATGCTCTGCTCTCGCTTAGTGATTGTTACCAGATTTAATTGGGAAAGAAAAGTATTAGAACATTACAAAAAAAAAAAAAAAAAAAGCAAAAAAAAAAAAACCAAAAAAAAAAAAAAACCCCAAAAAACCCATAGCTTCTGAAGACAGTCCTCTATTACAAACAAAACTGAAAATCATGTTTTTAAAAAGTACCTTGTTAGCCGGGCGGTGGTGGCGCACGCCTTTAATCCCAGCACTCTGTGAGTTCAAGACCAGCCTGGTCTACAAGAGCTAGTTCCAGGACAGGCTCCAAAACCACAGAGAAACCCTGTCTCGAAAAAGCAAAAAAATAAATAAATAAATAAAATAAAAAGTACCTTGTTGAGGTTTTCGTAATTTCAGTAGTTTTTTCAAAGACTTATAATTTCATAATTTATTTGTACACGCAGTTGTAGGTTTCTGCTAACACAAAAGTGATATAAATTGTTCAAGTAAAAATTTTGTGCTTTCATTTCTTTTAAAATATGCTTTTAGTTAAAGCAGAATTACACCATTTCCCTCCTCCCTCTCCTCCAGCAGCTCCTAGGTACCCTCCCTCAACTTCTACCAATCCTTCCACATCCTGACGCTGAAAACCTCCTTCTCTTTGATTATTACATTTATACATACATAAATATCTACATAGAAGGAGAACTAGCCTCTTCCAGGGAATGGCCCCCTTGCTGGTTGTCAGACCCAAAGTAGTCAGCCCTGAGACTGTTTGTGTGCGTGTATGTGTGGGCTCATTTCAATGTGTTTCCTTCTACTTTAATAATTATAAACCCTGTTGAGTTAGAGATGCTCCAATGATTAAGTCATTCATACTTATCGGTGATTCTTCAAAATAATTCACTTACAATATTACTGAAGACGCCTTCCACGAGCATATGTGTAGCATGACAGTTCCTTCACATGTGAAATCTTTACTAGTAATTACTTGTTATTTTGAAGTCTATATGGAACCTAGCTAGCTAGTATTTAGCATCAAACCAGCTGCTCAGCCTTAGCTGAGTGTCCAGAAATGTGGCAGCATCATGCACCAAGTCTGTCTTGGTTGACCATATTCCCTTCTGTCTTTCCAGAGACCATCTGACACTGAAGACCATTGTGCCCTATGCAGAAGCCTTTTATACTGAGTAGATTTTCCAAGACAGAGGTTTCCAAAGCTAAGGACCAGGCCAAGGTTGTAGCATCCTTAAATGGTACACCTCAGCTGCAAACAGTGCCGGTGAGTTTAAAACCCATACCAAGTCTATATTAGACAGTAAGGGATACATCTTTCACAATGTAAGCTTTTTAACCCAGAGAAGAAAAAAAAATCTCTCTAATTTCATCTTCATTGGCAAATTTTCTTTCTGGTTGTTACAACAGCGCTGTGCATAAATGGGAGCCTTCGATACGCGGGGAGTTTTTATTTAAGGACAGATACACAGGGAAGCAAAAGCGAGGGTGGCAGGGGTTTTAGACCAGGAAAGGGCTGTGTGGCAAAATACAGAGGATGGTTTGTTTTGCAGAATAGATATCAGTTTAATTAAAAATAATTTTGGCCGTCTCGTCCAATTATTTTATTTTTGCCTTTGCTATTATTTTTAAAAGGGTGACATCTTCCTTGCCCCAATTCCTGCTCTCTGGGGACAGTTCAGGGATGGCTGAAATCACACTCTTGCACGATTTCTTTCTCTTTTCTGTCCTTGTATAATGGTTATAGCTCCAGACAGGGCAACACATTAAGTTTTATCAGACAACTGTTAAGCTGTCTTTGTTTCACTGTGTGTAGCCCTAGCTATCCTGGAGTGTTTTAGTATTCTACCGTGAGCCTGGACACCTGACTTCATTGATAAAACCTTTTGTTTTATTGCATCTGGACAAACCGCAGACTAACTCTGCTAATAAAACAAAGCAAGTGATAAATTGTGCTTGAAGCTTGCTCTCTGTTTAAAAAGATTAACTGACAATGTACTCATAACGTATTTAGTATTTGGAAAACTCTAATGGTCATACTATAAATACCATATTTTAACATTTTTTATTACTTGTTTTTTTTTTTGTGACAGGATCTTAGACTGTAGCCCAGGCTTGCCTAGTATTCATCATGTTACCCAGGCTGCCCTCAAATTCATAGCAATCCCCTGTACTCGAATTACAGACACACACCGCCACCTCTAGATAAACACAGTATGTTCTATAAGATTTGTTTTAAAGTTTTTAGTGGTATGTGTATTTGTGTGCAGACATTAGTGTGTCCCGGTGAGTCTGTCTGTGTGTTTGTGTATAATGCCGTGTCTGTGGAGGTCACGTGACAAGCTTGGGTCTTGGTCCTCATCTTTCACCTTCTTTGAGACAGGCTCTCTCCTTTTGTTTCTGGCTGCCCCGTGCTCCAGGCCTGTGAGGTTCTTTGGAAGAGGGATGCTCTGTTCTTTGCCACCCATCTTGCCACAGGAGCGCTTACACGTTACGGAGGCATGTTATTCTCTTCGTCTTTTTGCCGTTCTAGGGATTTGCACTCAGGCCCTCGTCTTGTGTGAAAAACCCTCTCCTTGCTGAGCGCATGCCTCAAACCCTAGCTAGAGCACCTTTCTTTGTAAAGTAATATAGTATTTTATGACTTCCCTGAGAATTTCATGCATGTGCTGTGTATTTTGATCACATCCGTTCCCCTACTCCTCTAAGACCCATCCCCCCAACATCCCCTCCAAATTTCATGTTCTTTTTCCCAACAACTCACCCAGTCCAATTTGTGTTGCTCATACACTCATCAGCATGGAGCCATC
Source organism: Microtus pennsylvanicus (assembly GCF_037038515.1). Taxonomy (NCBI): domain Eukaryota; kingdom Metazoa; phylum Chordata; class Mammalia; order Rodentia; family Cricetidae; genus Microtus; species Microtus pennsylvanicus. Next base: position 94,314,959 of record NC_134585.1, on the reverse strand, counting down.
CACTGGAGCTTGGTCAGGCTAACAGGGGCCTTGCCCTTTAAGAAAGCTGCCTTTCCCTCCCAAAGCAGCCTTCAAGTATTGATAGCTTCCCTCTCTGCTGGAATGCTGACTGGCTTGGTCTAGTGCATGTAACACTTGTGTTCTTGTCACTGTTTCCCCTAGGTCCTCCCTGACCTCTGTGTCTGATAATCTTTCCACTCCCTCTTCCACGATGGCCCCGAGCCTTGGAGCGAGGAGTATGAAGCAGATGCACTATTTATGGCTGAGCACAGCGCAGGCACTTGCTTTCTGCACTTTGACCTCTTGTGAGTTCCTGTGTAAGCCTTCCCAGAAATCTTTGAAAAAAAAATTATCCTTAGCAAGCTTCCGGAATAGATTTTTTTTTCTCTCCTAAAAGAAAGGTCAAGAAGCCATAGTTTTCTCCTTTTCCGAACAGACGCTCCATCTAGATTTAATCTCTTTGTGCCATTAAAAAGTGACACCAACATTAACAGGCCAAGCAGCAAGAAAAACAAAAAGGAGCCAGACCCCAATAGCACATTCAGACTTAGAGCAATCAATTCAAGGGAACTTAAGACTTCATCTTGTAAGTCTTTCCAAATACCTGGTTTTAGATACATTTTGAGTCCAAACTTATTTTGCTTATAGCCACAAACATTCTGATATCTAAGAAAGCTAGTCATCTCTAATTTTATGGGCAAGATATTAATTTTTCTCTATTGTTACTACCACTATTATTTGTGTTTCTGAGACAGGATCTCATATGGTCCATGTTGAACTCAAGCTCACTATGTAGGCAATGCTGTCATGAACCTGGTCCTCCTGCTTCTATCTTCTCTTGAATGCTGGGATTAAGGTGTGTACTACTACACCTGGCTGGTTAAATAATGCATACATTTCCAGCAAGCGAATAAAATGCACTTGACTTGCACACCCATCGTGCTGGCTGCTGACTTCTGATATTTTTTTGTGGATAGGACATTACTAGCCTGTAAGGCATGAAGAGAATATCATTCACTTTTACTGGAAGATCTCAGCTGACACGAGAGCCATACACTCTGGAGTGAATGCTCCTTCCCACCGAGGAAGCTACAGCAGGGTGAGCTCCAGGACAGTGACACTACAGTTGTGAGCTGAATAAACACAGCATGCCATTCTAGCACGTATTTCAAGAAGAGAATCCGGTGACGGGAAGTGTCTCAGCTTGAGTAGAGCTTTAACGGATATGTGGGTTTTGTCAGGCTAACAAGGTTTTAGGTAATTTTGTGTCTCCTAAATGTTATGTGTATGCAAAAAGTCAACACATCTATAGTACGGTATCTGTAAGAAAGGGCACTACTTCCAATAAAATCCTCACTTCCTGAATAGTTTAATTCCATAAGCTATGGATTAGTGAGGACACCGACAAGCTTGGGTTTAGGCAGCAGCGGGAGTCTAGCATATAGTATGAAGACAAGAACGGTAGACTGAAGATGGCATCCTTACCCTAAGAAAGCACAAGTTCCTTCCAGTACACCGGTTAGCCATCTGCCTTGTACCTGGTTCTAAGGATAGAACTTATCCTTATGAATATGTAGCAGGGAGCTGTTCTTGCCACTTCCCGGCCCAGCTATGTCTGGAGAGCTTGACGGATGCATGATCAGGAAGCCAGGGTCTCTGAATTCTAATTTCCACTCCCCATCCCCACTTCACTGGTTCCCAGGCAAATGTAAAGGCTTACCTGGGGATCTCTGAAGCAGACTCCTACTTCAGGAAAACAAGCAGGCCAAACAATGCATAACATAGCTTCTCTTTCTTCCCTTCATTTCAATCCAGTTCTAATCTCAGCTGTTATTTATGGCTCTGAAGATTTAGAAGATGAGCAGAAAGAAACAGACACACTAAATCATACGGACTTATCTATACCTCACACAGTAAATCCTCTCCTGGGACCTAAGTGTGTGAAATAGCTAATGTTCCTGCGTCTTCCTGAAATTGGTCCTTGGGTGTGGGAGACAACAGGGACTTGAGTCTTAGTTCACACAGGTCCATGTAGGCTGAGCCCTGTACCACGCAGCATCTCCGGACCCACAGGAGAGTGTAAGCAGAATCCCAGTGAGATAACATTGGCTTCAACCTGAAGGCCACTTCTGGTTCTGCAGAAGTCAACACTTTTTTGGAGAGGGAGTGAGCTGGCTTCCAAGTAGACACTTCCCCAAGGTCAGCTTTCAAGAAAGAGGTGGCAGTCTATCTGTCCGGAGTTCTGAAAAGGATTGCTCCTGTGACCGGAAGTTGGTACTCTATGCCCCTTTCAGCGCTGAGTTCCTGTAATTCCCAGCCCACTGGCCAGCGATTTGGCTGTTGCTTTTCCTGGAGTGTTCAGTTTACTTGCGACTGGAAGGCACGTAGTATGTGTTTGGGGTGGGGGCGGGGGGGGTAGTGGCGATATGATTTGAAACTGCTCATTGGCCTTAGGCAAATTCCTCAGGTGAAACATTTTATGTGGAACCCTGAGTGTTTGATTGGACTGCATGGACGAAACTGTTGAAAGGAAGGGAGATTAATCATCTGAACACTTTTCTCAGGGCTAATTTATGCCCCTGCTGTCTCCTTTCTATAGACAAGGAACTTTTGGATTAAAGAAATGAAGTGAAGTGTCCAGTGTTCCAGTATTAATGACTTCAGCCAGATTGAGCGCAGTATTAAGTCCATGGCAAAAGTAATGTATATACAATTTGGGTAGCTCTAAATGCACGTTTGTAGAATCAACATCCGTAGAGGATGAAATTCCAATAAATGTTCAATGGAAACTAAAATGTAAAAACCATCTCGTTCTGCGTCATAAAACTCAACCTTAACATGAAGATGAGATCAAGAGACCCGTGCATCGTGAACCAACGAAGCAGGCAGAACCTTCTCCTTCCTCTTGAGCACGCTGTTTAAAGCCAGCAGGCCATCTGTACTGCTGTGCCTGTCTTTGATCTTCTATGCCATCATGGCTTAGCGAGCAAAAAAGACAGAAACTGATACAGGAAAGAGGCACAGACCTCCATCGTCAGACTCGTCCAGACAACAGGCTTCTGCCCCAACCATACCGTCAATTATTTGGTGATTCCTCACTTACACTCCGCATCATTTCTTTATTATTCTTACTTAAGTTTTTAGTTAAACATTATAGATCCATGTAACTGTATTTTCACTGACAATGCCTTTTAGCTTCAGATCTCCCAGAACCCCAAGGCAGGCCCTGATATTGATTTTTTTTAATATGGGTGAGTAATACCCACTGTTTTTCTAATATGCTTTTTGCACATGGGGTTGTAAAAGTAAACAGCGTCTTTACACCATCTGTTTGAAAGCTGTACGCTTTTTAAAATACAAGCACTAGTTGAATCGTAAATGGTCCTTACCCAGGAGTTATTTTATACATTTATGTTGGTAACTGTAAAAATAATATACTTATTGGTCGTGTTTCCAAATCAAATGATACAAACCCATTTAGCAAAACGTGACGTAAAATGATTTCACAAATCACCACGAAGCCAAATATTTGCAGAAAATTATCAGGGAACCTGAAGAGATGTGGATGTAGGTGTGCCCATGGCCCTCTACACTGCCAACTGCTCCGCTCGAGCAGAGATCCCTTTCTCCAGTTCGCTGGGGTTCTCATGAGGATTCTGCTTCTCAGCCACAGCAGCCTTTGAAATAAAGCAATTGAATTCTTTGGCCACAAATCAGTGTGTTTACTTGATGGGACTGGAGGTGACAAAGGAGGAATTAGGGGGCCTGCTGTGGGCTTTCCAGCGTGGTGCTGGAGCATACCTGGGGGAGGACATGTGTGCTCTGGTTCCTTTGTCGCTGAGAGGAACAGAAGGCAGAGAAAAGGTGAACTAAGAAGTCCTGACGGTTGCTGTCTGCTCTTCTCTCTAGCTTTAATATCTGAGACAGAGGGTGTCAGGGATCTGTGGAAGATGCAGTTAGGGTCTGGCCTGCCAGAAATAGAGGATCCGGATGCATTTCAGGAATGAGTTTGGGACACGGAAATCCCAGTTATATGCATGTCCGAGGCAACAAGGACGACAAAAGAGAGAGATAAAACACTAGTAGGGGTAGCGTACTACACAAAGAACAGACTGGTAAATCATACTTTGCCTGTGAAACAGAAGGCAAAACCCAAATTGAGGCCCTCAATCCACGCTCCAATTACACAAATGCCATTTTATTTTCTAAGAAAGGTAGGTTTTAAAACCGAAGCTATGAAATCCAGATGTGGTTTTTCCTATGGGTAACTCTGCTCTATGTGTGTCGATTTTATAAAGTTAAATGTAAGGAAAAAACGTTAATTCCTCTTTGGGACAGGAAGCTGGAAGACAGGCCTGACTGTCCAAGGCTCTGTGCTCTGGAGCTGACTTCCAACAACTTTCTTAACTCGTTATCTCTACATGCATGACGAGCGTGTGTGTGTGTGTGTGTGTGCGCGCGCGCGTAGCTGTGCATGCATGTGTGTGTGTCATAGCTCGTGTTTGGAGGTGAGCAGACAACCTCAGACCTCCCTTCCACTTTGTTTGAGAAGTGCTCTCTTGTCCCCCCCCCCCCAACCCAACCCCAGTTCCTTGCTGCTGGCCCAGGAACTTCCAGGGATCCTCCTGTCTGCCAGCCTCTCCCTGCCCCCCTCCATGGAGTCATCTCCACACTTTTTTCCCCATTGTTTTCCTGTCTGCAAGGTGCACAAGAGATGTGTGGTGGTCGATTTATGGCGCTGTTTTTAGGAAATGTGGCATCCGTGGTTGTAGAGTCAAGGAGGCAAGAGAGGAGACTGGGGCCCAAGGAAGGCAGTCTGGAGGCCGAGACAGCACCTCCCTGGGACATCACAAATTGCTCAAACTGGAAGAGACAGCTGGAAAAGAAGAGGGCTGACCTGGATTCGAACTGTTTTCTACCATGAAAGGTCTGTGACTGACTGGCTCTGTCAGCTCCTACTACAATAACCGAAGTGACCAAGTTCAGATATGTATTATCTTACTGTCTTTCACAAGTACAGTCTTACCAGATGGTGGTGGCATATGCATTTCATCCCAGAGGCAGAGGCAGAGGCAGAGGCAGAGGCAGAGGCAGAGGCAGAGGCAGAGGCAGAGGCAGAGGCAGGCAGATCTCTGAAGGTTCGAGGCCAGCTTAGTCTACAGAGTGTTTTCCAGGACAGCCAAGGTGATTACACAGAGAAACCCTGTCTCAAGAAACTAAAACATCCAGGTGGTGGTGCACTCCTTTATTCCCAGCACTCGGGAGGCAGAGGCAGGCAGATCTCTGTGAGTTCGAGGCCAGCCTGGTCTACAAGAGCTAGTTCCAGGACAGGCTCCAAAGCCACAAAGAAACCCTGTCTCGAAAAACCAAAAACCAAAAAAAAAAAAAAAGAAACTAAAACAAAACAACAATAGCAACAAAACAACAACAACAAAACCGAATAAATACAATCTTAACTATGCTTTCAGAGCCAGAAAAATATTAGTGAAAAAAATCTTGAATTAAAAATCTTGAATAAAGGTTTGACACACACACTCACTCTGGCTTCTTAATATTTATTTTACACAGTAAAATGACTATCCAAATATTAAATGAAACTGGATTCCAAAGCTCGGTGCAGGGATCCCAGCTAGTGACTGAAACCTAGGGTTTAACAATAGGCATTTAAATTTTGTTTAAGTTTTCTTCAGATTGCATCACATTGTGGAACGGAATTCCTTCGTCGCAGAAACAACTGTTCCAGAAAGCAAGCTTGTCATCCTCATCCCCTGCTTCCGGTTTCTTATTTAACTTAGTGGCCTAGTCAAGAGCCAGGTGAACAGGACAGGCTCCAAAGCTACAGAGAAACCCTGCCTCGAAAAACTAAAAAGAGAAAGGTGAATTCTTAAAAGTCCAGCCCCAGCTAAGGCTTAAAGTCCTAAACTAATAGACTTGGGAATGGCACAGGGGGGATATCGGATGGAGTGTACTGAACCACACGAAAAACCTGTAACATCGTCCACAGATAGTCTACTTTGATGCTAGGTTGAAGAAATTCAGCTCTTGCCTGAGGCAGCAAATCAAGAGGCTTAATTTAAGTCTCTGCTCTGCGGGCAGGAGGCAGGTGGCACAGGGATGCAGCTTCTGTGGAGGATGGAGATCAGGATGACTCCCTATAAAAACTGAACAACTGGTGTCCAGGGTTTCTGAAGCAAAGTGGGAGGCAGGAAGGAGAAGGGCTCAAGCTCTTTTGCTGGGTCTGCCAGGGCTTTTAATTTCCGCTAATGTTCATTGGGGCAACAGTACTAAGCTTGGAAACTCAAGCCCAGTGAGTCGTGCCATTGTCATTAACGAACTCAGTTCAGCAAATTGGTTTTTATCACTCCTTGGGAGCTTTGATAACTTCTATCCTGTTAGTTGCCAAGGCTGAAAGGTGCATCTAATTCCATCCACATTTCAGAGATTGCAAAACACAGACAGGACGACCGAGAGTGGGAGGGACGGATGCCAGGCGGGAGCCGCCAGACAGGGCTGTGGTGCGTGCCTCCTGGCACCGGCAGCCTAGACCGTCCCCCGCGTTGGCACCAAGAGCTCCACGGAGTTCCTTGCCCTCCTCTGAGCCTGGGGCTGACAACCGAGGGCGGGGTGGAGGTCGGGTTCCGGGCAACAGCGCTCATAGCCAGCGACAGAGTCGCCCCTGGTGCTCAAGCCTTTGCTCCAGGGTTCCGTCTGATCCTCTAGCCGCCCCCGGGGCCGGGACAGCAGGGCGGCGGCGCGAGCGTGGGAGGGGGCTCTAGGACTCTGCCGGCCCCGCCCCGCCCCCTCCTCGGGGACCCGGAGCCTAGCATGGACCACACTCGGCGCTGCAGCCATGGCGCTCGCCCGCTGCGTGCTGGCTGTGATTTTAGGGGCACTGCCCGCAGTGGCCAGCGTTGATCCCGCTTCGCGCTCGCCCCTGCACCGCCCGCAAACGTCCCCACCGCGTCCCCAACACTCTCACTACCTTCCCAGCTCGCGGCGGCCACCGAGGACCCTGCACTTCCCTCTCCCGCCGCGGGTACCAGCTGCCCAGCGCCCGCAGATCCTCACCGCCCAGCACACGCCCCCGAGGCTCCCACGCGGCTGCGGGGCAGGAGAGCTGTGGAGCAACACCACCGACCTCGGCGTCCCGTGTCTACACTGGACAGAGGTGCCGCCCTTCTTGGAGCGGTCGCCCCCTGCTAGCTGGGCTGAGCTGCGAGGGCAGCCACACAACTTCTGTAGGAGTCCCGACGGCGCGGGCAGACCTTGGTGCTTCTATCGGAATGCCCAGGGCAAAGTGGACTGGAGCTACTGCGATTGTAGTCAAGGTGAGTGGTGTCCCGGCAGAGGTGGCAGCTGAGGACTGTCACAGAGGCAGCCTGGCTTGGGGACAGTATCAGTGTACCTGGAGGCAAGGGAAAGGGGTTATGGGTTTGCACTGTGGTGTGGTAGCCACATAACTAGTCAAGTGCATCCATTTGTACAGTAAGTGTCAGTTCACAAAGCGTGCATCGTGTGACGACTGACATGGGGATAGTAGCTGTGAAGGCTGCTCAGCTCTAGTCTTTGGATAAGGTCTAAAGGTCTGTCCGGCTACTGTGTGTGTGTGTGTGTGTGTGTGTGTGTTCGTGTGTGTGTTCTGTGTATTCACACCCCCCCCACACTGACAGAATTATGCATGGTAGTGGGTGTCTGTTGTCTGTATTAGCTGGTCTTGATAATGTTCCCTGTATACAAAAGAAAAGTAAAGAAAAACATTTGCTAGCCACTAGTTTGGGAAAGGGAAATATTGAATGCAAGATGAGTCCCAGCAAACTTTCTTAGCTCTATAGACCCGGATTTGGAAAACTATGGTGGATGTTTGCCTCGCTGCTATTGTTGACTTAAAAGCATGGCAAAATTCTCAGGGCAAAATACAAAGACAGTTATGTTCTGGGGCGCCGTATGGTAAATAACACCAGGGAGTGAAGAACAAAGGAAAGAAGGGGACGGAACAGGAACTGCCTTAGTAACTAAGGAGGCAGCCAGAGTCAAGTGAAACCTTCAGCAAACCATTACTTAAGCTGTGCGTGTCCCTTGTGGGAAATTGGAATTAATAGTCAACTTTAGCAAAGAAGGTTACGAGGGCATCTCAGCTTTGTGGCAGCAAAAGAATCACATTAATCACTTGAATGCAAATAATAGTCTACCTTTACACGTGCTTTGCTCCGTCCGATTTGTTGGGGTTTGCATTTAGTCTTAAATTTGCATTTCATATAACAACTGGGAAAGGAAAAAAAATCTACTATCTCCTAGTAGAACAAAAATTTTTCAATGACACTCTCTATGACAGGAGTTTTATAAATCTCCTAAAGTGTGTGCTTCCGGCCTTTGGAGGTAACCTTTCCCAATGTCATTTTTTTCTCACAGAAATTTTATTTATCTCTGCCTTCAATTGAGTTAGTGCTTCAAGTTAAAGGAAAGTGATACGAAGGTTAAGATCAATTATTCTTCATCCTGGAGAATGAAGTCATCGCTGCACTCATGATTCATGGGGAGAATGCCAATGTGGCTGTGAAAAAAATCGGGATGATGTCAAGCAAAGAGCTCCGCTGTTACCTCATTTACTCTAAGACTGTTTTTAAAAATGTGTTGTGTCTAGCAATCATTGGCAGCTTTTTATTATTATTTCTAGTTTTATAAATAGAAATAATAGAGAATTATTCAGAAATTAGTAGGTAAGAAATGACAGACTTTTTCCCCTTCAAAACAGTAAAAAAGGAACTCAAAGTTAAAATATTGTGGCAATCTATTTCTCCTTTCAAACGCACAAGGAACTTCCAGTTTCATAGTCTTAGTGAAGAGAATAGCTTGCCTTTGAGACACTCTTTGGAGAGGAATTATAATATTTTTCAATGCCTTTAGATTCATAGCTAGTGTTTAGCATCCAAAATCTCAAATATGGTTGTGTTTAGGTTTACAAAATATAAGAGAAACAGAAGAAGTCACCTAAGATAAGTAACAAACACAGGAAAGAGACTGGCTATGTAATACCCGAATCCCTTTTACAGGACCCCACCTTGATAACCGAAGCCTTGGGCTCTGTTACTCACTCCTCAAAGTCTGTTTAGCTATAATCCAAGCTTCTGAGACCTCTGGCATGCTCTGAATTTTAGAGCTTTCTTATTCCCACACATTTCAGGGGTTTGGACAAGAATACTGTAAGGTAATGAAAGAATGCTGGATGATTCTTTAGAAAACACTGGTGTGGCTCCGATACAGCAAATGTTGGGTAAGACTCTTAACTGTTAGAGCTTTGGGTGTCTTCATGGAGAGAAAAGCAGGGTGTTTTCTTTTTCCAAAAAAGATTTGTTTATTTGTGTGTATTTATGCCATGTCTCTGAGTGTACGCACGTGTGTGTGTGTGTGTGTGTGTGTGTGTGTGCATATGGCACCATGTGGCCTTCATTTGAAGGCCGGGAGAGGGCAACTGGATGTTCTTCTCTACCACTCTATGTATTGCTTTGACGTGGAGTCTCTCCCTGAGACCTCCTCTCGCCTCTGCTCTCCTCAGAGCTGCTGCTAAAGACATGGGCAGGATGTGCCACTTTGCCAGTGGGCGCTGGCATCCGAACTGCAGTCACCATTATTACACAGTCAGCACTCTCGGCTGCTGAGCATCTTTCCAGCTGCAGAAAATCAGTCTCTGAGCAAATTAATTAAAAGAATTTTTTAAGCTCTGGGCATGTACTCAGAATGACCTTGTCTATTTATTTACAGCTAGGACTTACAGAACCCTCGCGCTGTGCTGGATGCTGGACTAAGGTGCTTGTTTTATTTATTTTCCATAGTCATCTTTATAAAGGAACCCCTACCCTTTCCTGGTGGCAATCCTAAAGGAAAGGCAGGAAAGCAGAAGACCATGTGGTAGGATGTGCACACAGATGTGTCCATTCGCATCTCACAGCTCGTTCCGCTCCATTTCTTTATTTGTATGTAATGTGGAAATCTCTGCGCTGGGTTGCGACACTCACTTGTTAGCTTGTGGGCTGGTCTCAGCGCAGAAAGAAGGAGAAGGAATCACGTTTAGTGCAAGTACAATACACATTATTTCCAGTATCTTATGCTTCAAAGGTTTTTTTTTTCTTTACAGTAAACTGGAGCAAAAGAAAAGACGAATATATAGAAATGTGATCCCTCCTTTAAAGCTCAGACTGGGGTCAGAGCAGAGTTTCCGAGTCCCATATGGAGGAGTGAGGAAGTAGGGCCCTCCTGCCTGCTGATGAAGGAAGGGGGGGGGACTTCTCAGGTGATCGGGGCGTGGTCGGATCAGAGCAGGAAATGTAATGCGTTGGCTCCGGCTCCATGAAACTACCTATTAGTAATAAAACATCTTTGTGGGGATTGGGAAACCTGAGTCAGTCCAGGGAGTTAGTTCTCACAGGGAACATTAAACTTTGCCTAGAGAGGACCGGCACAATGGTTCAGCAGGTAAACTATTTGCCACTGAGTCTGACTAACTGAGTTTGATCCCTGGCACTCACATGAGGTAAGGAGGAAAACTGGCTCCTTTAAGTTGTCTTCTGACCTTCACATGGATGCCATGAATATGCCCCTGCCTTAGTCACTGTTCTGATGCTGGCTAAAGCAATTATTATGCAAGAGAACATTTTAACTGTGGACCTGCTTCCAGTTTCAGAAGTTAGCCCATTATCATCATGGCGGCGAGCATGGAGACATGCAGACATGGTGCCGGAGAAGTAGCTGAAATTTCTGCATCCTGATCTGGGGGGGGGGGGGGAGAAAGGGGGGGGGATTCTGGGCTTGCATGTATTTTTGAAACCTCAAAGCCACTCCCAGTGGCACACTTCTGCAAACAATGTCACACTTCTTATTCTTTCTCATCCTTTCAAGCAGTGCCACTCCCTGGTGACTAAGCATTAAATATATGAGCCTATGGGGGACATTCTTATTCAAACCACTACATGCCCCCCCCAAATAAACAAATGTAAAAAAATGTCTAAGAATTTACCAGCAACTTATTAAAATGCTTAGTCTCTAGCCTCAGAGTCCTAATTCCCACATCCAGATCACGAATTGCATGGTGCCATTCTAAGGTGAAGAGACGAGAAAGCTGTTTAGGTGACTCTTTCAAAGTCCAAGAGAAGCGTTGGGAAAGCATCAGGGCCTTGCTAGAGGGTGCAGTGAAAGGCGATGACGTCAGCTATGCTGTGGCTTTACCTTGCTAGTTTGTAACCACAGAGCAGGCATAGGTTATGGCAACACTGGTTTCCTGTGTGGTCTTTCAGAACAGCATCTTTGGTATTTGTTTTGCCTGTGTGTGGTGATAACAGCATAGTTTACCGGAACATCCATTCTCACTGAGTGGGAGCAAGAGGCTACTCTCATATTTCCACAGGCAGCTGGCTGCCTCCCTCCAACGATCTTTTGCGATGAGACAGTGCTTCCTGACTCCGACTGGCGGTCATTTTCACAGTCCCAGGCTGCCACGGCAGAAGGGGAATTCTCATTTTTAACCAGCAGCGAATTAGCCCCAGGCTGACGATGGCTGGTAACACAGGTAGAATAGATGATGAACGTCCAGAATGAATCTGTTTAGTCAGTTTCTCATCGCTGTGATGAAATGCCCAGGATGATCAATTCAAAAAGGGGAGAGGTCTTCCTCGACTTCTCTTTTCAGAAATTTCAGCCCACAGCCCGTTTGGTTCCATTGTTCTGAGGGCTCTTCTGAGGCAGAGCGTCATGGTAGGGGTCCTGATGGAGCACAGCTGTTCATGGCTTGTCAGCCAGAAAACAGAGAGAAAGAATAAAGGGCTAGGGTTCCGATTCCCCTTCAAGTGCTTACCCATAATTACCTGGCTTCTTGTAACTCTGCATCACCTATCTCTCTACATACTCATAGGCTGGTGGCCAAACCTTAGCCCTTGGCTTTTGGAGAGCATTTGAAAAATCTAGATCATAATAGAATGATCCCCAGATACAGCCTTTATCACCTCATGCTAATCTGCTTCTAATTACTTAGCCACCCCAAATTTCTTAGTTCAGATAGAAATGATGGACACACGGGCTAAAAACTGCTGTTTATAGGCATCCCTTATGGAAGGCCCTATGCTGTTTGACGTGGGTATCAATTAAAATGTTAGCTGAGTCAGGCAGAGTGGCTCATGCCTATAAGCTCAGAACTCGGGAGTCTGGAACAGGAACATTACCCATGAGCTAAAGGCCAGCATAGGAAGCATGGTGAGTTCCAGGGTAGCTAGTGCTAAAGACTGAGATGCTATCTTTTTGTGGTAGAACTCCCCTCTCCTTCTGTATCCCTTTTAATCCTGCATCTTTGAGAAAATGCTTTCCCCTCAGACCCATTGTGTAAATATCTTTCATCTTTGTTAGTCAAGGAAAAAATAAAGGATGGGAACCACATGTATTGGTCAGCTTTGTTTGGAAAATCCCACTCTTTCCCAAATATAACAAATGAAAAACTAAGCTGCTTCGGTTAATTGGTTACCACAATGCACATTTGTTTTAAGAGAAAGAAGAATCAGCAAAAGTAAGTCCTACCCCTAGAGCTTTTGGAACTACTAGGAATTAGAATATTCGTAATATGCAGGGATCATAATAAATTTTTGAAAGTTTTCTTAAGAACAAAAAATTGTCATGTTACCATGCCAGTCTTTTTTCATCTATTATTGAGCTTCACAGGCATATAAAACAATTAATTTTAGTCACTTCTATTGTTTTAGTGGAATAAGTTGAACGTCTTCTGGTAATAACAAGCAACCAGCCACATTCTTGACCAAAATATTCTTAAAACATAGTAATTTCAGCATATAAAAGCAGAAGAATTAAAAACTCCATTACATTTTGGAGCTGTTAATATGTATTTTACATTGCATTAAATATGCTGCAGGATATACACAAATGATAAAAAATAATGTTATCTGAAGACAACTGAATTGGGAGAACGCTTGTTGACTTTTCAACCTTAGTAAAGGATGTTAGTTTAACAACGAGAATTTCTTTTCAACCTATCTGAAAGAAACTGAAGTGTGCTGGCCTCATCTATGGTCGTCCGCACCTGTAACTTAAGTCTGTTTTAACATCGTGGAACGGTAGATTTGAATTATAGCATCCCAGGTAAAAGTGCAATCAAGTCATCGTTTAATGTCGGGGCATTTCTCTGAACTAACATCCAACTCAACTCTATCTGCCTCCATCAGTTCACATCTATAATTCATAGTAACTGTCCATTTATTATTCATGTAGCTACCTTTAGTACCGGTAAAAAGATGAGTTGGGCTAGTTCAAAGTGAGAAAACATGCTCTGAAAACCAATTCTACTCATTGATGTTGTGCTTACTGGAAATTCGTAAATCCCACAAGCTATTCCTTCAAGACACTTCCTATGATGTCTTATGAAAGATGGTACTTTAACCACAGCCAAGCCATAGTTAATAGAACCCTAGTAGAACATCTCCCAAATTTTATGCCGTTAAATAATTTACCCACAAGCAAATGGTCTCATAGCACTAACTGTCAAGGGGGAATCTAAATGATAATCCCCCAAGCAGACTCCCTGGAAGAGAGTCTAGCCATCCAAAGAAAGGTAACGCCCGGAGGCTGCAATGCTTTGCTGGCAAACTCAGAAGTAACTTCAAGTTGAATGGCTTGAAACAGAATGGCTGGGACCAAGGTGTTGGCTGGGCCAAGCAGCCTTGATGGAAGGGCTTGCTGCAGGTTGTCTGCGAGCATCTCCAAGCTCTTGCCGCAAGAGACAAACACGCCAGCGGCCCTGCGTGGGCCTTTCCCTCTGAATTTCCCCTGCCTGTAGTAGCCCAGCCTCTCCAGGCCTGTTCTAATGACGTCATCTTCACTCGACCACTTACAAAGACCCTGTTTACAAATAAGACCATATTCTCAGATTCGGGGAACGAATGAGGACTTCAACATCTTTTGGGGAGATAGAGTTCAAAAACAGCCTTAAGGATGAAAAACTGAAACTCGTGAAATGATGAATTTCATTATTATCAGCTGTTTCTATACTTTCCTTGAACTGATAGCGATACAATGGATGAAGATACCTCTTCTGCCGTGCCATATGTTGGGGGAATTTTTTTTTTAGTTTTAATATTTTTATTTTAAATTTTATAAACTTTATTAATTTAAACCTTGCAAATAATATGTCTATGCACGTCAATGAGCTTCCATAGAGTTGAAATAGGAAATCTGAAGCAATGGCACTTGACACTGGATTTTACACTTTCACTGTGGAATATGTTTTTATGCACTTATCCACCACCACAGAATAAGAACTAGAAAAACAGTTAGCTTTATATTTTATTGCATGACTCATGTTCATTACCTACATTCAGTCCTTGCTCATCCCCCTACATTTAGACTTTCTTGTCTCTTTTCTACGCATTATGATATGTCCTCATGTGTTTTTGTTTACATATATAGACATATGTATATATGTGAAGAAGAACATATGGAACTCTACTTTTAACAAAGCTTTCCATGAGGCCAATTTCTGTAATCTCAGGAATCTTTTGTGTTCTCTTTTCTTTCTAAAGCTGAACATATATCTGCATAAAAAGAAAAAAACCTATAATCTAAAATGACAGTAAGTTCAATATTTTGCCAAAAATTTAAGAAAGTAGAATGTTAAACATTATAGTGTATTGGGATTGGAATTTTTCAAAAGCATCCATCTGATGGTCTTTGGTGCTCTTCCTGACAAGCTGTCATGGACAGCCTTCACAACAATGGCTGGCTTGGTGTATGCATTTATCATGGTTGACGTAGTTGTCTCCAGACCTCTGCTTGTAATAGAAAATGTCAAGTGATGGTATAGTGAAATCTCAAAATGAAAGCGTTTAGAAGACAAGAATCCCTGAAAATTTGCCTTTGTGGGATTTGAAGGCAGTGTAGGTTTAGGTCTATTAGAATATAATCCAGAGGAGTTAGCTACTACTGTGAAGGGTATTTATGTGTGGGTAAAGGGGATAGATCATTTTTGATAACAAAAGATTGCTGCAATTGGAAAGTATTTTCCAGGCAAAGAATTTAGTTTACAGTTTATGTGAGAAGTGGTACTGTTGATATGTATAGCAAGAGTACTTAGTCTTCCTGGCTTTGAGCTTTATGATTAGTCTACTTTTCATTCTTTCCTTTATTGAACTAAGGTTATTTCCTTTTCCCATTTATAACTGTGTACCTATAAATTTGTATAAATGTGTCTTAGTTTGGGTTTTTATTGCTATTAAAAGACCCCATGACCACAGCAACTCTTATAAAGAAGACATTTAATTGGGGTGGCTTGCTCACAGTTTCAGAGGTTCAGTCCATTATCATCATGATGGGGAGCATGGCAGCGTGCAGGCAGATGTGGTGCTGGACCTGAGAGTGCTGCATCTTGCAGGCAACAGGAAGTTGACTGTCACACTGAGTGAAGCTTGAGAAAAGAAACCTCAAAGCCTGCCCCACAGTGACACATTTCCTCCAACAAGTCCACACCTCCTAATAGTGACACTGCCTTTGGGGGCCATTTTCTTTCAAACCACTGCAAACATGTGTCTACGCATATACACATCATATCCATAGCCCAACTGCATTAGGACAAAGTCACCCCCGCTAGAGCATCTGTCTCGTGTGTAGGATCCTGACAAAGATGATGGTTCACCCTTCTCTGTGGACAGACAGTCTGAGGCTGTCTACACATCTACCTGATTAGTTTACTCCCTTGTAACAGTTGGTAAATTTATTGTGATATTTCTAGTAGAATAATGATCACTGACATGCTATAATGCATGGAAGAATACATAACGTCATAAAAGGGGGTTCTAGTAGAATCATTGCCTAGGTTTAGAGGCAAGGGGACAACGTCAGGCACTAGTTCAGGCGATGACTGATCACGACACACCAACTTCTCAATGATGTTGTATACAGCTTTTCTCATCCACAAATTCAGGAAATTGGTTATAGTTTTTAAGATTTCCATCACTTCAAGCATCCTAGGCAAATAAACACAGAAAGAACAAACTGCTGCCTGACAGAGAGCTCATTGTGGGTGACACGCAAAATGACTTCTCAGAATTGTGAATGTGTGTGAATTTGTTAAGGGACAATCGGACCAGGACTCATCTCTTCTCACATTACAGAGAGATGTGAGACCCACATAACCCCAGGCTCTCGGCGTGTGTTTACAAGCCCGAGAAGTTATAGTGCAGTAGACTGTTGCCTTGGAAACCATTTCCACTGTCTTTGAATGGTCCTCAGGTTTTCTTTTTCCCATCTCTAATTGCCTCTGTTATTTAGGTGATGTAATTACATCATTCCTTATCGACAACATTGTCAAGCACTATTTTTAATTATTCTTTTATTTTTTTCAGATTATAATATAATTAGATCATTTCTCCCTTCCCTTTCTTCCCTCAAACCCTCTCATATACCCCTCCTTGCTCTTTTTCAAATAAGTGACCTTTCATTAATTGTTGTTACATACATATATGCATTTTCATAAATATTCTAAATAAATAAATAAATACAACCTGTTCAGTCTGTATGCTCCTCGTGTGCAAGTTTTCAGAGCTGACCATTTGATCCTGGGTAAGCAATTGGTGTCCTTTTCCCTGGGGAAGACTCTTTCTCCCAGATAGGCGTTAAGTCTCACCATTATTGTTTGCAGTTTAAGTGTAGCTGTTGTTTGTTTTTGTTACTAGAACATTCTAGCGCTGTAGACATGAGTTGTTTGGTGGTATTAAGAATGAATACAGATGATGTATCAATTTAAATGTGATTTCAAATATCATTTGAAATGAATAAATGGATTATTTGATTGAGACAAACTGTTGGAAACTTTAAACAGAAGGAATAGACTGCTGGTGTTTGTGGTATGCGTAATATTATATCTCCCTGTAGAAGGTTTTGTGTTTTTAAATAATCTCAAACTCTCAAGCCCCTCAGACATTTCTTTAACTTTTTACTTACTTTCTTCTTTATTTATTTAGTGTATGTATTTGGTGGGTATGCCCATACCTCATATGTGCGTGGAGCGCAGAGGACAATTGACAGTTTGCACTACTCCAGCAATTTAACAGCAGGCACGTGTCTACCTGCTGAGCCATCTTGCTGAGTCCAGACATGTTCCTTTTAAGATGTACTGTGCCTCAGATGTTTTAGTTAGTTAGATGGGGACGTCTCTTGCTTAGTCTAAATTTAAAGGTCCAGACTCTATGATGAATTTTAAATGGTCTGTCATCTGTGTGGTCGCATCCATGTGGCCTCCTGAACAATCCGGATTTGACAGGATAGATTTTGCCTTCCTTCTAATTGCCCTTTGGTTCACTTGTGCTTTCGTTGTGAAATATGATGTATTTCCCTTAAATGCTGACATTTTTGGAGAAAATAATAGTGGTGAGCAGCTAAGCAAGTACAAGTGAAATTAATGGATAATGTAAACATAACATTTTTTGAAAATTATCTTAAAACCATACATGATAGCACACCAGTATGCAAATTATCTCAGAATTTTTTTTAGTAGAGCTTATTTTTCTTTTTAATTTTTTAACTTACAAAAATAAAGGCCCTCCTATATAACCTCTTTCTCTTCCATCTCTCTCCCCTTCTCTCCCACTCTTTCTGTAATATGTATGTGTGTATACATACACACCACAGTGTCTGCACATCTCGAAGTCGGAGGTCAAGTTTGGGTACTTTTCTCTATTACTCTCCACTTTTTAATTTTTTTATAATTTATTTACTTTTATTTTGTATATATGAGAGTTTTGTCCACATGTATGTATATATGTGTACCATGTAAGGTATCTAGTATATGTGGAAGTCAGAAGAGGGTGTTTAATCTGGAATGGAGTTAAGGCTGTTTGTCAGTCACTGTCTGAGTGCTGAGAACTGGACTTGGGTCTTCTGCAAGAATACCAAGTTCTCTTAACCAATGAACCATCTTCCCAGTCCTGAGTCTTTTTCAATATATGTATATGTGTGTATACATATATACATTTCAATATATAGGTATTTAAATATATAAATTTATAGAATTCTTTGAGATTATCATACATATATACATTGTACTTTGATCATATCCATGCCTTACTCTCTCCCTTCAACTCCTCCTAGACTCTCTTACCCCAACGTGTCCTCCTCCAAACTTTACTTTCCCCCTCCTCTGTGTGTGTATGTGTGTCTGTGTACATGATGCTGAATCTGTTAGCACCGCCCAAGTGCACATAGACATGCACCAGCCATTGAAGCATGAACAATCTACCAGTGGCCGCATTCTCTTTTGAATAGAAATTATCACCAAGCAAATACAAACCAGAGAAGCCAATACGATGGTCCATATCATCCTGTAGTGCCTTTTCTTCAGAGGAATTCAGCTTTCTAACTGGGAAGGCACATTCATATTTTCAATATCTCTCAACTATGTATTGCTTGATTGATGGATGCTGTAGCATGTAAGCAACTATAGATATTACCGTGTTAACCAGCTAAGTGTTGGATATTTTAAATTATAATCCATCTGTACCTTTAATGTATATTTTAATGAGCTCTATATTAAGTAGATCCCATCTGCATGCTATTATTTTATGAATGAGTTTCAAGGTCTTGCTGGCACATATATAGAATTTCTAACATAGCATACTGGAGTTGGAAGAATCTTCAGGTATTAAAGCTTTCCCCTTTCCACACTGGTTGGCAGGCCTTCCAGACTCTTGCAGCTCGGAGTGACATTTAACTAAGGCCATACCCTAAGTTAAACCTCACTTGGCCAGGTGATAGACTTCTTGCACAAAAACCTCCAGACTTCTCTATTATATTTACAAATTGCCCATTTTCTTCTTGGTCACATCTTAGGTAACAGAAGCTTATACAAGCAGATAGTCAAAACTGACGGTGAGGCTTCTGAAGGCCGGAGGGGTGATGCAGATGTCAAGAGCATTTGTTGCTACTGCAAAGGACTGGGTTTCAGTACCTAGCACTCACTTAGTAGTGAACAATTTGTGACTCTAATTCCAGGGAATCTGATTCCTTCTTTTGACCTCCAGGTCACTAGGCATACACATGGCACATATCCATACATGCAGGCAAAAATAAAATAAAATTGAAAAGTGTAAATTTTAAAGGTTTCTGATTTGATGTTTTGATTTCCTTGATTTATATGTATTCAAATGTGTGACGTGTACTTTTCTTTTTTTCCTCCAAATTCATGTTTATTAGTTTCTTTCATTTATAAAAATCCAAATTCTTTGATAATTTTTTTTCTTGCATTTGATAAAAGTAACATCTGCTATTGGGGTTTTCTGAGGAAACGGAATAACAAAACAAATCACGTTATCTGAACTGGGCCATATTCCTATTTATTGGAATGAAGTTTGTTGTCAAGGAGATTTAAAAACATAGTGTTTTGTGAAATAGACATCTGGTGGGTGGGGCGTGATCTTAGAAGGTGGCAGCTGCTATCACGTGTAGCTTTTCCCATCATTAAAAAAAAAACTCTTTCTAGTTTCACTGTGTTTTAAATATGATTCTAGATGATAAATGTGCCTTAGTTAAATCATTTCCTTACATGTTTAAATCCAGACATAAGTCTAAACCATAGTCAACAATATAATTACTTTTGACTATGAATGCATCTACCTATGATTCTGTTTGGTTTTCAAATGATTTCTAATTTTATCATAGTTTCTGTTTTCATATCTTATTTACAGAAATATTATGTGCTGCATATTTTTGTACATGAGACACTTACTTTGGCACCAGGAAATCCTGAAAGGTTCAAGATCATCTTGATAGCAAATATGAAATATTGCACTTGGAACAGATGCTTGTCCACGTGTGATTGTCTTAGTTACTTTCTCATTGCTATGAAAAATACTCTGACAAGTGCAACTTATTTTGGCTTACAGTTCTGAAGGACATGGAGCATCATGGCTGTGACGATGTGGCACTAGGCAAGGAAGGCATAACCGTAGGAGCAAGATGCTGCCTAGTCACATTGCATGGAACCGTAAACAGAAGTAGCATGGGGCTACAAAGCCTCCAGTCCTGCCTCCAGTGACCCACTTCCTCCAGTGAGGCTCCATAACCTTTGCCAAAGCAACACTGACAATGTCTTTCTGGAGTGTGAGATAACAATTACATCTTGATGTTGTCTTTGTTTTCTTTCTTTTATTTTTTATTTTTGCCCCATTCAGTTTTGCCATTTCTATCTTTACCTATTAATTTTTGCTTAGTATACAAGAAGTAGATTTCCTCGTGATATTTTCATGCACATTTAACTCAGCTCTTCTCTGTTTACCTAAACCTGTCATAAAAATTCATCCTTTTCTATGCTCCCATAATTTAGGTATCTACAAGCAGACCTGGCTTTATATGTCGCAAACCTGCAAAGGATTAATTGCTCAGTCGGGAGGATGCATCTGTGAATGTTAACTAGTAGGCTGGGGCTGAAGTCTGAAGTCTTAAGACTCTACAGCAGTGACCCTCACAGCTGCTCAGAGGTGAAGCTAACGGTCGACCTTTGGCTCCATGCAGCCAGACTCTAGAATTATCCCCAGTTGATGGAGTGGGCCCCTAGGCACCAAGGGTGGATCTATGTTTTCCTTCATTCTCTCTGGTCTGGGTCAAACCTTCAGCTTCCTGAACGTACTGCCTTCTATCTCTTTGATCTCAAAAACGTTCTCCCTGGGCACCTGGGACACCCACTGCACCATTTTTCATTCTGTAGATACCTTCTACCTGTAAATACAACTGAAAACACAGGCCTGGTGGAGTACGCTCCCTTGTTTGAAATATCTTCTTTAGGTTCTGGGTGTCATTTGCTAACCATCCAGCCAACTAATACCTCTTTCATGCCTTCTATCAGGTTCATGAATATACAGGCAGGGAAGACAGTGTCTCTGTCCTCATCTTCATTCAGACGGAGTGACAATTGATACACAAATAATCATGACAATCCTAAATGAGAACAAACATCCAAGAGAGGCAACATTCATCAATGGAGCAGGACATGCCTCTGAGTGCCATTTTATGATTTCCTATTCATTTTTATTGTTACTTTGAGACTGAGTCTCTCTATGTGGTACTGGTTGGTCTAGAACTTGCTATCTAGAGCAAACTGGTCTTCAACTTGTGAATGTCTTCCTAGATTTGCCTCCTTAGTGTTATGGGATATTGTTTTAACTGGACAAAGATGCGTTACATTTGTTTGTTTATGCTGCATTTGTTTAATTATGAAAAGATGTGTTGCTGTTTCACCTTGCCTGCCTAAGGCAACTGATTGGTCTAATAAAACACTGAACAGCCAATAGCCAGGCAGGAGAGGGAAAGGCAGGGCTGACGGGCAGAAAGGATAAATAGGAGGAGAAATCTAAGAATGAGAGGAGAAGAAAGAGGAAAAAGAGGGCGACATGCTCAGGGCAAGAAGTCAGGCAACTGTCACTCAGTCAGACATGAGCAGCAGTGCAAGTAAAATATACAGAAGGAAAGAAAAGTAAAAAGCCTCGAGGAAAAAGGTACATAAAGAAAACCAGGTTAATTTAAGTTAAAAGAGCTAGCCAGAAGTGAGCCTAAACTAGGTCGAACATTCATAACTAATAAGAAATCTCGGTGTCATGATTTGGGCGCTGGTTGATGGCCCAAGGTAAAGAGCCTGGTACATCTGAGAGCTAAGATTACAGTTTGCACCCACGACCCGCTAGGGTGCTGATTCAGCTCAGGCAGCCAAGCCAGGCCTCCTTGGGAAGGGATGTTGATAGTTGAGAACCTAATGAAGGGAAAGTGGCAGTTATGTGAAGATCAGGGGGCCATGATTTCAAGCATAAGGCACAGTAAGAATAAGGATTGTGAGGTGCAAACCATCCTGGGATTGTTTTTAGGGTTGGAGGTAGGGGACATATGGTTACATAAGGGCCAGGAGTGATGACAGAGGGCTTTAGAGATCCACAAGGCACCAAGACCATGGGAATGAGGCCACTTGTGGGGGTCCTTACCACAGCAAGTGAATGTGTACTGAGCTGCACCCAAGTGAATTTTCAAGAATTGTTTTTTGGAGGTCCAATATGTAATGTCCATTAATTTATTATAATGAATTAGATGGAAATTTTCCTTAATTTCTACAAATGTAAAAATAATTCACCTTGAAAAAAAGTATGCTATAGACAGAATTATAATTAATAATTTCATTTGAGAATGTTCAATTTACTATAAGTAAAAAAATGAATGACACCATCATAATCTGATGAAAATTAACTGTTTCTCAAGGGATTGGAAGCTTGTTCATGTGTCCTTTCTGTTTTCTGAAGTTGTAAAAAAAACTAAATTAGGACTCTTTTCACCAAAGAGCTCTCTGTATGAACCTGGTTCGATCTGGAGTATTTTAACTGGTCAAGATTCCCATAGTGTGTATTAGAGACGCATGTGTTGGCCACGTCACCAATGTGGCCTAATCAATATTACTTCTGAGAACAGGAGGAAATGAAATACACGCACTGTGATAAAGAAGGAAGAAGACGTGACTCAAAGTTGCTTTTAATTTTGTATCACACAGGCCCGCTGTTGCCCATCATCCGCCTTGCTGGTGGGAACAGCGGGCATGAAGGTCGGGTGGAGCTGTACCACGCTGGCCAGTGGGGGACCATCTGTGATGACCAATGGGACGACGCAGACGCCGAAGTCATCTGCAGGCAGTTGGGTCTCAGGTTTGCTTTCTGTCATTTTCTTAATTTTTGATATTGTTACTTCTGTAAACCAGAGAGAGTACTGTATGTTTAGACTGTGCATTTCCTTAAACCAATAAAAAAGGCCACTTTTTAAAAATTTTTATCTTTGTACTAGTGTGTAAACTCCCTGAAGAGTATATGCATATATTCTATAGGTCTAATCTGCCTTTGTCTGAGCGAGGCATTTTACTACTTCCAATGTAGCCTTTACATTACTCTTAGGTCACGGCTGTCATTGTCTACTACAGTTATTATTTTTCATAGGTTTATGGATGATGCACTGATTGTTAGATTCCTTTAAATTTAACTTTTCCAAAGATTACCTAAATGTTGGAAGTTCACTGCCTCTTTTGTTAGTTATGCTTTGGAGCCAAGGTTGTTTTTTCATGCACAAAGGAAGTAATTCCCATATATGGAATGGAATGATCTGTATAAAGACCTCAGGATGAAAACCACCATCCAATGTCCTTTCAGGCTTGTGATTATTCTGAAATATTATGCTGTTTTTTTAAACATTGGTTAGCAAGACTTAAAAGTTTACCTAGGAGCATGTGAGATCTTTTAAAGGTTAATATTTTACACTAAATTTTGTTATTCTACTTAGCACTGTTCAGGAGGCCCCTGTGATAAGAATCTTTCAGGCGTATATCATGTTGTCTAGTTAGCCAAAATCTTTGATATTGAGATAGGATTTGTGATTTTGGGTCAATTAGTCTAAGTTGTTTGGAATTGTTTTATGGCTCTTGCCTTTTCAAAATTCTATATTTACACTGAAGTATTTTAAAGTATTTAAAACTTTTATCTCTAAAAGCTGTTTTTATTTTAATTTATTTTTTAAATTTCATTTTACATTCCATCCACAGTTCTCCCTCTCCCCCTCCTCCTCCCTCACCTTCCCCCAAGCCCACACCTCCTTCACTCCTCCCAATGGGTAAGGGTTCCCATGGGAGCACTTTAAGTTGGAGCAGTACAAAGCCCCTCCCTGGTGTATCTAGGTTGAGCATGGCATCCCTCCATAGGGAATGGGCTCCAATAAGCTAGTTCATGCACCAGGGATAGATCCTGGTCTTACTGCCAGGTGCCTCACAGTCCAAACTTCACCACTGACTCTCCCATAGGGAAGGTCTAATTTGGTCCCATGGAGGTTCCACAGCTGTCGGTCTAAAGTTCATGAGTTTCCCTGAGCTTGGTTCAGCTATCTCTGTTGATTTCTCCATCGTGATCTTGACCTCCCTTGCTCCTATATTCCCTTCTCTTTCTTCGATTGGATTCCTGGAGCTTGGCCTAGTGCTTGGTTGTGGATCTCTGCATCTGGCTCCTTCAGTTACTGAAGGCTCAATGATGATAGTTGGGGGTATTCAGCAATCTGATTACAGGGAAGGCCAGTTTGGGCTCCCTTTCCACTATTGCTAGGAGTCTTATCTGGGGTCATTGTGGATTCTTGGGAATTTCCCTAGCACCAGGTTTCTCCCTAAGTCTACCATGGCTCTTTCTACCAAGATCTCTCATTGCTCTCCCACTCAATCTCTGAAAGCTTTAACAATAAGAACACTATCCAGCATAGCCAACATACCATTATCATAATGAGCCTAATTTCTCTTATATTCAAGTGTTTGGAGTCACTCACACAGCGTCTTTGACACATGGTTTGTCCACAGGAGGACAAGGACAAAGTAACCGAGTGTAGTTGGACTATATGGCCCTGAAGTTTTAGAACCTACGCCAGTCTCTTCTGTTTTCATAGCCTAGACTTGTTGAGTGAACACACTGGAGACTGTCACATCTTCTGACTTAGTGTCCTTAGGTCATTTCATTCTTACAGATTCTGAAATTGGAAACTAGTCACAAAGGCTTCATTGGCTCAGTGCTAGCGTTCTGCATAGGAACCAACACAGGTGATGGGATATTTTCTTCTCCACCAGGAGTCACAGAGTCAAATTGGCTCCTTTTCGTTTGTTTGCTTGCTTAAATCCCATAGTGGCAAGGCTAAAATTGAGCATTAAGGGAACATTTTCAGTCTCTCTGTGTAACTAGAACTAACTGCTGATTTGTAGTTCATGAGTGGGAAAAGGAACAAGCCTGAGAAATCCTAGGACAGTGGCTTTGACCTTAAACACTAGCAGTATTGTTGGCTAGTATTCCTTCAGGTGGGTCAGATAGGGCTAGTCAGTTCCTTTTAGCAAAACTGTAACAAATTGTGGATTTTTTCCAGATGAATTTTTTTAATAGTTTGGCTATGCGTCCGTTTCAAGGCCAGTGCTATGAATGTTTCCAAGTGTCGCTGTTGGAGATAGAATAGCATAGCCCGAGTGCCTGCCGGCCTCTGAAAGCCTGTGGTCCTACCTCTGAGCTGTTACACGATAGCTCTTACTAACAGTTCTCTTGCCCACCACATGTTTCTAATTTACAGCGTTTAGCTATGTAGCAGCCATCTAAAATTCATCGGCTGTTGGGGTCAATCTAATTAGGGAGCATTAAGAGTAAGCTGGGCATTTGGTGGTGAGGTTATTAGACACGATTCCTCTATTCAGAGCTTCTATTTAGTTAGAGGTAATCTATTCGGGGTTCTGTGTTTTCAAAATGCTCTAATGCGGTGGTTTTCAACCTTCCTAATGCTGCGACAGTTTAATACATTTCCTCATGTTATGGGGACCACCAATCATAAAACCGTTTTCCTTGCTACTTCATAACTGCAATTTTGCTACTATTATGAATTGTAATGTAAATACCTGATATGCAGGGTATCTCATCTGTGACCTTGTGGGGCTCACCACCCACAGGTTGAGAACTGCTGCTCTAACATGTGTGATCTGTACTTACTGAGCTGTCAATTACTTAAACTCAGGGAGTGCTAAGTGTTGTTTTTTTTTGATCTTGACTATGAAGAAGTCTATGCCTTTACCCCAATAGCATTGTAAAGACTATGTCAATAGCATGTTGACTTTTTATTAATTAAAAGTTTTAATTTTTTTGAGATTTTAATACGTGAGTACACTACTTACATCATTTCCACCCTGTTGAATTATGAGCGGCGGGGCGCTTCCTGCCACCCGGCCGCCCGCACGGCTAGCTTTATCCGAAATAATTACACGGAAACTGTATTATTTTAAACACCGCTTGGCCCATTATATCTAGCCTTTTCTCGGCTAACTCTCGCACCTGGACTAGCCCATTTCTTATAATCTGTGTAGCCCACGAGTTGGCTTACCAGGAATGGTCTTAACCTGCGTCTGCCTGGAGTGGGAGAATCATGGTGACTCCTCGACTCAGCTTCTTTCTCCCCGCATTCTGTTCTGTTTACTCCACCCACCTATGTTTTAACCTATTAGGGCCAAGCAGTTTCTTTATTGCTTAACCAATGAAATCAACAGATAGAAAGATGACCCTCCTCCATCACCACCCCTCCTTCTTACCACTCCAACTCCTCCTGTTCCCCCGATCTTCCTCTCAAGTCCATGACCTCTTTTAAAATTGTTGTTACATATATACCCTATATACAAACATGTGTTTGTTCACTGAAAGGCTAAGTACCTTTGGATGAAATTGTTTTTAGTGTTCGATGTTTTTTTTTTATATTTTTTTTATTGATAAAAGGAGAATAAAGAAAAGAAAGAAAAAAAAACAAATTTCCACCTCCTCCCAGCCTCCCATTTCCCTCCCCCTCCTCCCATTCTTCTCCCCCTCCTCCCACCCCTCTCCCTTTCCCCCCACTTTTCTCCCCCTCCCTCTCCAGTCCAAAGAGCAGTCAGGGTTCCCTGCCCTGTGGTAAGTCCTAGGTCCTCCCCCCTCCGTCCATATCTAGGAAGGTGAACATCCAAACTGGCTAGGCTCCCACCAAGCCAGTAAATTGCATTGGATCAAAACCGCGTGCCATTGTCCTTGGCGTCTCATCAGCCCTCATTGTTCGTCATGTTCAGAGAGTCCAGTTTTATCCCATGCTTTTTTTGGTAACAGTCCAGCTGGCCTTGGTGAGCTCCCAGTAGATCAGCTCCACTGTCTCAGTGGGTGGGTGCACCCCTCGTGGTCCCGACTTCTTTGCTCATGTTCTCCCTCCTTCTCCTCCTCCTTGGGACCTTGGGAGCTCTATCCAGTGTTCCAGTGTGGGTCTCTGTCTCTATCTCCATCCATCGCCAGATGAAAGTTCTAGGATGATATGCATGATATTTGTCAGTATTGCCCTAGGATAGGGTCATTTCAGGTTCCCTATCCTCAGCTGCCCAAGGAACTAACTGGGGGCCTCAGCTTGGGCACCTGGGAGCCCCTCTAGGGTCAAGTCTCCTGCCCATCCTAAAGTGGGTCCTTTAACTAAGAAATGGGGTTCCGTGCTCCCCTATCCAACCTTCCTTTATCCCGATTCTCCTGTTTCCCCAAGTCCACCCTCCTTTCCTTCTACCTTTTCTCTCCCCATCTCCCCTTACCCCCATCCCACCCCACCCCCAACATCCCACTTTTCTCCCCGGCAATTTTGTCTACTTCCCTTATCCAGGAGGATAACTATATGTTTTTCCTTGGGTTCACCTTCTTACTTAGCTTCTTTAGATTCGCCTATTGTAGACTCCGTGACCCCTATTTATGGCTAGAAACCAATTATGAGTGAGTACATCCCATGTTCATCTTTTTGGGTCTGGGATACCTCACTCAGGATAGTGCTTTCTATTTCCATCCATTTGCATGCAAAATTCGAGAAGTCATTGTTTTTTACCGCAGCGTAGTACTCTAATGTCAACCTGTAGAAGAATGAAAATAGACCCATATCTATCACCGTGCACAAAACTCAAGTCCAAATGGATTAAAGACCTCAATATCAGCCCGAAAACACTGAACCTGATAGAAGAGAAAGTGGGAAATACCCTACAACAGATGGGCACAGGTGATCGCTTCTTAGGTATAACCCCAGAAGCACAGACATTAAGGGCAACATTGAATAAATGGGATCTACTAAAAATGAGAAGCTTCTGTAAAGCAAAGGACACTGTCACTAAGACACAAAGGCAACCTACTGACTGGGAGAAGATCTTCACCAACCCCACAACAGACAAAGGTCTGATCTCCAAAATATATAGAGAACTCAAGAAACTAGACTTTAAAAGGCTAATTAACCCAATTAAAAAATGGGGCACTGAACTGAACAGAGAATTCTCAACAGAAGAAGTTCAAATGGCCAAAAGACACTTAAGGTCGTGCTCAATCTCCTTGGCAATCAGGGAAATGCAAATCAAAACAACTTTGAGATATCATCTTACACCTGTCAGAATGGCTAAAGTCAAAAACACCAAGGATAGCCTTTGCTGGAGAGGCTGTGGAGGAAGGGGTACACTCATCCATTGCTGGTGGGAATGCAATCTTGTGCAACCACTGTGGAAGTCAGTGTTTCGGTTTCTCAGGAAATTCGGGATCAACCTACCCCTCGACCCAGCAATACCACTCTTGGGAATATACCCAAGAGATGCCCTATCATATGACAAAAGCATTTGTTCAACTATGTTCATAGCAGTATTATTTGTAATAGCCAGAACCTGGAAACAACCTAGATGCCCTTCAATGGAAGAATGGATGAAGAAAGTATGGAATATATACACATTAGTGTTCGATGTTTGATAGGAGACGACATACTTGTTTCTTGCTTTATTTATTTTGTCCGTAGGCGAATCTCATCTCACTTTTGCTTGCCTTGTTGGATTCCCGAAAGGAGCCTGCATCATGAGTTGCTGCAGTGCTGGTTGCAGTTTCCGTGTGAGGTTCTGTCTTTGTGACCTTCTCATTTGAGTAGAATCTGTGTATATTGGTAGCTGGAGAGCTTTCTCAATGCAAGAGGAATTATTGTACTTAAGTTACTTAAATTGGATTACCTCAGTATGTGGGGATGATGAAGAAGAAAAGGGAGACAGGCAGATGCTTTCAAATTAGATAACCTGGGGGTGCTTATGTATCCAGTAGTGTTAGGTGGAGCCATTCTCGAGTTCCTTTCTGTGAGCTTAATATTAAAAGCATTTTAAAAGCCCAGCTTAGCATGACATCACATTGAACTATGCTGGAGTTCCATAATTTACACAGAAATTTAATTATTTAAGTGTATCTTTCCATTAGTTTTATTTTCCTTAGGGGGAGCTATAAAATTCTCCTATAGAATGATAGTAGATGTTAGGATAAAATTATTATAGTATACGTTGATTTTTAAACCTTTTCTTTGCCTTTTTATTTCTCTCTCCATTAGAAACACTTTGACTGTCTTACAATATTTACAATTCAAATTTCTGGGTATATGGACTTGGGTGATCAGAGAGGAAAGTTTATTAACAGAGGCGGAAGTTGTGCCCTTCTGTAGCCATGTTCTTGGCTCCGTGCTGTGAGTCGGAACCAGTCTTGAGACTCAGGATCCCGCCAGTAGAGGATTTTCTTCACTCATGCTATACTCTGTAAAATGACAGAACGAAAACATAGAGCTGGAAGACACAGAGAAGTAAGAAGAGAAAGAAAGCGATAGCGACAGCGTTTTGGCTGGACTGTGTTAGACATGGCATCTGCCATCAGCTGGAAACATCCTCGGAGGCTGTAATGCGGTAGCGGTTCAGGGCCTGCTGATAGCAACCATTTAAACCCAGTGGGATGCTGGGAAAGCTATTGAACTTGTGAGCCTCCGTTTTCTTGCCCATAACATTGATGTGATAACATGATGAAGTTGGGGAAGATTAAATAAGGTAATAAGCGCGGTGCTCACAGTGCT
This sequence comes from Microtus pennsylvanicus, assembly GCF_037038515.1. Taxonomy (NCBI): domain Eukaryota; kingdom Metazoa; phylum Chordata; class Mammalia; order Rodentia; family Cricetidae; genus Microtus; species Microtus pennsylvanicus. The sequence goes on along the minus strand of NC_134585.1, from coordinate 94,285,499 downwards.
CTGAGACCAGTGCTTGGCAAATCTTAGGAGTCATTGGTGATGGAGGGGACCGTGGGCCAGCACACTGATCATTAAAAATGAGTTTCTATAGCCATAGGTTACAAGTGTTACAAACTGATATATGTAGTTAAAGAACCAGTCCTCTATAAACTAAAGAATATGTGCTTACCTGGCATTCCTACCTTGTCTTTGTCAAATAGTGGCCATGTTTGGGTCCTGAGTTGATCGTATTTGGCCATTGTGATAATGGTTCCATGCTCTTTGATTAGTGAAGAGAACACACTGAATGAGGGTCAGGCACAGAATGAAGTCGGCGAGTGTTCATTGGGAATTATTGTCACCTGAGTCAACTAGCTTCACAAACGAAACAAGCCAGGGTGTTATATCAGAACAGCATTTCCCATAAGCTTTCTCTGTAGTCAGGACAAGCAAGGAGTGAGTGTTTGGACCTTCAGCATGAAGCTGGCTGGCTGGTGTGGAAATGATTGCCGTATGGGAAGGACAGAGCACACGTGGCTTACTCAATTCACGTAGAACTTTTTGACATCCTAGTTATTGAATTTAATGCCTCTTTCCCCAGTATTATTTGATCTCTTTAAAAGGAGTCATTTATTTCTTTGCTTTTCCTACGAAAACCAGCAGCAGGGCACTAGGAATTCCTGCTTGAAGGAACACGTGTGTGTGTGTGTGTGTGTGTGTAAACACACATCATCTTAATTTTAACAAACTCAAACAATGACTAGAAAACTAAGTTAATGTCACATGATATTTTCCTGGTTATTATTCCCCCCTCGAGTTTATTACTGTTTTTATAATCCATTTATCTTAATTAAATGTTTTTGAGATCTTTAACATGATATTGTTTCAGTGGAAAATATGGAAATCCATTTAACAGAAAACAAAACATGCACTGATGCTATAGAAATAGATTCTGGCATAAGTCACTTCTCCCGACTCACCCTTTGGAAGTCCCATGTACTGGATTCTTTAAGTATGCGAGGTAGGCCAGACAGAAGCAGCAGGCCTGATGTTTTGTTCTGAGAACTAACCCGCGTATCTGGAATGCGCCATAGCTCAGTTACTCTGCCCTAGAGAATGGGCTGTCACTCCCAGTCAATGGATGACATTAGACTTTGTATTTTTTCCCCTTGGGGACAGAAATCCTTTGCCAAAATATTGCATGAAAGATGATATTAATCCTTTAAATCTGTGAAAAATGTGACAGGTAAGAATACTTTATTTTGTTTTAATTTGACCACTTACAAGCTTGAACATCTTAGGTGGTCAGTGACCACAGGTAATCCTTCCTCCACTTTAATCCACCCCATTGCCCCATTATTTTTCAAATTGGTTGCTGTCTTGTTCATTAAAATTTAACAATACTCTTATCCTTATCCTAGGAGTTGGTTTGGTTACTATTACATATTGCAAATATTTATTCCACAGTATTCCATTCACCTGGGACTGATTATGAGGTAGTTTTTAATTATCCTCAGATGTAATCTTTTTAGGCTTCATTTTCCTCCCTTCTGTGCTTCCTGTTTTCTTCAGGAAATCATCTACATCCAAGGTTATAAGAACAGCACTCCTATTATTTCAGCAGAGGAACTTTTTATATCCATCTCTCTCTTTGTCTCTCTCTGCCCCTGTCTCCCCCTTTCTTTTCCTTGGTCATCTTTAAACCACCTGGATTTAATTTGTTTCTGGTAGGAGTTTGGGATCAAATTTTCCATTATCTCCTGATGTTTTGGTTTCCTTCTAGCCTTATTGTAGTCAGTGAATTGTATCCAATGAAAAATTTTCCTTAACATCTCTTCCTGGTGCAAAGCTCTAAGGAGGTGATGAGTTTGCTTTACCTTGAGCCTGGCTTCTCCATGACCCGACAGGCCTCCAGTCATCACTCAGTCAATGTGTCCCCTGAACCACATTTTATGCTTGCTTCCATTAATTTCTCTCTTGTAAAGGGCCATGCCTTAGGGTTTTTTTATCTTCGTTTTGTTGTTGCTGTGATAAATTATCATCATCAAAGGCAATTAGGGGAGAAAAGGGTTTATTTTGGCTTACAGTTCCAGAGAGATAAAATCCATTGTGGTGGGGGAGTCATGGCAACAGTCAAGGAAAGCATGGAAGAGCAAGCTTTGTGCCAGACGGAAGCTGGCCGAACACATGAGCATCACACACAGGAAGCAGAGAGAAAGAACAGGAAGTGGGACCAAGGTAGACAACCTTAAAGCTCAGAGGTGGTAATGTCCTTCCTCCAGTGAGGAACCTCTGCATGCAGCATGAGAAATTGAGGATCAAACCTTCAAGAACATTAGCTTATGGGACACATCTCTCACTTAAAGCATCGTAGACCAGACAGCAAATCCTTTAGACTGTGTGGACGGTAGACAGTGGCCCTGTTGTAGCACCAACACTGCCATAGGCACAAACGTGGCTTAGCTTCAATACCATTTTACATTTGTATAAGAAAAGTTGGGTTTCAGTTAATGTTACACATCACCAATTACGTAATCCTTTCAGTCTCTCCCTTGCTGCCCACCATTCGGAATTCATAGAAATCCCTCTTAGTGCAATGGCAGCATGGAAATGGGTGTCATTCAGTCCTTGGTCCATGGGCCGTCATTTGGCATCTGATCTGCAGCCATTAGCTGGGGGTGTCTTCTGTCTTGTTATGGATTCTTCTAAAAAAGGAGTCACAAATCTCAGGTGAAGAATTCAAAGCACATTTCTTCAAAAGTTAACTCATTTTCACAATAGCATATCGTTGTTGCTCTTTCCTATACATCTACCTGCTCAGTAGATTCTGATCTTTATTATTGGTTGGGATAGAGTATTAAGGGTAGAGAGTGGTTTGAGCATTGGGATTCTGAATTGAGAACTATTTTAACAGCAAAAGGAAATGTATTTTTCTTTCCCTTGATTTCCTCCAGCACCCTTCCTCAAGCATTCCTCAGTCCACCTCCTTGGCGCTTTCTGAATTGTCTGCATAGTCAGTCAAGCCATAGTGGTGTGAATGGGCCCTGTGCATTTGGCTTGATGTTATTTAAAGAGAGGCTTAGTTTTTAAATGTTTTAGACATGAGTGCTGAAATTTAGAAAAAGTGGTGTGCGAGAGAAAAACGCCATGCGACTGAGTTCACATGGAGGGGTTTTTATTAGGGGAAAGCGAAGATAAGAAGAGGGAAGTGGGGGAGCCTGGCCTCTGGGGACAGGAGCGGCAGAAGAGGAGAGAGAGGGAGAGAGGGAGAGAGGAAGGGGGAGAGAAACAGGCTGACAGAGAGATAGAGAGAGATGGGAGGTGGGCAGGGTCCTTTTAATGGGAACATAGTGAATGTGCACAGGAGGCGCTCTTAGTGGCTACAGCTGAGGACGTAGCCTACCAGAACCCTGAAGGCAGATGCCTGAATATTAACAGTGAGTACTCTGGAGACCTCTACAATACTTAATAAAATGAATCAAATAAGATCTTTAAGTTGCCTGCATAAGACTTTACTATCACTGGGGTATTACACCCATCTAGTGAATGTTTTTCTCTTAATATATTCTTGTTGCAATTCTCAAGATAGTTATGGAATCATGAATAAAGGAATAGGTATAATATCAATAAAGAACTGAAGATAGAAGATATAAATGTCAAAGGCCAAGGATAAAAGATAAAGGGGGCTGAAAAGCAATATCTAAAGATGGTCTTCATTCAGTGGGCAATGCCATCTTCATTGAACTTAGGACACAATTTTTCAAACTGTAGAAGTTCCTTAAGAGTAAACTTGTGGGATGCTATTTTTGTCAGAAATGGATTTGACTGAATGACAGGAATTGAACATAACAACAACTTAAACAAATTTAGCCACACATCTCATTGGCTCTCAAAGAAGAGATCAGAGGCAGCCAGCAGAGTCTCGTCCAGTGGGTCTGCCCTCATTAGGACCCTTGGCTCTTTCCTTCTTCCATCTCTGCTCCCTTCATAGGGCATTTTGCTGGGCACGGTGCTCATGCTTTCTATACAGCGCTCCAGAGGCTGAGGCAGAATGATTGTTTACTGTGAGTTTAAGGCTAGTCAAGACCACATAGACGGTTTCAGAGAAGTCTGTGTGTCAGGGCTCTGGTTTTAGACCCTGTCTCCAAGACAGTGTGTGCATGGAGGCAGCACAAGCTGGGCCAGTGTAGCTTCTTTAGTTCCATTACCTTCGCTTTATGTGCACTAGGAAGGAGATGGAATGAAGACAATGGCCTTTGAATACTCCACAGTGCTTTCTTTCTGAATAGTGCCGTTAAAAACTTATTAATGGTAACGTTTTATTTTGAAATCACGAAAAACTTCTGCAGACAGATGGCATTGATAATTGTACCTCAACGTGAATGGCTCGATGTGCTTAAACATTGTTAAAATGGTGTTTATGTCAGGATATAAACAGCTCGCTAGTAGGATAGGATGCTTGGAAATGTGGTGTTTATTTTGGGTACTCATTACTGTACCTTTTAAAACACTGAGATTATGTTATTAATGAAGGGAGGGCAAAGGTTGAGAAATACCAAGGAGTTTTTAAACATATGTAGTGGTGGCCATTGGAAGCAAGACAAATCCCAGGAACTTACAAATGATGGAAGGCGTGGGTTTCGGGCATGGGGTTAATCACTGTGTGGTTGACGGGAGCGAGGAAATGAGACAGGAGCGCCTTTCACGGTGGAAGCCAGAATTCATCTCATTTTACGTCTGCTCAGTGGCATCGCCAAAGCGTGGCACCATGCACACTTTGGGGAAGGATCTGGCCCAATACTGTTGGATGAAGTACGCTGCACCGGAAACGAGCTGTCCGTTGAGCAGTGTCCAAAGAGCTCCTGGGGAGAGCATGACTGTGGCCATAAGGAAGATGCTGGAGTGTCTTGTGTCCCTCTCACAGGTAAGGTGCCACTTCCTAAATGTGCCGTCTTCTGCCCTCCCGACTGGTACTGCCACAGCTTCCTTTCTTAGTTCAGATATTGTCGAAGAAGCAGACAGATAAAGCTAAATATTAAGCAAAACTCAAGATAAAACCAAACACAATTTTTATTTCAAAATACAATGTCTTCACTCACAGTTATTTCTAAAAGCTTCTATTTAAAGTCCAACAAAGCTAGATCAGAAACTATCAGGTTTTTTTTTTTTTTTGCAATATGCTGTACCCAACAGTCAAGATCAATGTGCAGTGACACATACCAAACAGCAGGTGTCAGTATATTACATCTTAAATCCATTCAGCTGAGGACCAGCCTTTCCCAGAATGTGTCTGTGATTGCTGTAAAGCTGTGTTTATGTGATTGCTGATGGAAGGGAACTGATAAAGAGGCCATGCTAGCTTTGGAATCAGATTTTAGACTAATGCGCATTGCGTCATGTCTGTCTTATAGGTCATATGTCATAAGGAGGGATGTTTTAAATTATTTTTACCTGTGTGTATTTGTGCATGAATGTGAAAAGTAAAAGAATTAGTATCTATGGAACTCTGATTTCTATCTTTTTATTCTTGCTGTTGTTTTTTTATTAGCAACACAATGCATTTGTACAGAATAGGAATTTCTAATTTACACAGAGGTAAAAACAGAATTCCATTTCCTTGAGCTACCCTCTTTCAAATGAGGTAATCTCATTAGCGCTATGATGGGCATACGATAGTGTTTTGAAGGCAATAAATCTCAAACACCAGATGGTTGTGTGTCAAGAGACTTTTGTTCACTTCAGTGGGCACCAGAGATCTATGAGAGGTACCTTCTACTCCGATTACCTGTGTTCCTTTGAGAGGTGTTTGGATTACTGTGGATGGAAATGACTTCTAAATATATCCTTTTTGGTAATGAAATTTATTGTGCTATCTGTGTACAAACTATTTTCTAAGAATTCTGTGTGTAATTAGTTACTGAGATAATAAGAATCAAGTTTCATATCTGTCCTCTCAGTAAAAGAACACAGATGTGTTTTTCTCATCCGTGGGTGTCTGAGGAATAATGACCTCTTCAGCAAGCTAGATTGCTCTTTACCTGATGTAGCTTTGCCCATGTCCTTAGTTCAGTGTTTTGATGTGTGATTAAGAATTTGAAATACTCTAAGTCACTATACACACACACACACACACACACACACACACACACACACACACACACACACATATATATATATTGCTATTTTGATGAAAATGACCACTGTCCTTTAGATTTAAGAGGCCTGGAATTATGGGAAATTTCTCTAATGGGATTTAATATAGAAAAGTTAAAAAATATGTGTTTTGAAATTACATCAGAATGTATTTTCTGCTTGGAGAATAGAGGACAACGATGAGGAAGAGAGATGCATTAATGTTCAGAAAGAGGGCAATGACCTCACATGACTGAGTAGAGTCATAATGTTAATTATCAAATGGCTCAGAGGGGGGCCTAACGCCAAAGGTACCTCAGGCCAAAACTGCTTCCTTCTTTTTTTTTTCTTTAACATTAATTTGTTTTGTGTCTTTATCTTCTTATCACAGATGGGGTCATCAGACTTGCCGGAGGGAGAAGTGGCCATGAAGGTCGCCTGGAGGTATACTATCGGGGAAAGTGGGGGACAGTCTGTGATGACGGCTGGACTGAGATGAACACATATGTGGCTTGCCGACTGCTGGGATTTAAGTAAGGCTCACTGGTGTGGGGACACTGAACACCAAAACACATCTTTAAGTCAGAATTGCTGCATGATCCTTACCTGTAATTCTAAAAATAGATATGCATAACCTATCAGTTACCTATATATTATCTATTTGTCTATCCATCTGTCGTCATCAACATCTATAGTTTATCATCATCTGTCATATCAGTAATGCCTACCTACCTACCACCTTTCTATTTAATCTACCTATTACTTAACCAATTTCCCTACAAACAGAAGTACAAAAAAATGACATTTTTAAAGATAATAAGTAGCCATTTCTTTCATATACTTTTCATGTACTACTTCATGTACCTATCAACATCTCTTTTCTTGAACAAATTGTTTGATACTAAGAGTGACTTCTGGTCCACTCTTTGTCTATTCAGGCAAGTTTCTGAATGCTTGCTTTTACGATGATGCATTGCTATGACTGGATGCGACTAGTTTTGACATCATTGTGTCTAAAATTTCAGCAATTCCAGTGGGGAATGCTGTGGTGTCACGTGCTTCTTTCTTGGAACATGATGATAATTGACACTTCTGTTGGAAAAGAACAGCCCTCTTGTCATGAGATGACCTTTACAACTAGCCTTTGACCTTGCCCACTTACAATCTGAGTGCCAGACTTTGGGGCAGTATATGTCACGTTGCATACACAATGCATTCCAGAATAAAGACTTAAATTGGTTGAAGTAACAAAACGATGCCCTGGAGGTAAATATTCAAATGAAGTCCATGGATGCCCCTTCTTTCTTATCTTTCATATTTCTCTACCATGATTTTAAAAACTGGTGAATTACTTAACATCAGTTTGAAATACAGTTAATTACAAATATTCACTAAGCCTTAAAATATGTATCTCATTCAATCTGGGTAAAGCTATGCTTAAGGGTGTATTTTTAAAAGAAAGTAAATGAAATACTGTCCACAATTTCCCTTTCTTACACATCACTTGGAATGTTCATGTGATTTTATATCAGCTGCTTTATAAACCTGATCTTATACCCACATTTCTTTACTTTTTCAATGGCACAGTGTCACAAGTTCAATGGATTTTGAGATCCATTAAATAGTCACACCATGATCTACTGAATGTTTAGGTTATTTTTCTAGGGTAAAATGGACTACTAGTTATATAATAAATAATGCTATAATGAAAATGCAAATGTTGCAAATTCACCAACATTCATGTGTTCGTGTGAGCATGTGCCACATTTAGGTTACAGAGGAAGTTCTGAAAGTGATGATTCACTGGGGTTGAGAAAGAGTAAACTCGGTGTCTTTGTACAAATGCAGTCTCAAAGCTAACAAAACTTCCTGTTATATGTTTTGTGGTTGAATTACACAGAGGGAAGTCAGTGTCAGAACAAGGCATTTGCTGGACGCATGCTTTAAGCCCAAAGTGATAGCAATATACAATTTAAGTTCATTGCTTTTTTTTATTTTTGCTAAAATTTGATTAGTTAGAAAAGTAGTCTTTAAATGACTACTTAAAAACTGTCTTGTGCCAATGGGTGATGATACACATCTTTAATCCCAGGACTAGAGGCAGGCAGAACTCTGTGAGTTCAAGGCCATCCTGGTCTGTGGAGTGAGTTCCAGGACAGCCAGTGCTACACAGAAAAATCCTATCTTGAAAACAAAAACCCAAATCTAAACCAAAATAAGACCATGTTGCTTTAACTTACTAAATAATTCATCTTCATCTAGTTAGAGAGATCTAGTATTTGCACAGCAGAACTATTAGGAAAATTCATGGCAAATGGAGAGATGTCTTCATATCCTTAATGAAGAAATAATAAAAGTATTGAGTGAGGGGAATGATGGGCATACAATTTCTGACTGAGAGTTGAATTTTACAGACTCTAAGAATTGAAGGCACTTGGAAGTTCTTTAAACTCAGTGATAATTTGAACGATTTTTAAGGGATGAATGAAAAATTGGAAGAAGGGTGAAAGTGAATACAGTTACTTAGTTGCCAGTTTTTAAATTTACAGATATTTGCTATTTCACAGTGTATCATTTATTGCAATACATAATATAATGTAATAAAGTCAATTGGCAAGCAGTGTCACTTATAAAAATTATGTATTAAACTTATATAACCTTTCAAAAAACCACTGTCATTGTTTTTACTTTGATGGGCTAATATCAAAATTGTAATTTCTGGATTGGATCCTGTTTCTGAGCAGTCACTGAGTTCTGGGACATTTTCTATCTTGAAGAAGGACTCCAGAATGCCCCAGGGAAGCAGATAAACTCAAATCAGCTCGAATACTTTGAGCAGAGACCCAAACAAACAATTGTTTTCCTTTTTACTTTACAGAGTTGATCCCTGGCCAGGAATGTGAGGTTTGTCTCTTTGCACGCTCTCAGGCTGGTGGGTTAAACTGTAGACAAAACACAATTACCGGTTAGTTACTCATCAAGTCAACCAAAAGATGTTAGGATGGTTTAAATGCACGGCAAGGCAGAATTGGGTCTCCAAAGCAGGAGAAAGGTCAGATTCTTACCCTCTGAAGTCATGATACTTAATTAGGTTGCTTTTTAATAGTCCTTTGGTTCAGGCGACAGCAGTTCTGTGAACAGTGCTCATTTCATTGCTGCAGATACGGCAAACAGTCCTCTGTAAACCATTTTGAAGGCAGCAGCGGGCCCATATGGCTGGATGATGTCAACTGCTCAGGAAAAGAGACCAGTTTCATTCAGTGCTCCAGGAGACAGTGGGGAAGGCATGACTGCAGCCATAGGGAGGATGTGGGCCTCACCTGCTACCCAGACAGTGATGGACACAGGCTTTCTCCGGGTAAGGATGAGATGATGCTCTTAAAGACACAGGTATTCTCTCTGCTTCTCCAGCCACTGGTCTGGAATACAAACCATTTCTTTGACTTACTGGTTAGAGGTCTGTTTCCCAAGAAGAAGATAAGCTTTTGAGTTCTCAGCTCCTAGTACATGTCTAATTCTGGATTTGCTTTTTACCACTTAAAAGTCTAAGATGTTCAATAAGAAGAAAGGTTTCTAACCCCACATATCTACTGCCCTAAATCCAGTCCCCGAAATTCACATGATAGAAGGAGAGAAGCCACTCCCCTAGGATGTCCACTTACTACTACAACAAAAAGACTATAAAAAATTTTTAATTTTTTAAAAGAGTACATAAAACCTTGGGGCTGGATTTCTGGCTCAGTGGCCAAGAGGAAACCACATGGCAGTTCACCACTACGTGGAACTCAGAGAATCCACATCCCTCTCAGGGCCTCGGAGACACAAGGCAAGCACAGACATGCATGCAAGCAAAACACTCATCCCCATAAAAATAAAATAAAGCAAAATATATGAAATATTTATTGAATAAATAAACGATTGAAGTAGATCATGGGGATCAAATTCCTTGTGGATATGTTTCCTTAATATTGGAACAAAGATTTAAAAATGTAAGTATTGAAAGCCATGAATCGCAAAATAATTTCATCAGTTTGGATTTGGTCTTTAGGGAGGGAAATCACCGTTTTTTGAAGCTTCACTAAAATTTCAGATACACTAATAAGAAATATAAAGTTTCAAATGTTCTGCTTGATACATAGTTAAGACTTGCTACTCTATGAAATTTTCTCGACAGAAGTGCATAGAATATTCGCTTAAGTCTGTTGGTTTTGACTTTGCTATATAATTCTCCCTCCTATCCCATGAAGTAATCCTCATCACGGATTGAAACTGAGGATTTAATCATTCTGGGCACAAGGAAGGATGGAGAACTAAAAACGATTATTTTTTTTCTGTCTTCGTAAGGGCTCGGGTTTTCCTGAATTAGGACATACCCCAATGACTTCACAGTTTATTGTAACAGTATGGGATCTCAGTGGGGGCTTTAAGCAAGCCACATTTTTTGTGTCTGTCTAACTATTGTACCAGATAAAGATGTCACTTTCTATCATTTATGCAGTATCATCCTTAAGTTACTAGAGATTAGTTTCGTGGTTTTTAGATATTAATATATTTTGTGATTTAAGTCCTTCATTTGAAATGAAAGTTAAATAGAAGGTTTTGGAATTTTTCTGATAGCTGCCTTCTCCCATGCCACCCCCTTCGGGCAGTCTACTCAATTAAGTTCCCCGCATATGCCAATGTTGTCCCTCTTTCTACCTTCTGAAAACCTCTACTTGGAAGGATACATTCCATCTTTGTTCATGAATTTTAAAAATGACTTAAAGCAGAAGAACTCTGTTAACGCTCTATTACTCTTTAGAAGTTAATTGTAATAAAAATAGCTAGCTCAAGGCTTTTGAGTGCCATCTGCCTGTCTGTCCATCCATCCATTTATGTGAGCAACTCTTGTCCTCTGCACGTGAGACATTTTCTAATGCTAGTGACAGAAAGTTGAGCGAGATGAACCCTTTGATTGCAGGGCTTTAACAAAGACAAGAGCAACTACTGGATTTTATTGGTATTTCATCTCCTGAGTCGATTTTATATCTACCTTTTAATTGTATTATGGAGAGTTTTCATGTTTTAACATAACTTGGCTTGTTTTGGCTTTTCTAATGTTTTGATATCATGCCTTAGGTTTTCCTATCAGACTAATGGATGGAGAAAATAAGAAAGAAGGACGAGTGGAGGTTTTTGTCAATGGCCAGTGGGGAACGATCTGCGATGACGGATGGACTGATAAAGATGCAGCCGTGATCTGCCGGCAGCTTGGTTATCAGTAAGAAAGCCATAGTTCCTCGGGATGGTACTTGGTGAAAGTTTCTCTGACTCAATGGTTTTCAGGTTCATTTTAGTGAGTTTCCTTTATTTAAAACCAGTTTCTTCAAGTAAAGATATCAACAGCCTGCTAATTTGAAGTTGTAAAGAGTCAGTAAGTAGTCTAGTTTTATTTATATTAGCTTTACATAACATCACAAATACAGCCCAACTCTGACTATCCATAGTGATAATGCTGCTGCCCTTAGCCACAAGCATTCAGTTCACGGTTTCCTGTGACGTGGGCCTCAGCCCTGCATCCTCAGTCATTGAACAGTAGGTTCTTGCTGTTCATGGAGTCAAGGTGCACAGAGCAGCTAAACACAGTAAACACAGTAAACTGATGTAGCTGAGGTCAGTCTTCTGCTTTTCTGTGCCAGTTGTCAAGCTTATGAACACTTACTTTCTCTTGCAGTCTACTCAGTGCCTTACATTTTCCCTCCTGCATTTGTGTGTGTGTGTGTTAATCCCCCTGTTTGAAACAGCTACCACTCTAGGGCTGATGTGTTGTGTGTTCCCCAGAGAAAGAAGGCCATAGTGTGTGTAGTAATAAGGCGGTGACGGGGCTGCGTCCCCAACACCCCAACCGCCTGCTCGGCTAGCTTATGCCCCGAAATAATTACACGGACACTGTATTCTTTTAAAGACTGCTTGGCCCTTTGCTCTAGCCCTTACTGGCTAATTCTGATATCCCGATCAACCCATTTCTAATAAACTGTGAGCACCGGTCTTACCAGGAAGATTCTAGCCTAAGTCCATCCTGGGTCGGAGCTGGGGCATGGCATGCGTCTGCCTGGGAGCTGGAAGCATGGCATCTCTGCTGAGGCATCTGCTCCCGAGAGGAGAGCTGTCGAGTCTGACCTCACTTCCTCTTCCTCCCAGCGTTTTGTTCTGTTTACTCCTCCCACCTATCTTCTAACCAATGAAATGGGCCAAGGCAGTTCCTTTATTAGCCAATGACCTTCCTCCATCAAGTGTGGCTCATGGAGAAATACTTTTTTTTACAGTATAAAATAAGAAAATGTGGGTATTTGAATCTGGAGAAGGCAGGTTCTCAGCTGGGTGACTGGATTTTTCATGAGTGACAGTGGAAAAATATCAAACAAGGGTTTGGGGGTTACAGTCAAAATACAGGTTACAATGCAGAGGCCAGGGGAGTGGCTCAATGGGTAAGAGCGCTGGCTCTGCAATATGAGGACCTGTGCTTGAACACTCAGAATTCACATAGAAATCCAGGCCTGACTGCATGTGTGTAGTCCCAGAATTGCAGAAGAGGGACAGACAGATCTTGAGAGCTGGCTAGCCAGCGAGTCTAGCCCAAATGGCGAACTTCAGGCTCAGTGACAGACCTTGCCTCAAGGCAATAAGACAGAGAGCAAGAGAGGACTCCTAATGTCCAGCTCTGACTTTCATGTGTGCTGACATGTGTACCTGTGCCCTCACGTGTGTTGCCATATACACAGCAACACAGCTACAGCACAGAGGGCTGTGATATAAGCTAGTATGCATGGTACCTAGTTCATGGTAGATAGCTAATAATGATTTGTATTTACAAAATATACTGTTAATTATATGCATATCTTAAATATTGATCAGTTGAATTAATTATTTCTGTATAGAATACAAAATATTTATTCAAAATAGCATCTATGTTTTATAAAATTTCAATATTTTTGTTATTGAGATACTCTGGTATACTGCCTTGTTTTTGACCTACTTGCTGGTCTACCTTTCTTATGGTCAATGGGTTGATAATTTGTAATACTAACTTGCTGTCTTCTGAATTTATGTGGGAGGGAAAGGGAGAACAGCTTACTCTAAAGGCATAGGTGGACTTAGACAGTGCTTTGTTTTATATGCCTTTGCTCTCTCTATTTCTGTCATTCATTTCTCCACTTGTAAACAGATGACTACAGTTCATGGATTTCATTTCTAACCCAGCTATCAAGAGTCGTTCTGATAACTGAGAATGGTTGCTCCATCACCTGTGATTTGCCTTGAGATTGTTATTTAAATGAGAATAATCTCAAAATCTGATAAATCTAGATAGACTTGCATGGTTTATGATTTACAGCTGAGAGAACTTGAGATTTTACACAGGAACTCACATACAATTATACACACACACATGACTAGAGCAGGACGTCTTTGATCCCCATGTCCATTTCGAGTCCTAAAAACTTTGGCAACACAGTTATTTGCAACAGATCAATCCAGAAAATGTACACAGTGTAAAGGCCTTAGCCTCTTGTGTGGACATTTTAGAGATCTGTCCTCCTGCCCCCAATCTCACGTGTGAAGGATCCTGTGCAAGCAGTGACAATCAGAATAGAATTAGAAAGTACTTTATAGATGGAAACCAGGAAATATGAGTGGAGCTAATATGATATGCTTAGCATGAGCAGAAAAGCCAAAGGCATTCTTCAGCTATGAGTTGTATAATGTCTGACACTGGATAGCATGTGGGCCTATTGTTCTTGGAGTGCTGACAGAATATGCTGAGATCAGTTGAGTTCTCTGAGGCAGAATAATCAGTCGGGATGGAAATTCCAGTTTATTGAATTTTGTGTGAATATGGTTCAAAGCTCTTGAACAGTTCGTTGATTAGAGTGGCATTCTTAACCAAAATTTAAAGTGGTATACCATCACCACTATTTTAAGAGAGATGCAAAATTAAGTATATTTATTTGTCTTATTTTAAACACTTGCAAATGGCTTAGTTTCTGACATAGTCGTATATGCCATTACAAATAAAACTGTTCGACTTTGCTTTCTGTTGCTGTGATAGATACCACCTCCAAAAACAACTTGTGGGGGGGATGGTCTATTTTATCTTATGTGTCAGGGAAGCCAGGGCAGGAACTCAAGAAGGAGCAGAGGCAGGGATCAGAGAGAAACACTGCTTACTGGCTTGCTTCCAGGCCCACATTCTGCTGTTTTTCCCCCCAACCCAGTCTTATCTGTTTAGGGGTAGTACTGCCCACAGTGATCTGAGACCATCTACAAAATTTAACAATCAAGAATTTACCTGCATGGGCATATACACAGATCCAGGATGATTGAGGCCATCTCTCAAGTTGACAGCTAAAGCAAAATACAAAAACCAATGACAGCATTCTGTAATATCCAGTGGAAGATAAATCTGACCCTATTGTCCATTTATAAACAACCGAAGGGAAAACATACTTAATTGATCAATATACAAAAAGTATAGTTACTTTCCTCCTAGAAACTGTATTTTAACTATCTTAAATTTTTATCCCTCCACTATAAATATGTGTGTGCATGTGTAGATGGATAAAATAGAGATGGCCATAGTTTACACAATAGTAAGAAACACCTCATCACTACCGCCAAGCTTAGGAAACAGAATGCTGCTGTACCTTTAAGTGCCTAACGGGCAATTTGCACTGTTCCTAACTCCACTACCAAAAATTAAAACTCTCTAAATTTTGTTTAATTCTATTGCATTTTTTACAGCTTTGAAGTCTGTGTTCTCCTTAGCCCATAGTTTGATCTGTTTTTAAAAATCCAATTTTGAAAGTCAGTTGTAGTACAGTCTCACGGTTGTTACCAGTGCTGTGCATGTATGTGTAGCAGTGTATCTTCGTGGCTATAACTGGAAAGCACAGACCAAGCCATTTATAAAGAACAAAGTTTGTTCAGCTCACCTTTCTGGAAGGTTGGAAATCTGAGGAGCCTCATCTAGTCAGGATCTTCCCGGTGGTGGAGACGGTAGCCTCAGTGGTGGTGCACTTTAGTACACAGGAGAGAGGGCTGGTCCAGGGCACAGAGCGCAGATGCCTTTATTAAGGGACTTGTTCAAGACAGTTTTAGGGAATATACTCAGGAATATAATCATCAGAATGTTGACTCTGCACATACTCAGGAGAGAGGGCTGGTCCAGGGCACAGAGCGCAGATGCCTTTATTAAGGGACTTGTTCAAGACAGTTTTAGGGAATATACTCGGGAATATAATCATCAGAATGTTGACTCTGCACATACTCAGGTGTGTCCAGGGCTGCAAGGTGCTTTCCCATGGGGCTACACTACTTACACACTCCGTAGTCTTTAAATTTGTGACTAGCTAGTGTTTACACCCCATCGCTAATTACTAATGAGATCAAACACATTTTCTTTTGCTTACTGGTCATTACTATTCTGTTTTATATAAAATGCAATGTGTTGGCATCTATTTTATTGGGGTTACTTCATTTGGTATCTATTTTGCTTTTATCCTTAAGTTTTGTGATTTTTAAAAGTTTTCTGTGATTTTGGGAGCTCTTTGTATAATGTATGTTATTTTCTGTATTATAAAAGTATTTGTCCCAACAAATATATTTGTGTTTATTACAAATACTAGCTTTCTGATTTATCTTTTCACTTTCCTTAGTGTGGTTTTTAGTAGAGTGAAATTCTTGATTTAAGTTGTAAAGTTTATCAGTCTTTTACCTTATTTATATGTTTAATAATTTTTTCCTAACTTGATTTGTTAGGGATAGTTTTCCTGATTCTAACTTGAATGATTTTTCCTTTCATAATGTGTTCAGTAATTTACTAGAAATTGAGTTACTTGTCTTCATTAACAAGGTTTTTGATTTGAATATCTTCAGAGAGTAACATTGAAACAACAGCAACAACAAAAATATTCCACATAGCCGGGCGGTGGTGGCATACGCCTTTAATCCCAGCACTTGGGAGGCAGAGGCAGGTGGATCTCTGTGAGTTCGAGACCAGCCTGGTCTACAAGAGCTAGTTCCAGGACAGGCTCCAAAACCACAGAGAAACCCTGTCTCGAAAAACAAAAAAAAAAAAAAAATCCACATAATTCTGCCTTCCTTGGCTCCCAGCTTTGTCTGTTTTAAAAGCTGTACCTATTGCTTGAAAAGGAAGCGAAAAGTAGATCTTTAGGTCCCTGGTAATTATTTAATCTCATATTTTTCTTGGCAATGTGATATTAAAAGAGTGAAATTTTGGTGACTTTAGTTTTGAGATACATTATGTGTGTGTTTCTAGGTAGAAGCTAAATTAGAGGCAGTTGATTCTGTAAGATTGTCTATGGAGCACACAAATGAAGAATGTTAAATATTTTCAGTCACAACAAGTAATTTTTCAGTAGATGTGTATACTAATTTTAATATTCAGATCTAAGGAAGAGTTAAGCTGAAGTGTGTTGAATTTGTCAGATGCTTGGCTGGCCACTCCTACATCTGAAGAACTCTATTTCTAGGGGTCCTGCCCGAGCAAGGACCATGGCTTATTTTGGGGAAGGAAAAGGACCCATCCACATGGACAATGTGAAGTGCACAGGAAGTGAGAAGGCCCTGGCTGACTGTGTCAAACAGGACATCGGGAGGCACAACTGCCGCCACAGTGAAGATGCAGGGGTCATCTGTGACTATTCAGAGAAGAAAGTGTCAAGTCATGGTAGTAAAGGTAAGTCACTTCTGGGCACTGAGCAAGCCAAGAATTACTAATCCTCATCACTATCGCTGGACTTCGTTAACAAAACCCTAGTGCATAAGAAATGCACACAGCCGCTTGTTGTTTGTGTCCATGTTTAGAGCTGCTGGTGGCCGGCAGGATGGGGCTTCCAGAACCTTGCCTGAGATCAGCTCTTTGTACAATCCCTGCCATTTCTGTACTGCTCTTTCTTTGAATGTAATACAGTTGTCTAGCTTGTTGCTATTCTTAATGACTCAGGACTGAGATCATTCTTATTATTACTATTTTAAAAAGCAGAGATAACTTTAAAGAGACTTATTTTTTTTCTGTTTTGAGGCAGTCTCATTCATGCTTGGACTAATTAGGAACTCTCACTGCAGCTCAGGTAGTTATAAGACCACAATGATGCTCCTGCCTCAGCCTCCTGAGGGTTGGAATTATAGTCGTGAGCCACCACACCTAATGTCAATTTTAAAAGGATAATTTCTCTTTTGTAGATTTTATTCCCTAAAATTTTAAATTGAAGGAAATTGAGAATACAGTACTATAGTGGCTTAGTATATCTTTCACACTTAGAATTCTTGAAAGTGCTTCGTGTATTCACGTTGTATGCAATAATAAATACTGCTTTAAAAGAAAGAATGGGAGAATTAGTTGTTTTGAGAAATCCTTGGTTATCTTTTATAAAGAGAACAAGCATTTTTTAAAGTCTGGATAGATGTACATAGTTTTGGTTCATTTTCACACCTTCTCTTTAATAATTGTTGAGATAATACAGGAGCAGGACTGGATGGTGCTGACATGGTTCTGCGCTTCTCAGGGGCTTCTAGCCGTGATAGCAGTACTCAGGAGCCTGCTTTCCCTGAAGACAACTTTTTTCCCTAAATACAACTTTCCCTAAAAAGTTAACTTGTTAAATTCCTTTCAATAATTAAAATAATTTTTACAAATTTAATGTACAATTCTTCGTTATATAGAACTAAATATACATAATTATATAACAATAATTATATTGTATATTTATTCCTGGAGCAGCTGAAAACTGTAAAGCTGAATGTGTCAACACATTTTATTTTGATGTCTTTTCATGGTAGGCAGTGCTTCCATTCGTCAACAAAATGTTTCATCTCTAGCTACGTGACAGGGTTTGGCTCATTATCTTCTTGTTTTCTGCTGCAGCGCAGAACTTTGTGACTCTCATAAGACAGTAGAACACAAGTGATTGGTGACTGGTCGTCTGATAGGGTATTCTTATAAAGGAATCCAATTGCGCTTCTCAATTCCCTACTCCAGTGTACGGCTCGATGTTGATTTTTGCTTCTTAAAGTCAGGTGCTTTGCACGAGAAGGATGCACACTTTACGTTTTGCTTACTTTGTATTAAAGCATCACTTTTCTTGGCATCAGATACCCTGGTCCAAATTTCTCATATTAGACGTTGCAGTGCCGTCTATTAGACTCATATCCAAAGGGATGAAGGGTCTGGCTTTGATGGCATGCCTCTAAGGTTATTTGGCAAATTAATCATCCTGGTACACATTGCTATACCTCTTTCTTTGCCAAAAATTACTGCTGGCCCTCTAGTGGATTCCCTTGCCTAGTTACTTTGGAACCATTAGCACTGATTTGGTCTTCGTGTTCTTGGCACTATTCCCACCGTTCTTATACAGATAAAAAAATAACAAATACAAAAATGTGTGTGCACAATATGCTTTTAACTCGTTTATATGCTTATAAATAAACAGCTATACATTTGTGTATATATTTAAACTACTACATAAATTCTTCCTAAAATTATTTTAAAATTTAGTCATGATTTATATAGTTTCTTTTCTTTTGTATACATTTGTCACTTTCTCATATACTTAATTGAACTCTTGTGTATTTATGACAGAATGTTCCTCTGGGAAGGATAATCAGGGATGTTTTGGAAGCCCATGAAACCCTCCAGAGCCTAATGATTGGAAACTTCATAAAATTTCTGATCAATTTGCATAAGACTGTTGTTAGGCTAAAATATAACTCTTATTTATTTATTTTTCTGTTTTTTTCGAGATAGGGTTTCTCTGTGTAACAACCCTGGCTGTCTTAGAACTAGCTCTTGTAGACCAGGATGGCCTCAACTCACAGAGATCTGCCCGCCTCCCAAGTGCTGGGATTAAAGGTGTGCGCCACCACCACCTGGCCCATAACTCTTATTCTTATCTTATATTTATTAAAAAAACCTGGGGGCTGGAGAAATGGCTCAGTGGTTAAGAGTACTGACTGCTCTTCCAGAGGATCTGGGTTCAATTCCCAGCACCCACATGGCAGCTCACAACTGTCTGAAGATCCAGTTGCAGGGGATCTGACACCTTCACACCAATGCACATAAAATAAAGTTAAATAAACCATAAAAAGTATTTTAAAAAAACCTGTCTTCCCTCATTTTACCTACCAGATCCAGTTCCCAATCCCTCCCTCCTCCCACTCCCTCCACCCTACCTTCCCATCCCATTCCCATCCCACTCCCTATCCACTCTTCAGAGAGGGTAAGGCTTCCCATGGGGAGTCACAGTCTTGCACATTGCTTTGAGGCAGGACCAAGGCTCTCCCCACTATATCTAGGCAGAGCAAGGTATCCATCCAGGTAGAATGGGTTCCAAGAAGCCAGTAAAAGCAGTAGGGATAAATCCCAATCTCATTGCCAGGGTCTCCACAAACTGCTCCAGCCATACAACTGTCACCCACATTCTGAGGGCCTAGTTTGGTCCTATGCTCATTCCCTTGCTGTCAGGCCAGAGTTGGTGGGCTCCCATTAGCTCAGGTAAGCTATTTCAGTGGGTATCTCCATCATGGTCTTGACATCTTTGCTCTTATTCTCATTCCTTCCACTCTTTGACTGGACTTTGGAAGCTCAGCCCAGTGCTTCCCTGTAGATCTCTGCATCTGCTTCCATCAGTTGCTGGATGAAGGTTCTATGATGACAATTAAGGTAGTCATCAATCTGACTACATGGCAAGGCCAGTTCAGGCACCCTCTCCACTATTGCTTAGGATCTTAAGTAGGATCATCCTTGTGGATTCCTTGGAATGTCTCTAGTGCCAGGTTTCTTGCTAGCCCCATAATGGCTCATTCAATCAAGATATCTCTTTTCTTGTTCCTGTTTCTGTCCTTCCCCCATCTGGACCATCCCATTCCCTCAAGTTCTCCTCCTGCCTCCGTTTCTCCCCTCCTCCTCCCCTTCTGCCCTCCCTTCTCCCCCATATCCCCACATTCCATTTTCTCAGGAGATCTTGTCTATTTTCCCTTTCCAGGGGATCTATGTATGTTTCTCCTAGGCTTCTCCTTGTTACTTAGCTTCTCTGGGGTCATGGACTATAGGCTCCTTGAGAAAATTTAAAAAGAGAGGAGGATGTACTGGGGTCAGATGACAGGTATTAGTAACCCCTTTCTTCTTTCAGAGCTCTCATCTGGGTGTGGATTGAGATTATTGCATCGTCGACAGAAACGGATCATTGGTGGGAACAATTCTTTAAGGTAGTAAAAGACTCTTCAAGCAGATTTTGATAGTACAGGATTATTAATATGTGTGTATGCTACAAGTGTTCCAGACCCAGGGTTTTATTTTATTATGCATGGGGCTTGTTTTATCATTTTATAAATAAGTAAAGAGTTATAAATTACTTATAAATTAAGTAAAAACTACCAGTAAACCGATAGTTTTCCTGCCTTTAAAAAAAGATTTACTTATTTTTGTGTGTATTGGTGTTTTGCCTCAATGTGTATCCTTGCAGTGTGCCAGATCCCCTAGAACTGGAGTTACACACAGTTGTGAGCTGCCATGTGGGTACTAGGAACTGAACCTGGGTCTCCTGGAAGAGTGGCCGGGGCTCTTAACCACTGAGTTATCTCTTCAGCCCAGTTTTCCTGCCCTTTGATGAGCACGGTACACACACACACACACACACACACACACACACACACACACACACACTACTGTTTGTGACTCATGGTATATGTTTCTGACACAAAATGTGGCAGAAAAAGGTATGTAACTGTGAAGAGCCATTTAATGGAGGAGAATTGGGTTCTTTTTTTTAAAAGACAGATAGAAATAATAGCATTACTTAATGCTCATTTACATTGAAAAGTGTCATATTTATGAGACAAAATCTTACAAAAATCTACACATCATAGTATAACATTTGAATATTAAAAAGATCACATGAGTTTTCATATAAAGTGAGATCTTTGATATATAATTTTCAATTTTTATCTTATGGTTCATTACAGAGAGAGAGAGAGAGAGAGAGAGAGAGAGAGAGAGAGAGAGAGAGAGAGATTCTCACTAAACTGACTCTTGGTCCTCAGCCAAACCAAGGAATGTAGCTTGTGTGTGTGTGTGTGCGTGAATGCATATATGCATATTTGCTTCCTAGTTGAGTGAGTTTTAAAATACATTTTTAATTTTAATTCCATGGTGGGAAGCCAGTACTTCCTTAGGCTACATGAGTTATCTACGCATCTGAAGTAGGGCAAGTAGAGAGATTATACTGGACCAATGGAATATAAAGAAGACAGCTTGCTTCTAAGAGAGTTGGAGATGAGTGGAATGTATAGAGATGCCTGTCAGCAAATTTTCAGAGTTCCTGATATCTACGGTCTATTGAGTTGTGTGGACATTGTTCTCCCGTAGGAAGGCCCTAATGGCTTCACTCTGCTGAGTCCTTCCCTCCACCTGTACTGAAGTCATTGTTTCACCTGATGCTTTCTTTCCTTTTCTCCTCTCTTGAATGTGTGGCGTGCTTCTAGAGGTGCTTGGCCTTGGCAGGCTTCCCTCCGACTGAAGTCGTCCCATGGAGATGGCCGGCTGCTTTGTGGAGCCACCCTTCTGAGTAGCTGCTGGGTCCTGACAGCTGCACACTGTTTCAAAAGGTGTGTGCCCCTCGTTCCAAGCAATATGATTTCCTGTAGCTCACTCCATGCTCAGCGGCACTGCGGGTGGCAGAACCGGGCAATATGCTTTCTCTGTATGCCCTGCAGGGCTGTGGTTAGAAGGGAGGTGATGCAAGGAAGACCAGCAAAGAGGCCTCAGGAAACAAACTGATGTTCTCTGGTCAAAACAAGTCTGGGACGAGGGAGGAGGGAAGGGAACTTTGGGGAGAGGAAACAGAAACGGTGGTGCATTCCTCAAGTGTTTACCTAAGATGCAGGTGTGGAGAAACATCCCTGTACTTTGGAGGTTGAGGCAGGAGAATAATTGAGTTTGAGGCTAGCATGGGACAAACACTGAGGTTATCTCAAACAAACAAGTGAGCAAACAAACGGCACACACCAATAAAAATGTATTTGATGAAAATTCATATCCTTGCAGAAGTAAAATTGAGGTATATTATTTGGTTTCTAGTTGTCCTAAGGAGGAAGAAAAATATAGCCTTAGTGCTTTTAATGTCTCTACAGTCTTGGTGGTTTGTGTATCAAGTTTCTCTGTATCTTCTTGAAAGCCACACTACATCTCTTTTATTCTTAGCGTTTATGGCACAGAGTCCTACCTGACAAGAGCTTCCTCTCATCCTAGACATTTTATCAGTTCATTCTGAGCTCTTCCCAGCCCGCTGGAACTAGAGTTATAGACAGTTTTGAATTGCCAAGGGGTGCTAGAAACCGAACCCAGGACCTCGGCAAGGAAAACAAGTGTTCTTAACCACTGAGCCCTCTCTCAATCACCTCCACCTTGTTTTTTGAGATAAGGTTCCCACATTTTTCCTAGTGTTAAATAATATTTTGGGATATGAGTATGCTGCTAGCAATTTTAAGTAGAAGCTGAAGTAAATTAATGATATATATATATATATATTTCTTTTGAGTTGTTTGTGGTACAAATTACTCACTTTTGCTATTTCTTATTACAAATCATTGCACAAAGCACTGTGAAGTGACCTTGTGTCTACAGTGGCACAGAAATACAACTAAGAGAAGTTTCTGGCCGTTTTAATTCCTGTTAACTTCCCATATTGACTACAAACGCAATTCTGGAAGAATTAATACATGCGAAACAAGGGCTTTCTTATTGCTGTAAGTCTACTCCAATTTAATTTGCTCAAGAATATCATTTTTCCCGATTTTATCTCCTTGGCTTTTTGCCTGGAAATACCACAGCAGCTACAAATTGGCAGAGATTACTGCTGTGCAAAAGGTGGGCTCTGTAAACACTTATCATTAGAAAGACTAGTCCCAGAGGTAACGAGAGTTACGTCTAAACACCAGCGAATCAAATGCATCTCTCGTGCTCTCCTAGATGGTGGAGTTCTGAAGAACATGCTCTTTGCTGGGACACTGAATCATGCCAAAGCCGTTTCCTGCATTTGCATTGCCTGTCAGGGACAGTGCAAGGTTCCAGGAAGATGACTTCTTCCAGGGCAATGACAAGCATTAGTACAGGGAACTGTTGTGAAGGACTTTCTGAGTTTAATCCAGATTTTAGCGGCAGCGATGTGCACAGCTGATATTAAGACACTGTGGTATTTTTGAGAGATGACTCTACATAGAGAAAAAACAAAAATATTCTCTACATAAACCTAAAAGCCCTAAACCTAACCTAATTCTTCACTTTTCAATTCTAGGAATTTGTTGTTGTTTATCTTAATGATAAAATATCAGAGAAACTGGGATTATTAATATTAGATTTCCTGGGCTGCCTGGTCTCAGATCCTCTCTTGCACAAACTTGTTTGGGAGTTTCATCCAATTTTCATTTGTGGGCAGTTGAAAGAATTTCAACAAACAATTCAAAGACATGTCAGCCAAAACTTAGAATGTTTTGCTTTAGAAAGATTTTTTTTATACATTTAACAATACAACACAAATTCAGCTAAGCGAGAAAGACTAAAATACATGAAAAAATTTTCCTTTATGTTTTCTGGAGAAGCCTTGAGCCACACATCTTTGACACCCAGAAATACACCAGGATACGGTTTCCTCCCTGAAGTTCTTCATAATGCCCACTAGGAAGTAGCAGTAGACAAATACTTGGTTGGAAAACTAGTCAAGATTTTTTATCAGATGCCCCTCAAATCTCAAGCATAATAGTCCATTTTAAGAATTGGAGTTTGAGCTGGAAAGATGCCCCAATCTACTAAAATAAATGCTTGCCTAATGTGTTAGGGTTTCTATTGCTGTGAAGAGACACCATGATCATGGCAACCTTAAAATGAAAACATTTAATTAGGGCTATTTTACAGTTCTGAGGTTCAGTTCATTATCATCATGGTGGGACATGGCAGTGTGCAGGCAGGCATGGTACTGGAGAAGCAGCTGAGAGTTCTTATGAAGGCAACAGGAAGTGAACTAACATACTGGGCATAACTTGAGCATATATGAGACCTCACAGCCTGGCTACACAAGATATGCCTCCTCCAACAAGGCTATAACTCCCAGTAGTGCCATGCCTTATGAGCTTATGGGGGCCAATTATATTCAGACTATCACACTTCATAATCATGAGGACCTAAGTTCAAATCCTCCCCAGAACCCATAAAGCATGCTTGTATACCAAGGATGGAGAGAGAGCAGGCAGATCCTAGGAGCTGCCTAATCAGCTGACAGTCCTAATTGGCAAAGTCCCACCAATAAGGGACCTTGTTCAACAAAAAGTGGGCCGCACTCAAGGAACAAGACTCAAGGTTGTCCTCTGATAGGAACTTCTTAAACACATCAATAGCACAGGGACCAACACCAGTATCAAAAGAAAGGACTACATATAAATAAAGGAAGCCATCAGCAGAACTAACAGATAGCCCGCAGTGTGGCAGAGAATATTTACCAGCTCTACTTCAGACAGTGAGCTAAGACCCAGAACATACAAGGAACTGGAGAAATTCAATACCAAATGGGAAAATGAACTGAACATTTTTAAAGGAAAAGAAAGGCTAGGCATCAGGGAAATGGCAAGACTACGCTGAGATAACACCTCACTGGAGTCAGAATGGCTATCATCAACGCACCTGACAGCAAATGCAAGAGAGGACGGAGAGAGGAAGAAACCTTCAGTCACTGCTGGTGTGCGTGCAAATTAATATAGCCATTGTGGAATTCAATTATCAAATTGAGTGAAACTCAAATATCATAAAGATATTTCCAGCCCCCATGTTTTTTGCTGCTTCATTCCCTATAGCAAAAAACATAAAAATAAACAAACAAAAAACCGGAATCAATCTAGTTATCCATCAACAGATGCAGAAAAGAGAACAAGAAAGGTTAAATATTAGAAGATGAGGAAGGCCTGCATGAAGGTGACTCAAGTTATTACACAGGATATAAGGCTAATTGTTCTTTTAGTTTTGTCATGGATTTTTATCTTTAATGATGGGTAAGTACCTAAAGATATATTTGAGCTGGGCGGTGGTGGTTCACGCTTTTAATCCTAGCACTCAGGAGGCAGAGGCAGGCAGATCTTTATGAGTTTGAGGCCAGGACAGTCTACAGAGAAACCCTGTCATGAGAAAATAAAAGATATATTTGATAAAGAAAGTCCAATGTAAAGCTCCATAGCTGCAGAATTATACAAATTATTCAAATAATTAAGATGTATAGACTTTGGGTCCAGTTAATTTTGGTGCGTTTCTTTCTTTTTTCTTTTTTGGTTTGATTTTTGAGAGAGGGTCTATGCAGTCCTGGCTGTCCTAGAACTAGCTATGTAGACCAGCCTGGCCTCAAACTCACAGAGATCCACCTGCCTTTGCTTCCTGAGTTTTGGGATTAAAGGTGTGTGCCACCATTACCTGCCCTGGTGTAGTTTTTTTTTATATAACAGTTTAGAAAATTTTAAGATAAATTTATTTTTAAATATTAATTTTACATTTTGAAATGAATCTGCAGATGCATACTTGGCATAAGGGAGAAAAACTCTCAGAACTTTAAAGACATAATGATTTAGGTTAGAAATGGAGAAGGGTCAGGAACCTCATGGTTATGCAGTTGATGGCTACATAATCATACAAGATGGTCAGAGCCTTACTCAGGGCCCACAGAGGTTCAGACCTCTCCTCCCACAGGAGTAAATGGGGTTCTGTTTAAATAAGCAGCCAGGAGTCAGTTCCAGCCTCCAGATTTCTACTAGCCAACGATTGAGTATAAACACTTTAAACTCAAATTCAAGTGGAGGTCTTGGTCACTGTGCAACTTTCCCATTTTGTGGAGAAAAAAAATGAATGTTAACATTTTTCTCCCCAGCAGTTAGATGCCAGCATGAAATATGAAGACAGTTGCTAGAAACCAGGGTTTGTCTTCAGCAGGCAAAAAGAAAAGATTGGAAGTTTTGAAAACTGTGATTGCAGACTTGAATGTGGTGACGCACACCTGGACTATCAGCACTGTGAAGGCTGAGGCAGGAGGATAGGTGCAAATCTGAGGCTAAACATAGTGAGTTCCCTGCTAGCCTTGGCTACAGAGTGAGATCCTGTTTTAAAATAACAATACAAAATAAAATAATAAAATGTTAATCAACTCTGAAAGGTGTTGAAGATGCTCGAAGATCAGCTAAGCTTTTATTTTTTATGTAAAAGCATAAGAACATATCCATCGCAGTAGTATATAAGTTTGCTTTCATCTTTAGTAAGCGGCAAAGTTAAATGCACACCAAAGAATTGTTGAAAACAAATTCGTGACTTACTACCACTAAGTGTTTATTTTTTTATTACTGCATACCTCGGGTCATATACAAATAAAGTTCCAAAAGCCCTGGTTCTTGCTGTCAGTAGAGGTCAGGCAGTGAACAACAGCTGTAATCTTCAGTGAGGAGGAACTAACCAGGTGGGCAGGCTAGTATATTCTGGGCCCAGAAGTCTTACCTTGGGGATAGTTGGTAACTTCACAAGGCGGTTAAATAGTAAACTAGAAAATGTTTAATACTGATAACGAGTGCAAGAAAGAAAATACAGTGAAAGTACAATAGATTAAGCTTCATGGAGGTGACATCAAAGTTAAGCAATACAGTGAGCATCTGCTGACAGCTTGGTTGTACCCGACTCACTCTGGATAATAAACTGAGGCTTCTTCCTAGAGATAAGGCGGGTTGCACGAGCACAGGGACACAGGCAGCAGCCATGTTTATGCCTCCACGCATGTGAACCTGGCAAACCAGGACAGCAGTTCTATGCTACACCGTGTTCCTCTTGGAGACTTTCCCATTTGATAAGGGATTGACAACCTGATGCTTTGTCCTTATTTTTTCCACTACCTCTCCACATTTGCTACTTCCCAGGCAATAGTCATCTAGACTTGGTGAAGTCAAAGTAAGATGACAGCCATGGGCTTTGGCGGGGGTGGCAGTGAGCATTGGGGGAGAGAAATGGGAAGAGAACATGACTTGGAATAACAGTTATTTGCTCTATTTTAACATCCCAGATGTCAATCATCAGTTTCCCTTATCTGAAAAAACCCTCACATCCTGGTCTTTCTTTCCAGGTATGGGAACCACACCAGAAGCTATGCAGTTCGAGTTGGGGATTACCATACTTTGGTACCCGAGGAGTTTGAAGAGGAAATAGGGGTTCAGCAGATTGTGATTCACAGGAACTACCGGCCAGACAGCAGTGACTATGACATTGCCCTGGTTAGACTACAGGGAACAGGGGAACAATGTGCCAGACTAAGCAGCCATGTTCTGCCAGCCTGTTTGCCTCTGTGGAGAGAGAGGCCACAGAAAACAGCCTCCAATTGTCACATAACAGGATGGGGAGACACAGGTAATATTAAAAAAACAGAGGCATACTAGGAAAACTGGGCAGCTTCCTGTCTGGTGGCTACATGGTTGGGTGTGCAGCGAGTAGGACCTTAGAGGGACTCAGGTTTGATGCCTGAAGTCTGCCAGATGTAAAATGTACACACTCAGCCTAGGTTCACATCCTCAGAGTGTTGGTGCAAATGCCAATGTTAGTACAGCTGATAGAACTCAACTGCCAATAGGGTAGAAAGTGTTATACCACTTTTAGCCATCCAGACCAATGAGAGAACAGCAGAGGTTTAAAGGCCAAGTCCAAGAATTCAATCTAGAATCCTATGTAGTTTCAAAAGCTTCCCAGATTTGAACAGTTGACCAAGTAAAGGGCTTCAAAAAAATTTTTTTGTGCTTTTTGTCAGGGAACCTTCATCAAGCTGATTTTAAGGATTTCCTAATAAAATTTGGCCAGAAAACAGCAAAGCTTCTTATACTAAAGTTGAAGAAAAACACTTAAAACTTCTCTCACCCTCTCATTTCTACTCCAACCTCTAAGCAGAGGTTGTATTTAACATGGGATCTTGGGTGAATGTAGCTGCTTCAACTGTCTGGCTGTGGTGGTGGTGACAAGCTAGTGCCCATCAAGGAGCATGTACTCCAGGACAGGCCTTAAATTATACCGAGGTCTCACTAGCATTAGGTGCTCAACTGAAGAAAATGTAGTATCAAGAAATCTTAGGCTAGTGAAAGTGTCAAGCAAGCCTATTTTTGTAGGTGTTGAAAACATGCTTTATCAATTCCCACTATGGAGCCAGTCAGACTTGCCTGCTACTCCCTGGCAGCAAAGCACTCCTAGAAGGCTGCTGTTTTTATAACCCTGATTCCTTCATGAGATTTGCTTTCCTTTGGGTACATCGAATGACCAGGACAGTACATTTTCTAGGATGGTCTGTTTAGTTGGCTCCATTTAGTAGGCTAAGAAAACATGGAGGACATGCCAGTTGCATATTTAAGCCCTTCCACAAATAGCCCATCAGGAAGTAGTGTTTATAGGGGAAACTGCACTTCTTTATGAACATCCTTATACAATACCACCTCCCTATGTTAAACAGTTCCCACCTTACTTAGGAGTAGCCCCCATTTTGAAATCCCATCAATGATGCAGTATTGTGTTAAATGTGCTCATTAGCTGAAATCTAACTCATCTTTGTTCTGAGCAGGGCGTGCTTACTCAAGAACCCTACAACAAGCAGCTGTACCTTTACTACCCAAGAGGTTTTGTAAAGAGCGTTACAAGGGTCTCTTCACTGGAAGAATGCTTTGTGCTGGAAACCTCCAGGAAAACAACCGTGTGGACAGCTGCCAGGGAGACAGTGGTGGGCCACTCATGTGTGAAAGGCCTGATGAGACCTGGGTCGTGTATGGGGTGACTTCCTGGGGGTACGGCTGTGGAGTCAAGGATACTCCAGGTGTTTACACCAGAGTCCCTGCATTTGTACCTTGGATAAAAAGCATCACCAGACTGTAATTTTATGGAAGGCTTCAGTAAAAAAACTGATGGGAAATATTAAATCTCCATATTTGGTACCAAACCAGGGAAGACAACTTCTGGAGCCCGAGATTCCTCCTCCAGCAGTCTTGGTGTACAAGTACTTCAGTGTAATACCGAGCTTTACCTTCCTTGTCTATTGTAATTTTTTTTAAGTTGATAAATATGGACTTTTAACTGTGTATGATCAGGTGCCCAAATTTGACCATCTTCCCTACACTAAGACTGGAGAGTTTGACTTTTCGTATCTGATCTCCTTAGCACGCTAAAAGATGCAATCAGAGACCAGAAAGACGAACTTTCAAGTTGGAGTAGATCTTTTACTGATTTACTACTAGCATTCCATAAGCTACTACTACCCAAGCCCTCCCCCCCCCCCAACACTGGAGGCAGCTAAAGTATTCCCACTACACTGCCTTTTGGATACGGTACACGAGTGCCACCTACTGGCAGTTGCCAATAAGCCTACAGGTTTCTCAGGACTAACCTGACACAATCTGATGGGAAAAAATATGCATACAACATAAAATGGACCACACGAAGTGGCCATACAACTTACTCACAAATTGGGAATCTGTATTTCAAGTTAGGGTTCCCAAGTTCCCTTAGGTAAGGTATATTGCAATCTCAAACAAGACTATTGCTGGAGCCTCCTCAAACCCCAGATTCCTTAAGGTTGCCATCCACTTTAGTATGACTGTATGTAACTAGGTACCAGTAGTCAAAAGCATATCCCCCTAAAAGGTGCCGTATTATTCACTTTGGGGACGTGAAGCTCAAATACACTGTTTTCCTAAAACCCCATCCTCACATGGTACATGCTGACAGAAAGGCTCGGTGAGCAGCGTACAACACACACATTTCTCTATAAAGGCAACTGTCCATTGGTTGCCTGTCTAACAAAATTACTCTGAAAATGCTAAGGCCAGCAACTGACAAATGTAACAAGCTGTTAACTTTTAGTTTGCTCAAGTCCAAAGCTTGAACAAAACCGACACACAAGTCTTCAGTGCACCTTTACATAATATACAGCAATGAGACCACCCTTCCCTCAGGTATCCTGGTTATCCCAGACATTTTCTCTGCAAAACGTCACCTGTGTAAGAACTCTTACTCATACAGTCTCCAGAAATAAACAGAACACGATCTTATTACTCATCAACCAAACTTTATTTGGCTTATTAAAAACTTCATATGAAATAACGGCCAGCCACTGAAAACAGTGCTATATTATCATTCACAATGCCCATTACCAAGATTTAAATGCGAAGATCCCCTGTAAGGTGCCCGGAAGATCTTAGCCACTACTTTGCTTTAACAATACCTGCAAGAAAAGAAAACCAACATTACAGAGTACCTGTGCATTCCCCTCAGTCCCGAGACCCTACCAGTTCAGCAACTTTCTATACAACTGGCTATTACCATCTAAGTTACAGAATGCCAGCACGCGTGCAAACCTCGCGAAACAGTGATCAATGAAGGCCTTCTCCCTACTCAGAACCCCGAAAACACTCAAAGCATAAAACTTACCTGAACGTGTCTTTCATCACCAAACAGCAATGAGTTCCGGTGTTACCTAGAAACATTTCAATAGTTTAGAAGTACGTCCACTTTCCTGGCACCTCGCAGATTCGTAGACAACTTAAGATAGAATGTTACTTGCTCAAGTCAGAATCTGGTCCCAATTAAATGGTGACAGCTTTGCCAATAACAAGTACATGCTCTTCCATGCCTAGGAAGGGAGACTGCCACAGCCGGCAGGTCCCAAAGACACATGGACTTTCACAACCCAAAACCCGGGTTCACTCCCGAAGGTGTCACTCACCATCCGTGACGGTGGAGGTCCTCGGGTGTTTCCGCTCAACACGGGGTCGGCTTCACATGGCTGTGGCCCGCGTGCTAGCCCTCACCAGGCTTTTGTGCTGCTGACGGCCGGCGGCCTGCACCGCAACCGTCTTGTGCCGCCCGCATCTTGGCTGCTCACAAATGAGGGCCCAACAAGTCACCTCGACACGGAAACTAGACACGCACAAAGTTAAAGCACGCGGACCACAGTGAAAGAGGCTGCAACGTGCGGCGCGAGCGCTTTTATAATCCCGGTGACGTTTTCCCGAGAGCCTGCGCGACAAGGGCGTGGCCTACGTGCCCTTTCCGACCCTCTCCCGCGTTACTCACTTTGATTGGCTTAGGCGTCTCGGGTGCGGCGCATGCGTCCACACGGATTGGGAGCGGTAATGGAGTGGGGCGGAAGGAGGAGGAGAACAAATCCCAAACCAAAATTCTCGCGTTGTCTGAAGTCTCCTTGCTGATGCGACCGCAAGGCAGACATTCGTTCGTCCCGGGGCGTTCTTTTCTGAGTACCAAGTCCACCTTTTCAGCGCTGCGGCCTCCCGACACGTCACTTCCGGTGGCGCCGCCTCTTTGTCCGCTCTCGGGAGCTGTCCGCGGCGCCTTTGCACTTGCCGTATTCCGTTTCCGCTGGCTCTGGCGCCCCCTCGGCTTGCCTTTTCGGTCTGATCTTTCTCTTAAGGATTTTTGCGCGAGGCAGCGCACCGACTCAGTCGAGTTACTTAGGCCATGGCTAGAAAGAGATCACCCTTAGTAAATGCACCCCAGCCTTGTCACCCCCTTTATTTCCGTTTGAGACAGAATAGAGGGTCTCGGGGGAACCTTTAGTGCTGGACCGCTGGAGGCGGCAGTTGCTGTTATGGGGAAAGTTACGAAACTGTAAGGGAGATCAGCAGAAGCTTCAGGAGGTCACTACATGCTTGCAGGGACCGAGTTATTTAGAGCAATTCTGGGCTGGTGTCCGAGTGAACAAACTTAGAGGAGACACGTTTGCACTGGAAGGACCTAGATATGTTTATAAAGCTCGCCGCGTTCATCGAGTCTCTCGTTTTACTTCACATATCGTTAATGATCCGGAAGAACTAAATATCAAGGCTTAAATACCTAACCACGGTTGAGACCTTTGCCCGGACATTTGACTGTCGTGTAGATAGATGAATAGGGTATCTTCTACAGAATAGGGCGCTGGCCGTTTCTGAGTCTTCTTTCTCTGGCCTGTAGATGGTAGTCTGCGTCTTCCCGTGGGTTTTTCCTTTGTGCCTGTCTGCACCTGCCAGGTTTGATAAAGTCCTTTAAAAACTTCATTATTAATACAGCAATCTCTAGAGTCTAGGGATTAAGCCTTCAATGTAAGTTTTGGGAGCACAATTTGTTTTAGAACTATATATTTATGCTAAGACTTGTCTTACTGAAGATTTTGATGAAATGAACATTTCCGTTTTGTTCGAAAGCTAGCATGGGATAAATGAGAGTTTATGTACTCGAATGTTCCTGCCCTTTAATAAATTTTTCTTTTGTCTGAAACTGGGCTTTTAAAACCGGCCTTTTGTCTCTCCTTTGCATTGTTCTTGTTCTTTTCTTGGCTTGTTAGCCTCCCCTCACCCACATCTCTTCTTGTTGAAATTCTTTCGCGATTTCAGTGTTTTGGTCAAGTATTTTTAGGAAAATGTTCATCCCTAAAACTGAATTTGATTTTTTGACATGTAATATTTGCATTTTCTCTTGGCGTCTTTATTATAAACTCCTGTGAAGACCTTAATTGAAATGCCTGGCTGAAAGACGTAAGTGAACACCTGGGACCATGACCAAATGCCTTGATGTGTACCGTATCTTTTTCTGATACTGAAAAAGATTTGTTACTAGAGTTTGGGATGGCATTTCATTTGTGAGTGCTATCCTAGCAGCACAAGGCCCTGGAATTAGTCCCCGGCAAGTGAAATGTTGGGTATAGTGGCACATACCTGTAACTCTAGCACTAGGGGCTTTCAGAAGGTCAGGGTTTTTTCTTGGCTACCTAGTAACTTTATGGACAGTCTAAGGTACATGAGATCCTAGCTCAAACACATTTAAACATTATTTTTGGGGGAGTGTGTTGGAAATGTAGTTTAGAGGCAGAGTGTTTGTCCATTATGCACAAGGCCCTGTGTGTGATCTCCAGCATTATAGGGAAAAATTAAAAACAAAAACAAAACAACCAAACATTAACGAAAGTCATTTTTCTCCAGGTGGACTTTAATCCCTCCCTGTAACCGTAGCACAGATTTCATCATGGGTTTTATGACGTGATTTCAAGGTGTAGTGAAGGAAGGGAGGATGTGCTAGTTTCTGTTGCTGTGATAAAACATTACAGCCAAACACAACTTGGAGAGGAAAGGGTTTATTTGGCTTCCAGGTTATAGTTTATCAGCAAGGCCAAGGCAGGAACTCCAACCATGGAGGGATGCTGCTTACTGGCTTCCTCTTGGTTTACTCAGCTTGCTTTCTTTCTTAAACAAGCGAGGACTAACCTGCCCAGGTGTGGCATTGCCCACACTGGATTGAATCCTCCACATCAATTGTTAATCAAGAGAATGCCTCACAGTCAAGTCCACAGGCCAATACCTTGGAGGCATTTTCTCAAACCAGGTTCCTTCTCAGTTGCCCTAGCTTATGCTGAGTTGGCAAAAATAAACAGCACAGAGAAGGTATATATTAATGGTGCTGGAAAGTAATAGGCATTGCCCATTCTGGGTAATGAAAATCATGATGATCATGTGCACTCATATAGTAGGGTGAAAAAAAAAACACCCATCTCTCTCTGGTCTTGTTCCTCAAAGTCCACATGGTATTCCGACCATGAGGAAAAAAAAACCCCAGCAAAACTGTGCTTATCTAATTCTTTTAGACAATTAGATAAAATTGACATTTGGTGCCATCTGTTTTGCAAATTTTCTGTAAGTCTAAAACTTCAGAAATGAAGTTTAACACACAAGGAGTCATATTCTTATAATTGATCATATTGCTATTAAGGCAAGTGCTGCTTTAGTGATGGTTCATCTCAACTACGAATTTGAGACAGATAACACTTCTAATCAATGGAGCTCTGAGTTTAAATCCAGTGAATTCCATCACTACCATGTCAAGAGACTGAGTCTTAGAATACACTTGAGAGAATGTGGAAGTAGAATTGAAAATTGCTTGTAATGAAAGTTTCATTTACCAAGGGTAAAATGAAAGGGACATATTTCCTTCCCTACTCACCCTTCGACTGTGGTCCTTCTGTAATGTATGCCTTTTCCCATTGTAATTTTAGTTGGGGGGGGGGAAACTAGTAATAACCAGAAAACCATAATTAGTATTCAGGTATCTGCCTCTTAAAGAAGGCTGAATTCCATGGAAGAAACCAGCCAGAAAATAGCCTTTTTCATTTTTACCTAATTTCAGTTTTTACTTAATTTTGTTTTACTTAATTTTTGTTTTACTTAACTTCAGTAGTGTTCATTCATATGAACACTTCCCAGTCTGTAGTAGTGTATGTGTGTATCGTTATATAGTTATACATATATTCATATTCATATTCATATATACATATATATTCACTTCAAATAGCCTTGTTTGTTAAATATTTACTGGACTCCAGCAAATATTTGTTCTGCAGACAAACTTTCGCCTGAATAGACATTTCTTGAACACTAATGCAAAGGCTAAAATGTGCATGAGAAAATGCTCAGTGTTGCCACCTATCAAGGAAATTCAATTCAAAACCAGTTAGGATAACTGTCGTAAAAAGAGAATGCAATGGCCAATTTTGGACGACTACAGAGGAAGAAAACCTTAGGCACCTGTGGGACTCGGTGCAACTGCTATGGAAAATACAATGCTATGGAAAACACCACCATGCCCTAACCAGAAAGGAGCTGAAATGTGAAGAAGTTCTGGGCAGAGGTCTGGGCTGAAACACCAATCGGGTAATATACAACGAAAGTGGGAGGAGGGACTCTCATTAATCTACACACACACACACACAATCACAAACTATAGGGACTTAAAGTGGAGATGGAGACTAGACTCAGGTTGGAAGAAGAATCAGTGAAATGTATCCTGAAAATCAAAGTTTTCAAGGACAGCAATCCACTGTTAGTGATACAAGCCAAATGACGGCTGAAAAGAGGACCTCGGAGTTGGCAACACACAGGCTCTTTGGGTCCTTTTAAATCACTGTTGCAGGGAGCATGGAGGGAGACTAAATTCTGAGAAGTTGAGCAGGTGAGACCCAGAGCACTGAGTACAAGAGGGATGAGAGCTTTCTAAGCAGGAATATGTCAGAGATGGAAACCTGACAATGCTCAAAGCTTAGATGCACAAAGGCCAGAGTTAGTCTAAGGCAGCAGTCCTCAACCTGTGGGTCACGACATACCAGATATCACACTATTCATGATTCCCAACAGTAGCAAGATTACAGTAACAAAGCCACAAATAATTTTATGGGTGGGGGCACCACAACATGAGAGACAGTATTAAAGGGTCGCAGCATTAGGGAGGTTGAGAACCACTGGCCTGAGGGAACAGCTACGAATTCCACAGAAACACAGGTGGGAATGGATGGTGGTTGGCTGTTGGGAGCAATGATGCAAACTTTTAAATGCACTCTTCTATCAATTTGAAGATTTTTTTTTCAGGGCAATACAAAGGAATGCCATCAGCTTCAAGTTAGGATAAGGGAGACCTGGAAATCTTAGTGGACAGGACAGAACATAATTAGAAGATAATGTCAGTGGACTTAGAAATGGAGCAGGATTCTTGGATTCAATGGGAGTTCACTGAAATTTTTGGAATGAATTTAAGTTCAAATCTAGCCTGATTGTGGATTTTCTCTACAACACGTTCAGCTGCATAGGTTCAAGAGTGCAGCTGGCGTAAGGGTGGAGTAAGGGTGGGGTAAGGTGGCAGGGGGAATTCCTGTAAGGGAAGAGTGCCATCGATTTCTTAAGGAATTTAAAGGATGAATGAGGCCGTAGCATCAATGGAACTGGAGGTGACAATGCGTCAGAAAAGTTTGGGACTTACAGTTCCTGAGTAAGCATTTGGCATCAGGGAACATCCCGCATGTTTACTAAGACATCAATAAGCACCTGTGTCTTCTGGTGTCTCCAGACTAACTGGAATTGCTTAGGTGTGGGGAAAACTTGTTCGTATCTAACAAATAAAGCCGGTCTGAAGATCAAAGGGCAGTTAACCATAGAGGTCTGGAGGGCTGTACAGACAGACAGGAAGTGATATGGCTGGGCAGAGAGAGGGATATAAGGCGGGAGTAGACAGGAGCTCACTCCTTTTTTTTTGGCTGAGGAGTTAGCAAGGTAAGAGTTGGCTGAGACAGGAGATCACCCCTGTTTTGGCTGAGGAGTTAGCAAGGTAAGAGTTGGCTGAGACAGGAGATCACCCCTGTTTTGGCTGAGGAGTTAGCAAGGTAAGAGTTGGCTGTGGCTTGCTCCTTTGCCTCTCTGATCTTTCAGCATTTCCCCTGATATCTGACTCCAGGTTTTTCTCATTAAGAACAATTAGAACTCATGCAATATTCAGGTACTCAGGTGTTCTCGTAAGAAATTAGCTGTCACTTTAAGAATGATCTTGCTTGGAGAATTTTGTATACATATCGGCAAGATAGAATGCTACACACATGTGCAATTAAATGCTTAACATCTCAAAAGCTTGGTTTTTTTCCTCTGTCATTTCCAGATGATTTACGAGGCTCTCTCTTTTACTCTTCTTTCCTTTTTGGCTACATTCATGCATGCGAAAAATATTATTTATGCATCCTTTGATATAGCATATTAAATGAAAGATTTTTTGGGAATGTTTGTTATATGACATCTGTAAACTACTTAATGCTTTTCACATCAGGTATATTACAATCATTTGGAAATTTAACGGTCACTTGTAAAATTCTGCTGCTTTTCTTTGATTGTCACAATATACGCCATAGATGCTTCATGGGGTGAGACATTTTCTCTACTAGCCCATCCCCAAATCCTTTCCACTGTCCTTAAGGATTGTTCCTGTGCAGAGCAGTGAGATGAATTGATGTTTACTTAAAACAGAATGAAATGAAACATCAATTTTGTATAGCCACTAGGTGGTGCTATTATCCTATTATTTAGCCATTTGTTTAAAGCCTTAGAACATTTGAATTAAATACAATCATTTATTATTGTACATGGGTTTATTGATATAATTTATTGTGAATAATTATGTGAAAGTGTCAGCATTCCTAATGGCTCTGCCAATCTGCCCGTGGACTCTTTTTTATAATAATGAGTGAGTTTTGAAAATGGTGATCTTTGAAATTTTTGATTTTATTAGAAAGCAACAATTTCAAAACATATCCTACAAATAAAACTAAAATACAGCACACTTCTCTTTTGTAAGATTTTATTTTATATTCAATTATGTGTACGTGTGCATTTGCAGGTGGGTCTGTGTATATGAGTGTGGAGGCCAGAAGGGAGCTCAGATTCTCTGGAACTAGAGTTACAGGCAGCTGTGGACTGCCTGAACAGGATTTGGGAACCAAACTGAGGTCCTCTGCAAGAGCAGCAAGTGCTCTTCAATACTTTGTATTAGGATGGTGTACAGGTTGTGAACCAGCTAGTCCAACAATGGCTCTCTACCAATGAAAGATCCATGAACTCAGTAATTGTTCAGTACACAAGGTTGGATGTCTCAGCTGGTCTTTGGTGTATGACTAGCTAGTAGGTAGGCTCTAATGCTAGCGAAGGAAGGAAGGAAGGACTCGCTAGCCAGAGGGAAAGCAAGCAGGCAAAGAGAAAGCAAGCTTCCCTTTTCCATGTCCTTTATACAGACTGCCAGCAGGAGGGGTGGCCCAGATTAAAGCTGGATCTTCACACCTCAAAAGCTGTGGATTAAAGTGGATCTTCTCACCCTGAAGATCTGGATTAGAACTATGTCTTCCTACTTCAAATGATTTAATAAAGAAAAAAAATCTATCATAGATGTGCCCAGCCATGATTTTAGTTAATTCCAGATGTAGTCACTTTGACACTCAAGACTATCCATCATACACATGAAGTTGACAAGCAGGGGTTTTAATTCATCTGATACTGTCTGAAGTGTTTAATGCATTGTTAATGTGGAGCGCATCTGAAGGGACGACCCCTAAAGTGATGTTTCTGCCTCGTCCACTAGAGGGCTACCAGGCGTCCTATTCTACCATACCAGTGCTGTTTATATGGGCCAAGCTCAATTCAATGTTTTTTTGTTTAAATGAGAAAGCCAGGATGATGGAAATGACAAAAATCTGCATATAGCCGGCAAAGGAAAGTAGAACATTGTATTGCGGCGTAATTGACAGTTCTTGACTCCGGCCAAATCTTTCCTGTATCTCTGCCAAAATGTTACCCTCCCATCAAGGGAATGCAGTTTTTTTCCCCCAGATTTTATATTGGAAGTAATTTTACATAAAATGCCAACCTTGGCTCCAATTCCTATTATCCAATATTTATAGTTAGAACAAATGATCACTGTTTTGAATTAGAAAGTTAGACTTCATTTTCTCTTTGGTCAGAAACCAAGGGTTATACTGATTAATTTGTTTTACTTCTTAAGTTAAACCTAGAAAATCTTTTTTTCCCTTCCTTCCTCTCTCCCTTCTTCCCTCCCTCCCTCCATTTCTTTCTTTTTCTTTTTTAAAAAATCAAATGCAGCCTCCTGTACCCCAGGGTAGCTTGCCAAGTAACTGAGGCTGATCTTGAACTTTTGAACTTCTGTCTCTTCTTCTTTTTCTCCCAATACTGTTTATCTACATAAATAATAATTCTGGGGATCACACTCCATGCTAGACAATAATAACTTCATGCCAGACATATCAATTCTGGGGATCAGCTTCAAACTTCATGCTAGACATGCACCCTAGCAACTGAACAATATCTCCACCCTAGGAAATCTTAATTTGCCCTTACACTAAAGCAAAAGAAAGACTGGATGGTGTGTGAGGAGACTTCATTTATGTGAGGTTTAGCAGGGTTTTTTTTTTTAATCTCCAAAATTTGCTAGAAAACCAAGTAGACTTAAAACCAATATTGGGAATAACTAATATATTTTTGTATTTCTCTACTTTAAAGCTTTTTATCTGATGGCTAATTTATGTAAATAAGTAGTAAAGAATAGTATTCAGGAAAATAAGTCCTGGAATTCAGGACTTAAATTTGATAAAAAAATGAGTAAGAATAAAAAAAATGTAATTCTTCTAGATAGTAAACAAAATAGAGCTGTATAAGAAAACAGACACACGAGGTGAAAAGGACCTGCTCATGACGGTAACTTATCGTGCCTCATGGATGTAGTAGTGGATTGCAGCTAACTCTGGCCGAGTAGACTTGTGTTCACGAACTCATCTGCTCCTTATAGGAATCATACGATGGCTGGAGAAATGGCTCAGCAGTTAAGAGAGTTCCTCCTGCTCAGCCATGAGGACCAGAGTTAAATTCTAGTACTCATCTAACAAGCCAGGCATCCTGCAAATCCTGTAATTGTCTCTGAGGGATCCAGTGCCCTCTACAGGGTTTGTTGAATATATGGGTGAGCATAACCCCATGCAAACATGCAAATACGATATCTCTTAAAGAAGCATTATGCGA
Organism: Microtus pennsylvanicus; assembly: GCF_037038515.1. Classification (NCBI taxonomy): domain Eukaryota; kingdom Metazoa; phylum Chordata; class Mammalia; order Rodentia; family Cricetidae; genus Microtus; species Microtus pennsylvanicus. The sequence goes on along the minus strand of NC_134585.1, from coordinate 94,245,917 downwards.
GAGACGCAAAGTCATTCTCTTCATTTGCAGAGAATTAGGTTGAGGCACGGATCAAAAGTGAGGCTGGGATGTAATTGGCCTGGCTCACGGCCCACAGGCCTCACTGACACTGTGAGAGAAGGCGGAAGGATGCTCACTGTGTTATCATTAGAGCTCACAAGCTGACCTTTGTTACTTTGAACCTTGGAAGGTTATCTTTCATCTTCAAGCCCTCTTTTCATTTGTCAAAGGAAACAGGCAGACTTTTGTGATTTCTAAGAAATGTGTGGTAAACAGTATTGCTGGAAAGGCAGACATGTGGTTGGTCTTGCACTTTATTTTGATAATTTTATTATGAATTATTATAAAGGGTGTGGAGCTTAACACAACAGCTGGCAGGAACCCCCAGCCTGATTCCTCATCACCACCTGAAAGGTTTTGCTAAGCTAAGCAGTTCCCAAATAGGGGCAGATGTCAGAAGGTCCTTCTGCGTCCTCAAAGCAGCTTGACGTCCTGAACATAAAATTAAGAGCACAAGATCTGCCTCGAACAAAGCCTTCTGCCAAGGCTTTGCTGTGAATCCTGAAGCACCCCTTTATGCTGTGGTCATGTGCCATCCCCAGGGACCCTCACAATTTCTTATAGGCCTTAGAATCTAGAGCTGGCAATAGAGTCGGTCCCTAGGCACTAGGTACTGGAATTGGAAGTCCAGGTAAATAATTTGTTCTTTGTAGACTTGTAATCTAGAACAGGCCACCATGACAGTGTTGACTGTCAACCTCACGGGATCTAAGATGACCCTAGAGACAAAGCTCTGGATATGCTTGTGAGGAACGTTCTAGACTCATTTGACTGAGGACAGAAGGTCCACCATTAATACAGGTGGCACCATTCCATGGGCTGGGATCTCACACTCAACAAGAAGCTGGGGGACGGGGGAGTCCACCACCAGCATTCATTGCTACACTTCCGGACTACGGGCACCGTGTGTCCAGCTGCCTCATGCTCTTGTCACCCGCTCTCCCCACCTCGAGGGATTGTACCATGGGCCAAAATCAATTCTTTGCTCCTTAAGTTCATTTTGTTACAGCAAGGAAAAAGGTTTTGTCCCTGAGTTCAATGAAGTGACTAAGGGATTGATTGGCATTTGCTAGGAAAAGCTTGTAAGTCAGACTGGAAATCACTGTTATCTACATATAGCGGCGGGGCTCCCTGACTTAATTGAAACGTTGTCAAGAGTGCAGTCAATATCTCTCCAAAGACCACCGGTGAAGGAACCCACTCTGAAACCGTGACTGCCCAGCAGGAGGAACACAAAAGCTCTTTGTATCAAGGACCGTGAACCATTTTCACTGTGCTGCTAACTTGAAAAAGTGCAATGCAAGGCTTGGCATTGGAGGGGAGAATGTCCTGGGCAATTTTACTAAGAGCTTGTAGATATTGAATAAAATGATATTCCTTAGATTTGGTACTTAAAAAAAAACACTGGCAGACTAGCAACGTTTTAAGGAGACAGGCATGGCTGAATCAAATTGTTTTTTAGAAAAGTGTGGAGCATGGTTTGGATTTGCTCCAGTGCCTCCAGCCTCTGAAAGTATTGCTTTGCTTAAGGGAGAGCCGATGCACTGTGTTTTGAAGGACTTTAACAGCTGTTTTAACTCTTCCTTGGAGCCCCCTTCCTTGGAGCCATACATATGGGGTGACAATTTGGTGGCTTCAGGGTTTATAGCTACAGATGAAGGGTCTGCTCAAGTGGTCCTTGTGGCTGCATACGCTGTTCTCAGGCAAGAATTGTCCTTAGCAAATCTCTCCCTAGTAATGGAACATTCAGTACAAACAGAAGCTGAGTTTAGGTGGGCATGGCCCAGAGGCTGTTGGGAAAGCAGCCCTGGGGGCTTTCTTGAGTTTCTCTAATAGGCACAGTTCATAGGAGGCTTTTATCATTAAAACTGACTTTGTAGCTCCAGGGTCAACAAGAACGCTTAAGGGCATGTTCCCCACTGTCTGGTACAAATGGCTCTTACGGGAAAAATAATGGTGGGAGATGAAAGGGTTATGAAGTCCCTGGGCATCCTTGGTCCTCGGCAGAGTCATCATTAACTGGGGCCATCTGGTGTTCTTTGTTGTTTGTCAAGCTAGTTTTTTTTTTAAAAAAATAAAGGTTTATTTGTTAATTGAATGTATATGTGCCACATCCTGCATGCCTTGGTCCTGAAAATCTGCCTGAGGTGATGAGGGAATGAAGAAACGACACACACACACACACACACACACACACACACACACACACACACACAGAGAGAGAGAGAGAGAGAGAGAGAGAGAGAGACAGACAGACAGACAGATAGACAGACACAGTGACAGACACATAGAGAGAGAGAGTTGTGTTCACTCTGATGGAGCAGCACCAACCATATACTGACCCAGAACCAAGTTTCTTATATATAGCATGGGAAGGAGGGGTGAGTCTTGGTAGGAGGTCTTTGTTAGAGAAGTCTCAGGTTTTAGTCATCTGGGAAGAGGAAGCTGCCATTGTTACTACTTTTTGCCCACACTGGTCTATCAATCATAAATGCTTGTACTTAGGCCAGAGGAAGGCTTTACCATGTTCCCCCATCTTCACCTGGAGGAAGATTTTGCAAATCCCCATGGGTCTGTGCCATTCATTGGTCCCTGTCAATAATACACATTCACTTAGGGTTTCTTTGGCTCCCCACAAATTTGTGTATGTGTACGTCTGTGTATGTATGTACATGTGAGTGCTGAAGCCCACAGCAGTCAGAGGAGTCAGCTGGAATTACAAGCTCCAACTCCAGTAGTAACCTGCCCAAAATGGGTGACAGCAACCAAACATGGGTCCTTTGCAAGAGCAGCAAATGCTCCTAACTCTTGAGCTATCTTTCAGGCAGCATCAAGCTGGTTGTTTTCAGAGTTTGGGACCAATCTTTTCCACACCTCATTCTCAATATAGTCAAGGGCATCCGACCTGCAGACAGGGTCTGGATTCTGTATTTCCAACCTTGGGTATTTTGGATAAAGATGATGGGTTGCTCAGCCTTCATTTGAGAAGGATTCATGCCTACAGCCTCAATTCTCTGTAGTATTTATTTATTTATTTATTTATTTATTTATTTATTTATTTAAGGTTTCTGCCTCCTCCCCGCCACCGTCTCCCATTTCCCTCCCCCTCCCCCAATCAAGTCCCCCTCTCTCATCAGCCCGAAGAGTAATCAGGGTTCCCTGCCCTGTGGGAAGTCCAAGGACCACCCACCTCCATCCAGGTAGTAAGGTGAGCATCCAAACTGCCTAGGCTCCCACAAAGCCAGTACATGCAGTAGGATCAGAAACCCATTGCCATTGTTCTTGAGTTCTCAGTAGTCCTCATTGTCTCTGTAGTTCTTATTAATGTCTGGTGCACATTGCTCTCAGGACTCTCCCGAAGAAGCAGAAGGCAGTGATGAAGAAGGATCACACTTGGTCAGGACGGCTTAATTAAGCTTATCTCTTGTCTCCACCTTACCTGTACTCCATTTTTTTTCTCCACTCAAGCCTGAGCCTCATATTACTACCCTAAAGGTGAACTGAGACGTCACTGGACACCTGTAACAGTCCTGCTTGACAGTGTGGCCACCTTGAATAACTCTCTACCACTTACTCTTCCTACAGTCTCTTTAATTGATATATTGGTATGGGTTGGCAGAGTTGAGACCATGGGAGCCCATTTTCACTTTAAAATCCCTAGTAACAGTTAAAACTCGAAAGAAAGTAGAATTTAAGGTCAGAATGTTGTTTACCAAGTAAAGAAAAGATGACCTTTCCCTGGTCCAACTCTGTAAACCATCTGTATAGTGTAAGAGTGAAGTTGGCTTGCTGTTTTGGTTGTTGATTGAACAGGACATTTGGTCCAGAAATATAGATAGCAGTAATTTCCTTTACTTAATGCATTCTGTCTTAACCAAGAGGCTTAATGTTGAGAGTTTCATGTAAAAACTGTTATGAAGTCGGTGTGCTTTGAAAATCCCTCCAATTTCTCAATTTAGTCTTCTGTGGTATAAAATGTGGGGAGCACATTCTTTCCAACAGTACTGGGGACTTGAAACCACTGCAAGCTTTTTATTAGTGAAATCTGCTTTACTTCCTTGAAAGGGGTTGTTAGGTAAATTATTGATGTGGCATAATTGACCAGCAGATAGGATTAATCAGGATAACTTTAATATCAGCTTTATTAAGGGGAAGAAGGGAATAACTTACACAACGGAGGTTCCAACAAAGAGCAGGAAAACAGAAGGGAAGGGGGGAGCACACCTGCAATATTTGTAAGTAAATTATAACCTCAGGGGATCCCGCCCTTCAAGCAAGGTGATTGGCTGGGCTTCCCCTACAATTTATGACTGGCCAGCTTGGTTGGGACATGGGATGCTCAGATGGTTGGCTGGCTATTGTTTCTGGGGGTGCCTGGAAGGGTGAATGTTGATGACAGAATGAATATCAGTAAGCTGAAAAAGTTCAAGCCATGTGGAGGAAGGTTGAATCACCTCCACCTAGTTGCCTAGGCTAGAAATTGATCAGTTCTGGATGCTCGACATCCAGCCAGACTGGACTCTACACCACTTCTGGGCTGCCTCTTAAGGCTTGAATGAATGCATTTTTTTTAGAGCTCTTGTGTGCAGTGTATGGGTATATGTAGGAGTGTAAGTGTGTGGAGGCCAGAAGTAAATATTGGGTGTCCTCCTCAGTAGCTCTCTACATTACTTTTTGAGACAAGATCTCCCACTGAACTTGGAGCGCATCAGTTTTTCTAGACTGGTTGGCCAATGATCTCCAAGAATCCTTGTGTCTCTGTCTCCTCCAGCACTCGGGTTCCAGATATCACTGCCGTCCCTTCTTTTTATGTGGGTGCCGGAGGCTGAATTCAGGACCTCATGCTTGCATGGCGGGTGCTTTGCTGAGTAATTTTTTCACCCTTCCTTCTGTAGCTTTTTATATAAAATTATAAAAGTAAATTCATATGTGTAATTATCCTATATATTGCTATGTAGCTATCTATTAAATATTATGAGTACAGACAACAAAATGGAACAAAACAAACACATGTAATTCTCACCTAAAAGGGGGTAAGAGATAGTTTATCCTCTTACCCCTTATCAGTGAACACAGTCTGGGCATACAGACTGAGGGTGCTCCAAATTCCATGCTCCAATGTGGCAACAGGAAAAGACAAGTCAGAAATCAAGGCACTTTTCAAATTCACTGTTGGAAACCTTAAGTAGGTGGTTCCAGGAAGGGGAAATCTCAGCTGTAGGCACCAAATGTCATCCAATGACACTCCTAACCTTTTGTTTGGTGGAAGCTAGGGTTTTGTTAATACAGTCCAAAAGGTTTTTTTTTCTTCAGTTAAATCACAGGATGTGGGGTCAGGCCCAGAAGTGGGCAAGGAATGCATATTAGGGGAGCGAACACATTCCGGGATAATTGCGATTAGGCTTGGAATCAGCAGCACTACAGCATTTCGGTGGCCAGCGAAGCTTTAATCATTTATCAACCTTGTAGGGATTTAGTGGATGGTGCAGTTTTGTTTTGTTTTGTTTTCTGAGAACTCCCCGCTTCCCATGCTATTTCTCTGGAGAATCCCAAGGTAACGGTAAACAAGATATTTGACTGGAATTTTGCAAGCGAATGCCTTTCCTTATTTATTGGCATTGTCCACGATTCCTCCTTGTTTAAGAGGTCTAAGTAAGTTGTTGACATGTAGCCAATTCCAAATTTAGTAGCTAAGAGATCTTTGTCGTTTCTCTTGGCAATCAACAAGGAAATGATAGAGACTCAAGGGTTAGGGTTGTCATAGGATGAATGGAGGAAAGCGTCAGGAAAGGTTAGCAGTAACTTTCATATACGAGGGAATGAAGGCAGGAATTTGACTCCATTGTTTACGGAGAGCACTGTACATAGAGAGGATTCTCATGTACAAAGATTGGTGAGAACAAACAGAAGGAATCCAAGGCGCTACTAAATGGGGAGAGGCGGCTCTTGGTTGTCAGGTGCACCACTTCACAAGGTCCTCCACAGGTGTTTCCCGAGATAGAATTAGTGTTACACTGTATATATTAGGGTTCTTCAGAGAAACAGAGATGATACGTAGCACATGCACACACATGCACACACACATGGGCACACACTATAATATAGTGCATACTATGACTATATACTGTATTGGTCACTTTTCTCTTGCTGTGATAAAACCCAAGACCAATAGGCACTTACAGAAGAGTTTTTTCGGGCTTACAGAGCCAGAGGGAGAGTCAGTGCGGTGGGTGAGGCATGGCAGCCGGCAGCCAGAACAGGGAGATGGGAATTCACAGCTCAGAGAACACAAAGGAAGCAGAGAGCCAACTGGAAACAAAACTATCAGCTCTCAAGTCTGGCCCCAGTGATGTGCTTCCTCCAGCACGTCTCCACCTCCTAAAGGTCTCCTAACCTCCTCAAATGATATCAATCACTGGGGACAAAGTGCTCAGATATATGGAGCCTATAGGAGACATTTCTCATTCAAATCACCACGGTACACAGTAAAGGATCTACGCACATGTTTGTATCTGCTACGAAGCCTGAACACAGGAGACTGCTGTAATTCATTCTGTTGGTGAAGCCGAAAACCATGGGGAGCATTGGCACACATCCCAGTCAGATGGAAAATAGGAGATGTTGCCAGGGAGGCAAGAAGAGCTCCCCATCTTTCATCCATACTGGGGAGGACAGGCTACTTTCCTGAACTCCCTAACTCACATACTAACCTCTCTCTCCCAGAAAGATCCAGAAATAATAGTTAATTTTGTTTAGCCTACTTCACATAAAATTGACCACACTTTTCTTTTCCTTTATTGCCAAAGGACAAGTTCACGGTTTGGCTTCACACGATTGAAGCAGCCTTTGTCTGAAGTAAGTGAAAACATTGGACGTCCAAGTCAACGCAGAAGTCACACTTCCAGAGAATTGTCAGCCATAGGGGCTGTTTCCCTACAAAGATCCCTGACTGTCAGAGTTAGCTACAGGGTGTTTTAGAGGTGTGATGAAGTCAGGAAGAATCTGTGAGTTTCTTGTTTAACCTCTAGGAGTTAAAAATATAGAGATTGTTAAATCACTAAAACTAGAAACAGCAACATTTCAACAACTTATTTAGAAAGATCTCTTAGGGAAGTGTCAAAAATGAGGAAGATAATTCCTTAGAATATATTCTAAACACACAAACACATACAAACACACACACACACATACAAATACACACACATAAAACACACACAAACACACACACAAATACACACACATACAAACACACACACAAACACACACACACAAACACACACACAAACACACACAAATACACACACATACAAACACACACACAAACACACACACAAATACACACACAAACACACACACAAACACACACACATACAAACACACACACAAACACACACACAAACACACACACAAATACACACACACAAACACACACACAAACACACACACAAACACACACAAATACACACACACAAACACACACACACAAACACACACACAAATACACACACAAACACACACACACAAACACACACACAAACACATACACACACACAAACACACACACAAACACACACACACAAACACACACACAAACACACGCACATGAAGACGGAGGGAACTATGGTGTTGCCACCATTGACAGAATTCAGGTACAGAGTGTAATTTGAAATTAAAGAAACATGGCATTGCTGGTTCAGTGCCCCTTCATTAATGGGTTGTTTCTTAAGTAAGTGCTTCCAAGCTGCAGGGCTGATATTCTTTTTTTTAATATTTATTTATTTATTATGTTTATAATATTCTGTCTGTGTGTATGTCTGCAGGCCAGAAGAGGGCACCAGACCTCATTACAGATGGTTGTGAGCCACCATGTGGTTGCTGGAAATTGAACTCAGGACCTTTGGAAGAGCAGGCAATGCTCTTAATCACTGAGCCATCTCTCCAGCCCCAGGGCTGATATTCTTAAAGCACACTAATGTTGCTATTTTAAACTAGGAATACTCCGATGGGTGGGTTCATTACTGGCTCACTGACTGGTCCTGAAGTGGATGTAACCTGTCATCATGCCTTAGAAAGAAAAACGCGAATCAGCTGTAGTCCAGGTATTAATAATGAAGGGGCGGGACGGGTTGTAATCTGAGGAAACCTAGTGTCTTGAAGAGAAAGAGATGCAACCAGAGAACTTTTGTGGGAATGAGGATCCCGTCTAACTCCTCTCCTCATTTTATGTTTTCCTTGCAGAGATCATTTTCTAGATTTCTGTGAAAGGGACTCGCTCATATCTCTCAAAACGCTACAGAGAGAAGGCCCAGGAGGGTCTTGAAAGCGGCAGCGTTGTTCTATTTGGAGCCAAATAAAATCACAGCAGGCAAAACTGAAACAGAAATTCCTCATTGCCTACTAAGCTTTTCAATTATCCCTCCATTTGAAATCATAATGGTGTGTCTTTGAACCCCAGCAAAACAAGTCCCCTGCTCATTATCTAAAATCACCAGGCCCAACACCCTCATTTTCTTATCAGTTTATTGTTATACATATGAGGAATCATGCCACTTTTAGAATTATAGTGAGGGCTTTTTTTTTATTTAAAAAAAACCCAGAGGAAAAAAAAGTTCCTAATAATTTTCATTCAATGTGAATGACAAGAATATTATAGCTATAAACATTGAAATAACCATTTCATTTCTTCCTGAGGAAGCCCCATATTATAAGCAATGAAAAAGGGAATTCTATACACAGCTAGTTTGAAATCATGTTCTCTCTCATTCTTTTCTCATAGATTTCTGTTACTTTTAGGATAGCATAATAGCCAGCTGGAGCTCACAGTGTGAAGTCTGCGGGTGTCCTGTAGAATTTGGAGCTGTCTCTTTGACGTGCAGTGTGGTCAAAACCCTTCCAAAGGGTTGCTGTTTGGCACTGCATTCAACACGGGCTAGTGGTGAGCAGGTCTCCGTACACCTCCCTCTCTCTTTTTTTATCTGATTCATTATATGTGGTATTTTTGCCATTTATTTTAAAGGCACTGTCTACCTAGACTAAAGGATTCAGCAGCCAATTTATCTGTAGGTTCCAATGTGGAGACACGTGTCCACTTATTTTCTCACTCCGTTCGTGAGCTGACACACTGTCGCCAGTGAGACTGTAACAGCTGGAGCTACCGGGTCTCACGACCCCCTTGAGCCAATTTTCTTAAAATGAATGGACGTGGAAGTGAGGGATGATTGTCCTGCTGGCTTTGGCAGGTGATGCTTCCGAAGCTGCAGCTGTCAGAGCGAAGACTGATTTCACAGCCTTTTGCTTTGGCTTCTCAGTCAGGGTTCTTAAAATTTGGTTGTTTGTCCAATTCTTTCTAGTAACTGCTTAAAAACCCCTGTATTCTTTGAGTACATTAGAACACGGGCAAACATTAAACAGACAAATTGGCAACTGTGCTGTGTATGAGGAAATACACAGTGAGAGCAAGTTTGCCCCTTCTCTTTTCTAACGGGCAAATAGCGGAAAGAGTAGAGTTTTTCACACTAGAATGGCAGCCAAATCTTTAGGCCATTGGCTTTCTTGCCTATCTTTTTTTCTAAACATATCTCGTAAAATACTTTATATGAGCTTCTGTAGTCACAGGAGGGGACGTACTACTTAATATTTACATATATGTCAATTACAATACAAAATTAAGTAAATATTAACACAGGAAGGTATGCTCGACTGTACTCTTGTTTTGAATTCTTGGCTCGTAATTTGTCTAATGGAAGTTGACTGTGTTTCAGGAGCCAGGCTTCTCGTTGCACTTTTGCGCTTTTTTTGTAGATGCTCATATGTTTGACTATGCTCGCTGTCAGGTAGGGGTGTGGAAGGTATGTGAGACATTCTCAAAACTGGACTCGACTTGGTCTCCACCTTGTAGTAGTACAAGAAATGTCTCAAATGATTTGTATATTAATTCATTTCTACATAAGCCTGTACGTAATCTAATTTCCTGTGGGCCACCTGGAAAGGGCAGCTTCTCAGTAGCTTATGTCTGAGTAGAAACTGTCCTTAGTTTTCAGTCCGTGGAGTTTGTTCAGTAGCTTCTCTGCACATCTAAAGGTCCGTGTGTCTCAGATTGGACACTTCCTCCAGAACTGAAGGTGACCAGGATAGACCTGCCGCTTACCGTGGGAAAGCATAGCGTTCTCAATGGCTTACCGTTAGATGCCCTCTCTCTTTCTCTCAGAGAATTTAGTCGGCACTCTTTCGTTGTTACTCACTATTCTGATGTAAAAATGGTTTCTATTTACTGGCTAACAAGTCTGCAATACAGAGCTTCATAAGCACACTGGACTGTACGCAAGCAGTCACCGCCCTGGCTCCAGCGCCATCTTTTGCTTCTGTTTAGTGGAGACAAAGTCCATACATAGCTTCCCAGTCTCTGGGTCTCACACAGTCATGGCCTATGCTGGCAGCTCCCCACCCCCCCACTTTTGGCATTTTACACTGTGACATTTATCATGGTAGAAGATATTTCACAGAATTAAATAATTATTTTTTTTACAGTCAAACAGTGGTCCAGAAATGTACAGAAACACAACTTTAGTTGATAGACAAAATAGTAAATATTAGTGTGAAATGGAACAGGTCAGTGCCAGTGTTTTTGTTTTTGCCTTTGAATTTACACTGGTTGCTGTTTGGCTTCCACACGGGTACAGAGCGGAAGGCCATCGACTGCGAAGCTTCTTAAAGATCCTCTATATGCCCCACCCCCACAAGCATCCATATGCCAGCACATGGAAGGAGCCTCGCTTGTTTTTCTTGACGAAGAGGTATGTGTTTGACAGCTTTTTGGTAGCTTCTGTGAGCTCAGGAGTGGCGTGTGCCGGTCCTTAGACAGATTCCTGTTGCTTTTTGCAGGCTACCTCACCTTCTGCAGCTCCTGCCTGAGCCATGAGGGCAGAGGCTGCCCCAGCCGGTGCAGCAGTTTCGAGAGCTCCACGTTGTGGTCCCGGTAGTAACTGGACAGAAACGCTCTGCTCTGAGTGCGAAGGGAGAGAAACATATATTTTATTCACTAAAATACATTCCACGCCTGTTGGCTCTGCGGAAGTAAAAGCGCCTCATGCACCCTAGGTATGGGTCAAGAGTGGCATAAAGCATGTGGACTGTGTCGGTAACGCCTGCGATGCTTGGCTTTCCTGTCTATTGGAGTCTACACTAGGAGAGGTGGCCACTGCATTGGTGACATTTGCCACTCCAAACACGCTTGTTTCCACACCTCTGTGCATAACATCAAACACTTTACTCCTTTAGGCAAACTCAGTGTGTGTTTACAGAATAACCTCATTGGCATCTACGGTTAATATTCTGTAAAGCTGAGTTTTTCCTTTTAGTCTTGACTAGCATCAAGTTTGTGGAGTATCCCAGTTTTGTCTGTTAGACCAGAGTGAAAGAAAACACCAAGATCCACCTTAGAGCCTTTTAATAATTACACATGGAAGTAGCTTTGATGTGAAAATTAATATATTTAGGTTTTTTTTATAGAAACAATGGGGAAATTACCTTTCAACACGTTTTAATGTATTTTGAATGTTTTCACAGTGATCTGATGGTTATTTTGATAGTCGCTCAAACAGAATTAGAGTTCTTACGTAGTAATTGCTTTATGAAAACAATAGATCCCTCTCTCGCTCATGTCTTCTGTATAGACATGAATCGTGACCTGACCAAAGTCCTGTCTATCAGACTGCCACAATGCATCGTGTTCTAAACCTTTAAGGATAAAAGTTTGTTAAATAAATACAGATTACTGAGAAATTTCGGCCACCTCAGGATCGTCAGTTAACACAATGTATTTAATACTGTGAGGAAAACAAAAACTCAATACTTAAATTTTTGAGTTCTAAAAAATTATAGTAATCAACTTATATTTTTATAGTCAAACAAGATGCTAAATATACTATGAATAAATCTTAGTGTATGCAAAATAAGCATAGAGGAAAAATACAGGGCACATGTATAAATACGGGACTGTGAAAATGGCAGCCTTAGTCATTCACCATGCCATTGTCCTAAGCAGAATAAACAAAGTATTGGGTAACAACCTGCATGTGTTTGTTCCTCAAAGCCTAGATTATGTGCTGCTGTGCTGAACAACTGAGAGAAGTCTTGTCTCACTAGCCTATCAAGAGTTCAAAGTTTACTATGCCTTATTATCAGTTAACATTATAATTTATGATCCACAGAATCATTTGACATTAGAAACAGAAAATATTTTTTAAATTTGTGGTTGATTTCTTGATTTTAGTTGACATTTTTAGTAGGGCAATTCTGTGAAGCTATCATCATGTAGTAAGGTATTACCTGTTTTTCAGATTTAGAATCACAAATTCTATTTTTCCATTCTTGCAAGACAGACATCAATTATGTAAAGGGAAAAATCAAAACAACCAACCTCGATGTATTGAAACACAAATATCACTTTAAATTTAATTAAAATGTTATTTTACTGCATTTGATTTATTTTACTCTGCGTGTGTGTACACGTCATGGCACATGGGAAGACGCCAGAGGACAGTTTCTCAGCAGCTGCTTCTCCTTTTCCACCCAATGTGTCCTAGGATCATCAGGTCTTCTGATTTGGTGGTGGGAACCTTTATCCATCTAGTCCTCTCTTCTGCCCCTAATTTTTTCTTTCTTCTTTCTTTCTTTCTTTCTTTCTTTCTTTCTTTCTTTCTTTCTTTCTTTCTTCCTTCCTTCCTTCCTTCCTTCCTTCCTTCCTTCCTGTCTTTCTTCTTTCTTTCTTTTTCTTTCTTTCTTTCTCTCTCTCTCTCTCTCTCTCTCTCTCTCTCTCTCTTTCTCTCTCTCTCTCTTTCTTTCTCCCTTCTTTTCTGTCTGTCTTTCTAATTTATAATATTAATACCATTGCTTTTCTTTGAAATACTGTATTTCATAATTTTTGTTTCTCAGTTTTGCTTGACAGCTTTTATACATTTATATAATAAAATTTAATAATTTCCAACCTCGTTTCCATCCCCATCCTCCTCCTTATCCGTCCCTCCTCCAGAGGGATAACTAGTGCTTGTTAGGGTAGGGATGCCACATTCTTCGTGGGGTAGCCACAGGAAACCCTCCTGCTCTTGTGCAGGAGATAACCCTGTACCACAAATGGACGTGAAAGCAGAAAGGGACGCACTGACTTTTAGTTTGTACAAAGCCTGACTTTTGTTCTTAACCCCTTTCCTAAGAAGATATGTGGTATTGCTATTATTTATCATGTCTGCATTCTCTGTTTTCGGGTTCTGTACTCACATCAGAATCCATCGGTGGGTATTTTCTCCCTTTACTCTTCCCAAGGCACTTTGTTTTTCCTTCTTCCAGGAGCTGACACCAGAAGCCTTTGTGAGAATCGAACCTAAAAGCAGAGGAGATGGACCGGATTAAAAGCCAGTGGTTTTCAAGTCATTTACAAGCTATGATGGCCAGCGCACAAAAGTTATCAGTTCACACCCAGGGAAACGGGAGCTTTTTTCATTTGACCTTTTACATCAAGTCTTCCTAATTTTCAGTCCATCTGTCATATTGGTGAGTTTGCCAGGCTCTTGATAGAGCAGTTTCCACAAGACCTCCTGTTCAGAGCAACTTCTATGTTAGCAATAGGGTCCACCCTCACCGCCTGAAAAGCAACCAAGCCTTTTGTACTTTGGAATGTTGAAATGCGAATTCTCCAGCTTCACTACATTTCTGTTTAATGATCTTTTAAAATTTCGCACTAAAGCGAAGATGCCTAGAAATCGATTTTTTTTGGCTGTAATTACAGAAAAAAAAATGGTAGTAATATGCTAAATTTACATTTCTGCTTGTAATGGTGCTTCGTGCATTTCCTTCTCATTTGGGCCTTTGTTATAGCTCTTTAGGAAGTAATAGCACGGTGTTTTGTTTTGTGAACTCTCACTAAGTATAAGATAGATAATCGGGCTGGGAGCAGCGGCACATGCCTTTAATCCCAGTATTCAGGAGGCAACGCCAGGCTAGCCTGGTCGGTAAAGTGAGTTACACACACACACACACACACACACACACACACACACACACACACACACGATAGATAACAATGACATGAAGAAAATACTTGTCAAGGTCTAATTTCTGTAGACTGTTTTCTCAGTATTCAGTGGAGTTCAAGTCCAGGCCTACTGATTCTACATTCAAGGCCCAACCTTTCTATTTTATATTTATCTGTATCTACCATGACGGATCTATTTGTTGTAAGCAAAGTAGTGATTTCCATGCTCAGATGTAAAGGTGGAAGTAACAGCAATAGTAATTCCTTCACCTTTGTTATTTGGTGATTTGACCACCATAGTTTCTTCTCGGCTAGGAAGAATTACTTAGGGTGAATTTCCTTTGGTGTTCAGTTTGCAGTACTCAAATTTCTACCCTCAAGAGTTTGCTCAAAATCAGCCTGGGAACAATTTTGGAAATGCAAATGAAAGCACGTTTAAATTATAATAAAATTTAAATAAAAACATTTAAATTATGATCTTGAAATACCTAAGAATAAAATGAACAAAACCATGCCACCAGTGAAAAATACAAAAACACAGACGGTCTAACCAAATGGGTGCTGTGCCATTCACAGAGAAGATTAAATACTTGATTGGCTGGCTCCAACATTATATATGATTAGTATGATTCCAATTAGAACTTGACTAGACTCTGCCAATCTTTTTGAAGAAATGGAAAATGACTTTGAAATATATTTGAAAATATGAAGGACCTAGATAAACTAGAACATTTAAAAAAGTTTGAAACCAACAGCCACACTGAAGATTTTATACTGCATACTTTCAATGCTTCCTGAATTCTGAGTAATCAGTGCTGCTCACAGTCACAGTGATGGACCAATCAATGAAGCAGAATAAAGGATGCACAAACAGAACTCCACCATACCGCAGTGCTGGACCAATGGAGCAAAATGAAGGATGTACAAACAGACCTCCACATCTAAGGTCTCTGACTTTTAACAAGTAGAAAGAAGCTAATTCAGTGAGGAAACTAAAACAAATTGTACTAGAAAAAAAAGAATATTAACATGGAAAATAAAGAACACTGACAGTTACATCACACAGATGGAGAATTTAACATCAAATAGATGACTGACCTAAACCTATAAGTTAAAACTATAAAAATTCTGGAAGAAAAAATGTAGAAAAAAATTCTTCTTAGAAAGGGTCTTATTTATCTCAAATTGATCTCAATTAGTAAATTCCTGATCCTCCTGCTTCTACCTCTAGAGTACATAGTGATTGGATTACAGGAATGCACTACCTCGCCCCTAGTTCATGCAGGGCTGAGGATCATACCCAGGGCTTTGTGCATGCTAAGTGAGCACTCTACCAACTGACATATATCCCCACCCTACATAAAACATCTTCATGCCCTTAGGTTAGGTAAATACTTTTAAGATAAATTATAACATGAAAATTTTGAATGTATTAAAATTTTGTTCTTCTGAAGATACTTCAGAAAAGAAATGAGAAATTATTTGTAAAATGTGTATCTGAAAAGGAACTTCTATTTAGTGTATGAAAAATGAACGGCTGATGGGGGGAACTTTAACTATGGATGGGGAGGAAAGGCAATATCGTGAGAGAGGAAGTGGTAAATAACATCAATATGTACAAGAAAAACCATAGGGAAATATGTTACTTTATATGCTTACTTAAAATACATATAACATATATATATGTGTGTATATGTATATACATTTGTAATAGAGTTATGTCACATGAGGTGAGGATACTCTCCCAAAACCACGCTGCATCTAACAAATCCCCAGTGCCTCACATAGGAAACACCTCGAGTTGGGGGAAATCAGTTTCTCAAAAACAGTATGTGCTATTGTCATTGTACTTAATAAGGTAAGACCCTCTTACGAAGAAACTGTGCACTGGAAGGAATCAAGCTGGAACTGGACTGGAAGCCTCCTCCCTAAGGACCATCACAACAATGGTGGGCCCAACAATACATCCGTAATGGGGGTACTAATAGCTGTCTAGCTGGACATGTCTGGTCCTGTAAACTTCACCATCAGTACTTGGCTAGCAAGGTCATAGACCCTAGAAAACAACTCACAAATACCATTAACATAAACAAATGTAATTTCTAACTATATTCTAAGTAGCCTCGTATCCACATATATGTGGTGTGTTCATCCCTCATCACAAAAACTTCACTGTGTTTTAGATGGAGACTCTTATAGAAAGCACAGAGAATAAATGCCCGTGGGATGCTCAAGGCTAGTGGCTACACCTGCAACACAACCCATATACCTAAAGCTCAGGGAACACAATGGAAGGAGAGCAGAAAGGCAGTAAGAACACCTGGATGCCTGTTGCCTGACAGTGTTGCCTAGACATGATGAGGACAATGAACTCTCAACAATATGGATGCCTGAAGACCTGATGATGACAATGTCAGCTGACACTCTAACACTGATGGGAAATTTCACAGTGTCCTATTCCCAGATGATGAGCTACAGCTGGTCAATGACTTCTAAGAGAAGAATCAATTTCTTCCTGGGACAAGGTCCTACATAGATTGTAGAATCCCAATGGATGCATGTATGTACACAAAATGCTGAGTGGACTCGATAGGTTGTATATATGTATATATATATACACATATGTATATATATGTGTGTGTGTATGTGTGTGTGTTTGTGTGTGGAAGTATAGATATGTATATATGGGTAACAATAATACTTTATGAACAAGAGTTTATGAATTTGGGAGATGGGAGGAGTTTGAGGACGAGGGAGGGGCAGGAGTGTATAGATGTAGTGTTCATGTATGTAATTTTTAAAAAGTATATATAACTTTAAAAATTGAGGAAAATTTTGAAAATGATGCAACCAGAGAATGAGTGTAAAATTTACTAGACTTCATGCATCGTCAGTAAAACAGAAATTAACGTTAAAAATGAAACAGCACTCAGGAATGTAATGATGAATTTAAAGTCCCAAATGAAGCAATGGTAAAGACGTGAGGTAAACAGCACACAGCCACACTGCCTGTTTCTTTTACTTGTGACAATTTATTAGCATATGATTTTCTTGAAGGTGTTTACTGAATAAAAGTAAAACGAGTAACCCTGCAAAAATAATTGCATAAATGTTCATAGTAGCTTTCTTCCTAACAGCAAAACAAAAACAAAAACAGAGGGAAAAAAATGGAAAGAGCACCATGTCCACGGATGATGAAAGAAGCACTCCATGACAAAGGGAGACGGATGGCTTACAAGTGCAAGGGCACGGAGCGTTCTCAATGCTGAATTAACGGAAGTTGCTGGTCTGATTCTCAGGCGCTGAGCACAAGGGAACTAGCTTGATTGCCCAAGAGCATCAAATGCATAAACCACATTTCTGGAGGAAGGCATGTCCTGGAGGGAGGGGCTCTCTGGAAGGATGGGTGCCTGGAGGGATGGGTGCTTTGGAGGGAGGGCTCTCTGGAACTTGATTGTCGTGGACACAATTTAGTCATAGTTGTTAAAATTCACTGAACCCATACCTGTTTTAATTGGGCAGTTTTATTTATGAAAAATCATATAGTAATAATACATTTTAAATAATAGTATTACTTAAACTATGTATATGTGAAGTCCATGTGTGGACAAGTAGTTTATAAGTATTGCCCTATGAAAATAACATAAACTCGTATTTATGCATCTTCCCTCTTCAGCTATGAATCCCAATGACATGACTGCACCCCACTTACACAAGCCCATTTCTGGCTGCTACTAGAGCAACCCTATGAGATCAGAACCTGTGGCATGTCATTATGCTCTATATACACTTGTTTCAGTCAGGTAGTTCAGAAATGAGTTTTCTATTCAGGGATCTAAGGAAGCATCAACCAGGCAGTCTTGCTGACCCGCCTCTGCGTGGACGTCTCCAGAAGTTGTTTGCGGAGCTTCTCTAGAAGTCTGCAGTCATTCTCACTAACATTTTTAAGCCTTCACGTGATCAAGATTCAGCATCCAGAGCAGCTGCTATTATGTTGCTAATGTACCTTATTCTAAATATATGACTACGGCACATGGATGTTATGTGAAGAGCTTTTCCGGGTGTACTACATTTGCATTTATTTACTTAGTCATTTATTTATCTGTTCCTTTTTGAGACAGGGTTTCTCTGGGTAGTCCCAACTGTCCTGGGATTCACTCTGTAGACCAGGTTGGCCTTGAACTCACAAAGATCTGCCTGCCTCTGCCACCACTGCCCACATCTGTATCACCTTTGCACTTAGGAGACCAATGCACAAAGATTACAAGTTCAAGGCCAGCCTGGGCTATGAAGAGAGTACTAGACTAGACTGGGCTACCCTCTTGCCAACACAACAGATCAAGACGAACATCATCAACAAACAGCAGCAGCAGCAACAACAAAGAAGCCCTGGGAGGGAAATTATTTTCCCCCAGGCATACTGATGTTAAAAATCAATCATCAAAAGCAAAATAAGGGGAGCAATATAGCTTGACAGGTAAAGGCATGGCTGCACAAGCATGGAGACTTAAGTTCAATGCTCAGAATCCATCTAAAGGTAGAGGAGAGAACAGACTTCTCAAGATGCATTCTGACAAGACATCTCCCCACTGCGTGACATGTATTCTTACACATATATATTGTTACAATCACAAATTAGAAAAAAAAAGGGGCCATTCATCCTGTTGGCCCTGGATCATTGGGCTACTGGCGGCCCTGCTTAGTTGCTGAGGAATCCCATCAGGACGGGTGAGTGTGTGCTGTCCAGGGGCAGACTGTCCCGGAAGAGAGCACAAACCCCCTCCCCCAGCTCCTTCTGCAGGGCTGTCTTTCTTTCCCACGACCCAGCCCCCCCAGCACCCCTCCCCAACCCTGCCCTGCTGTATGCTAGGACCAGTGCTCAAGTACAGTTTCAAGCTCCTAAACTAAGGCGACCCACCCAGAGCGGTGAGTGCCTGCCTACCGGGCAGGCCTAAGGGTCCCCTGTAAGGGAGCCGGGCACCTTCAGCTCTGGCGCCAGGCTTCCTGCGAGCTCCTGGTTACCACCACCCTCCCTTGCTCCATTCATCCTGTTGGCCCTGGATCATTGGGCTACTGGCTGCCCTGTTTAGTTGCTGAGTAATCCCATCGGGTCGGGAACGGTTCCTACTTCTACACTGAAGAGATATACCCAGAGAGTCAATCACAGCAAAGACTGGACCAAGAGACCAGGCCTCTCCTGGCCCCATTTGAAGGAAGAGATGGGAAGGCGCCAATACAAGAATTCCTCCAACAACCTGAAAGGCAACATGACACCACCAGAATCCAGGGATCCCGAAATAAGAAGAATTGTACACCCTACTCCTGAAGAAATAGAAGAAATCGACTCAAAAGTTAACTATATGAAAATAATAGAGGACCTTAAACAGGAGGTGATAAACTGCCATAAACAATTAGAGATTACAAACAAAAAGGTAGAGGAAATGAATAAATCGCTCAAAGACACGCAAGAAAACCAAGAGAAACAAGAAAAAGCAATCAAACAGGTTAGGGAAGCAGTTCAAGACATGAAGAATGAAATGGAAGCAATGAAGAAAGCACAAACCGAGGGAAGAATGGAGATGGAAAATCTGGGTAAACGAACAGGAATGACAGAGACAGGTACTAACAACAGATTACAAGAGATAGAAGAGAGAATATCAGACACTGAAGATACCATAGAGAAAATAAACACACTGATCAAAGAAAACAGCAAAACCAACAAATTCTCATCACAAAACATTCAGGAAATTTGGGACACAATAAAAAGACCAAACCTAAGAATAATTGGAGTAGAAGAAGGAGAAGAAGTGCAGCTCAACGGTACAGAAAATATACTTAATAAAATTATAGAAGAAAACTTTCCCAACCTGAAGAAAGAGGTACCTATGAAGGTTCAAGAAGCATACAGAACACCAAATAGGCTGGATCAAAAGAAAACATCCCCTCGCCATATAATAATCAAGACACAAAATATACAGAATAAAGAAAGAATATTAAGAGCCGCAAAGGAAAAAGGCCAAGTTACTTATAAAGGTAAACCTATCAGACTTACACCTGACTTCTCTATGGAAACCATGAAAGCCAGAAGGTCCTGGATAGATGTACTGCAAAAACTAAGAGATCATGGATGCAAGCCCAGACTACTATATCCAGCCAAGCTTTCGTTCACTATAAATGGAGAAAACAAAATTTTCCAGGATAAAAACAAATTTAAACAATACGTAGCCACAAATCCAGCCTTACAGAAAATTATAGAAGGAAAATCACTAACCAAGGAGTCCAACAATGCCCACAATAACTCAGTCATCTAGAGACCTTTCACCAGCGCATCTCAAAGAAGGGAAACACACAAACCCTACTACTAAAAAAGTGACCGGAGTTAACAACCACTGGTCATTAATATCACTTAATGTCAATGGGCTCAACTCACCTATAAAAAGGCACAGACTAAGGGATTGGATACGAAAACAGGATCCAACATTCTGCTGTCTACAAGAAACACACCTCAACCACAAAGACAGGCACCTACTCAGAGTAAAGGGCTGGGAAAAGGCCTATCAAGCAAATGGACCTAAGAAACAAGCAGGTGTGGCCATACTAATTTCTAACAAAGTTGACTTCAAACTTAAATCAATCAGAAGAGATGGAGAGGGACATTTTATACTCATAACAGGAACAATTCATCAGGATGAAGTCTCAATTCTGAATATCTACGCCCCTAATATAAAAGCACCCACGTATGTAAAAGAAACATTACTAAAACTCAAGGCAGCCATCAAACCACACACACTAATAGTAGGAGACTTCAACACTCCTCTCTCACCAATGGACAGGTCAATCAAACAGAAACCTAACAGAGAAATTAGAGAATTAATGGAGGTAATGAAGCAAATGGACTTAACAGACATCTATAGATTATTCCACCCGAACAGGAAAGAATATACCTTCTTCTCTGCAGCTCATGGAACGTTCTCGAAAATTGACCACATACTCGGTAGCAAAGCTAACTTACACAGTTACAAAAAAATATTAGTAACCACCTGTGTCTTATCAGATCACCATGGATTAAAGTTAGAATTCAACAACAATGCTACCCCCAGAAAGCCTACAAACTCATGGAAACTGAACAGTCAACTACTGAACCATACCTGGATTAAGGAAGAAATAAAGAAAGAAATTAAAGTCTTCCTTGAATTCAATGAAAATAAAGAAACAACATACTCAAACTTATGGGACACTATGAAAGCAGTGCTAAGAGGAAAGTTCATCGCACTAAGTGCCCACTTAAAGAAAACAGAGAAAGCACATATTGAAGACTTAACAGCCCACCTGAAAGCTCTAGAAAAAAAAGAAGCAGACTCACCTAGGAGGAGTAGAAGATTGGAAATAATCAAACTGAGGGCTGAAATCAACAAAATAGAAACACAGAAAACAATACAAAGAATCAATGAAACAAAAAGCTGGTTCCTGGAGAAAATCAACAAGATTGATAAACCCCTATCCAAACTAATCAAACGGCAGAGAGAGAACACACAAATTAATAAGATCAGGAATGAAAAGGGGGACATAACCACAAACACAGAGGAAATTCAGAGAGTCATTAGATCTTACTACAAAAGCCTGTATGCCACTAAACTGGAAAATGTAAAAGAAATGGACACTTTTTTAGATAAATACCATTTACCAAAATTAAACCAGGACCAGGTGAACAATCTAAACAGACCGGTAAGTCGCGAAGAATTAGAAGCTGTTATCAAAAACCTCCCTACCAAAAAAAGCCCAGGGCCAGATGGGTTCAATGCGGAATTCTACCAGAACTTCCAAGAAGACCTAATTCCTATACTCCTCAATGTATTCCACAATACGGAACCCCATTTCTTAGTTAAAGGACCCACTTTAGGATGGGCAGGAGACTTGACCCTAGAGGGGCTCCCAGGTGCCCAAGCTGAGGCCCCCAGTTAGTTCCTTGGGCAGCTGAGGATAGGGAACCTGAAATGACCCTATCCTAGAGCAATACTGACAAATATCACGCATATCATCCTAGAACTTTCATCTGGCGATGGATGGAGATAGAGACAGAGACCCACACTGGAACACTGGATAGAGCTCCCAAGGTCCCAAGGAGGAGCAGAAGGAGGGAGAACATGAGCAAAGAAGTCGGGACCACGAGGGGTGCACCCACCCACTGAGACAGTGGAGCTGATATACTGGGAGCTCACCAAGGCCAGCTGGACTGTTAACAAAAAAAGCATGGGATAAAACTGGACTCTCTGAACATGACGAACAATGAGGGCTGATGAGACGCCAAGGACAATGACACGTGGTTTTGATCCAACGCAATGTACTGGCTTGGTGGGAGCCTAGCCAGTTTGGATGTTCACCTTCCTAGATATGGACGGAGGGGGGAGGACCTAGGACTTACCACAGGGCAGGGAACCCTGACTGCTCTTTGGACTGGAGAGGGAGGGGGAGAAAAGTGGGGGGAAAGGGAGAGGGGTGGGAGGAGGGGGAGAAGAATGGGAGGAGGGGGAGGGAAATGGGAGGCTGGGAGGTGGTGGAAATTTGTTTTTTTCTTTCTTTTCTTAAAATATATATATATATATATATATATATATATATATATATATATATATATATATATAAAAGAGGGGGAAATAGGTTTTCTTTCAGCTATAGGTTGAAAGAAATCGATCAGGTATCTTACAGAAGGCATCATTCAGGGCTTTACTGAGGGAAAAATGACGTGTGTGTGCGTGTATGTGTGTGTGTTGGGGTGTCCGCAACTGACACCTAAGGCAGTATGTTTATATAATTCATGTTAGTTGTGCAAGTGTAGAAGATGAAGGTGAGCCATCGTGTCTGTTCTGCATGTGGCTTGAGGAATCATCGGGTTTGATTGCTCACAAAGAAAAGATGACGGGATTGCTATGGATAAAGGTTCTTGGAAGGCTGAGGACATAGTATTTCAGAGTCTAAGTGAAAAGGTTTGACAGAAGATGGAGAAAGCTGTCTCCACATCTATTTGAAAAAAAAAATAAAACAAAAACAGTAACTGTCTTTCCTGCAAGAATAACTTCAGACCATGTTCTGGGGGTATATGGAGGAGAAACAGCCTTTTTAATGTAGGCATTTGTAGCCATTTTATATCTGGGTCCCTCCTTCCAAGGCTTTTATGAAACAAGCCTTTGAATGAAGTGTAATATATGGCTTAGTGTCTGACCTTGTGGTTGCCCCACAGTGGAGTTAAAAATACTCTATCACTGTGTCCCCAGAGTCATGTATACTATAATTATTAATAAACTCAAACTAAAGAGTAAAGTCTGAGAGGATAAAAGTGCTTGTGAGCTTGTGAAGACAATCACCTGGGGACATGTGGATATGATAAAGGAGACATGGGTCAGGGGAAGAAAGATTCTCCAAGGAGAATGACAGTTCTTAATATTCTGTATTAGTGAAAACACCATTCACCTTGGATAGATGAATGCCAGAGAACATTCAGAGAATACTTAGAAAGAGTGTCTGAAATACCTTCGAACTGCAATAGCATTTCCATGTGAAACTAGAGCAGATGGATTCTCAAAATCAAAACTACATAATCTATGCTATGAATACAAGACAAGAACAATACACACATTTCTTAACATTTCAAGAATTAACTAAAATATAATATTTGCGTGTTATACGTACAATTCAATGGCAGCAACATTATCATAGTTTCAGAACATTTCTTTGGCCTCATAAAAATCCAAACCCAAAGCTGGGCAGTTGTGACACACCACCTTTAATCCCAGCACTCGGGAGGCAGAGGCAGGCAGATCTCTGTGAGTTCGAGGACAGCCTGGTCTACAAGAGCTAGTTCCAGGACAGGCTCCAAAACTATAGTGAAACCCTGTCTCAAAAATGAAACCAAACCAACCAACCAACCAACCAACCAACCAACCAACCAACCAACCAACCAAAAACGCCGAAACCAAAGGAAAAAAAAAGCCCAACTCCCCAACAAAAAAAAAACAAACAAACAAATCCAAACCAAACCATGACTAGACAATCCTTGATTTCAATTTATTCTATGCTTTCGAGACAAGGTTTTACTGTGTAGTTTAGGATAATCTGATACACACAGTACAAACTGGGCTCATACGAGCCCTCCTTGCCTCAACTTCCAAGTGTTTAAATTATGGGTATACCTTACACACCTGAGTCTAAGTTCATTATTTACTGATATTTCCATTTTTTTCTACTATGGACATGCCAAATCAATCCATTTACTAGGTGATAGGCATTTGGATTGTTTCTTGGTTTTATATATAATGAATAATGCTTCTATGAGTGTTCACTTATAAGTTTTTAATTGACTTAGGTTTTTATTTATCTCGAGATAGGTTCCTTCAAGCAAAGTTCCTTTGCTTATTTTGTCCTTTCAGGTTTGTTTTAATTGTGTATTAGCATCACAATATTCACTTATTTATTTTTAGACACGTGCTTGTTTTCTAATAAGAAAGAACAAGAAAGGGTGTGGATTTGGGTGGGTTGGAAGGCAGGTAGGATCTGGGAGAAGTTAGGAGAGGGGAAACCCTAATCAGAACATGTTATGTGAGAAGTCTATTTTCAAGAAGTAGAGCTAGGAAATAACAGTACCGATCACATAGTGTTTTTGTGACAATATATACAAATGTGTATTTACATACAAGTTACCCAGTAAACAACTGTGTGTTTGTCTACTACATAAATGTTTATGAGTATGTCATAACCAGCTGGAGTGGGCTTTCTGCTTTTTTGCCAGCCCTTAGCTTTTTTTCTGGCTGCTCTCTTTTAGACAGCCAGAAAACCAACAGATTGTAGTTCTTATCACAACTATTTTTTTTTTTTTGGCAGTTTTAACATGGCAGATTTTACTTGGCGTTATCAGCAGTGATGTGGGTGGTACTTCCTGGCCAATGTTAACTTGGCTGCAATTAAAGAGACATTAGAAGTTTTTTCTGAATTATCAAGAGGGTTCAAAATTCCCTTCTGACTCAGCCAAGCCCCAACCAGAAAACACAACCAAACGAAAGAGAAACACAGACTATGTCATTCCCTCGCCTTCATATTTTCCTTGCCCACTATTGACATTTTCCAAGGGCATTAGTATTAAATATTCATACAACACAATCTGGCTTCATTAATCTGAACAAGTATGCACCAACTGAGAAATGAGCTGCAAGGTGAACGTTTTGAAAGGGAAGAAATCTGCTGACCAGTGATAATTCTGAGTGGATGGTGTCTTAGTTAGGGTTTCTGTTGCTGAGAAGAGACATTATGACCACAGCAACTCTTATAAAGGAAATTTCTAATTGGGGTGGCTCTCTTATAGTTCAGAGGCTCAGTCCGTTATCAGCATGTTGGGGAGCATGGCGGCGTGCAGGCAGCTGGGGTGCTGGAGTGGCTGAGAGTCCTACATCTTGTAGACAACAGGAAGTCGACTGAGACACTGGGTGGTATCCTGAGCATAAGAAACCTCAAAACCCACCCATTCAATGACACACTTCCTCCAACAAGGTCATATCCCCTCCAACAAAGCCACAGCTCCTCATCGTGCCACTTCCTATGAGATTATGGGGGCCAATTATATTCAAACTACCACAGACATATAGCAAAATTAAAGGTTGATAGTCCTGATTCTGGCTTATATGAATTAGCATAGTCTCTGTCAGGCATTGTTGCTTTTTTTTTCTCTCAAATGACTAGTCAGTTCCCTACACTACATAACACAGCTTATGTAGCACGGCTACAGCAACCCCTTCAAAGGCAGGGTTAAGCTTATGTTGAACCGGAACTGTACAATGGTAATCTGATTAGATAATTCCTGTTCCTATTGTTTTAGGTTTATACTGTTTATTTCAACTCACACACTCACCAAGAGAATCTGATTAAAGAAATATTAGAAACCCACCATGCCAGCTAAAATATCATATGTTATCTGTTGGTTCTGTGTGAAATTTAGAAATCTTGAAGACTTTCCTCAGCACTTGGAGAAAGAAATAATCTCGATTACTGAAGGTTTTTTTGGCCATTCTTGGAAAGTACCTTTGACACTAGAGTTATCTCTACTGAAGAGAATCAGCATAGAGCCCTTTTTGAATATTCCTGCATGCCAAGATTGTAGAGTAAACTGTTTTCACAGACTGCCTCCCTTTTCCCTATTGTACTGTGTGTAAACACTGGATTAATGTGGTTTATAGTTAGTACATCAATAGAGGACTTTAACAAAAATGCAGTGGTGCTAATAACTGCAATCTTCTGGTGATCAAGAGGGCACCTAGAAATGCTAAGTGTTGAAATGGTACAGTTGCTTGTGGTACATTTCCTTTTGTTCCTTCTTAGTACCAAAAGAGATAATCCTTACTCTCATTATTAGTACAATAGTAATCAGTGCAAAAGTATACACTGGTAGTCTACTGGGAGTTGTGTCAATGCTATTTCTGAGATGGATTTCTCCTCCTAGTTAGGCCATGTTTCCAAAGTACTGGAAAAACAGTTGTTGGGTCACAGTGACTCTGCTAGGAGGAGGGGATCGTTAGGACAGGGTGCAGACAAATAACTCAGCAGAGCACGGGGAGAGGAAAGAGCATTTCAAAGCGAGGACAATGAGATGTATTGTCCAAATACCTTACAACAAGTGCACAGCTGGTTTTTACAAGGTGTGTTAGGCTAGTCAATGAGTGACATGAAAATGTGGCAAGAAACAGCCTGGAAGTACATTATCTATGTCGGCAAGGTGACAGCTCAGGCAGCCCTGATGGACCTGAAACTGCTTTCACAGATTACACCTGCTACTCCCCGCACCAACCAGGTAAGAGAATCACATAATGGGCAATTTTAGCTAGCTACATTGCAGGTGCACAGCGACCCACGGTTCTTTGTACACGGTATGTTTCTTTGATAGTCACTCTCCCAAGCTCACTTTGCCTTTTCCAGCAACGGAGATGAATAAAAAGGCTCTGTGCCGAGCAGGATGCAGAGAGGACAAACACGCAGCATGCAGGTCAAGGACCATTCTACGAGAAAAAGAGATGATGTCTTTAGAGACGACTTTATTTCTTTTCTCTGAAACAGAATGCTTTTCCAGAGACCCTATAAAAAGATACAAAGATAAGCCAACTTGAAATAGAAAATCGTTTGGAAAATAAAAGCTTTCTTTTCAGAGAGACACCAGGAGCAGAAGGTGGACTTGAATTTCTAACTGCAAAGTAAAAGCACTCAGCTTTCTTTACGGTTAGGTTGAATGTTAAATACTTAAAGCTGTGTCTATCAGTGCTCGACTAAAACTCCACAAAACTGGCCATCCTGCGAGTATAGAAAACTAGCCCAGCATGTGAATAGTAACGGCAAAGGAAGAGACTCCCAGGAAGAAAGCTCAAAACTGCAGAGTTGCAGGATCCTTTGGCCTCTAAGCCAAAAGTCTCTACATACAGTGGGTACCTGGCGTCGGCAGTGTTTGATGTCTTTGCCGCAAGGGAGGCTGAAAGAAAAAAGGAACCCTTTTCTCACTTTCTAAGTTGTCATGAAATGAAGTGTATCAGCAGAAACAAACCCAGATGGCTTAGGGAACTGAGTTTTATCTGGGAGAAGCTAGAGGAGAGGATGACATGACCAAAGAAATTATGATGATGATGATGTTAAATGTGGATGAAAAGATAAAGGGATGAAGTTGGAAGGGGGAAGCTGGTGTGGGATGGATAGGGAAGGAGTTAGGAGGAGGAGTGGGGAGGCGAATATGAACATATTACATGGAATTCTCAAATTAATAAAATGCTGTATTTTAAGACAATAACAGTAGAAATATTTCACAACGTACTTTTTTCAGTTTCTTTAAGACTTAATCCATAAATTCTAGAATTAAAGAAATATATAGTGAGAATGTGGTTTGTAGCCAGTTCATCTCGGTACTTCTGCTGAGTTGCTCGGTTGAGAGGAAAGCAAGCATTATCCTCATGACTCACTGCAGAGGGAGGACCAGGGTGATGTGAGAAAGGCACCGAGGGCATGAGCTTCAAGGCACAGACACAGCAGAAGAGCAATTGCTTCCTTAACACCATACTGCCTGTCTTTCCTCTCCCTAGACCCAGTTTACAGTCAGCTACTTAAGAAAAACAGCAAAAACTAGCAATCCCCCGAATCAAAACAAACCAACAAACCAAACCCAAACCATCACTGCAGAAGGAAGGTTGACAGGGACAGATTCACAGCAGGTAAAGACAAGCAAGAGAAGGAAGCATGCTTAGGCGCATCGCAGTGCCACCCCCAGCCAGTAAGCCACGGGGCATTCCTTGCTATATGACATTGTTTCTGAAAGTCACACGAAGGTCAGTTCATAAACCATGTCAGTCATGTCTTCATGTCCCTAAGAAGTCTCAATATCGCCTGTTAAGTGGGCTCTGCTCTTACCCACTATCTCAGTTAAGGTTACTATTGCTGTGATGAAGCATCACGACCAAAGCAAGGACAGGTTTATTTGGTTTACTCTTCCACATCATAGTTCATCATCAAAGAAAGTCAGGACAGGAACTCAAACAGGATAGGAACTTGGAGGCAGGAGTTGATGCAGAGGCCATGGAGGAGTACTGTTTACTGGCTTCCTTATTATGGCTTGCTCAGCCTGCTTTCTTATAGAACCCAGGACCACCAGCCCCGGGATGGAACGACCCACAATGGGCTGGACCTTTCCCAACAATATATACTTAAGAAAATGCCTTACAGCTGGATCTTATTTAAACATTTTCTCAATTGAGGTTCCCTTCTTTAAGACGTCTCTAGCTTGTGTCAAGTTGACATAAAACTAGGCAAGGCACCTACTTATTTCAAGTAGCATCTTCTTCTTCTAAGGTTCCTGGTTAGTTTAATGAGCCACAGCTATTTTTTTCTCCATGTTCCTTCTAGGAAAAATCTGCCTGGTTAAGCATTAAAAAGACTTAGGACATTTCTTTGTCACGCGGTCTGAGTTCTTCCTCAATTGGAGGATGTTAACCTAGAAGATAATCAACGTCCCAAGAGCCCCTAACCAGCCAATCCCATCATCCAACTGCAATTCCTTTACAATCAGTTCCTTCCTGACTTCAATAAACTAATTAGAATACAAACTTACGTTAAAGCTTCAGAGTAGTTATAATGAGGCGAGACTCCTAGAAACTTCTGTACTTCATCCATCACGGCCGCAGGGTCACTTCTTAGCTGCTGTCCGTCGATAATTAGCAACTGAATTACCGAAGTAGTAATAAGGAAGAAAAAAAAGACGTGGATGTTGAAAGAACATGTGGAAACTGTATAATGACAAATTCACGTACTTATTTATTCAGGCACTGTCCTTGGGGATATGCACACATTGTCTGGAGATGCAATCAAGTCATTTTCATTCTTAACTTGTAAATAAGTCATAGTAATTAGGCATTCTGATATTATCTGAGAAGTCAGGGAAATGATAGGGAAGCCACAACAGTGTGGGGAGACAGTGTGCTTAGGAAAGTGACTGAAGTCCCAACACAAGGGTGGCGTCACTTATGGTCACACCCATGACTACAGTACAGAAGGAAGCTTCAATTAAGTCAGAATGCTGGCTCATGCCTCAAATCCCAGCACTTAAGAGACCAAGTCAGAGAAACTGTGCGCTTACGGCCAGGAATAGTGTGAGATCCTGCATCTTAAACAGCAACAACAGTTACCTCCTTTCTCTGGCCCCACCTCTTAAACAGAAAGGTTATAATAATAAGCTGGAGTATAAGGAGATAGGGACCCTATCACCTCCCATTTCCATCCGGGAGCAGCATTTGAGAAATACTTAGATAACCCATGAAGAGAGAGGCAAGATTTCCAGGACCTGAACATAGGCTCAAGAAATGAATGGGGCCAGTTGTGGTGGTGCACGCCTTTAATTCTAACACTGAGGAGGCAGAGGCAGGTGGATCTCTGTGTTTGAGGCTAGTCTGGTCTACAGTGTGAATGAGTTCCAGGATGTTGTTTCACAAAACAACAAAAAAGAGATGAAGTGGAAGGGTAGGAAGGCTTAGTGTTTAAGCATGAGTAGCACTCCTGTAGTACAGAAGGGTCAGTTCCCGGAACCCACATAAGGTGCTTCACAGCCCCCTGAAGCTCCGGCTCCATGTGATCTGATGTGATTTTTTGGCCTCTGTGGGAACCCTCACACATGCGATACACAGACACATATACATAATAACAATAATATATATAAAAGAATCTAACAGGGACCACACCTATAACACTGGCACTTGGGAAGCTGAAGCAGGAGGACTTTTGTGGACACGAGGTCAGTCGGTGCTGTAGACTGAGACTCTGCCTCAAGAAAACAAAGTGTATAATAACAACAAAACCAAAAGAAACCCAGGGCAAGAATTCGTTTCTCTGGTGAGCGGTGAAAGATAACCCAGTCGGACAAAGTGGCACAGGCCATGACGGAAGCCATAGACCTTGTCACACAACTTTGTCGAAGCCCCCCTTCCAGCAGTTTTAGTTGTCTCCACTGGATATTCAAGAGAATTTACCATGGCATGGGCAGACTGCTACGTCTAACATGCAGTTACTCAGTTTTCCCACATACCTAGTGAAAATGAGCCGAGTTTTTGGTTTTATTTAACTGTAATGTTTAGTTAGCTGTAAGTTGTTACAGTCATCAGAGTGGACACATGGCTTTAGATCCATAGGACTCACGTCTGATGTCACTGGGCTGCTTGTGCTATCCAGGGTAGGGACTACTGGGTGATCATGGGAGGTGACGCCAAGTCAAAGAGGAAAAGCAAGACATGAGAGGAATGGAGTCTATGATGATTTCAGCAAGTGTTTCAGAAATCATGGCACTTTGTGAAATGAAACGGTGCCTGTCTGGTTTGGGAATGGCGCCCCCTTTCATTAGGTTTTATTCACAGGACCTGGTGAGTTGAAGCTTTTCCGGTTCTGAAGTCAGAGATGGCATGCTAGTGCCAAGAAACGAGTAGGGAAAATTAGCCCGTGATACATTAACCCACTTTTTGATTTCTTCCTATTATCTTCTCTACCAGCGTCATCACTTGCAACTGAAGGATGAAGCCTAGCAATGTTTTAGCTGTGTCTCAGGTAAACACTTAATGAGATGGTTACATGCTGTAAATCCTGGTTGCTTCATACCTGAAAGGGAGGGAAATAAACAAGCCATCTCTCAATGTGGTTGGCATACCACCCAGGGACCAAGCATCTCTTCTGCAGAGTTCGAAGTTCCCAGGGTGCATGGGGGCCAGCAGAGATCACTTCATAGAAGCTAAACTTCAGAGCTGTGGGGTCTTCATGGGACCGCTGGTGCTGCAGTGGGAAGGTGGACAATTAAATTAACTTGAACTATAGACGTAAATAATTAAAACTCAATCTTTCGACAACTCTCAAAGCTTTAGGAAGGAATGCCACCCTCTTGGAAAGTTATTTGTTTTGAAATTAATAAAACATGAAACTGTGCCTGGAGCATCAAAGTTTAAGCTTAAGACACTGATGAGGTCATACTTTTTGGAAACTTAGGTAGTAGGGGCTAAATTTTGTTGATAGTGTTTCTTGACCAATATTACCAAGTTTTCTCTCAATCTATACATTTATGCAAACTTTCAAAATCTGTGTTCATGTTCCTTTGCCAGTCTATAATCGAACCAATCATCATGTTCAATAAACATCTCTATTAAGAAAGCACCCTGCTAATCCTACTCTTAAGGTAGGTTTTGATTAGCAAGCCCTCACTGACTATTTCATATGAAGGGACTAATATAAACTCTGGGATACATATTATGCAAGATCTACAGATTCTGCCACACATTACCTAGCCTCTAATAGCCAAGGTTATTTTATCTAATGGCAACCTCTGTGGTGAACCAAAATAAGAAAATGTAGAAAGCAGCAATTGAAATATGAAAATGTTTCCTAATGGCTCCATCTCAGGCCTATGGGCTCAAGAGAATCACATTCTCCTTAAATTGATCAATAAGCACTCAGGCGCAGTGGCCAGTCTGTGGCTGTTCACCACATCTAGTTGAATAGCAAATTTGCTGCGACTGGAATATTGGTTACTGCACTGCAGGCTCCGTCAGCCTCTGTTCATCCACCGTGGAGCGATTTATTTGCAATATTTATGAAGTTTTGTTGGTTCAAAGCCTTTTAGCTGTTGCGTGTGTGTATTTCCAATCTTCAGGGGCTAAGCGGTTGCCAATTCTCTGCTTTCCTTTTGGGCCACTCAAGCTGCATTGCTTTCTTTTGCCCAGATACTTTTTGGAAAAAGTAGATGGCAGAAAATGAAATTGCCAACTTGCAAATTTACGTGTATTTTGATGGAGAGATGTCTCTGGATTTGCAATGAAAAACTGATGCGAGGCTGTGGATTTCTGGGATCTTATCTCTCCAGGAGGGCTCCATGGCCTCTTGTGTAGATGACCTCTATTGTTGTCTCTCTAAGTCTATCCCTTCCTGGGACTCTGCTCCCAGTCCCTGTCACTGAACCATCTCACAATATGTCCTTCCACGTGTGAATCGGGAGTTACTGTTTCTGCTAACTAGAAAAGGGTGCGATGCTTTGGTACACTTTCTTCTCTAATAGCACAGCTGTCAAGAAGTTAGCTACCAGGGCTGGTAGAGATGGCTTAGTGGTCAGGAGCGAGGACTCTTATGATAGAGGACCCACGTTCATTTCTCAGCGCCTGTGCTGGCCAATGCACAGCCACTTGTAAATCCAGTTCCAAGGCATCCAATACCCTCTTTTGGCCTCTTTGGGCACCTGTACTTACATCATACGCGCGCGTGCACACACACACACAGTTTAAAATAAATCTTAAAAGTGAAGGAAGTTAGGTATCTGAAATTACACCAATGACATGTTGTATAACACCTATTTATGCTGGAGGCTCTGGACTGTGTGGGCCACTTAGAACACAGGTAATTCAACTCACCTGCAGAATCTCAGATAATAAGCTTTTGTAAACACAACTTCCTACATTTATCTTAACATTACAGTATCCTAGGAAATAGACCATTGGCCTCTGTTTCTGCCCTGCCCTGCTGATGCCCCCTTTACATATAGCTCCATTTGTACTATCAAAACACTCCATTGGAATTTTTACCTCTTTTGCTATTACAAATCCTAAACCAGCCTACAATGCACAACCTCAGAGGACCTAGACAACAATGAGGGCCCTAAGAGAGACATACATGGATCTAATCTACAGGGGAAGTAGAAAAAGACAAGGTGTCCTGAGTAAATTGGAAGCATGGGGACCATGGGAGAGGGTAGAAGGTGAGGGGAGAGGAAGGAAAGGAAGGTAAGGCAGTGAAGAAAAATATATAACTCAATAAAAACAATAAAAATCCCCCAATCCTTCCTTACTTTAAAGATTGCCCAATGATACTTCTGTTGCTCCAACTCTGCTAATAAATCTAGCTTAGTTTTAAGCTGGGCTTTATCGCTGCATGAGTCTGTGCATTATTTCTGTCTTTCTAGTTTTTGTGCTTACTTAAGCATACTATTTCTCCAATTGTCCAAAAGCAGTGTTAACATCTACTAAGTCAAATCACTTTTAAAACAATAATTGGCGAAGATCATTGCCATTCTTTGATGACCAGATGAACATATAAACATTAAGAAAGCATTTAAAAATGATCACCTATGCATGACTAGTGCCAAATTTTCATCCGAGCACTTGGGGGAAAGATGGGAGGAAGAGGAAGGGCTAACTCTTCCTCTGCTACTTAGCAAACTGCAGGCCAGCTGGGCAACATGAGTCTCTGTCTCAAACAATGAAATCAAACCAAATTACAGAACCAAGAAAGGTTAACTACAAATTCATAGAGATTAAAAACAAAAAAAACCCCTCAGTTTTGTTGTATGTGTAAGCTTAACTTTGTCCACATTTTATTAGGTGATTAAAATATTGATGGGCGTTATAAAGACTCACCAAGAGTGACTCTTTGTTAAGTTCTAACAAACATCATGGACAAAAGGACAATAAGCACCCAGAAGATAGCATGGGGCACTTTAGAGAGGCTGGGCTTTCAGGGACGGAGGACTCTGAGGATGCTTTGTCACCCCGTCCCTTCTTCAGTAGGAGTCACTTGAGAGACTTTGGAGAGGGGTCAGCAGTGTCCCTGAACACTGCCATGTTCACTCTCTGCACCCTGCGCTGGGGTCAGCAGGGACACTGAACACGGCCATGTTCACTCTCTGCACCCTGAGCGGGGAGGGGGAGGTCAGCAGCGTCCCTGAACACGGCCATGTTCACTCTCTGCACCCTGAGCTGGGGTCAGCAGGGACACTGAACACGGCCATGTTTACACCTCTGCACCCTGAGCGGGGAGGGGGAGGTCAGCAGCGTCCCTGAACACGGCCGTGTTCACTCTCTGCACCCTGAGCTGGGGTCAGCAGGGACACTGAACACGGCCATGTTCACTCTCTGCACCCTGAGCGGGGAGGGGGAGGTCAGCAGCGTCCCTGAACACCGCCGTGTTCACTTCTCTGCATATCCTCCCACTGTTGCTTTTGAAACACAACGGTAGAGTTGCCAAAGAACCCTTATAACCTATAAAACCTGGATAAAACATCATCTAGCACTTTTAAATTTAGGCACATGTTTGAAAAAAATGATTTTAAACTATGACATTTACTTTAAAATGCATGTGTAAACATGTACACGTATACACAAAACATAATATTTTGTTATATTTTTTCAACTGCAATTCATTGCACTAATACATTTTATTAAGTCAAGTTATCATATTAAAGAAAATTGAAAAAAAAATCTGAAAATGTTTGTTTCTTCTGGAAAACCAAAAGTAAAGCATCAACTTTGCTGCACACATTAGTTCAGTTAACTAGTAGGCCTTCTCGTCTATTCAAATCCAAGACGTTGGGGCCGGGGAAACCGTTTAGCTGGCAAACTGCCTGCTCTGCAGATGTGAGGACCTGCTTTTTATCCTCAGAACTCATACACAAAGCCAGATGTAATGGTATGTGCTTGTAATTTCAGCGGTTGGAAGCCACAGACAGGAAGAACCCCGGTGCTCAATGGCCAGTCTATATGGCCTAACCAATGAGTCTCAGCTCTCATCAAGAGACCCCATCTCAAAAGAAAGGTGCAAGGTGGATAGCTCCTGAGAAATAACATCTGTGGCATGTGTATACATGCAAAAATGCACATGCACGTGCGTGCGCGCGCGCACACACACAGAACTGTATGGGTAACCACATGGACAAATGCCCCCATCAAAAGAAGATCTGCCCTCC
Source organism: Microtus pennsylvanicus (assembly GCF_037038515.1). NCBI lineage: Eukaryota > Metazoa > Chordata > Mammalia > Rodentia > Cricetidae > Microtus > Microtus pennsylvanicus. The sequence continues at coordinate 94,210,554 of NC_134585.1, read as the reverse complement.
AAATGGAGGTAACACTTTTCCACTGCACATGCTCTTCTCTCAATTGAGCACATTTCTTCCTTACCTGGTACCAGGAGTAGGCTCTGTCCGAAGGGTCAATGAGTATGGTGATGATCTTGGCTTTGGGGACTAGAGAAGCGGCCCTTTTAGGAGCTTCCTCTGAATGGAAGTAATTGGCACTCTTCTCAAACAGAAAGTCACTGGTGACGTTAGACGGGACTGGGAAGAAATCCATGTACCTAGGAAGTAGTATCTTTCTTCAAAACAAGCCTCTCACGTTTATACGCTGCCGACTGAAGACGTTAAAGGCAGCCAGCAAGTTCATCTCTCCCCTAAAACACTGACACCCAAGCTCTGCAGTCGTCCCTCCAGGTGGCAAAGGAAACACATTCAAAGCATTAGCAGTGTTCTCCTACACAATATTTTTTGCATTGCTTAACTTCAGAAAAAACAAAGTTATGGGGGAACACAAAGATAGAGAAACAAAGTGATCAAACTGCAGCTCCTGGGCAAAATGCATGGAAACAGAAACCAGCACAGAGACCCCGAGCCAAAGAGGGTGTGATAAAACACAGGGTTCACTTAGTTAAGACATTCAAAAGAATTCATACAAGATAGATTTTGTTATCACAGTAAACACATGTCATGCCACACCATTGAGTCTGGCTAGTATGTTTAATCATGGGGTATCAGAGCACAGATTATGTCTGTTGTAAACACTGCCCATTTCTTCCCTTTTAAAATATATTACCTTGTCTCTCTTTGGAATTTAGTACAAAATGTTATCAATATTTCCTGCATATGAGAAGTGAAATTGTCAGGAGTGTGAACTCAGCAATGTGTGCTGGCCCAAGCATAGAGATACAGACATCTGCTTAATGTTCCATTGGTGCAAGCATGGTCAGTCAGCATAATACACCCGCTCATTTCTATAGCAGTAAGGGCTTTTGTTTAAAATGGAACCTCTAGGACTTACATTTTATAATAATGACCTCACTCTGCCCTCTCCTCCATTTAACCTGCAAGTCACTGCGCCTTCAGGATGCGGGTAGCTCAGTAATTACCGAGCAAGAGCCATCATCAACATTCGCACGATGGCTTCAGTTTCCAGTGTGGCTCACCCCAAAGGCCACGTGACTCCTTCTCAGACCATGTGACACTGTCTTTTAACCTGGTTGCGATTCGGCTAGGATTCCAGCTGTTATCCCAAAGCAAAGTGTAACTGAGGGAACAGAAGTCTAGACACCTAGAGCAACAAAATCTTGCTGTGTGTTCCATGAACGGCCCTTCTGGGCCGGCCATTTGCCTCCCTTTCAAAGGAGAAGAGATATGAAGACATTTGAGGGGCATGATCTGCTTTCTCTTGTGGTGTACAATCTATAGAAATGCCACATTTTGGCTTTCTTATTTAGACACTTACACTGCTTCTAGGGGCTGGGATTATCATGAGTGTCTGACCCCATTTGCTACAAGCTTATCTCAAACCTGTTTCTTCTGAAAAAGCATCCAAAAATAATGAATAAAACGGACAGGGGTGCTGACATTTGATGGCTTTTAACAATGAAAGACATCCCACTTTCTCATTTGTCTTTTATGCCTGTGACAATTCGGGCTTTGAAACGCCCTGCAGGTCGTCCTGGCTGTTGGACCTATGCTGTTGATCTTCCCTAGTTTCAGAGGTTTGCACAGAAACTGGATCTATTTTGTTTGATCACACTGCCTTATTCTCTAGGAGCTCAAAGGAGCAGACCCTTGAGGAACTAGCAAATACAAGACCTTCTGGCCCGCATTTCCAGAGTGGGATCTGGAATTTCTCCAGTAGGATCACTCTTGGAGACTAAATATTCAGGACAGCCAAAGGATTGGCAAGCCGATTACAGTGACTTCACGGTTACATATGAATGCAGGGCCCCGCAAGCTTTCAGACTTCTGAAAAGAGGAAGACTTCTGCATCAAAAAAAGAGATAACTCAGAAGTACTTCTTGCAGCATTGTATATTTATCTGTGATTGATTTTCTTCTTAATTTTTTTGTGTCTGCGTGTGATGCATGTACAGTGTGTGTGTGTGTGTATGTGCTTACCCCTGCATGCATATGTGGAGGTCGGAGCTTGATGTTGGGTGCTTTCTCTGTTATTCTCCACCTTGATTTTTTTTTTTTTTTTGAGACAGGTTCCTTCACAGAACCTGTCGCTGGCCATTTAAGCTAGACTACTGGCCAGCATGCTCTTGGGATCCCTTCTCTTTCCATCCCTAGCAAATACTTTCCCCTGATCTCATCCTAAGAGTTTTCAGTTGATTGTACTCAAGCCAGGCTATAACCATCAAGGTTCCAAATGCTAACAGGGCTCTATGACTGTCCACACACCCAATCTAGCTCGCCACTCACCCCTATACATTAAAAATAATTTAAATCATAAAGCATAAAACTTACATGTATGAGTAAGGCAGATATTTCCCTGACACCTCCTCACTGCAGATTTTGGCTATTTCATCAAAGATGAAATTTTAAAATTTTCATTTGACCTATTTGTTTGTCCCTTATTTATACTCTTAGTCTACTTGTCAGTTAAGATGGTCCTAGCTTTATCCAGATCTTAGAACAAAAGCAGATTTGCACTAGATCAGTTGTGTATAAGCAAATTGTTAGAATGGTCGCAGAACTCGGAGGCACAGAATTGTCAGCCCCGTGGAATCAAAACCCCCAAATCACAGTTGATGGGGCGATGCCTCACAGGGAACCCAGGCACTCTGCCTGGGAACACACCTGATGATGTTGGGAGCAAAGCTGTAATCATAGCTACAAAATGATACTTGCAGTTACCATTATCTATTATTTGCATAAATTGCCTTTTATAATGTATAATTTGTCAATCAAAAGCATTTGGGGAACTTTTGCAGAGCTGTATTTAGATCGATGATGCCTTCTTCATTTGTTTACTTATGTTCTGCAGGGTTGGGTATTGACTCCAGGCCCTGCGTGTACCAGGCAACACTTACCACCGAGCTCCACCCTTGCCCTAGTGAGTTATACTTAGCTATTTGTGTCATTTTTTTGTAAACTACTTGAAGATTTTTTAATTTTTATTACAGTTTTGACACACATTATTAGCTTATGATCAAAAAGATTTTCTCGGAAATAATTTATGATTATTTATAATTGATTATATATAATAATCAAAATAGATTATTCTTAAGTTCCAGTAACACCAAGGATTTTACTAGTATTTACTTTTAAAGGTTTGTTTTTAAGCCCTAATTTTGTGCCAATGTCAATGTTCTACTATTCTATTTGAGAGAGTGGCTACAGAGGCTGAAGTAGTTGTTAGTTTATTTAAGACTACAAATTAGTTAATATCCAACACAGTGTGGAAGAATGGGCCATAAACTACAGGACAATTAGGATGCAGCGTCTGTAGATTCTCAAATGATACTCACCTCATTAGTTTTCTAGATTACCCACAAGGACCTCTTGCGACAGCTGGTCCTTGGAAAATTGAGCTCACGTGCCAGATTGTGTGATCAAGACCAGAGAGGCTCGTGACTACTCTACAGTGAATGCGGGGAGGTTATGTCTATGCTCTGGGAGGATGCACTGCTTCCCATGATGCTCAGCATTTGACATCAGGAGAAAGCCCTTCAAACACGTCTTAGGATCAACATGCTATTTTGGTTCATCCATTTTTAACATTTTTATAGCTTGTCTATATTTAAATTACTTCTAATTTTAATCATTTTCTTCAGATCCTTAACACGTTTTAATTTTAACTTGAAGACAAAAATTAATTTTTTATCTATACCTTCAAAATTCAGTTTACAGCTTTCATTACTCATAAAATATACATACATTTCTACTTTTAGTTCCTTTTTTGCCATTTTCCTCAAAACATGACAGGAAATGATATATTCTGACCACAGCATCACTTCATGAAAAGTGCACTAGGGCAGAGTGCCATTCCTGGGGCATACCCTATTTCTATGAATGCACACCTGCTATTCCCTTCAAAGACAGTTAACATCAACTGATGCATGGGTCTTCTGAGGCAAGCAGCCCTCCCATTAACTGGCAAGCCTTTCTGAGAATAACTTTCGTGCTTCTTTATGCTGCTCAACCGGTTTCTAAGAGGTGTCGCATGAATTTTATCTGTGGTCACAAACTTCTCTGAGGTTCTAAATATTAGCACCAAGTTTATACTGTGCACGGTACATATACTTTTAGATTGATACTAGTAACCCATCTTACCAATCAATCCCCCTGTGGTAGTTATTTCTATTAAAGAACTGTACCTCCTCAAAGGATTTTGGGCTGGGGGAGTTACTAAGGATGGAAGGATGCATAATCAGGAACAGACACAAGGCAGTGGTACCTGAAATGACAGCAGGGGTTAGAAATCAACGAGTGCAGAATCAGTTTCTCACCTTTAGTATTCCAGTCACTAAGAAACTCATTATAACCATCCAGGCAGATTCTTTCAGTGGACTCCTCGGCAAACCCAACAGACCACCAGCAGCTAATGGGAGGCAATGTTCTTAACAATGGAGAAAAAATGATGGGAGGGAGAGTCCCTGAGCCAAAGCTGGAAAACTGGCTTTTAATGTCAGCTAAGTCACTGGTTTGATCTGTAACTTCGGCTGTTAGCTTTTCTTTACTGCAGTTTTTTTTCAAAGGAAAAAAAAATCATCTCTTCATCTGTTCCACAGATTTTCTCGGATGCTAAATGTCACCCTATATGCTCTGCGTACATGCTGCAGTTGTTTAGCTTGGGGTGTCTGTGGGACTCCTAACTGCAGGAGTGGGAATGTCTCTGACTCCGTGATCTGCGTTTCAGACCCTTTTCTCCCACTGGGTTGCCTCATGCAGTCTTGATATAAGGGTTTGTGCTTAGTCTTAGTGCAGCTTGTTACGGCACCTTCGGTTGATATCACTGGGAGGCCTATTCTTTTCTGAAGGGAAATGGAGGAGCCGGAGATCTGGGGGAGAGGGGAGGTAAGTGGGGGACTGGGTGGAGTGGAGGAGAGGAAGTTGTGATTGGGATATAGTATATGAGAGAAAAATAAACACGAAGAGAAATAGGAAAAAGACATCCTATAACTCAAGATTTTTTAAATTAAAAAAATGTAAGTGACCTGTATCATTATTTAATATATTTAATTACCAAAACTGATACTTGTTTGCTATAATGTTTGATATAACATAAACTTTGATACAATGTTCTTCCTGAGACCTGTGAAAGCTAATTAAGAATTTAATCTTTTAACAAGTGTACCTACACAAACAAATGCTCAAAAATAATTTAAATTGCTAAAATTTGAAGAGAAGTGGTGTTTTTTTTTTTAGTGCCATTAACAGAAAATTTACATTTAATGGAAACAGAATGGTGCATCAGAGGTACTCACACAGTTTGGGAGTGACGGTGTCATTTTTGAAGGTGTAAAGTTAGGGTTGTTTTCACCTACGTCAGGAGGTAAAGTGTGTAGCTCAGGTTACTCCAGGAGGAAGGAAGGCAGTTTGGGATCAGTTTGTGCAAGATTTAGAGTCACTAGCAACTATGACTGGGTTTGTGAGAGAGAGAGCATCATCTAAGCTATCTCTTGTCTATACATTCAATACTCCTAGGATACAAAGGTTCCCTGTAGTTTCTGCACACTGGTGTGATCTAACTGGTGTGATCTACTGCAATGTGCTCTGTCAATTTCATTTCAGGTCAAAAGACAGCAAGAGAAATCTCACTTGTAGAAGTCACCATTCTAATTTACCAGTAATAATGTCATGCTGTCATTTGTACAAAATTTGACATTTTCTTATTCCTTAAAGTTTTCTTTAAAATTGCACTTCAATATACAGTATCTGTACAGTATGAAAATGGTTAAAAGATCTGTCAACTACAAGGCTGTCTGAAGAACGAATTAAAAGAGGCACTGTGCCAAGGTTATATAACCAAGCTGAACGGTGAGCACTTTGCCCACAGACAAGCAGACTGTGTGGGGTGAAATGCAGGGACCTGTAATAGACAATGCCAGTGGTCTTCAGCACCTCCACTCAGCACTGATGCTCAGACTCTGGCTGTAGCTGAGTCTGGCTCACACAGGCATCTGTACCCATCCCAGGGTTTCTGGCTCAGTAGGTCTAAGGTGTGGCTCTTCTGTGAAGCCCTGTGATAGCTATGCTGCTGCTCTGGTGATTGTATTCTTCTTTTTTAAATTAAAGAACAAGGAGAAAAGTGAAGCTAAGGGGTATGGCGTGTATCACAACTGAAAGTCACAGTGAGAGAGGAGAGTCAGGAAAACTCTAGGACCAAGCATTCGTTGCATTTTCAGCATCACTAGCTATGTGAATGCGGTGACTTAACTTCCTAATCTGTTCATTAGGAGAGAAAAGACTCACTATCAGGGTCCCACCAAGCTTCTGACATTGTGGCTACGTGGAAATAGTCCCCAAACAGAGCCATGTAACATTGCCTAATTCAGAATTTAGAATGGGTTAACTTTATTGGATGATGTAAATGACAACTCCCCCCAAAACTTGGAAAATTAATTTCCACAAAACAATCATTTTTCTATAACGATTTTATGCCAAAGGCAAAAGCCGTATCTAAATAGCAGCATAAACGTCCTTTTTAAAACTCAGCAGGGTTTAGGGTACCGTGTAACACTTCTGCTGTCACCAGCTAATGTGTCTGCATTCAGTGTGGTAGGAGAAGCAACGGATCCTGCAGGGCTCTGATGCAAGCTGGCTCTGCCAAGATCCAGACAGAGGTGAGCAGTGATGACGGGGTTATGTGCTGCCCGAGCGAGGCCACTGAGGTAATTTCCAATGTTTTCCTAAGCATCCTTAGACTTTTGAGTAAATAAGGACAAGGGAACACACAATAGGAGGGATGCCTGCTGTTCTTACGCATACTCTCTTACTATTTGTGAATGCCATTAAAAACAATGACACGTCCAAGTCTGCTGATCTTGCACAGAATTCAAAGTCATCCTCAGAGGCGAGGAAAGGGACTGCCACGCAAGGCAGTTTTCGTGGCTGTTTTCTATGAAGACAGAATCCAAGGGCCTCCAACTAATTTATCATGCAGGATGCAGCTCAAATGTTTGGCATTAAAACTTCCACTGGGCTTCACCTGAATAGTGTGCTTCACAGAAACAAGAAGTTTATGGGGGAACAAATTGCATGCCAGTTTAAGAAGGTGTGCAATCGATTCCTCCTGGGTTTGAATCAACAGCTTGATAGCAGAAAGCTTTGTTTATGTCAAGCAATTCTGCTTGTCAAAGATTTTTTTATTTTTTGGATTGTAAAATAGAAGTTATCTCTGCAAGAATGTAAACTCTATCTGAAAAGTCGAGACCGTTTTTTTCCAGAAAAGATTTCTTATAAAGACCCAGGTTACTTACATATGTCTCTCCCTTGGCATTTGAGCAAACCTGTCAGTCACTTTCTAAACACAAAATCAGTTTTAGTTTTGGAAATGTTAAGTACACTTCTGGAGTAAGAGCCTTGGGGAAAAAAAAATAAGACATGCCAGCACACTGAGTGCTGTCTTTCAAATGACATTCATGCCCCCCCCCCCCGCACTTTTACACAGCCCTACAAAGCCTTAGAATGGTACCGGGCTGAAGAAGATGGCGTCAGAGTATGTTGTAATGTATGCTGTCGCTTCAGCAGCTTTACAGGAGGCTCAAGGTCCTGCTGCAATGAGGACTAATTGTCTAGTTGTTTTACTTTATTTGATAGTAGTATTAAATGTTCTTACCAGTTTTCTGGGGTCCGATTACCAAGAATTTTGGTAAACGATCACAGGTTTTTTCTTTAGACCAAATGTCTCTGTGGCGTTTGTCATCACAGGGGTTCTGTATGGGAGAGGAATATAGAGATGTTATGCGTGTGTGTGTGTGTGTGTGTGTGTGTGCATCCACTTTTGAGCTAGAGTCTCCAATCTTTATTTTGAGATAACCAAGGAGGCAGCATGATAAGCTAGGGGTCTCTTTTGGAAACTGAAAGCTGGGAGGTGGCCTTTGTGAAGCTCTGGATTTCTTTTAGTCCTTTGGTTGAGGGTGAGGGATTAGGATGGGGAGAGGTAGACATGTTTTCCTGCTCCTGGCAATTCAACAGTTAACCTCTCCCCTTCAAGATGTGAGCCTGTTGGGAATACACTATTCTTTCTGTTAGTCTACAGCATTTGGTTCTCAACCAGTGGGTCACAAACCCTTTGGCAAACCTCTATATTACAATTTGTAACAGCAGCAAAATTACGGTTATGAAACAGCAACATAAATAATTTTATGGCTGGAGTCACCATACATGAGGAACTGAATTAAATGTCACAGCATAGGAAGGCTGAGAACCACAGCCTAAAGGGAGATACACTCTCGAGCATTCACTAAAGCGCGCTACTTAAGGTTCCCTTGGACCTTATTATTATTTTTCTTCAAAGTAACTGAATCAGTCAATTCCTTCAAGCTACCTTCAAAATTTGGTAAATACACATCTGAAGATGTAACTTTACTGACTGTGATGCTGAAAGTCCCCCAATTTTAGAAGTGTATAATGAAGGTGAACTTTTAAATTACACAGATTACCTTTTGACAGACTGTGTATTTGTATCTAGAACATACTTTCTGCTAAGATACAGTGTACACATTAATGTAGGGGAAAGATTACAGCATTCATTAGTACTGTCTCATGAATGAGCAAGCAGGATCACCCTTTCCTTCTGGTCAGCTAACACTATAGATCTGTGACGTTAAATAGACTTGTTTATATGAAGCAAAGACAAGAGGGATGGATTTCTTTTAGTTGCGGCTCTGTACAACAGTTTGATTTAAACCACTCTCTTATAAGGATAGTGATTCGAGCTTAAAAATAAGGGGTGAACCCACTGGGGAAGTTGGATGTGTTTCAAGTGGCTAGCACTTGGTGATTTATTGTGGGTAAGAAGGATGCTTGTGACACCAACAAAAACCAATACAGCCTATCAGCACCGAGCTTCCTCCAGAGAACTGCTAATGTGGACTGGTATCTACAGACACGTGTGTGTGTGTGTGTGTGTGCATGTAAGGTTGACTAGATGGCCAACTGCTAAAACACTACCTATTTATCATTATCTGTTTTCAACTTTTGGCAGTCTGAACATTGACTTCTCGCTTCCGTTTGAAAACATCGCTGCCTATAGAATCCTTCACTCAATACTCTTTACTTTCGGATGGGGAAAGGTTAGCAATAATATAGGCCTACCATTCAGTAAGAAGTAGTTTCTCAGACCTTAATGTTTCCCAAATGTACAGTTTGAACTCAGATACTCTGAGTTCTCACATTTGGATAACGTCACACAACCACAAACAGTTTGTGGGACTAGCTATTTGTACCAATTATTGATCTGATTTTACCTGCCAGAGAGGGTCTTTCTGATCAGGAAAGAGCTCAAAATACTTGTGAGCCAGCTGAGCTGGAGGCAGGGTGTGAAGACGCAGGTTGGTCCAGGTCCGCACAAAGTTGGCTAGATTCACAAATGTATATAATCCCAGTCGGTCATTTCCATAGTTAGACAAATGGGTCATGAAAATACTGATCTGAAAAAGGTAAATAAACTTTGGCATAAACATGGATTATTTTAACACTAGAGGGCAGTATGATCATACCAACATTAGATTTAGCTTTTTGAATTAAATGGTCTGTATAAGGATTTTCAATTAAGACCTAAGAAAAAGTCACCTTGCTATCCGACATGAAATGCAGTCCCCACAACATAAGACGAAGCATCAGTATCCTGTACTTCACAGGGCAGAGTCTCCAGGCTTTCACGAGAAAAGTTCTGAACGCGATTATTCAGTTGTGTTCTCGCCCCTCTGCCTGAACAGATCTTAGAACTTTCAAAACACTTGGAGGGCGACTTTTAACTAGTGCCCAGCTTGTCAGCGCAGCCACAGCTCTCTGATGAGCCCCATCATTCTTATTATTTTCACTCTTAAAACCGAAGCCTTAAAAATTATCCTTCTGGCTCTCTCGCTCTCTCAAACAATCTTTCTCCTCCTCTCCTCACACTCCCCCACCTTCCTCCCACCCATCCCACCCCCATCCACTCCTCAGAGAGGGTGAGGCCTCCCATTGGGAGCCAACACAGTCTGGCTCATCACCTTGAGGCAGGACCAAGGCCCTCCCCGCTATATCTAGGCTGAGCAAGGTATAGCAAGAACCTAGAAACAACCTAGATGGTCCTCAATTGAAGAACAGATAAAGAAAATGTGGTTCATTTACACAATGGAGTACTACTCAATGATTGTTTTTTAAAAAAATGACATTTTGAAATTTTCAGGCAAATGGATGGAACTAGAAAAAAACCATCCTGAGTGAGGTAACTCAGACCCAGAAAGACAAACACGGTATGTACTCACTCATAAGTGGCTATTAGACGTAAAGCAAAGGATAACCAGCCTATGACCCCAGAGAAGCTAGGTAACAAAGAGAACCCCAAGAGAGACATACATGGAACCCCTGGGAAGGGGAAATAAGCAAGATCTCCTGAGAAAATTGGGAACATTGTCAGAGGAGGGAAGAAGGGGAGTGAAAGGAGAGAAGGGGAGGGGGAAGGAGAACTCGAGGAAACCAGATGGCCGAGATGGGTGAAGAACAGAGATGAGAGCAAGGAAAGAAATATCTAGATTCAGGGAGCTATTCTGGGGCTAGCAAGAAACCTGGCACCAGGGAAATTCCTGGGAATCCACAAGGATGACCCCAGCTAAGACCCTAAGCAGTAGTGGAGAGGATGCCTGCACTGGCCTTCCCCTGTGATCACATTGATGACTACCTTAAATGTCATCATAGAACCTTCATCTAGCAACTGATGGAAGCAGATGCAGAGATCTACAGCTAAGCACTGGGACAAGCTCCCGCAGTCCAGTTGGAGAGAGAGAGGAGCGATAATATGAGCAAAGGGGTCAAGACCATGATGGGGATACCCACAGAAATGGCTGACCTGAGCTAGTGGGAGCTCACTGACTCCAGACTGACAGCAGGGGAACCTGTAGAGTGACCTTAGGGTCGCCATTACAGTGATAAAGAAACCCAGAGCACAGCCTGTTGTGTAACAAACAATAGCTATTTATAGTATTATAGTCATTGATGCTCCTGCTAGTTTGAAGAAACATCATTTTTCTATTTTATAGCAGTGTTCCAGCAGCTCACCAGCTCAGATCTGCCACCCCTTACCCCTTATTTTTCTGCATCCATCTTCTGATCTTTTATATTAGGCAACATTCTACTGCCAGCGACCTGGGACTTCACTCATAGCTTCTTTTTTTAAAAAAAAATAACTTATTTTTATTTTTGTGTGTTGGTGTTTTGCCAGCGTGTATGTCTATTTGAGAGTATCAGATCTTGGAGTGATAGAGAGTTGTGAGCTGCCATGTGGATGCTGAGAATTAAACCCAGGTCCTCTGAAAGAGCAGTCTGTACCCATAATCACTGAGCCATCTCTCCAGTCCCCCCCCCCCCCCATAGCTTCTTAAATCATCTTTTTCACTGACCTGCCAGTGAGACTGGGAAGCAGTTCTCCCATTGATTTCCCTTCCAACACGGAGATATTTCAGCACAGCTTCAGGGAAAACACAATGAGAACTACTAATAACATCTTAGTGTATGGTCCTAATCTCTTCCTCCTCTTCTTCTTAAAGTTATCTAATTAACTGCGTTGAACTCTGCTCCTCAGGTCTAGAACAAGCACTTTCACTTGCTGAGGCTTCTTCCTGGCAGCCCAGTCTGTTCTTGTATGTGTATCTGATGCATTCACAGGGGCTTGAGTGGGTTTGCAGTCCTAGGAACATACGGAGACCAAAGGAAGGGATTAAGTTTTCTTTATAACTCTCCACCGCATTCCTTTGAGGTAGGATCTCTCTTTGGAAACAAATCTTGCATTCTTTGGCTAGGCTGTTTCTCTGAGCTTTGTTCTTTACCTGCTTGTCTCTAGGTGGAATCACCACGCTGATTCACTAATTTCAAACTACTCCCGCCTATATCCTTTCCCTAAATTTCACACGTGAACATCTAAGTATCGGCTTGGGGAGTCTTTCCTCATTAATTTATTTTTCTTTCAATTTATCTTAGCTTTCACAATCCTTTTGGACTGAGGGTTGACTTTCAGGACACTGGTGGGGAGTTACTCTTCTACATTCTCAGCCCAGACCCACACACAGGTTGACTGGGTGGTTTACCAGTGGCTTCCATACAAACATATGTCACACAAAGGGTTGTGAGATGATGCCCCTCTTTGTGAGTTTTCCCAGGAGCGAGTTTTCCGATCAAGATCTGGCCCTGATGTGCCCGCTGTGGGAGGGGCGAGGGAAGACAATGATGACACAATCATCAGTCTTCTTTGGCTGAGTGCAACTGAGAGTCCTTCAGTAATGAGGGAGTTTAGTGCTTGGGCAGGATCCTGACTTTGAGGCAGTCAGACACAATCCCTGATGGTAGCTTTTCTCCTTGGCTAAGCACATATACCAGGCGCCTGAACCTGCAGTGTTCTGCACCCTTAAGACTAGGTCTAGCAAATCTGATGTGCTCTATGATCGTCACAGTATATCTCAGTAGAGTGGCCACATGGTCACCATACCGTATACCACAGTCCTACCACCACACCCTCTGTACTTCAAGACATCAAACATCTTCCTACCTCATGTTTCCACTTATCTTCTGCTTCCCATCCTAAGAAATGCATCCCTGCATTTGTGCATGTAACTTGCTCCTCCTGGTGTACCCATGTAGGCTTCTTTCCACTTCATTGTACTTTGTGCTCTCTTTCAACAACTATTGCAGGATATTGCCTTTAATTGTTATAGAGTCCTGTCGCTAAATATGATTCATCAAGATCAATGACTATATTTTTGCCTTCTCTGACCAATTAAGGAAACACTTAAAAACCGAATTGAATAGGCTGCTAGTGTTTGTAGAACTGAGGTCTACTTATTAAATGTAGTCTTTCTTTTAATAGTGCTGGAAGGCACAAGCTACCAGGAATAAAAAGTAATCTCCAATCAGTGAGGATTCAACTTTTTCTCCTGCTCACTGAAGTCTCTGGTTACACTCTACAGGGGTTATGCAGGTAAGAGAGGGGCTAGGATACAGCTGGCATATGAGAGGCGAGTTTTGAGAACTTGGCCTATCGTCCATAGTTTGTGCTCTCCTGTTTTCCGTTGACAGTTTCGCATTCATGTTATTGCTCCAATGGCAGCAAACAGATGTGACTTCGATTTCAAAGGTTTACATTCACCGAGTTCTGTTTTAATTCTTGCCTTGCTCCATGCTCATCCTTCAATCATCTCAGAGGAAATTCGGCTGAGGAATGATCTTCAGAAAGGCCTTAACATTTTGAATTTGAGATCTGGCAAGCTTTAAAAGAGAGCCGCGAGGGCAAATCAATTGCTCTCAATTAGGGACAGATTTCAAAGGTACAGGGACGAGGTCAACGCAATTTAAAGCAATTTAGCTTGACCTGTTTTGTCTTCTTGGCCATTACTTGCTTAGCTTTCCTGACGCTGCGATCAGAACCACAACTTCAGCCCTTTGGTTACAAGCCAGTGACTGACGAATGAATGTCTCTGCTAGGTATCAGAAATAACGCTGCTGGAACGCATTGTTAATGATTTAGCTTCGGAACACATGTTCGTATTTCACGCGGTCATTCCAGCTCTGACACCAGCGATTTTCAATTAAGTCCGCATTGTGTCTCTGCCTTGTGCTGTTCTGATGTTGTCTCTCATTATTCTGGAAGACCCGACTTCAGCAGTTTAGGGAACAGACACAGTTGGTCTTGTAGCGTCAGACTTTCAGGAAGAGACTAAAGAACACAGTTACTGCAGACGATGGCTTCAGAGGCGATTAATTAGAAGAAAACCTTTCTTACGCAGACAGGCGCATACCTCATAGGTGTTGCTCGGTTTTGTAGCGCAAACATCTTCGTTCTCCAGCAGGAACCATTTTCCATCTTAGTTTTAAAGCCCTGCCCCTCCAGCATCATGAAAATGTAGAGAGGAAATTGAAATACATGTTTGAGAATGTGTCTAATTTAACTTCAAAGACTTGGGAGATGAAAAAGAAATGGAAAGAAAATGGACCACATGAAAATCTGACTTTGGTTCATATGTGAATGAACTGAATTTTGGCAGCCACAAGGACCGAACTCACTGGTGGGGGGGGGGCAGTTAGCACGCTAGCTCACAGGCTGAACCATGCCTGGAAGGGGAAACAACACATCAAACTTGTCCATTCATTTGTGAATGAAAAAGTATTACACTTTCAAAAGGTGGGAACGTCCCCTAAGTTTGTACTTCATTTGTTTACTATTCTTTTTTAATGAGCATACAAATGACATATTCAACTATGAATGCTGTGGATGGATTCCATTTCCTGTTTGGTGAGGAACCTCCACACTAGTTCTGCAGTGGCTGGTTTGAATTCCCACTAGGTAGCACTTTTTGCCTGTTTCCTTGATGACAGCCCCTTTTGACTAGGGCAAGAGACTCACAATACAGGGTTTTATTAGCATTTCTCTGATATCTAAGGATATTTAACATTTTTTTCATATATCTATTGACCACTAGAATTTTTACTGTTGAGAGCTGTCTATTCATTGGCCTATTTACTGATGGGATGATTTAAGAATTTGGCTGTTTAATTTATTGAGTTCTTTATTCTAGACATTAATTTAAACATACATTGGCAAAGGTTGCCTTCCATCTGGAGGCTATTCCTTCACTGTTTCCTTTGCTGTGCTCACTATGTTTCTGATTATTTAAAACTTATTTTTTTATTTAATTTATTTTACATTCTGATTACAGCCTCCCGTTCCTCCTCTCCTTTCATCTCCTCCCCAACCTCCCCTTTGCTTCCCCTCCTCAATCCACTCCGCCTCCATATTCACTCAGAGAGGGGCAGGCCTCCCATGGGCATCAATAATACATGGCATATCAAGCTACCTTAAGACCAAGCACCTGCCCCTATATTCAGGCAAGGCAGTTCTGCGTGGGGAATAGATTCCCAAGAGCCAGCCATAGCACCAGGGATAGCCTCTGCTCCACTGTCAGGCTTTCCACAAATAGAATAAGCTACACAACTGTCACATATATGCAGAAGGCCTAGGTCAGTCCCTTGCAGGCTCCTTGGTTGTTGGTTCAGACTCTGAGTTCCCATGAGCCAGGGTAGCTGTTTCTGTGGGTTTTTCTACACTATTCCTGATCCCCCAGCTCCTACAATTCCTCCTTCCTCTCCTCATCAGGACTCCCTGAGCTCAGTCTAATGTTTGGCCCTGGGTCTCTGAATCTGCCTCCATAAGGCTCTCTGCTGACACATGGAGTAGTCACCAATCAGATCGCCCGGCATGGCCAGTTCAGGCTATGCATTTACTGCATCTTAGTTGGGGCCATCCTTCTAGACTTTGGGGAATTTCCCTTGCATCAGGCTTCTACCAGATCCCATGAAGTTCCCCTTTCCAGTAATCTCTCTCAGCACTCTTCCCCATTTCCCCCCATTTGATCCCTTAAGTTACCATGCCCAGCTGCACCCACTCCACCCAGGAGATCTATACTTCCCCTTTCTAGGGAGATCCATGTGTATCCACTTGGACCCCCTTATTACTTAAACAATATTTTTAAATATTTATTTTCTTATTTTAAGATAGTTCCTTTAATCCAGTGTTTTTTGAGGAGTCATGGGAGTTCCAAGTTAGTTCAGAATTTTATTTCTTCATGTAGAGGGTAAATACTCAAACCACAAGGAAGAAGAGAATGAAGAAAATCCACCTGCTAGACACTGATGAAAGAACCCAAGATGCCCCACCTTTATTAGAAAGAACTGGTGTTTGGTTACCATACAAACTGCATGTAAGTGTTTCAACTGAAACATGGTATTTTAAACAATGATATTTGGCATAAAAATTTACCAGGGCCTAGCAGGGCAAGACAATCCTAGCTGTACAAGTAAGGCATGAAGCTGTGTAAAGATGCAGAAGAAACAAAAATATATAAAAAAGCTTAATCTTTGAGAGTCAAAACAGCAATGACCACAAACTGCAAAGTTGGCAGGTTATTCATCAGCACTGGGAAAAGTCATCGTAGGTGTGGTGGTTTGAAAAAGAATGGCTCCTGTAGACTCATATTTGAATGCTTAGTCATCAGGGCAAGCACAGATCGAGAAGGATTAGGAGGTGTGGCCTTGTTGGATGAAGTGTGTCACTGGGGGTGGGTTTTTAGGTTAAAAAACCCCAAGCCAGGCCCAGTGCCTCTCTCACCCTGCTGCTCGCAGATCTGAATGTAGAACTGCCAGTTCCTTCTCCAACACATGTCTGTCTGTGTGCCACCATGCTCCCTACTATGGTAATAATGAACTAACCCTTTGAAATGGTAAGCAAGCCTCAATTAAATGCTTTTTTAAAAATGGGTTGCTGTGGTCATGGCGTCTCTTCATAGCAACAGATGAATGATCAAGACAATAAGGGTCTCTAGCTCAGGGCAAGAGTTTAGTTCATGGAAGACTCTAAGCAGGTTAGATATCTATTTAAAAATAATTCGTAGTGGGTAATCTACATTTGACTCATATCTTGCTATTTAAATTCTAAATCTCGTAAAAATGTTATTTATAAAAAACATTCTATGGGTGATACTATTCTATATTACTTACTTCCAATTTCTTAGGAACTATGTAAACCACCTTGTTAAGCAGAACCAGCAGTTAGCATTGTTCACATGGTAAAATCATTAGTCCTTCCACATGGCACAAGCTGCTGAGAAAAGATCCGAGGGACTCGATAATGTTATGAAACTGAAGGTATATTTGTCTTGATTAAAGTGCAAACCAGTTAGACTTATAGAAAAATTTCAAAAATGTTTTGCTTTGACATTATTATTATTATTATTATTATTATTATCTTTCTTTTTTTGTGTCCAACATCATTTTATTTATTTTTTTTAATTATTTATTTATTAAAGATTTCTGCCTCCTCCCCGCCACCGCCTCCCATTTCCCTCTCCCTCCCCCGATCAAGTTCCCTTCCCTCATCAGCTCGAAGAGCAATCAGGGTTCCCTGACCTGTGGGAAGTCCAAGGACCGCCCACCTCCATCCAGGTCTAGTAAGGTGAGCATCCAAACTGCCTAGGCTCCCCCAAAGCCAGTACGTGCAGTAGGATCAAAAACCCATTGCCATTGTTCTTGAGTTCTCAGTTGTCTCAAGAGTCCTCATTGTCTCAAGTACATTATTATTATTATTATTATTCACAATCAAGTGACCTTAGACACAATGGAAACTGTGAAAGTGACATACAACTTTAAGTAAATGGTTTCATTAAATATTAATGACTAGGGAAGGCTACCTGTTGAAACAGAAAATTTGCCTTATTAATGGAAGTAGGGAAGGAAATAGGGCAGGGGAAGGCAGGGGTCTTCTGTCCCTTTTAGCTATTTTCTCAGTCTGACATTTTGTTTGCTTTTCTGTTCACCATTATATCACATGGAGGACTTTGGGTTGGGCATAGACCTTCATATGAGCACCTCAGCTCTAACACTAGATGACAAGGCAGACAAAAACCGCAACCAGATTTCTCTTACCACTGACTGAAATCTTCAGTGCCAGGAATGAACCACATCTAATAGGGACCCCAGGAAAACCCCTAAATAACTCAGGCTATTAGTTGCTCTCCACAAACTGATCGCAAGGCCTTGCTGCTGAAGAAACACCTACATATCTCATTGAACACAGGGAAGTAGAGCTGATGTCTAACTAGAACTCTAACTCCCATTGACTAGTGTTCATGGTACCTCCCCGTGCCCACAAAAGAAAATGTTTGAACTTTCTTTTCTTTCCTCCCTTCCTCTTTCCCTTTTTCCCTCTCTTCCCCCCTTTCTTCTTTTCCTTTTTTTGAGATAGGCTACCTTGGAACTTACTATGTAGACCAGGCTAGCCTTAAATTCACAGAGATCCTCCTATCTTTGCCTTTGTAGTCCTAGGATTAAAGGAATAAAGCATGTCCACCTTAGTTTGAACCTTCTTGATAACATTTTGCTAGAGTTAATCAAACATAAAAATGCACATTTGTATTTTCTCAAGGCTGAAAAGTATGCATTTATAGCGAGTCTTTCTTCTCTCCAGAGGCCATCAATTCAGTATAGAATTGCTTGTTCTAATAGATGTCAAGTCCTTTCCCTATGCATGCCAGGCTGAGAGAATACTTTGATTATGCCTATCCCCAGGAGAAGGAAGAGACAGGACACATGCTGAGTGTTATCCATGCCATATGAACAGGTACGGCTTTTGTTTTAGTTCTGTTAAGGGGGGCAGAGAGTTTTCGTCTCTGGTTTCTGAGGGAAAAGGGAATGGGCACATTTTTTTTCTTTTTTAAATCTGAGAGAGTCATTTTAATGCTTCTGAGATTGGAGGGAGGAGTAGATAGTGTCTTTCTAAAGAATTTTTCTAAGGAAAGAAACATCAAGGCATAGGAACCTTTGAAATACAGAAGGTTGTAAAAGAAGAGACTACTGATGATGTATGAACAAGAATCATAGGAACATGACTGGAGAGACGGAAACAAGTGACTGAGAACAAGAAGAGGCTCAGTTTAGCAAATAATAAAAATGAATGAAAGGAGAAAGCGAGCAAACCAGAATGGTTTTGCACTTAGAGGCCTTCGGTTGGAAACATCGCCGAAACAGCTACCGCATGAAATAGGCCAAGAGTCTGCCAGAAGTCTTAGTGACGTCTGTGGTGCTAGAAAACAACCAATGGAATGAAGGACAAACATCATATTGATGACTAGAGTTTGTAGTCAAGAGAGCAAGTGCTGCTGACGCGGAAACAGGGGCTGCGAACAGACGGTGTGAGGGTTCGCAGACTGAGGATTGACAGCTTCTGGCTGCGTGTGTCTGTTCATCTCACGAGAGCCACGAGGCACTCACTGGATTTCAGGATAGAAAGCCGGTTCCCTGTAAAAGACGCTGCAAAACCATGTGTCCCATTGGGGAAGTGGGCCACGAGACATCGCAGAAGTATTCTTAAAAGTGCTACTAACGGCCAGATGTGAGGCACATGACATTAATCCTGTCACAGGAGGCAGAGACAGCTGTTCTCTGTGAATTCAAGGCTGGCTCAGTCTACATATGGAGTTCCAGACCAGTCAGGGCTACACAGTAGGATCATGTCTCAACAAACAAGCAAACGACCACCCTCATTAAGTGTTACTGATAATTAAGTGAAGGGCATTTGTGTCCGGGTGACTGACTCTAGGGACATTCTTTAGAGGCTTGGAAAGTCAGTAAGAAATAAGGCATTATGGTGAAACTGCCAAGCATTTTGTGGGTGCTCATGAGGCTTCTTGAGCTGAAAATGGGGGTGGGAGCATTTAAACGCAAACATTGTATCTCGCAGGAAGGCTTAGCTTGGAAACATGAATGCTTCAGGACCACACTGGGCAGCGCTGCTGAGATCTCTGTGCAATGGCAGCCCACCAGCCAGCCGTGTGCAACTACGGATAGCTACTGCAAATGCTAAACAAAACAGCACATCATTTCCTGCATGGTTCATCAGATCTGATTTCGCTTGTACATATAAGTAGGAATCATTTGCGAAATGACAGAGCAGGATTTCCTGTGCAGACAGATGCTTTTTATATTTATAAGTCGGAGCTTCTTTCTTTCTTTTTTTTTTTCCTCCTTCTGAATGTTCTGGGAAACTGGAAACCGATAGGATTTTGCATATCAAGTTTAGTGTGACATATGGCGAAGCGCTCGCTCACAGTGTCTCCAAACTTTGCTGGTAACACTTTCCAGCCTGCGCAGGAAGCGAAGCTGTTCCTCTGACGCATTCCCGTTCCAGGGGAGGACCACAGAAAACATCCTGAAGTTAAACCGCAGAAATCATGTTTCTACAAAGAACAGCCCTCGATGTAAACCACAGCGGCCTGGAGAGCTTCAGCTGACGCTTCACTTTCAGTTGTTAAGTTGTGAGCAAAATATTCCACAGCGTCCCGATAACGGAGATGCCGTGAAGTCCATGTGCCAGCTTCTAGCTAGGCAGAGAAGCCAAATAGTGCATCTGGGATTGAATTTTCTGAGGGGCAGCGGCTGAGAAATCAGCCTGTAAATCTTATGCTGGAATTTTTAGTTTTATGAAGGCACATCAAGAGAAGCCCACATCCATTGAGAACTGGAAGGGGGTAGCTAAGGAGGTGCCCCTTCCATAAAGTAATTGTGTTATGTTCCTCCCGTGCAAGGAGGAGAGGACACTGACTACAAATGGGCCAACCTAGCATTGCCCAGGGCTGTGCGTTTGAGGCGGAACGGCTCTGAGCTGCCACAGACCTATGCTTCCTCAGTTCTTCGGGCACTTTTTATGTCTTTTCCTTCTGTCAGCTTTCATTTCCCACTGCTGCTGTTGCTGCGTTCTTTCACTCAGGTCCAAATTCTTTTCTAGAATGTACCCTCCCTTTCAGATGAGTAGCCCAACTGAGAAGTGTGGATGAACTCTGTTTTTTAAAAAAGTGAAGGTCACAAGTGTGGACCAGGGTCATTCTGTCATCTGAGTCCAGTGATAGTAGAATGTAGGTATTTTTCTATTTGTTTCCCTTTCGTGAAGCAATGAAATTGTTTGAAATTTCAGTTTCGTCATTTGTAAAATATCCACTAAGGTCAGATAAGGCCTATAACATACATACATACATACACACACATACATATAGACTATATATATAGACTAGTAATCACCAACTTCAGCGAGGACTTGTATGAGACGGCACAGAGCTTTTGTTGGCTGAATTAGCACTTAGCTTCTCTATTTCCCCTTTCAAGGTCTACTATTCCTTGCTTAGTTCTTTGTTCAAGGTTTCGGCTATTGGAGGGAGGAAGTGAATTAAAGACAGTCAAGCTACACGAGTAGTGTTTACCTCTTCTCTCACAAACTTTTAGCTGGTGTTAATGTTCTGAAGTTTGAAGAAAAGGATTTGTTTCTAAATCTCAAAAAAGGCTGCAATTATTTTGTCTTAAAATATCTGTGCATGTGTGCTAATTAATAATTTGACAGTTAAGATATTTTATAATATGCTGTTACCACAGTGTTCATAAGCATGGTTTTAAATAGTCACAGTTTTAAAGCATTTTCTTTCAGTGGGACATTGACCTTGTTTCTATTTTTCTTTTTATCATAATTAACATTATTTCCTGTACTTTGTGCTGTTGCCTTAGAAAGTCATTTAATAGTGAAACCATAGCATGGCAGAGTACAAAGACAGAAAGCGGAGACCTCATGGCAATGACTATCGGCTGTTCCACCAGGGCCTCTCCATGCTTGTCTTTTTTTTTCATGATCCATCTCTCCCACCCCTAGAAAGTGTTTTTAAAAATAAGACAGTATATATTTTGTCACATGTTGAGGACATTTGCTTTGTTGAATATATTCATGTTTAGGTTTGTTTTTATTTTTGTGATTAGATTAATATTAAACATATGTTATCAAGAGTAAAGAAAGAGGAAAGATGGTTCAGCAGTTAAGAGCACTGACGACTCTTCCAGAGGACCAGGGTTCAAACCCCAGCACCCACATGGCAGTTTACACCTGTCAGTAACTCTAGTTTCAGGGAACTCGACACCCATGGCAAAACACCAATGCACATAAAAAAAAATCTTAAAAAAGGGCAAAGAAATATATTTTTATTAGATTTTAAAAAATTACCAATCCAAATTCCTACTCCCTCCCCGCCTCCCATTCCTTCCACATACCCTCCTACCTCACGCCCCTCCAATCCTAAGAGAGGATAAGGCACCGTACCCTGTGGAAGGTCCAAGGCCCTCCCCACTACATCCAGGCTGAGCAAGGTATACATCCAAAGAGAATATGACCCCAAAAGACAGTACAAGCAGTAGAGACAAATCCCAGTGCCACTGCCAGTGGCCCCTCAGTCTGCCCTAGCCATACGACTGTCAACCACGTTCAGAGGGACCAGCTTGGTCCTATGCTTGTTCCTTCCCAGTCCAGCTGGAGTTGGTGAGCTCCCATTAGCTGGAGAGTTGGCTCAGCCATTAAAGGCTAGGCTCACAGCCAAAAATATAAGAGATATATTTTTAGTTGTTTCTTCTTTTTACAAAAAACCCACATGGTTAAACTGTTTCCCTGCTTACCACCTTGACTAACCCCCACGTATACCTGTGGAGTCTGCCCAGAACTACCCTGAGATAAGACCACTTTAGACACCCCATTTGCAAACCAAACTATAGTGGCCCCAAGATTGAATATCAATCAACATTCAAGTAACCCACATGATGGCAGGCTGAGATAAGACCAAACAAGGATCTAAACAACCACTCGGCAAAGGAGGAAACAGAAAGTCACCAAGAACTACCACCGAAGACCTAATTCCAGATGTCTAGGTCCAATTACAAAAACAAAATGAATAAAGAAGAAAATACGTCTCTCCCTCAAATTAACATCCATAGTGCACTGATTTTTGAGATAAACACCTTTGATAACACATAGGAAAATGACTTAAAATACCAATTATCAGTATGTTCAATGATTTCAAAGAGGAGATGAATGAGAAACACAAAAACACAGTTGAACGAAATAATGAAAACAGTTCAAGATAACAAAATGGAATTAATAAAGACAAAGAATCTCTGAAGAAAAGTCCAAATGAAATAAAACTCTAAAAACTTGGGAAATCAAACAAAGAGCAGGCAGGAATGTACAACCAACATAGAATCATGTGGAAGAGAGAACGGTAGGTCTTGAAGACAAGGGAGAGGAAGTGGATCACTTAGTCAAAGAAAAGAGTAAATGTCAAAAGTCCCAAGAGAAGAACATACAGGAAATCTGAGACATTAAAAAAATACCAAACCTGCAAATAGTAGATATACAAGAAGGAGCAGAAACACAGCTTAAAGGCACAGAAAATATTTTCAACAAAATCATAGAAGAAATTTCCCAAATCTAAAGAAAGGGATGCTTGCTAAGGTGCAAGAGGCATTCAGAACACAAAGCAGCCAGAACCGAAAAGAAACTTTCCAGAACACACACAAATCAAGCATGAAATGCAGGGCAAAGAAAGGCTGTCGAGAGCAGCAAGAGAGAAAGACCACGCCACACAGAGAGGCAGGCCTATCAGACTAATAGCTGATTTCAGTGGAGACTTTGGAAGACAAAAGTTCTGTAAGTTCTAAATGACCACATATGCCAGCCCAAACTTCCAAACTGAGCAAGACCATCAGCTGTAATTGAAGGAGAAAGAAAACTTTTCACGATAAGAACAGTCTTAAGGAATTTTATGTTCACAAATAGTCCTCTACTGAGAATATTAGGAATACTTTGGACTGAAGAGATGATTAAAACATACTAAAGCGGGCACAGCGAGTACATCCCAGAACAGTTAACACCAAGAAAACAGCATCACTAAACATCATTTATTACTAACTCCCAATTTTAACAGTCTAAGATCCACCCACAAAAGACAGAGACTAACTGATTGGATTAGAAATCATAATCCATCTTTTTGCCTCCAAGAAACCCAAGTTACCACCAAGACACCATCATAGGATGGAAGACGGTATTTCAGAAAAATGAGTGGAGGCAGGTGTCGCTATTTTAGTATCCGATAAAGTAGTTTTCAAACCAAAACTAATCAGAAGAGGAAAGTAAGAACATTTCATACTCATCCAAAGAAAAATCCACAGAGAGGATATTATAATTATAAACATTTCTATACCAAACACAAAGATATCCAATTTCATAAAACCAAACATTAGATATAAAAATCACAGATTGACCCCAATGCAGTCCCAGTGAGAAGCTTTACCAGCTATATGTCTGAGAGCCACTAAATTTCTAGAATATGCACAGAACAGAAAAATCTGAACAGCAAGAAAACAAACCAGTTAAAAACTGGAGCATGCATTTAAATAGTTCTTAAAAGATGAAATACAAATGGTTTAGATTTTGCTTTTTAAATTTCTTTGCATTGATTTTGTTTTGAGACATGGTCCCCGTTTAGGTAGCTCTGATTTTCTTGGAACACATAGACTAGGCTGGCTTTGAATTCACATTGGGATAAGATGAAATCTCAAAGTAGTTTTAACTTGAATTTCCTTGATAGCTAAATACATCAAACAATTAAAAAACCTAGGTGCTTGTGGTGGCTCAAGTCTTTAATCCCAGCACTTGCAAGACAAAATGCCCAAGATCAAAAATCAAAAAATCAAAGATCAAAGAAACAAACTGCAGCAGATGCGGGTGCTGCGTGTGCAGACAGGGACCACTGACTTATTCATTGCTAGAGGGAAGGGAAATTAGCACAGCCACTGTGGAAATTGCTGTCGATTTCGAGCTTCCTCAAAAAGCTGAACCCAGAGCTACCACATGATCCAGCCCTACCACTCTTGGATATCTACCTGAAGGACTTTATCATGCTTGCACACGTATGCCAGGAAATCTGAAGTGTGCGTCCTGTAAACAATGGTGAAATTTTCAGATTTTGTCTTTATGTAGTTACTCTACGTCTTTTGATTAGGAATTTAATTTGTTTGCATTTAATACTACTTACTGCCAATAGCAGGCACTGTCACCATTAGTGTGTGCTTTAACCTGTCTTTGTAGCTATCTGACCCTTTGTCTTTCTCTGCTGACTTCCTTCGGATTTCTAGTTTTTACTGTGATACACTTTGGTTCATTTTCATTTTGTATCTTATGTAAGCATTTCCCTCGATTCTCAAGGCATTAAAATCAGCAAGTCCAAGCTGACATTCTCGGCTCATAGCAATTTTACCTTCAACTTCGGTAAAACGGACTCTTTGCTCGTTCGTTTCTCCATTGCTACCGCAGAATACATCTTTTAAAGCTGTGTGATTTAAAAGGCATTCTCTAGTTACACATTTTCCACACTCTAACTTCTACATCATGGCTCAGTGATGCGCGCACTCCTTCCCTAGGGTCATAACGCTCTCTCGGAGTTCTCACTGGAGAGTGCCGTGTTTTCTTACTGCAAACTAGCTCTCGACTGGAAGAACCCCTTTCACCCTTTTTGTGAGGCCAATAAAGCTTATTGCATTTAATTGAGAATGTCTTTATTTGTTTTTGATAGTTTGAAATAGCCTTTATTTTTGAAGGGCAGCTTTGCTGGAGGTGGTATTCTTGCTTGCCCGCTTTTTTTTCTTCACTAAGCATTTTCAATTGACACTCCCTCCCCACAACACTTCTGCCCTTGAAGATTTCTGTGGAGAAATATGCTGGTAGCTTTTTAATGAAGGCTCTCTTTAGGAAGGCTCTCTTTCTTCTGCTACTTTCAAAATCCGTCTTCATTTCTGACATTTTGCTCCTAACGTGTGCTGCTGAGAAACTCCAGTACTTTCTGGGGTTTGTAGTCGTCTTGTGTCTTGGTGTCTATTCCCTTTTCTGAGTTGGGAAGGTTTTAGCCATTATTTCTTCAAATGAGTTTTCTCCGCCTGCCCCCTTCCGCTATCCAGTAACTGTTTGATGTCTTGCCCTTAGGCTGTCTTTTCTTATTTACCACTTTTTTCTTTCTGACTGAAATCAGTCCTCCGTTTTGATTATGGTAGTGCTTTTTGCAGTTTCAGTGATTTGAAGCAGGAGAGGTTTGGAAATGTTAAGTGGATAATTCCAGAACCAGACAACCCATAAGCTTTAAGTTGTAGTCTAAGTAGCACAGTGGCCTCTCCTGCTCCACCCTGGCTGTGTGTCTTTGCCTGGGCACCCATCTATGTTATCCATCCGTCTTTTTCATAAGTAGCTGGCAATCCATCATAGCAGACACTCTATGTTAAGAGTTGTGTTCAATAACCTTTATTTTACACAATAATGAGCAAAGAAACAGGTAATGATGCCAGTAATTTTGGTATGTTAACGAGTGGCCACAGACTCTTCATTTAAGCGAAAAGAGAAAGGTCTCAATTAGAAAGGGCAAATATCATGCATTAAAATTGGTGAGAAATACAAACTTCAGTCTTACATCCATGACATTTTGAGGAAGGAAAAACAAATTTATGCTGTTTTTATGGACTTTAAGCTTCATAATTTAGAAGTTCCGTGCAGGATAAATTATTAATAAAGAGAGAAAAGGCACTGGGTTTGTATATCATGAATAGGAAAAGCACAACATTCACAGGTAACATGAATCTTCAGTTTCAGGCTTGCACAGGAGTTTTGGGATGTGTCTCCATGGGAAAGAGATAATGGGATGCTCCAATTTCAAATAGCCCAAGCCTGTTTTCTAGTCCTCCATCTGCTCGATCATGTAGGCTATTACACTCCTATAGTGAATTATTCAGTTTAGTGTTTGCATTCTGTAGCTCCAATATTTTATTTGATTCTTTTTTTACTTTTTTATTCTTTTTTAAAAACACTTTTCAACTTTTTGAAACTTTGATACTGTTGAAGGCCCTTTGCTCTTGAGTTTGGTCACTATCTCTAGGATACTTACTGTGCATTTTCTGCAGGTAATTCTTCTATTGACATTTTTAGGGTATGTTTCTGGATATTTATTCTGATTTTTTGATTTGGCTCTGATTTCTTGCTTCTTCAAGCACATTATTAATGTGTGTTAAGATTCATATTTTTTTTCATAAAAAAAGCTCCCTGTATTTTGGATATCAGCGGGGCTAGATACCTGAAAGTCCTCTCAAACTGTGGTGTGGCCATTTCTCCCTCTTCCTTCTCTTTAGCTTGTTTTGGTTTATGTGTGTGTGTGTTTGTGGATATGCATGTGTGTAGAGGGCAAAGGTTTATCACTGGTGTCCTCTCAATTACTCCTCCCTTTGGTTGTTGAGAGACAAGCCTCTCACTGAAACTGGAGCTACCGACTGCTAGACAAGTAGGTCAGTGTCATAGTTAGAATTTCCATTGCTGTGATGAAACACCGTGACCAAAAGTAAGCTGGGGAGAAAAGGCTTTCTTCAGCTTACACTTTCATATCAGTGTTCATTACTGAAGGAAGTCAGGTCAGGAACTCAAACAGCACAGGAACCTGGAGGCAGGAGCTGATGCCAACACATGGAGGGGTGCTGCTTACTGGCTTGCTCCTTGTGGCCTGCTTTCTTACAGAACCCAGGACCGCCAGCCCAGAGATGGTACCACTCATAATAGGGCTGGGCCTTCCCTGAATGATCACTAATTAAGAAAATGCCCAACAGACTTGCCTACAGCTGGATCTTATGGAGGGATTGTCTCAATTGAGGATCCCTCCTCTCTGATGACTCTAGTGTGGGTCCGTTGACATAAAGCTAGCCAGCACAGTCAGTGAGATCCAGAGAACCTCCTGTTTCTATTCCTCAACTGTTGTTGTCATGAGCACCTCTCCCTGTATCTAGGTTTTTATGTAGTTACTGGGGATATGAACTCAGTCAGACACTTTGCTGACTGAGCCATCATCCAGACCAGATTCCCTTTTTTTACAAAAAAAAAACCCAACTGAATTTTAAGTACCTTTCCCATTGTGATAAGTTACTGATTTTTTTCAGGGTTTTTGACCCTTTGCTCCCTTTAACATCCTTCTGCCATACTGTATGACTGAGTCCATAGCGGACTGAGGGCCACAAGGAAACTTTCTTGATCTCAGTAGGCTCAGGCTTTAGATATGTCAAGTCCAGCTAGTGTTCTAAAATAGGCGATGTAGAAAATGTCTTAGCCAACTCCAGAAAGCCAAACTGTTGTGTACAAGCTATCTCTTTTCCTCTTCACTCCTTGCTATGATTTTTCCCCCCAGTTAGATTTAGGGATGACAGAAATCAGGAATGTTGAAAGTGTCTCCAGTCTCCTCTCCCCTCTCCAAGGAGAAGCTAGGAGCTAGGGGTTTTCTCCCACTTGTAGACAGAAGTAAGATGAAGGCCAAATGGGTTCTGTCATGTCTCCTGCTGACTTCATGTCACCTGGGGTCCAGCAATTTCACTTGTCCCTGGATTTCTCACAAAGGGAACTGGTCTATAAAGTGTGCAGCTGATGTCCTCACAGGAGGCAGGAGGGTCCACACTCCCATTCTAGCCCCTTTCCTGCTCTGCAGCCTTAGGTTGCATCTCATTAGAAGGTGGGTGTTGTCATGTTGCATTGCTGACTGGTCCTCCATTGCTGATGCTGTCTGATTTGTCTGTTAATAAAAATGGTCAGCTTTACCCAGTATGAGGGGTCACTTTTTTTTATGTACTTAACATGCAGTCTTTGAGGGGGCTGGAGAGATGGCTCAGAGGTTAAGAGCATTCCCTGCTCTTCCAAAGGTCCTGAGTTAAATTCCCAGCAACCATATGGCTCACAACCATCTGTAATAAGATCTGGTGCCCTCTTCTGGCCTGTAGGCACACACACAGACAGAATATTGTATACATAATAAATAAATAAATATTAAAAAAAACATGCAGTCTTTGGGATGAAGCTTTGTGAGTATAAACACACTATGTCTCAACCACATTTCTTCTGATAGTTCTAGCAATTACTGATTCTTATCTGAATCAGTTGTCGTTTGTTCATGGTGGTAATTTTCATATTTTCAGTATGTCTGCAATATTACTTATTGATGTTGGAATAAATCAATTTTGGTCATTAAGAGCCTGTTATAGCTGACTTTTGTTTTAATTAAAAAAAACACTATTTTGTGAGTGCTCTTCATCATCATTACTGATGCAAGATATTCCAGACTGAATTTGTATTTTCCAGGTATCTAACTTGGAGTGAGTCTTTACTCCAAAAAGCTTAGTTACTTTTGGGGAGAAATAACATTGATTTTAACATGTGGGTACTTGCCCTTGCCACTGGATGCTAATGATGTCATGTGACTCTGGTTACCTGGATGCCACTGATGTCATGTGACTCATTTGGTTGCCTGGCTACTATTGATGTCAGCTGACTCTGGTACCAAAGTCTGGACCCTTTGTTCCTATTGATCTCCTTACGTCAGATTTCAGTACCCCGAGTCTCCTTTCTCTCCCTCTCCACAGTTCCCCAGGGCAGTGTTTTAGTCATTCAGTGTCCCAGACAATACATGGAAACTGTTCTGTAATTCTAGTAAAAGAAGAGAACGCAAAACTGTTTTACAAATTGAAAATTTCCATTCAGCTTCTTATCCTTTTATTTTACTGAATACATGCAGTCCACATGCTGTACTCAGAATCATCTAAACTATTTTTCTATAGTATATGAAAACTGTAACATTCTAAGCAGGTCACTTCCTCATTGCTTCCCCCTCCCCACACTTTTCATTTATTCCACCAGAATCAAAGTTGTGTGCACTACAACGCTTCTTCCGTCTGTGTCCTTCACCTCAGCTCCTCCAAGCCACTTGGGAGTTCTTCTCTGATGTTCTCTTCCCGTATCTCCCTTCAGATAACTTGATGAACATTTAGGGACTCTCTGTGTGCCTTTTAAAGTATATTGCAGAAATCAGGCTGCACTGAGAACTCTTTCTCTCCTCTGTGTCTCTCTTTGTGTGTGCGTATGTGTGTGTAGAACTGAACACAATCTCTGTTTTTAAGTTGCTCACTAGTTTCTGTAGCTGGAACAATGATGACTTAACTAGTCTCTAACAGATGGATATTCAAGATATTTCCACTACATGACTTTGATAGTTACTATATATTTCATTTTAGGAGTGAAAAGTAGACCCTGTAATATGTCTTTCTGTGAACTATGACCTCTAAAATCCAAAATGCTGCACCAGAGGTTTTGAGTACACTGTTTTCTGAGTCTGTATCTTTTACCATGTCTCATAGCCACGGGGGCACATGTGGGCCAGCTTCCTAAGTCTTGCTAAAAGATTGTTTGCCATTCCTTTTTTTTTTTTAAAAATCTGTAGACAAAAGAAATGGTGTTTCAAAATAACTTAATTTTATGTCTTATTATTTGGAGAAGAACTTAGCATCTTTTCGTAGATTTGAAGGTTTTCCCGAGGTCTCCTTACATATTTTGTTGGGAGAGACTACAAATTCAATCATGCACACCTTCCTGAGTTAACACAAATTCTATGGTTAGGTTTTTAAGACAGATTTTTAACTTAAAACAGAACATTCGCTGGCAGGAGAAGATAACGAATTGCCATCCACCGAGAAAATACCACATGCCAGAAGTTTTTAGGCCATTTGTGAATATAAGACAGAAAGAAGCACTACCTTTTAAATCAAGGAGCAACAAACTATGATAAAAGATGGAAAATTAGTTAGAGTATCATGGCAAAGTTGTGTTTAAGTTATCATTTCATAAGATAATAGAGGAGAAATCTATGCAGTGTGAGGGAACTCCTTAGAAAGATGATTCATGAGCTAGGATTTCAGTAAAGCATCCAGACTTGAAGTTATCATTAGTTCATGATGTCACAAAATAGCACCTGTGTTCAGAGTGTTGAAGGATATGTACAAGAGATTAGCTTCTAAAAAGAGTCTTGAAAAGTGGGAAGACACCCCATGTGACATTGGGGAGACACCCAACTTGACTTTGGGGAGACACCCAGTGTGACTTTGGGCAGACACCCAATGTGATTTTTCTCCCCAAGTGAAAGATGTTTCTGTTTGTGCTGAAAGTTATGGGACACTTTCAAGGATTAACTAAGACATAACAACATTCATTTCTTTGATCAATTGAACTTGTACTTGTTTTGAAGGTAAGATTCCCAGAAAGGGAGCTGTGGGCTTTTGGTATTATAGATCATGCCTACCAATCAGTTGTTGATTTATCTAGAAATTGCTGCCATCAATTCCAATAGCAACTTGTTTTACAAAGCACAGTAGCCCATTTCAACATTCACTGGCTCTTGGGTGATGCACAATGATAAATTTTTTGTTCTCTCCAGCATTCCTAAGGTGCTCAGGTTAAGCCAAAGAATGCCACTTCCTGTCCGATGCTCCCTCTTGGAATGCATACCCCATACTGCTGGAGCAAACACAAAGCAAAGTCCAGGACCATGAAGACTCTATTGGGTTACACCAAGACTCACATCTAGCTGTGTTAGTGGATGACTGATTTGGATAAGCTACCTTAAATACTGTTTCAGCTGGACTCGGAAGGAACAAGCATAGGACCAAGCTAGTCCCTCTGAATGTGGTTGACAGTTGCATGGCTGGGGAAGACCGAAAGGCCACTGGCAGTGGCACTGGATTTATCTCTAGTGAATGTACTGGCTTCTTGTGATCCTATTCTCTTTGGATGTATACTTTGCTCAGCCTGGATGTAGTGGGGAGGGCCTTGGACCTTCCACAAAGCAATGTGCCTTACCCTTTCTTAGGATTAGATGGGGGTGGAGTGGGAGGGTATGTGGAAGGAATGGGAGGAGGGGTAAGAGCAGAAATTTGGATTAGTATTTTTTTTTAAATCTAATCAATTAAAAAATCCGCTTTACTGGGCATTCATGATGGTTTTCTGCTATTTTCTTAGATCTTAGATTTTCCTTCCTTCCTTCCTTCCTCCCCCCCCCCCTTGCTTTTTTGTGACAGGGTTTCTCTGTGTGGCTGCTGGAACTCACTAGGACGGCCTTGAATTCACAGAGACCTGCCTGGCTCTGCCTCCTTAGTGCTGGGATTAAAGGTGTGTACCATCACTATCCAGGCCTGGATTTTTAAAATAATACCTAACCCAATGATTTCTGCTATTATTAAGTGCGGGAGTAGGAAGAGTAGATTATGCTTCCTTTGGTTTTCTTAATTTCACCGTGGCAATTGATTATATAATAGCACAATCAGTCAGTAGTGAAAACATTAATGATAGCAAAACCAGAAATTCTCTGGAGGGCAGGGAATGTGTCAAATACGAAGTTTGGGCTTTAACAGTATGTGTGTCTTATCAATTTTTAAGTAATGCCAATCAAACTTATTATTCAAAGAAGGTACAACAAAGTTGTTTGCTCATAGTTCCTACAGAGCCCATGAGGGCTCCACCCATCATCACCTGTAACAGACTTTCTCTAAAGCACTGAAAAAAACCAATGAAGTGATAGTTACCTTTTCCCAGATCATGACCTGAAATTTTCAACCATTTATACACTTCCCCACTACCAGGTATCCGAGGCACATTACGAACTACTGTCCTTAATATAAGGTCATTTCAGCTGTACGTAAAAACAGCATACTACCTTGGCAGATACCCTGAACTGGCACCAGGAAGGATGAAATCCTCATCAGAGTACTAACAGAATGACCTTGAGCAGCTCAAGTCATCTTCTTGAAATTCCACCTAAATCAAGAAGTTGCTTGGCATCCAGGGTAGTTTCTGACAGCACACACATAGCGTGTGCCTTTCTGTATCTGCATTCCGCAGGACCAGTGACTACCATCTTTATGCCCATTATCCATTCTTTGTCCCTTTCAACTTGATACACTCACTTTTTCACCGTGTCCTCTCTCTATACACTCTTTCACCATGTTGCCAACACCCTTCTACCAAAATTCCCCCTCCCACCCACTACTCTTCCATCTCCATCAGAAAGTGTCAGGCCGCCCATGGGCATGAACAAAGCATGGCACATCAAGTTGAGACAAGGCTGAGCTCCTCCCCTTCAAGGCAGGGCAAGGAAATCCAGCATGGGAAGCAGGTTCTTTCTATAACAGAATCTACACAGAACCTGGATTTAAATCCCAGTCATCAAAACACCTGTGTTCATCTCATGTCAGAGGTTCCTGGCTTGTGTTACTGGAAATTGTAAGACAGCCAAGGTTTTCTCTCTTGTCATGCCTGTTCATCATTGTGCTTTTCTAATTGTGTTATAGTCACTTGATTGACACTTCTTTTCAGCCACGAAGAATACGTGGATAGTAGAGTCACAGAAGGCTGTTCACTTTAAATAGAGTTTTGTCTTTGCTGTTTTCTTTTCAAAGCTTAACTCTGAAGTGCACTTAATTGTAGCCACCTCTCACCCAACATTGATGTTCTTGCACCTTCAAGTGTTAATGCAAGGAGAAAAACTTTAAGAGGTCTTTAACCACAGCCCTGAATGTATTTCCCCTTCCCATCAAGTGTATCTGAATATACTTAACTTCCATGTTTCCAATACTCGTCTACCTTTTCTTTGGAAACAAGATCATTTAATATTTTCAGAAAATACCATCTTTAATTAAGGCCCATGTTAATGTGATTGTCTAGTGGCCATCTTTCAAGTCCACTATAATTAAAATCCCCATCTTTCTTACAACAAACACACACTATAATCTGATAAGGACTTTTTCATTCCCATTCTGACCTAATAAAACATTTCACCCGCTAAATTCACACATGCTTCATTGAAGCTGGAGTTTTTGAAGGCTGAACATAGCTTTCTTCGACCATTTAAGTTCGGTCTGAGAATTCCTGGGAAGCAAGCCCTGTTCCTCACTTTGGCCATCCAGGCAGCCACCACTAATGATAGCACATGTCTTCACTGCCAGAGTCACAGGCACCTGTCTCCACCAGGTAAAGAGAATTCCTACCCTAGATTGTGTCTTGTGTACCAAAAGAGGTCATCTCAGATCACTGTCTATCTCATGGAGCATGTCAAAAGATCCTAGTTAGTTTGAACCAATTCTTCTTTACTGAAAATAACTATCTTAGGGAAGTTTTCCAATCTAGAAAGAAAAGTTTGTATGTTTGTCTAAACTGGCACTAAGGTCAACATAATCTTTGCTGTTAGAATTTTTAGGTTGAAATGTATAGATTTTTCTTAATAAAAATATTACTTATCAGATAATAGGTAAAAATTGATATAAGTTCACTATATATGAGTGACTGATTTTAAAATTTCTTCTGGGTTGAGTGGAGATTATTTGGTTCACAAAGTTCAGACACAATAATACCAGGGGTTTTTCAAATATTACATCACCAATGGGTAGATAATCACACAGACTGGTTCCCAGTGAACTGCTCCACCAGAAGCTTGTAGAATACGGGTTCAAGAATACATCGATGAAGTCATTTCACAGGTATTTAACCGAGTCTTTGGTTCAAACTACAAACTGGTGAACTTCCTTTACCAACACCATACTGGTTAGATTGAGCAAAAAAGAGAGGGAATCCATACAGAGTAATTAAAAATAAAGGTAATCTAGAAGAAGGGGGTATTTTTGGAGCACAAATCAGAAATGTCTACTTAGGGAGGGTTTAGAAGCATGGTAACCTTCCTAAAGAATGGAGATCACAATGGCTCCTGGGTGTGAACTCACGCAGAGGTTACCAAAGACTGAGTTCCCTTTCCATCCGTCTCATTTTCTAGCTGCTGAAATATAGACTTGCTTTTGAATAGAGTAGATGAGGAAGAATACTTGCTGTTTTATTTATAGAGCCTGTAAGATTAAAGTCCAGCTAAGGCTCTTTCAAATATTATTGTTTATTTCTGTCTTATCCAATTTTTATCCTGATAGGAAAAAAAATCGTTCTTTTTGGAGATAATTGCAATTTTCCATCCTGATTTTTCTACAGTCCGGGGCAAATCCATATATTTGAAAATCGATTTGATCTCTGTTTTTTTTCTGTTCTCTTTCACGGAAGAAAATCACTAAGAGCGTTTCCCTTCTGCAGCTCGCTTTAGTAGTTTTCCTTTCAGCACATGATTTTATGACACTCACCTCCAGGAAAATTAATTCACCAGTGGCTCGCTACATCGCTGATGCACCAGTATAAAGACATGAAGGAGAAAGGGCAGCCCCCCATTAGTCAGGGATGCTCCAAGACCCAGCAGGGCAGAACTGAGCATGGACGGAGAAGAAGAGAGGCAGTCGGTTAACTAACTCCTTTGTACTTACAAAATCTGTGCTTTCTTCTATCAGAGAGGAGAGATGAGAAGACAGCATGGGACAGTGAGAATGGGACAGAGAGAGAGAGAGAAAGAGAGGGAGAGAGAGAGAGAAAGGGGGAAACTGGGAAAGAGGGAGTGAGAACAGCAAGAGAAGAGGGGATGGGACAGAGCACAAAAGAGAGAGAGAGGAGAGGAAAGAAAGGAGCAAAAGGAGCAAGAGGGAGATGAGGGAAAGAAGGGAGAGAGGGGAAGGAGGAGAGGAGGAAAAGGATGAGGAGGAGTAAGGGGGATTTTCATTTCTATAGCAGCAGCAAGCTTCATATTATTTGGTGAGCAACTACCCAATTCCCTATTTCTTCCTCAACATATTTTTTTATACACCTTGTCATTTTAAACATCGTTTGTTTGAAGAATGACTCCATGTACTTACTGGATTGAGAACCACAGTGAAAAAGAGCTCTCCTCCATGAATGCTCTTGTCCAGTTCCTGGGGACCTCCTGGATATTCCTTGTAGAAAATCGTGTGCGTGAAGAGCCCACAGGTTTGCCTTGGAAGAACCTGCAGGAAAGATGGCCATGTGAGGAGAAAGCTCTAGCTTTATTAAATCTTAGCTTGTTTCTCCTTACTGAACATGATATGAAGGTGGTATTTATTGAACTCTAACTAGGACCTGGAAGAACCCTCCAATGTTGGAGGATGAAAAGGTCATAGACCTTCATAACCACAGGGGAAGTTAAAAGAAATCATTAAAACTGAAATAGACTTTGAATTATTTTAGCCATTTTTAATTTTAGTTCTCAAAATTAGTACTTTTATTACTGAGCCTAATATATTTTAGTATCTTAAGAAACATAATTAAGTAAGGTTTTAAAATACTGAAATTGTGTATAACCCTCATTGGTAAAATGTGAATAAGTCCTTCCTCCACACATTTGGAAATGAAGTCAGTTATTAACAAGGTGCTTCATAGAAAGAGGAATTTTGGGTAAGTGGAGACAACTGAGAAGAAACTTGAACATGGTCTTTTTCTTAAATTCTGTGAGTCTTAGGGCCTCGGTGGGCCACTATGGGAGGCGAGGCAGACACACAAGAGGAGCGACATCAGGGTCCTGTTCCGTGGTCTTGGTTCGAGATGCAGCAATAAGGTGATGGACACATTTCCTGAAACAGCTCTTATGGGACAGAAGGAATGAGAAACTTTCCCGAGGTATTTTAACAGGAACTTTCCCCCAGAGAAGGGTGGTAGGTAACACTGTGCAGTTCAAACTTGGAAACTGTAATCTTTGTAATTGCTGGCAGTTCCTGAGAAACGATAAAACCTCAGCCAATGCATGTCATGACATTTTATTTGTATTTTAATAAATAAAGCTTGCCTAAAGATCATAATACAAAACGGATCCACTAGGACCAGGGAGTGGTGGCACACACCTTTAATTCCAGGTCTTGGGAGACAGAGGCAGGTGGAACTCTGTGAATTCAAGGTCACCCTGGGCTACAAGAGACCAATCCAAGAACAGATTCAGGTGGTGGTGACTCAAACATTTACTCCCAGTGTCTGGGAGTCACACAACTTTAATCCTAGCACTAGGGAGTTGGAGGCAGGAGGAATATGGCTAGGTGGAAAGAGGAATATACAGGGAAAGAGACAAACTCACTGGAGTGTGGTGTCTGAGAATTTGTGGAGACAGGATCTTGCTGATTCAGTCTGAAGATTTGGTAGAGATAAAAGGTCTCTCTAGTGGTTGGCTGCTTTGCTTTTCTGATCTCCAGCTTGATCCCTTTATCTGTCTCTGGGTTCTTACTATTCGTGTTACAAACTCGTCTTAAGGCACACCGATATAATGCCTATAAAGGCTTCACACAGGCAACTAGCGCAGTAAGCCATTGTGTGTATGGGGTGCAATTAGACAGGGGAGAGGCCTTACCCCTGGGCCTCCCTTTGCATGCAGTGTGTAGATGGAGTGTGAGTCTTGTTGCTCTATCCAGAGAGTCCCATTTAACAACCAGGATTCAGAGCTCAGGACTTACATTCCTATTCATTCCTTATGTATGAGAATAAAAAGTCCCCAATCACGATGCTTTGTGTCCCCATGGAACACATGAATTCAGAGGAGAGTAAGGAAAGGGTAAGTCTATTTGAGAACCACAGTGCTTCACAGTTACTATGTTAAAATGGAAGTTAGATGGGCTAGGAATGGGTGGAGTGTGGCTGGGAAGTTATTCACAGTGAGCAGAGGGTTCCATGCTGGGCAGTGGAAGACAGAAATGCGGGTGTGGCGCCGAGCATTTTCCGTTTGAAAAGGATGCATTAAAGAGTGTGGGAACAGCTGAGATTCACAAGGTTAGGCAGGTCGGGAGGAGTCAAAGGCTGGCACTGTCTACTGGCTAGATCTCACTGAACGGTGGGCAGAAGGTGAAAATTGACCAACTGGGAGCTTGTACCACAGTCAGCATGAAAACCAAGCAGTGGGTCAAGATGGTGGCTGTCACAGAGCAGGTGAAAAAATAACTCCAAAGGGATTACTGCAGGAACTAGAGAAGGTTTGAAAGTCCTAGTGGGAAGTCTGAAGTATCTAACTGAATTAGTGCTAGCAGGATCAATGATGGCATGGAAGCAAAAACACCTTTAAGTCTTTTGATTTTAATTCGTGGATGATTTCACTTCAGTTAGAAAATATGGGCGTGGTTTAAGATCTAGGGATCACACCTCATTCACTAGCTCTTTCCTTCCCGTCTCCATCAGGAGGGAGTCTGGCTCTCCAGTTCTCGTCTTGTGTGTCCATTGGGACGGCTCCTGGTGATAGCCCATCTTTCTTCCCGCACAACCTATCGCCTGCTGGCACTTTTCATCTGCAAACTCTCATGCAGGAGTCCACGAATTGAGGTCATGCAGAAGCAGAATGACAGGCGCAATTGTGTCAAAGCAGGAAACCTGCCTGAGCTTTGGGTATCTGCAACGTCCATGCATTTGCAACACAGGCAAAATGCAGTTTAGGAGGTACGGGAAATGAAGCAGGGCAGAACAGTGCTGAATGCAGTCTCCAGACACTGAAGTTCGCCACTGTAGGGATGCCTACGACCTCACAATGGCAAAAGAACACTAAATGCTTTTACGTTATGACCTTGGACAGGCTTTTAAAACTCTTTCTCATCAGAAAGCTGGCTGAATGAGGCATGATAAATTCACTCTGAGCACAAAGAAGGGCAAGCTGGGAGAAGAACGTGGCCCTGATATCCTCGTGTTGCATTTACAGCATTTTTTTGTTGTTGTCATTGAGGGACACATTGAGATGGGGGTTGATCCAAGTTTAATGCCATCATCCGCTTGACTTTCTGTAGACATTAGAAAATTGAGTGGAAAGAGGTCAGCTGTACCTGCTGTAGACGGCAGAGATCTGTTCACTTGTATCAGTTTGACCCAGCACTTGGGGCTCATTAGCTTCCTGTCTATTTCTTCACAGTGTAGATGTATAAATCAGGGGCCATTCCTACCCACCTTCACTAATACTTGCCTTAAGATCTCTGACTTGGGAAGAAATAGGGTTCAGTGACTCTGAAAGGGCTCATGCTGTCTCAGAGAACCACATATTCTGGTACCATAGATGGTCTTGCTACTAGTGCAGGAGACAAAACAAGATGGAGACACTCTGGAATGATGACTTAGCTAATGTCACCTCTCATGCATTCTCTGGCACCTGGCAACAAGTCATGACCTCACACTGCAGTGTTGTGGCGGACTTGGCATGGTAAAGAGGTGCAATTTGAGCAGTTTATAAAAGCTCAGGATGGTGACTACAGAGAGGTTCCATGACTTTTATCTACTACATGACTTTCTTAAGAAATGATAGTCTTGGATGATTTATAACTTTGATATAATGTTTTCTTAGTATTTTTACACCAGTAATTGCTTGCCAGCTGGAGTGGCAGGAAAGAAGCTTTTGATTTTATTTTTCAGAGTTATAATGAACAGGAAGATACAGCTGTCATTTGAATGCCTTCCTTAGGGATAACAACACTCTTCATACAGCACGCCCTCTCCTGAGCCACACGCTTGACCCTCGGCTCTCCTGTTTTCTCTGTCTGTGCCTTGTGCTGTCATCTGAAAGAACTAGCCAGACCCAACACATGCAGGAAGCTCACCATGATGTTTTTGTGGATGAAGCCCCTCCGATACCTAGCTGGTTTGAGATGAGGATATTCTTCAGTGCTGGTGATTTTAATATTCCAAACCTTTTTCCAGGCCTCATAAAGCTGAACGTGTACAGGGTAGACTCCGGAGTGGTGGGGGGACACTGCGTAGCCCATGTTGGTAGGAATGCCGTGCTCCTAAGACCAAGCAAACTGTGGTTAGAATATGAAAAGAAGGCTGGTCCTTTTGCTCTTCCTCCTTTCTAGAGTCTCACTGCACAGCCCAACCCTGAGCTTACTGTGAACTCACAGTGATCCTCCTGTCTCAGCTTCCCAAGCACTTGGATTACAGGCATGCCCTGCCATGCCCTGGCTTTGAAGATTTGTCTTGATTATAGTTTTATTTTAGGGTTTTGAAATGTACTATAAATACACGTATTTAAATCCATCATTAGTTATCGTTTGGTGGAATTAAAAATGATATCTATAAAGACCATTAAAATTCTTGAAGTTGGCTAGCCATCAGACAACCTTCTTATTGTGCTGGTCAATTGGAGGTGGTAGGGTGGGCGAAACACTGCACTCCACTTAACATACTCTTTGCCACCTGTTCTTGCCACTGATCAAATTTGAAAACATTAAATAACAAGCACCTTATATAAACAATACTCATCCCACTCCACTGGACACAAAGAATGATGAACCTTCCAAGTTTATTTGGTCCAGTCAAAGAATCTTATTGCCCCTGCTGTACTTTGTACCAAGTCTGCTACATTTCTATTGGGGTTTCAGCATGTGCAGCAGTACCACAGCTAAATCTCAGTAGAAGCACGTAGGTTTGATTGTAAACTGTAGAATTATTATTAATATTATTAGTCCTCATCATTTAAGCAAACAGTACCCAAAGAGATAAAAAGTCTGGGAATGCCGGGCGAAGGTGGCACACGCCTTTAATCCCAGCACTCGGGAGGCAGAGGCAGGCCTGTGAGTTCGAGGCCAACCTGGTCTACAGAGCTAGTTCCAGGACAGGAACCAAAAAGCCACGGAGAAACCCTGTCTCGAAAAATCAAAAAAAAAAAGTCTGGGAATTTACATGACTTTTAAATTAAACTTTCATACATAAAAGGATACCAGCTAAAAACAAACACCTTCCAAACCACACATGCACAGTGCATACTGAGGAAGTTGACTAATGGTGGTCAAGGTGTTCCTCATCTATTGGTCCTGCCCAGGTCCTGCCAAATCCCAGTGAATGTTAGCTTATTTTGGGGAAGATGTGGGCTAACTCAGAATCACTGTAATTGTTCTCAGCTTCAGGTGGCCCATGAATCCTCATCTATCGCTCTTGACATAGAGATGGTCTCCCAGACACAAGGTGTGAAATCAGCCTTTTAGAACACCCACGGTTTTAATATTGACGGATATTTTTCCTGAATGATTTGTTTTGCTTTCTGTTTGTAGTTTTCAATGGCTTGACAACTTTCAAAGACTGCACCAAAATAATCTTTCTTTGAATTAGTCATGGTTTTCCTCACACCACAGAGCGATTTCACACAGAGAATCATAGTATCAGGCTGTCAAACAGACTGCTTTGAGGAAGAGTGCTACAAATGGATGTGGAAGGCAAAGAGATACAGCCAGCTTTGTTTCTCAACCCAGGGAGTATCGAAAAAGGGGAGAGACGCACATGTAGTATCTATCTACATATAAGAAAG
Source organism: Microtus pennsylvanicus (assembly GCF_037038515.1). Taxonomy (NCBI): domain Eukaryota; kingdom Metazoa; phylum Chordata; class Mammalia; order Rodentia; family Cricetidae; genus Microtus; species Microtus pennsylvanicus. Next base: position 94,170,008 of record NC_134585.1, on the reverse strand, counting down.
CTGGATGCTAGGCATTGCCACTTCTCAGTAGGGACTCAATATGTCCTTAATTGGTGTGGGATTCCCCTCTGTATGTTGTGATTACCATTAATGAATAAAGAAAACTGTCTTGCGCGCATGATAGGGCAGAACTTAGGTAGGTGGGGAAAACTAAACTGAATGCTGGGAGAAAGAAGGGCAGAATAAGAGAAAAGCCATGGAGCTGCTGCAGGAGACAGACGTGCTGAAACTTTGTTGGTAGGCCACGACCTTGTGGTGATGCACAGATTAATGGAGATGGGTTAAATTAAGATGTAAGAGTTAGCAAATAAGAAGCTAGAATTTATAGGCCAAGCAGTGGTTTAAAATAATATGATTTCTGTGTGATTATTTTAGGGCTGAGCAGCCAGGAACCAACAAACAGCTTTTTACAACACCTAATTTCACTTCCTTTCAGAAACTTTACTCACTATTCTAAACGTCCGTGGGTCCTCTCTGGTAAGGATGTTATAGAGCTGAGAGCTACACAGTGCTCCTGAGAGACAGAGATGAGACAGCAGCCACACAAGAGACAGACTGAAGGATAACTGGGAAGGCCTGAAAACTTTCCTTTTACCTTCGACCTCTGTAGACATTTCAGTGCCTATGCAGTCATTATCATATAATTGAGAACTTCACTAAAACAGAAAGGAAATACCTCCTTGCCTTTATCCCGAGTTTTAAACAATTCACACTAAGGCAATTTCTTCCACAAAGAATTGTGTACCAACATATAATTTTGTTAGAAAAGGTTGCTAAAGTATCAATCTCAAATGGTTGAAGAACAGGGGTACAACTTAAAAGGCCAGACAAAAGAAAATGGAAAAATAAGGAACAATTACATGTTAAGAACTTCTCAGAGAAATTCACGAAGAAGCAATCCACAACAGTCAAAGCTATATTACAAACTCCTAACATCCAGAGATTCACAAACAATGATGTTGACCAAGAGGTCAAGGCAGCTTTTCAGTGCTTGCTAAGTACTCTTATGATTCCAAGAAACTGGATGCTTAAGAAAAAGAAGATGTAACATATAAAGAACATTTCCTTCATTTGAATTCTTGGAGAATATTGGAGCACCATGATGATGGTATATGCAGATTCTTTTATAATTGTCCTTCCTTCCTTCCTTCCTTCCTTCCTTCCTTCCTTCCTTCCTTCCTTCCTTCCTTCCTTCCTTCCTTCCTTCCATCTGTAAGCTTTAGCTATTAAAGTTTCACCTCTTCTTTGTAGTCTGGTACTGTGATGGGGCATTTCACACTCACATTTACTATCTTACATTTGGGAGAAAAATGAATCACATCTAATTTTCTAGCCATTGCACAGAAGGCTACATAGCTTAAAGTATTGAGACATCATTAATTCAAATGTGGGGCACATTTAAAATGGCTCTTGCAACATGACATAATCAGTGAGTGCTGGTGATTGTTACTACCCCATTTCCTCTTGCGTGTGATGATCTTAACACACACATCTTTACCTGGAAACTATGACAATTCTGAACCTTCATTTATTGATTAATTAGTTACTAAAAATACAAGCTCCTTTTCTCTACCTCTACTGTGGATTTGGGGATCATATGTCATGGCTTCTTCTTCTTCTTCCTTTTTTTGTGTGCTATTTCCTTCAGACCTGGACCTGTCCAGATGCAACCATTTCACAAAGCTCTCTGGTAGAGTAGGTCCCTTTGAAATGATTTTATATAAAAGCTACATAAACACATCCTTCTGATCTGTACCCAATGCTCCTAAATATAGCCCATTACCATGTCTCATGAATATTGCAACTAGTCCAAATCTTACGTGTGCCTACTCTTCTGCAAGTTTACTACAGTAGCCTAGTCCACTGTCACTTCTGGCCATTTGGTATAGGTTTCTAATATTCTATCCATTTTTTTCTCACTTGCCTTCTTCCAAACCATTCCCCATATAGTGGCCAAAGAAGTTCTCTGACCGACTCAAATATGATCATATGACTTTCTATTTAAAATCTTCCAGGCATTCCCCTTGCACTTAAACACAAAATTATAGCCTGAGCATGATCTCTGCATCACACAACCCTTGCTCCTTAAATCGAGCCTTACAATGTTCATTCTCTTTCATCCTACTGACCTTTCCTGAAATTCATAAAACCCTTTCCTTCCCTGGTATCATCCTAGTCTGAATCATCATCATCATCTTCTTCTTCTTCTTCTTCTTCTTCTTCTTCTTCTTCTTCTTCTTCTTCTTCTTCTTCTTCTTCTTCTTCTTCTTCTTCTTCTCCTCCTCCTCCTCCTCCTCCTCCTCCTCCTCCTCCTCCTCCTCCTCCTCCTCCTCCTCCTCCTCTTCTTCTTCTTCTTCTTCTTCTTCTTCTTCTTTCTTTTTTGAGATAAGGTTTCTCTCTATAGCCTTAGCTGCCTTGAATCTCACTATGTAGACCAGGGTGGCCTCAAACTCATAGATCTGCCTGCCTCTGCCTGCTGAATGATGGGATTGAAGGCATGTGCCACTATGCCCAACTTCCTACACTCACTTCTGGGTTAATCTGCAGAATAGACTTGTCTGCAAAAAATACTGGCACAACAGTGGCACAAATGTTATGGGATGAATCAACCACTTCATAATTATATTTAAGGCCCATTCCAAAAGCATGGGATAAAACCGGACTCACTGAACATAGCGGACAATGAGGACTGCTGAGAACTCAAGAACAATGGCAGTGGGTTTTTGATCCTACTGCATGTACTGGCTTTGTGGGAGCCTAGGTAGTTTAGATGCTCACCTTACTAGACCTGGATGGAGGTGTGTGGTCCTTGGACTTCCCACAGGGCAGGGAACCCTGATTGCTCTTTGGGCTGACAAGGGAGGGGGACTTGATTGGGGGAGGGGGAGAGAAATGGGAGGCGGTGGCAGGGAGAAGGCAGAAATCTTTAATAAATAAATAAATAAAGAAAAAAAGGATGAAGCCGTACACAATATTGCTAAAATAGCCAAGAATTGAAACTAGACGAATCATGGACCTAGGGGGGAAACCTACTAGTATTATTCTGTCAAAGAAACTTAGTAGAATAACAGTAGGTAGTAGAATAGTAGTTAGTAGAATAGTAGTAGGTTGGAGGTATATGCCTTTAATACCAGCAGAGACAGGTGGATCTCTGTGAGTTCAAGACAAGCCTGGTCTACAGATTGAGTTCTGGGACAACCAACCAAGGCTATACAGAGAAACTCTGTCTTGAAAAACCAAAAAAAAAAAAAGAAAGAAACTTAGCAATAAGATGACTCTTAATGACTAGCCTTTGTTTTTCAAGGTGATACAGAATCATTTTGTAAATGTTTCTTTGTGCCTCTTCTATACTAAGCAATAACTCTGTGGAGTTTGGTTTCTGTTGTATTCACCACTGTGGGATCATTGTCTTATTAAGCAAACAAAAGATGCACATCTGTGCGCAAGTGTGGATGTGATGCTGACACTAACCACCCTCTTCTCTTTTGAATTTTTTACTTTCTCAATTGTCTCAGCAAAATTGTCAGTTTATTTGAAGTTTAGACATATGGTAACTCACTGAGGAATTTTAATAACTGCACAAATAATACTTGCAAACACATTTGAAACTGTAGTTGAGATTATTTTATGAATCAAAAATTAAATATGTAATTTCAAAATAATAAAATTTTATGATATAAAATGTAACATGCATAACATAAGACTTTGTTATCATTCAAGATTTTCCAAACAGATAATACAAAGATAACTTAAAAGGCAAGTCCTTAGGAAAATCTCCTCAAAGACTAAAGAAAGAAAGAAAAAAAAATCCGTATTTAAGTATTCAAACAACACAACCACTTCATTGCCAAACTCTTGCTGGTAATTAAGAATGGTGTTTTACTTTTAGTGTTGATCTCCATTTCAATCTTTCTGAACAGAAGAAACTTAACATTTCTTATCCAAGGCTAGATAGCCCACTGCTTCTTTTTCCGGCTCCAGATATAAGCAAGTCTGTAGGCTATTGTCATTTCTAAACCCACAGAGGCAGTCTACAATCTGTTAGCTATCCTGTCGTCTCCAGAGAAAGCAGCCGGAAACTGCAGCGACGCATTTTGGAATCCTTCTACATGTGTTTCTGCTCTTTCTTTTGGGTGGTATGCCCCATTTTTTCAGAATGTAAAAGTTCATGCTTTAGTTAACTACCTCACAACACCAAGATTCAAATTTGCAATTTGCATGAATGTTAGATAAAGTCTCCTATTTACACTTGGCATTACAGTGCTGTTTCTAGGAAAAAAATGGGCTCCTTTTCTTTGACTTTTTAAATGGCTTCCTTTAGAACTCTGGCTGTTGGAGACACTGTTTCACAGAGTACACTGTCTAGAAGACAGGAACATATTTGGAAAATAAGATTAGAATCAATGTTTGAGACAGTTGTTTTCCTAAGGTAAAACTGATAGCCCAAACACACATCGCAGGTCCTGAGTAGCTATAGGGCCTGTGGTAGCAGAGGGAGGAGACCATAGCAGCTGGGATGACTGAGGATAAGGGTAGAATGGCAGTGATGTGGTCAGAGTGGACCAATGTACATGAAGACTGTTCAAAGAAATCTGAACAAATCACAGCATAAACTAGGGAATTCAGGGTCCAGTTGGAGAGTTAGGGTTTGGTCAATGTTCCAGGGCTGTTAAATACTGGAATCCTTTCTATAATTAATGATGATATTTTTGATATGTTTTAAAATTAAAATTCTTAGAAGATGATTAGCCAAGGACCCTTATTTTTTTCACAACCAAATGTGAAATAAATGAGTTGTACAAACAATCACTAAGTTTCAGATTAAAAACACCATTTCCATAATGCAGGCCCACCATTGGAACACTTTGAAGATTCAGAAGGAAGACTGTAAGTTCAAGATCAACCTGTTTTTAAAAGCTACATTAAATGAAATATTATATTGATTTTACTTTATCTTTGTGGTTTTATAAATAATTTTTATGTTCACATGCTGGATATAAATGCATTATTTTTAATTGATGGCTTAATCTTATATAAGCAAACTTTCCCATTCACATTTTACAGGAGTTATGATGCATTTATAAGCAGCTGGTCAGCAATTTGTAGGTTTGCCCCCCCCTCCCCACCTCTGGTTTTCTTATATATGCTCTTCAATTTGTAGGACAAATGTCTACTCTGGCTATTATGTCAAAACTCCATTGGGATGACAATGCTGTTTTGAATGAATTTGCCTTAAGGATTTTAGAGTCTGCTGGCAGCCAGTGTCTAAATAATTTGCTTGCTCTTCCTCATTCTAGGCTCCTGGGAGGCGATTCCTAAGTCCTTGTACTCGCAATTTTCCAAAGTCCCAACTAGGGACTTCGTTGTTCACGACATGCCAAACCTGAGCTCACATTTGAGTTTGTGCTTAGGATGGAACCTTTCATCAGAAGGACCAACCATGTAATCAGAGAATGGGGCACTGAGGCGGGTAATAGGGTTGACCTCCGCGCAGGAGGGGAGAGCTGGAGAGTGAGTTCTGTCACAAGGACAGTGAGTCCATCCATCATGCTGATATAGTGAAATCTTAATAAAAACTGGGATTCAAGGCTTATTCCCCAACTGGTAATACTCACACAGACCCAGAAACCTGCATAAGTAAATGTTCTTTGTCTCACAGCCCGGAGAACAAAAACGTGCTACAGTTGTGAAATTAACGAAAATCCTTGGATAAAGGTGTTAACGGCATTAATAATGAGATCTTGTGAGATAGGATGGCATTAGAGTAGCTCATAAAACAGAAGTGTGACCCTACCGTCCTGAAGTAACACCTCTGAGAAACACTGTACCGTCTTTAATTAACTCAATGATTAGAAAGTGCTCCTATTCCCAGAATGCAAATACAAAAGAATGAGATTCTCAGTGCCACAGGGACCCTAAGATTACACAGCTGGGTATGAGGAGACAGCCAGGGCAGAGTCCTGGGCCTCGAGTCCATGTGTTTTACTGCCCAGTGCTGTGGGTGGACTGTTTACCCATACCGTACCCCAAGCTCTCATCTTACCAAGGTTAGGGGCAATGGCAGTAACTATTCCTTCTTCTCTAGCCAAGCAAGATGCTCAGAGGCAAGAGGGTGACCCAGCCCCTGCTGTCCTAAAGAAGCCCAGGATGGAGAGGCAGTGCTTAAGAAAAGGACTAAGAACTTTGGAACTGGATAGGCCATCCAGTCCAAGAGCGAGCTCACCAGTCACAACCAACTGCGGTGATAAAGGGCTGCTACCTGCATTGCCTGTAGTGTTGGCCAGAGCTTCCTGAAATTAGCCAGCTTACTCAGGAACCTGACCGGAGCAGAAAGCAGCTGTTTAAGCTTCCCCGCAACCACAGGCCAGAGCTAAGGAGGAGAAGCAGCAGAGGTTGTTGGCCAGCACTGAGAAGCAGGCTGCTGGCAAAGAGGATGTCTCCACCATACATGACACATGAAAGTGGTCGGCGGGAGAGGAGGGAGAAATGATGTAGCTATATTTCAGTTTAAAAATTAAAAACTATACGAGTTAAAGGAATCCTTCCAGTGTTGCTTCTGTGCCCCACCCACTCAGAATTCTTATGTAAGTGCACGCATGCTTAAAGGACACGATCATGATCAACACTATTTAATACAGGTTTAAGTTAGCACTATGATCTGCTTCATAGAAAGTTGAACAAATGAAGATATCAACCACAAATGTATTTTGGCAGAGATAACCGATGCTATGTTTCCAAGTGACTCGAGGATCAGCTCTGGTAAACACGATAGGATTGTAGCCATGCCCTTAGCCATAACTTTCTCAACAGCACACATGTCCCTTCCAGTCCCAGGACAACTGAGTAGCTTTGCTATTTGATGAGCTTGAATGGCATTTAATAAGACAAATGCATAAGCAAGTGCCAGCCGCAAAAGCTAAGCTACAACTTCAGTCCAAGTACTTTTTTAGGCGCTGCAATGTGTGTGTACTATGGTTCAGACTCAGTCATTTGCAATCTCTGAAAGTTACTAGGGTCAGGTGGCTGAGCTGCTCCATTATCCCTAATAACCAAGTAGCTTCTTAGTACGTTTTCACTTAAAGGAGCAAACTTTCCCGTCTCTCGGAGCTCCTTTCAGCACGCTGGAAGTGGCACACCTGTGCTGCGTGGCTCGTAAGGACGCATGCCACGAGAGGATTTGCTTTTCTAAGAACACTCAGAAGACTCGTGCGAGCATTTTTACTCGGGATATGCCAGGTTGAGGCTTGTTTTAAATTGCTTAGATTTACTCAAGTGAAACACAAGACGGGGGCTTTCAGAAATATAAAAGAAATGCGATTGGGGGAAGCTTTACTTTTATATTTAAACAGCTGGAAAGATAGTTGGCTGGGGATATAGTGAGTGTGTTGTAGGGCTTGGGTTACACTAGCTCTCTTTGAGTGTGAAGCAAGGAATTTGATTGAGTTTTTAAGACACAGTAAAGCTGAAGACAGTTCAATGGTAGTTGCAGATCCCCAGACTACTTTCAAGGACACTTGATCTCTCAGAAAACACACACGGTTGACTAGCTGGGGATGTTTAAATCTGCACAACACTAATTTTAATTGCAGTTCGATATTTGGAAAATAAAGTTAGTGAAGACATTGGTCTGCCGTGGTTATTGCACACTGTCTGGCGTTTATGGTAGTTACCGAGGCAGTGATGTTGGCGGTCCTTCATGGACACCAGAGATGACATGCCATATAAACATCTATGCAAGAGAAAAGCATCATAAAAAGCCATACTGGGATGCGCTCAATTTGCTCTGAAAACATCACGGTCACTAGTGTCAGAGGCGCTGGGGCTTGCTTCTAGACAAACTGTGGCACTCACGTGGGCTCTTAAGCTTGACAGATCAGGATGAAATCCTCTTCTCCAGCTTCCACCAGCTGTGCGATCTTAGTAAAATTATGCAAATTCTCCGATCTTTGTAATGCAGGAATAATCAGCCATATAGGCGGCTGTGGGGATTCATGAAATAAGTATAACATATGATTCACAGTTGGAACCCAGCAATTTCCCTTTCTTCATTTCCTTACGAATCAAGACTGAAATGTATATTTCTGCTACATTTATAGAAAAGAGAATAAAGCATTTTTTTTTAGAAAAAAATCATTATTCCCCAGTCTGAGCATAAATTAAATGAAAAGAATGGGGGTTTGGGAAATTAGATAAGTTACTACAATGATCCAAAAATAAAATTTAGAGGCAGTTGGAGAAGAAAACGGGTGAAAAGGGACAGAAATGATACAGGGGGAAACAGAAGCGACATCACCGAGTGACAGGAATGGTGGCCATGAGACACGGAAAAGCTGAAGCTGTGGCTGGGGAGATGGCTCCGTGGGTAAGTCACGTGCTTCAAGTGTGACATACAGAGTTTGCAGCCCAAAACCCATGTAAATGCATAGTGGTTGTACCTTCCACTCTCAGAAGGCTGTGGTGGGGTGGCTGGGCCAAGGTTGCCAGAACAGTCACCGCTGGCAAAAGACTGGGCATGGGAGATCCTACCTCAGAGAGTAAGGTGGGGAGGGCTCCAAGAAGATTCCTGATGACGCCATTCTCAGGCCCCCACACATACGCTGCCAGAAGGGCACATGCAACACACACACACACACACACACACACACACACACACACACACACACTCACACACACACACACACATACACATACACACACACACACACACGCACGCATACACACACACATACACACACACGCACGCATACACACACACACACACACACATACACACACACACACACACACACACACACACACACACACACACACACACACACCCCGCACTTTAAAGAATACCGAAGGTGAGCTGAGTTGCAGAATTGGCCCCTACTTATTGCACAGCCATTCCCTCTGATTTGAAACATTCCTAAGGAAGTAAACTTACAAGGCCCAGGAAACTACCAAAGTTTACAGCCTCACAAAGTCCCCTTCTGGAAGTGATATAAGCAGTGACAATTCCGGAGAGAGGAGACTCTTCCATGGGCTGAACTGTAAGTCCTGCAGGGAGCTCCAGGGATGCACTGGAGACACCCCAGCTGTCATCCTGCTGGGGTGGGCTTTACAGTGAGGCAGCTGCTTCTGAGCCACTCGTGATCCTGTAAGTCACCCCAAACACTCCCGGTTCACTCATCCAGATGTGGGTGAGACTGTTTCTGTTTCTTCCGTTCTGTCATTACTGCCCTATGTGGGGTGAACAGATGCTTCCACAGAAAGAATCAATGACATTTGTCTTCCTGCCGTCCCTTCTGGCTCTGCCCCATTTCTAGCCACATCTCAGCTATCATGTGCTCTCCGGTCTAGGAAGACACAAGAACAAAAAGACAGAATTTAGGAGCAGCATTTGCGGATCTGGAAGCCGAACTCGTCCCTCTCCACATCCTGCTCAGCCCAGCAGGGAGAATTTATAGACAGATTCATAAAGGCTTTGAGTTTGCCTCATGTCCGCATGACTGTGGGCAGAGGGGGACTATTCAAATGAAACATGCACTAAATTTATATCTTGCTTTTACAAAACGAGTTTGTCAATGGTATGCACGCTGGCAAGGAAGTCTAGCATTTGTGCCGCAGGAAAAGGGGGAAAGGAACGGAGAGATGTATGAAAGCTTCCCATAGACTGAAAGAGTGTAATCTGAAGAGGAAGTTACAAAGTAACTCTTCAGCCCTGGAGGCAATCAAAATCACTTTCCAAAGTTTAAAGAAATAGGCTTCCATTTTTTCGTACATCTTTAGTTTTGGTTACCTCTCCCTTCTTAACCTTACTCTGCATCACCTCCCCGCCCTACTTTACCTTTCTGTCCATAGCCTCACCTTTGCCTCCTTTCATGTCCTGTAAGTGTTCTGCTAATCCCTCCCACTTGAGGCCTTTTTATTTCCCTCTCCAAGGTCCTTTCTTATCTTCCTGGCCTCTAGAGGCACCCCAAATCCAATGCACTGCTGGAGAATTCATAGTTAGGAGCCAGGTAAAAAGAGAACATATGGTTTTGTCTTTGTGGCCCTGGGTTACATCACCTAGTATAATTTCTTTTCCATTTTCCTGTATATTTACATTTTCTTTACAACGGAATGAAATTTCATTGGGTATTTTTACCACATCCTTTTTAGTCATTCATCAGTTAAAGGATATTAGTCTTCCCCAGCTGTGAACCATGTATAGTATATCACCAATTGATTCAGAAAGTTGTGTTCACCAGTACAATAATCAGCACGATTAAGAAGGAGGTAACCAAATGCTTTCTGGTTAGGTTTGGGGCTCTCTCCAAGGAGAGCAACCTGTGTCTATGTCTGTGAACCTGATCAAGAGATTATAACCTTTAGAGGAGAACCTATTACTATTGTTTTGATAAATGGACATACAGTTAAATCCCTTTCTGCTGATCTCCCTAAATTAGTGCTGATCTTGTCCTTCATTGGAAGTGCTCTGCATAGCTGGGAGGGGCTGTTAATGCTCAATCATAACTGATCAAAACATCAAGAGTAAATGAGGGTGGAGTGTCCAATTCAAAATGGACACAGTCCCCCCAGGTTTAGGTAGCATTATGGGATGGGGAAATGTGAGAGATGGAAGAGGAGGAGGTGTGACACAAAAAGGTGCCTTCTAGACATGACAGAGTCATTCTAGACACTGCATGAATAAACTCACTTCAGCTGTGGTTGTCCATATAAGGCCGGGACAGGATTGTGCCCACCAACATTTCATCATGGATGGGAAAGGTATTCATGAGGCTCTACCCACCTTGGGGGTCTATTGGCAGCTAACGGTCGTTGGGGGAGGGAAGTCATTTGCTTCAGTGGCTTAGTCACTGGTAAGCTGTCCAGGTACCAGTAAAATAAACTGACACCTATGTTAATGCAGGCAACACAAATTAAATTCAACAACAACAACAACACACACACACACAGACAGGGGGAGAGGGGAGAGAGGAAGAGAGAGAGAGAGAGAGAGAGAGAGAGAGAGAGAGAGAGAGAGAGAGAGAGAGAGAGAGGTAGTCCAGAATGAGGGAGTTCTTGGAATGAAGGACGGCATGAGAAAAGTAAGGGGAGTAAAACCAGCTGAAATTCACTACACAAATGTATAAAAATGTCAAAGAATTAAAAACAAAGCCCTAAACAAAAAAAGCAATAGCAGTAAATAAAAGTAAATTAAGGTGGTGTTTTCACCCGATAAGATAAATGTCATTTAATAACAGCAGGATGATTATTTTCAAATAAGAAGTTTTCTGCCATTGTAGATGAGGGAGCTGAGTCTTCTCACATAGGCGTACTATGGAGCTTTAAAGGAAAACCAGCAGTTTTCAAAAATGCAAAGAAGTATATGCATAGAGGAAAGTAGGTGGCTTGGCCCTACTTGGCCCAACATCACAATGTATGTTTTGCCCTGTTGTTTTAATTTACCTATTTGTCTGTCCAATAAAGGCTGGATTGTTTCTGCACCCGAAACAGTTCCCTCAGATCTATTTTTACAGTCCCGTTTCCATTGACTGAGTCAGCTTGGCTTCTACTTCGTCTTGATTCTCTCAACAGTAATCCAATTTGTCTGTTCACCCCCAATCCTTCCCTGCCTGTCTGTCCTCAACACTCCCACACTAATGTTCTATGATTTTGTCATCGCTATGGAGATGCGAGAAGTCTGGAGGCGAAAATGACAATGTCATCTTCCAAGTTCAAAATACGTACAATACATAATTCTGAAAACAAGTTGGTGAATTTTTCAATTTAGGAAAGTAGAAGTCAGGGTATTTTCGGATGGGCAAATAGTTGTGAACAGTTGCTGGGAATAGACCGCTGGAGCAGAATGAAAGGATTAGGCACTCAAAACAAGCTCATTTCCTCCCAAGATTATATCTGGAAAAAAAAAATGGGAGGAAACATTTGGGTAACAGTGGTGAACAGTCGGAACACTTCAGGTTCATGTGCCAGATCTATGTCTTAGCTGTGCGTCTTCCCAAACCAGACTTGTCATACAGAAGATGGCTATGAAGGGGAGAGAACATGTTTATGGAGTCAATCCGCACTCCAGTTACACAATAACTGCTCACCATGGACCTCTTCTCTTAACAAGAGTTTTAAAATCGCAAGCGAACAGATGAGAAGACAAAACCCACTAAGTATACAAGCAAGAGGTATACAACTCACGCCAAGGAAGTCGTTAAAGCAGAACGTTTACTTCCCAGAAACAAGAAATTGAAAATGATTTTGATCAGTCAAGAGATTAATTTTCCTGGGTCGCCCAAACTGGAGAGGGAGCATTTAAAATGCTTTAGCTAATGACAGAGTGAAATGGTGGGCGTATCTCCCACTTCTACTTTACCAAAGAGAAGCATTTTGTAGGACACTTATGATGAGAAAGATACAAAAATTGATGAAGAGATAATTTATATGAAGTATCAAATATCAAAATCGTCATATAAAGTGTTGTCAAAGCTCCCTGTCCCAGATTTGTTAGACATGGGTGGGGCATAATGGTTCATCAAAGCTCAATGTGATATTTGGCTCTATTACGAGGAATAAAACACTCAAGAAAAAAACAATCTTTTCTGCTTTCTAATGCAGGGAGACCACATCGGTGGACCATGATGCTACATTTAGGATGAGAACAAAAAGTTAGAAATGTCACAGATATTGCACTTGGTATAAGGAGGGGTTTTTAACCTCATTGAATGGCCCAAGCCTAATGAGAAGCATATGCAATTGCCTTAATCATGTCTATTTACTTTCTCTGTTTGTGATGCTTTATTGTCTCTTGGCCTTGCTGACCCTAAAGGGACTGTTACAGACTGCTAGCCAGTTCCTTCCAGAGGTAATGAACTCATTCACGGGAGTACACTTCAGATGTGACACACTATTCCAGGAGTTGAGCATCCACATCTCCAGTATTTACAACTCCGGTGATGAGCAAAGCATCCTGGCCAAAGTCCAAGAAGCCAATGCCTATGCCTCAGAGCCCACTGGCTTGCTTAGCTTTGTCTCACCCATAAAAATCACAGAGAATGCCCTCCTCCACGTCCTAACCGCTCTTTGTGTCCCCACAGGCCCCTGAACAGTGTGGCATGCCTCTTCCTCTTAGTACTTGAGTAACAATCTATCCTTTTGGCGTCACATGTCTCCTGATGACAAAAACATACATTTTGAGATCATGGTTAATAGACACTTAGGATCTTGAAGAAGTATCTAATTGTATTTTAACAATGATTTATTGAACGCCTACATGCAAACATCACTCTGTTTCTATACTTACTCAAATTGCTAGAAAAACACCAATTCTTGCTCCCTTCTATGATTTCCATTATGAATATACCAATTCCAGTTGTATTTAAGTTCTAAGATTGACTCATTATAGTCAAGTGACATATTCACTGTTCTCAACATATTTGCCACCATGCATAACATTCTTTTGACTACTCAGAACTGCAGCTAGCTATAAAATCAGAGTTGGATGATGGGGACATTTTCTAGGCCAGGACCCTTGAGGAGCTGAATAGTGGCAAGGTTTTGTCTTGGGGAAAGGTATGAGGTGACAAGAATATTCTTGTCATATTTCATATTGTAAGAACTGGCATGCGATCCCAGTACTCTGAGGCTGAACATGAGCCCTTTCACTTGTCCCTTGGTTTTCTATCTCTATGCTTACACCCATTTTATGAAGTAAATTACATGCTTCAGCTAGTCTGTGCTGATTTATGACGAGTGACCTTCATGAACCATGCTGCTTAGATTACTCCAGAGTGTGGCCTATCAGTTCAGATTAGATTCTGCATCCTGACTGGAATTCTCGACTTTTACCAAGACTACTGAGATTATACTTTGCATTAAATATTAATATAAGATGAAAACATGAAGTGCCATTTTAGCTAAGAGCCTTACTGAAAGAAAAACGATAGATTCTTCTCCCTTCTCTAGCCGCAAGCAAATGAATTGAAAGATGATCCTGTATTTTTCAAGCTGGCAAATTTTTAATATATTTAAAATTATATTTTGATATTATAATCTTTATTTCCATATTGGAAAAGTGATATGTTCACTAATCTAAAACATATGTCATGACAATAGACAGTCCAGCTAAGGTGAATGGATGTGTTTTGCTGGCCTGGAAAAGGGCTGTTATTCCAAAGAATGACATAATGCAGGCAAGAGTACAGCCTACAGGAAGATTTCCAGTCCCCAGGAACATTGTTTCACTGCTACTAATTCTAAAAAGATTGTCTATAACAATGTTAATACCATCCGTTGGGTATGGTGACACACGCCTTTAACCCCAGAACCCAAGAGGCAGAGGCAGGTGAATCTCTGAGAATGCAAGACCAATCTTGCCTACAGAGTGAGTTTAAAAACCAGCTCATACACAATGAGACACTATCACAAATTTCACAACAACAACAAAAACGAACAACCCCCCCAAATAACACCCCCAGAATGTGAGTACTGTATAATAGAGTGTGGCAGGTATAGGACAAAAGTCTCTACTAATTACATCATTATTAAAAATTAAACTATTAAACCACTTGCTAAAATTCAGGTTCAGTCTTTGAAGTGAGACAATGTATTAGTGATGACCTTTTCTGAGGCTCAAATATAATGCTATTTTAGTTTTCTAGTGATATCTTTGAGGTTTTTAAGGCTGAAAAATAGGCATTTCAAACTGCATGATAGGCCAATCATTAACATTATAATTAATCCTGAATGGAAGGTTGATAATTTCAAAGTAAAATTTCTTTTTAATCTTTTAAAAATTTGAGTTAAGTCTACATTTGCTCATTAAAAATTTTCCCCCTGATTCGTCTGTAAGGCTATATTTACTTTGATGGCTGCAGCTACCAAATCTAAGTCTGCTTAAAGGATCTGTCTGATCTTCTATATGAAACCACTGAAGGGAACATTAGTGCTTTTGTGAGAGAGCAGAGTCCACACCATGCAGAAACCTTACAGTTCAGACAGACTTGAAAATGAAATGAAAACAGCTGTGTCTAGCTGATGGCAAGAGTAGAGTCTGACGTATTGGATCACAGGCTCAGATTCTTAGTGGGAAGGGCATTTTAAATATCTTTTAACTCAGTCACTCATTTAAACATTGCCTTTCCGCATCTCCATTCTTGGCTCAATACCCTTTGGCTTCCAAGGCAGCCCACTGCCTTTTTGCAACTTCCCCCATCTATCGTATCGGGAAACATTCGCGTTCGTGTTAAGCTCTTTCAAGCTGAAAGCGAAGAACAGGGTATCACCCATTGGAGATGCAGCGTTCACACAGGTGAAGCATATGATGATTGCATCTGGATGGTATTCCCTACAGTGTAGCTTGCACTGATTTCAAGCAGCTTTGCGTGGAATAAATAATATTCAGTCACATAGAAAGCTGCTTGGTCTCAGGTTGTCTTTTGGATCACTTAGAGAATTGCCCCTATTGGGAAGTGGGTGACACCTGCGGGGGAGAGGTTCCCTGGGAGTGTCTCTCAAGTTTTCCAAGTCCCTTATGTTGCCCAGATGGCCATACATACCCATGATTACTAAGCAGCAGAGACTAGATTGACACTCGTGAATTGGATGAGGAAGCCTGGGGAACACAGTTATGCAGTATCAGAGGACTTGGATTTCTTTCTTTAATTCTACCAGTGAGCTTTATAACCTTAGTGTGCATTCTACAATTCTCGCCTATAAATGGAGACTACATATGCTTAGAATTCAGGGTTGTTTAAGAAGATCAAAAGAAACAATGCTTAGTAAGCTAAAAAATTAAACCTATGCCCCTTTCCTCTTTGGATTTAGCAACAGCGTAACTTTGGAGGCCTAATATCTTAATGGCAGTTGAATTAATTAATATGTACTTACAAACTGTGAACCTCACATTAAAGCAGTTGCCATATCAATACAAAATTAAAATCATTTAAAGACTTTATTTCCATTACCCGTAATGTTGAACATTCAGGAGTTGCGGCAAAAACTGAAGATGACAGTTTTAAGATACTAAATATAAAGATGAAAACAGCAGTTGGTGCCCATCGGCTGCTACTCCTTATCACCGCTTCATGCACTTCATATACACATGCAATAGACAGTGCGTATATATTATATAACATAATATAATAATAATAATATATTCTATTTTGTGTTTTGTGCTTATTTCCAAGTTTCTTAGTTCAGTCTTTCTCATATATCATGCTTTGACCAAATTAAAAGTTCACTTATCTCGGTTCCATCAAACACTGAAGATAAACTGGCTTTCAGTTTTGTTTTTTAAGATAAATTTTGGGTTTATTTTCTTAAGATCCTTCACAATTATTTTCTACGGCCCTAAGAAACATACTTTGAATTATCAATGTATAATTAGCAATGATACTCATAAATCTTTGCCTGGATCTAGAGTCAGATAAGGAATGATAAAATTTCAATTTTGAACCATTCTTACAATAGGATGAAATTATAAAAAAATGTTTAAAACTCCTGCCAGGTCTGTTCTTACTGTTTACTTTCAAGTATTTAATTCTCAACATAGCTGTGTTCGGCAACCTCAGTCTTCTATCCAGGGAACTGAGAGCTTTCAATTCTATGGCAATGTGTGGCAGTGTTTACCCAATTTTACATGTTTCAATTCTATGGCAATGTGTGGCAGTGTTTACTCAATTTTACATGTTTGTGGCCACTTACAGTTTCAGGGAGAAAGGCAAGGCTCGTGTCATGAAAGTTTGCAAATATTGTCAAAATCCTGCTCTTCTATCAGCTCCGAGAGGCCCTACATTTTCTTTCTCATCAAAACGTCAGTATACGAGAACGGTACCCTTGAGATTCTGTTTCCGTATCAGGATTAAAGTTAGAGAAACCTGAATCCCAGTGTGCCCTGCAAAGAGTTAGATTTTGCATATCTTTAGGAAAAACAATATGTTCTGCTAATTTTAACTGACTTGTGTGTAAGTTTGAGCAAGCAACCATAATATTGAGAGTGAAAATTCCGAGGCTCCTGCAGCTGGTGTACCATTCCATGAAAATGGGTTTGGGTCAGAGAAGCTGATCCAAGGGAGCATTTCCCTTCATATAGTTCTTTTTAGAAGTTTTACTGTAAGTTTCTCTGCCTCCAAATCACAGCGCCTTCAGTATGAACCAGCATGCTTTCCTTCTGATGAGCAAATGCTCCATCCTGACGTTTGCAGTATCACTTCACTGTTTTCCCGAATCTTCATTGACTTGTGTCTACTTTATGGCCTCCCATTTGGTTTGTTATGCCAACCTCATTTCAATCCATCATGATACCTTAGTTTTATTTGGATTTCTTGATATACTGAGTCCCATTCCCACCATGACATATTCTTCCCCAACTCGATGACAATTATTCTCTGAACTGGGGGGCTTGTGTTCTTATAATACCATGTGACCTGAAGTCACAGAATGTTTCATTCTGCTATAGACATCTTAGTTTTGTCTCTCAGTGCAGTGCAGCAGGAAGCTCCTGTATAGGAGATGTGTATTAGGAATGCTGACCATAATGCCGTGTAATTGAGCTTTGTGTTTGTAGGAAGTCTCTCTTAAATTAAAGCTGTCAAAGCACTAAACCCAGGGATGAGTGCACAGTACACACTCAAGAGCCATGCATGGAAAGGTCAGAATACCAGGGTTGTAATGGCTACGGTGAGAGCTGCTTAAGGAAAGCCAGAACAGCACAACCTCGAGGCCACTTCACGCACCTTGCTCCCTCCCTTGTCACTGAACACGAGTTGAGTGCAGCAGTCAACGTGAGTTACTTACTAAGGCAAATTTTTTGTTGAGAATCATCTGCTCCACTAAAGAGGACTCGTTGTGGAAGAGGTGGGGCTGCATGTGACTCCACATGTGAGGAAACCACCAGAACTCATCCACAGACCCCAGCAGAAGGTCATCCCCTTCGTCTTCCTCTTCAGTCCCTGTAGGGGCAGAAAAAAAATGATCATTCAGTTCATTACAAGTGCATTTTCATCTTATCTGCCTATCTGTCTGTCTATCACTCATCTACCTATCATCCATCTGTCTGTCTGTCTGTCTGTCTATCTATCTATCTATCTCTCTCTCTCTCTCTATCATTTATCTATTATCTTTATTATATCATTTGTGTAGTATTTATCTACTGTGCATATATCATCTATATTAGTACTAATCTATCAATCATTTATCATATAATTTATTTAGAAGATACCATTATCTCACATGCACATAAGTCACGGAACCCAAAGTTTAGTGAAGGAAAATCTGTTAAAAATGGTTAGAGGCTGTGACAAAGCTTTTTAAAAACATTTTTTTAACATTTTAAATTACGTGCTTGTGTGTTTCTGTGTGTAGGTATCTGTATGCATGTGTGGTGCCAGCAGAGGCCAGAAGAGGGGTCAGAGCCCCTGGAGCTGTGTTACAGCTGGTTGTAAGACACCTGACATAGGTCAATGTTGCAGATAGTTCATTAGACTGTGTGAAGATGTGTCTCTGTGATTTGTTGAATAAAGAGCTGAGTGGTCAAGAGCTAGGCAGGAAGAGGTTAGGCAGGACTTCTGGGGACAGAGAGGATTCTGAGAAGAAGAAACTTGGAGACAACAGCAGATTCAGAGCAAGTTGGACATGCTGTACCAACGAAAGGTAAAAACCACGTGATTGAAAATAGATTAATAGAAGCAGATTAATTTAAGGTATAAGAGCTAGTCAGGGGCAAGCCTAAGCTTTCATAATTAATTAGTCTCTGTGTCAGTGAGCTAAAGACAGTCTGACAAGAAAGCTTGCTAGAGGTTGTAGCAATATCTCTCGCTCTCTGAAAGAGCAGTACACACCACTGAGCCACCTCTCCAGGCCTGAAACTTTAAAAAAGTTATTAAACATGAGATATGAATATCAAAATATTTTATTTCATCTTTAAAATTAATATTTAAATGTTTATAATAAATATAATCACTCATGAAGACATCAGACTCTTTAATCATCAAAGTCTTTGTACATCTTGTAGTATAGAAGAGAATGAATAAAGCAGACTAACTGATACTTTACAAAGAGTCGGACTGCAGAAGATGATGTAGATTATTTTGACATGGCTTGTATATTCAGATTCAAGAAAATAGCTTCCTGGTTTGTGTATGGCATTGGCACACAGTGGCGTCTATGGCACACAGTGGTGTCTATGGCACACAGTGGCGTCTGAGGCACACAGTGGTGTCTATGGCACACAGTGGTGTCTATGGCACACAGTGGTGTCTATGGTACACAGTGGTGTCTATGGCACACAGTGGTGTCTATGGCACACAGTGGTGTCTATGGCACACAGTGGTGTCTATAGCACACAGTGGTGTCTAAGGCACACAGTGGTGTCTGAGGCACACAGTGGCGTCTATGGCACACAGTGGTGTCTATGGCACACAGTGGCATCTAAGGCACACGGTGGCGTCTAAGGCACACAGTGGCATCTAAGGCACACAGTGGCGTCTAAGGCACACAGTGGCGTCTATGGCAGTCCCTTGCCTCACCTTTCACAGTGGAAACAGAGAGAAGTCTCCTGTGGTCTCTCAGTTATCATCTCATCCTGAGCTCTACCTCCTCAGCCAGGACACTGTGACAGAGTTAGCTGGAGTCCCCCGGTGTGTGAGCTGTTTCCTAGGCTGCCTCTTCTGCTCCTCTTTCCTTTTCAATGCAACATCTCTCTTTCCCTGCATCTGTCTGTCAGCATTGCTTCGTTTTCCAACTAGCTTTGCTCAGAGTTTGTTTAAGGGGGAGAGAGCAATGGATCTCAAGGTTCTTTAGAGAGATGCTCCAGCATGTTCGTTACCCTTCTCCGAATACCATGGTAGAACCGCAATGACAACTTTTATACATTGGGTGTATGCTGGATTTAGAGAAATGATTTCTACCATCTGACAGATTTATCTTCATTCACAGGAAATGTAATTTTATGTCTTTCATTTTTCTTAATAGCTTTATTTGTCTGTCTCCCTTGAATCCCACTTCGGGTATATTTTAGATCAGAATCAATTTTATTGAGTGGAAGTATCTATTTATTACTTTCAAGATTATGTTAAGACAAATGAAATCAATGTAGCTGCCTGCGTTTGGATTACTCTGGCCTCCTCTGCAGGAAACAGAGGACAGAAATGAGTAGTCAAATCCCTTACGTTATTGAAAATGATGCTTGAGCCCAATAAAGCCACTGTCAAGAGGATCTTATTTTACTGTATGTCTCCTAACAAGACTTACTCTGCAGTACGTCTGTCTTTGTTTTATGTTGTGCACTGCCACCAACTGAGACCGCCGCAGAGGTAAGGCAATGGTGCAAAGTTTTATGGCACTGTGCTGGCTATGCTGTTCCGTTCTCACAATGCCCTGTGGCTAGGGTCACAGGTAACCCGACTTTCTAGCATAAGGAGGCTGATCTTTACAGAGGCCAAGCAGCAGGCCCTGAGTTCTAATTTAATTAAGCAACTCCACATTCAGGGCCCTTAGTTATTTTTCACTGGCCAAATGCAGACTCCCGAAATGGCAGAATTTCTTAACTGAATACCATAGGGCTTTCTACATTTTCAGGTAACTCTATGAGGCAATCAGAACGGACAGATATTCTTACTTAAGCTACTGTTCAGTGTTTTCCTTGTGCGTTCTAGCCCCATTGACCTGCAGACAATAGAACTCTTTCTGCTGCCTAACTTCCCTAATGAATGACAGTCAATTAACTAACAAGCTCCATAGGAAAACTGCACCCTGGTTAACTGAGGGTGAAGATTATCTTCTAGTTAACTGAGAGCGAAGACTGTCTGGGCACTTTACTAGCTACCTAACTTTGGGCCCTTCAAAATTCAAGACAATGTTTAAATTAAAATCGATCAAAGAAGAAAAAGTCTTGGGCTGGAGAGGTGGCTTAGTGGTTAAGAGCACCGGCTGTTCTTCCAGAGGACCCGGGTTCTATTCCCAGCACCCACATGGCAGCTCACCATCATGTTTTAGCTCCAGTTCCAGGGGGATCTGACATTCTTTCATGGCCTCCACCAGTACCACGCACACATGTGGTGCACAGACATGCACACAGGCAGAACACCCACACATTTGAAATAAAATTTTAAACAGAAAGCAAGCTATTTCCTGAAATAAATTTTCCCTTTGAAAGAAACACCATTTTTCTTTGTCCTTTCAAGACTGAGTGAAAAAGATGGAGTTTTCAGCTGAGGAAGGAATCAGTTCTTCACACAGGGAGACAATGTGCTCTAATCAAGTTTTATAACATCTAATTTGAGAGGCTGAGACTTAAGTTTCACATTTGTTCCCATGAAGACTCATGCCTCGGGTCTTAGACAGCCCTGGCTGTCACTGTGCAGGGCTTTTCCTCTTCTACACTGACAAGGAGGTCTCGCCAACCTTGGCTTTACTTTCCTCCCGTGTGTGCAGCTCTTCCGTCGGTTTAGAGAGAACACCCTCAATGTGAGGTGTGAGAAGTGCTTTCATTAGAAAGAAAGAAAAAACCAAATAACAAAACACAACCCTTTCAGAGCTTAGAAAGAAGGGGTTGGATAAACGGCACCATTTCTAGTGTCTAGGGTCTAAGGAAGAAGACTGAGTTGCCAGGAGATGTTTGTGTATTTCCTGATTTGGGACTGTCCTGGTTTTCACTCTGTAGTTCTTTCTCTCACTGCCTTCCATTTGGTTTGAACATGGAATGAATGTCCCGTTGGCTCATGTGTTGAAGGCTTGGTCCTCAGCTGCTGGTGCTATTTTGGGAGGGTGGCAAGAACTCAAGGGGCCCAGTTACAGAAGGCAGGTCATTGGAGATGGGTCTCTAAGAGCATGCTTTCTCCCTAGCCCCTTTCTCTTCCGTTTTGTGATTGTTAAGTGTTGTGGGAATTCGTTCAGCCAAGATCCTTTTGGATACCAGTCCACTGGGGCGTGGTCTGAGGTACAATACACACAGACAGGAAGTGCGCTCGCCCCTTTTCCCTTTTCACTTAGCTGGTGGTTGGAGTTCTGTTTGCAGCTCCCGGCAGCCGCAGAGCAGAGGAACGCAGCAGTTTCCTTGTGAGTGTTCCCCAATAGACATTTGTTATCCTTTATTTCGGGGTCTTGTGGACCCCCTTAATTACGTGACAGTTATGAGGTTAATGACTCGTCTACCACACACAGCCACCTTGGTGCTCTGCCCCACAACAGGCCCAGACATGATGGGCAAAGCAGATAATGGGTGAAACTTGAGAAAACAAAATTCACACCTGTTTTCTATTAAACGCTCCCTCAGGCACTTACTGCAGTAACAGCCCGAGTAACACCACTTCTTTCAAAGATATTATACATTCAGTATGCTTTCTGATTCCTTCCCTGCGACTCGAGTTCCCTCTCCTTACAGATGTCAAAGCATCTAACACGTGGTATTAGGGAGGTGGCTACGGACATGGAGTTTCTTCTCAATGCTATGAAAAGCAGCAGCATGAAGCGGGGCTAGCATTGTTATAACCAGGACCAGAACTTCTGCACCCTGGAGAGCCTTCCGTGGGGAGCACGCCCTCATTCCTAGCTAAGAAATATTTGGATATCACAAGACTGTGAATCTGTGATCAGTCTGGAACTTATTTTGTGATTTTTTTTCCCCCTCAGCTCTGGGTCAAGCAAGCTAACTGCTTTCCACAGTAAAGTTCTGTAAGCACCACTAATTATCGGAAAGCCCATGCCCATCAGAGACGAGATTAGCGCGTTTCTGGGAACTGTGTTTCTTTCCCCGTTTTTAGCTTGTTTCTATCACACAGCTTACTGGAAGTGACTTTGTGATTACTCCTAGCGTTTGCTACTTCAACCACTGCAGTTTGGTTCATCTTCCTTAGACCTGCTTTGGCTCTTCTTGGCTATTTGAATTTTCATGTAAATTTTAGAATCATGTCACCAATACCCACAAAGAAACATGTTAGGACTGTGTCTGAGACTGAAATATAATTAATTGTATTAATTATAGATCAATTTAGAGAGGACTGAATTCTTAAATATCTAGTCTTCCAATTCTTGGACATGTTTTAGCTTTTTAAAGTTATACCTCAATACAACTGAATAATTCCAATATTTACTCCTAAAACTTTGTGGATGGAATGGTAAATGAAACTTGGTTTTATTTATCTATGACTTTGATAATCTTCTGCAAAAACATATCTGATTTTGTATATTACACAAGACCCCAAAAAGCTATTAGAAAAGATAAAATTGACAATAAAATGAGCTACTTTTATTGCCCACAAGCAGAGAGAGAGAGAGAAAAGACAACCCAGACTGTGAAAGAACTTATAATGCATGTGACTGAGAAATCAACACACAGAATGGAACAAGGATCTACAAATCAGTAACAAAGAGAAAACTTAGAAATAAGCACACCTCAGGAAAGGGCCTCAAGCAGCCAGTAATCATGTGTATAGGTTCCCTTTCTTTTCGTAAGAGAAATATATATGGAAACCATCATATGAATTTCTACATTCCCAGAGCACAGCTAAAATTTAAAAGGGAAATAACATGAAATATGAGGCACAGTCCTCAGACAGCTAGAAATTCACACTGGAAAAATTAGTCTGTAAAATAGGTTGGCCTTTCCTCTTCAAGTTTTCATATATGTGTCATGTGAGCAACTCCAGTCTGGGCTGAGATCCAACAGAAAAGAACTTACATTCTCCGAGGGACAGGAATGAATGCTTAACAGGATGATCTAAGAAATGCCAAAGGCTAGAAATAACCTTCTACACTGCGGTGGGATGAATAAAGTGTTGGGATGCTCCAACGAAACACTACCAAGAAAACCGAGAGAATGATAATATATGCCCATATCTGTGTGACTAACACAAGGTATTATGACAACAACAGCAGAAGCTGGATGTGGTGAGTTTTACCATTATGTAAGAGGCAGGTGTATCTAACGAGGTACTGGAAGCCAGGGAGCAGTTTAGAAGTGTTAGAAGCAGGAGGCTAGAGACTACAAGAAGGGAGTAAGATGGGGGTATGATGATGTCTCTCTTGCTCTGCTTGAGAGCTCAATCACTGTGTACGGTTTGTGAAAATTCACAAAAGGTCATGCTTGCTATTTATGGACTTTTCTGTATGTAAATTACAGGTCAACAGTAAGTAGAGGCATTAGAAAATACCATAAACTTTACAAGCATTAATATTCTCTCTCTCTCTCTCTTTCTCTAAGACAGGGTTTCTCTCTGTAGCCCTAGCTGTTCTGGAACTTCCTCTGTAGACCAGGCTGGCCTTGAACTCAGAGACCAGCCTGCAGAAAAGTGGAAACAGGAGGGAAGTGAGAAGCCAAACAGTGTGCTCCAAGGAGCCTTACCTGTGTGATAGAATTTCCCTGAAAATCCAAGGTTGAATGTAAAGTTTGTGATTTGAGCACGCAAGAGATTCTGAGTGTCAAGCAGGGCCTGAAATGCAGAATGAACAAAAGGTGTTTCAGGGTGACAAGGTACCAAAAGATTTCACGCACATTCAGAGAATAAAACCACTCTATTTAAAACGAAGGGTGGAGTCTGGATAATGTTGAGATCACACAGCACATACATGTACTAACACATTAGCCCATAAGGAACCAGAAGAACAAATGTTGCCTGTAGAAGCCAAGTGAAAGGAAAAGTTTAATCCATATGTATAAAGGAAGTAGAGTATAACATATCTCTTTTTACCCCTTGGGGACATAGAGAACTGATTTCAAAAGGACATTCAATTTAAACGAAGCTTGGCAAGAACATATGTGGAAAAAAAAACACACTGGCATTTCTCAGATATATCTTTGTTCTTCAAAACACAAAATTCTTAACTTTTAAAGTCTGAGATTCCCAAAAGATAATGATTGCTATTCAAAGGAAGATATCAGGGCAAAGCAAATCTATAATTTGCCCATTAAAACCACTATCCACGGTCGTTCATCTTGACTGACAACTGGCTTGGAAGGGATTAATTCTGTGGGATTAATAACGCACACCTCTGGTTGTGTCTATGAAAGGATCTGTTAGTGGGACTAGCTGAGAGAGAGGTGGTCTCCTGAGTAGGTACAGCATCACCCAGGAGGTTGGGACTGAGTTGGAACAGAAGAGAAAAAATGGTACAAGTCAGCTGGTGTAGGCCGTCTCTCCTGTGTGCTTTTGTGCTTTCTGGCTGTCATAAACTCTGCTCTCATGCATGCACTGTGATGAACTGGAGTCATAAGCCAAAATCAATAGCCCCTCTGTCTAAGCTATGGCAAGCATTTTGTCAGAGGTGAGAGTACCCACAATGCACTTCTCATAAGGAGTGGCCTGGGAAGCGTGGTTTGGTTTTAAGTGTAAATTCTACTGTCTGTGAGTATTTAGTGGACTTTCATTGTTTCTTTTCCTTCACTTCCTGATTCTTATTTAAATCCCAATGACTCCAATTACTCATCCCTCCCTCGCTCCCCCACTCTCTCCTGCTTGTGTCCTTAGAACTTACTGTTCACCTCAACCAAACATAAACAGCACAGTTGGTTTTCAAACAGATCACGATTAACACTTCACTTTAGGTTAATACTTCACTTTACACATGAAGAGACTGAGGCAAAGAGATCCTAAATTAAAAACACAGACATAGCTTGGCTCTCACATTGGCCTTCTGTCCAGATGCTTTTTCCTCTAATACATCCAGGCCCTCAACTAACGTGGTGCTCTCAAGAGCAGAACTGACGCTATGAAGCGCCTGAGCTGCCTTGCAGAGAGTCTCCTTCATTCGGTAACCACCCGATGGTCTCCTGCCTCATCAGAATGCAACTGAGTCTGTGCCTATGCAGAGGACGAAATCCTTTCTTCCCAAACTTAAACTCGTCTAATCAATCACTGATTACTGAAATGTAAGCACGTAATTGTTTCACTAACATTTCTTTGTTTGCAAGAACCAACTCTCTCGTATGCCTGGCTGACTGATACACCCTGTGGGTCTACATGACGCTGATGGATGGAGGGCCTGCCAGCGGATCTCTACACGGAGCTATGACAGTATAAAGCTTAATTGATGCCAGTGTCCCTGGACACAAGTAAGAGCTTGTTCTTATAAGGGCGGGGCGTAGGATGGGCACAGGAAGAAAAACGGGATGGGCGAGTGTGCCGGAGTGAGGAAGGGGATTTCTTCCTTCTCCCAGCAGCTGACAAGCTAGACTCTGTTGCAAGGAGGGTGCTGTATGGGTGTAAGGTCTGCGCCTTTTCCTTTTAAACTCTGGGGATATTACGGTGCAGTCTTTGAGAGGACAGGCCTGGAGGTCAGCCAGTCTTAACTGGAATTCTGGACCTCACCCTCTTCCACTTTTAGGCATGTTATTAAACTTTCAAAGCCCGAGTCTCATCATTGTTACAGCCGGGTAATAACACTCACTTCAGAGCTCTATCTGAAGATTAAATGAGACAATTCGTTTATGCTGTTGGTGCAGTGACTGGAACAGAATCTGTGAGCAGCACTGAGCATTGCTGTTCCGCCATCTCTGGTGCTGCATGCTTCACTACAGCTGACACAGTTGTTACCTTTGCATTCTAGAAGAAAAGCTGTGGTACTTGCTTTTGTTTCATCTTCATTTGTAAAGTTAAGACAATCTTCTAATGCAGAGTATACTGAGGGTGAATCACACATGCAGGAGTGGTTTACTAAAAAGCCATTAAAATATCTATATCTATCATCTACCCATTGATCCATCCATTCATCATCTATAATATCTACCTTCCATTTACCTAACATCTATTTTTCTATGTTCTATCTATGTCATCTACTATTTATCTATCTATCATCTATCTATCTCTCTATCCTTTATTTGTCTGTCTATCTATCTATCTATCTATCATCTCTCTATCTCTCTATCCTCTATCTATCTATCTATCTATCTATCTATCTATCTATCTATCTATCTATCTATCATCTATCTATCTATTTATCTCTCTATCCTCTATCTCTCTCTCTCTCTCTCTCTCTATCATCTATCTATCTATCTATCTCACCTATCACCTATCTATCTATCTACCTATCATCTATCTATCTATCCATCTATCCCTTCTTTATATATCATTTATCTATCACCTGACTACCTCTCATCTACGTATCAATCATGTCTACCTATCTTCTATCTATCTATCTATCTATCTATCTATCTATCTATCTATCTATCTCACCTATCATCTATCTATCTACCTATCATCTATCTATCTATCTATCTATCTATCTATCCATCTATCCCTTCTTTATATATCATTTATCTATCACCTGACTACCTCTCATCTACGTATCAATCATGTCTACCTATCATCTATCTATCTATCTATCTATCTATCTATCTATCTATCTATCTATCTATCATCTATCTATCTCTCTGTCTGTCTATCTATCTATCTCACCTATCACCTATCTATCTACCTATCATCTATCTATCTATCTATCTATCTATCTATCTATCTATCTACCTATCTATCTCACCTATCACCTATCTATCTATCTATCTATCTATCTATCTATCTATCTATCTACCTATTATCTATCTATCTATCTATCTATCTATCTATCTATCTATCTATCTACCTATCATCTCTCTCTCTATCTTCTATCTATCTATCTATCTATCTATCTATCTATCTATCTATCTATCTATCTATCCTCTCTCTCTCTCTCTCTCTCTCTCTCTCTCTCTCTCTACCTATCATCTATCTATCCATCCATCCACTGCTTATTTTGTTGTCTTTACTTGATTTACATTGTTCCTCTGCTCCCTTTCTGCCTATCCTTTTCTTCTTGTCATTGTTTCTCTCCAGCTGAACATTCTAGCTCACTTTTTTCTGTGTGACTTGTCTTATCTCGCTTCTTTTCCCACTTTACTTCAATTTATCTTTTATTATTTATTTAGGGGCTAAACATTCAAAATCTATTATAAAATTATTTCTTGCATTTCCAATTACCCCACCTTAAAACTGGGAATCCACCATTCTTTCCTTTTGCCCCTTTTGTTGGAACCAGCCCTCAGTGAACTCTGTTTTGTGACCATAGAATGAAGTTTTAAAATGTATAGTTGTGATCACTGTTCTTTAGGAGAAAACAAACAAACCTCTTCTTCCTGGGGTTTAAAAGCTAAATTAAGTTCTTGCAAGATAATATCTTTAACAGCTAGAATGTATGAATCCCAATGACTCAACTCCCCCAGAGTTTTGCCAGTTTGAATATTTCACACATTTATAACATATTTTAAAAACAAACACTCAAGCCCTTAGAAGATATATGAAACATATGGCCATACTAATTATGTATGGTGAGACAGTACATCCTACTTGTCAAGTCGATCCGACTGAGGAGTGTGGCAAAAATTAGCAAAGTACACCTGGGGATGCCAGCGAGGACATTCCAGAGATGGTTGGATCCTGAGGGCTCTGACTCACTGCTTGGACCAGCTCTTGGTGGATCCAAAACATGATGGCATTATTGGGAGGAGACCAAAGGGAGGGGGTGGAGCCTGACTGAGGAAGGAGGACACAGGCCTTATCCTTGGGGATTGTATGGTACCTTGATCTCTCTGTGTATCTCCCTTTCCTACTTGTAGGCCCTTACAATGTGCTATTCCGTTTCCCCACGCCCTCTGTGCTCTGAAATCAGAAGCCAAAATCAATCCTTCTTCCCTTAAGTCCACCCAGATATTTGGTCATAGGGATAAAAACTGAGTAGTCCACACATGGTAAAGAGGAAGTTTGTGTCCAGATGGTATTTATGTACTTAGGGTAAACAGCAATACGTCTCATACTTAAACTGATTTTACAAACCAGATTTTGGGAATGCGCATGAGAAAAACGTCTTATTTTTAAGCATGTTTCCATTGTTTTAAAACATATTGAAGTGTTTTGGGTAAGAAGTTTAAGTACCTGGGAATGTTTTGAGACAACATTCTTTTTGCTAACCTTGCTATTGCTGGAATGAAATGATTACCCGGAGCAGGGTGCTCGTCACTATGAACAAATATCAGAAAGTGTTTTTTTTGTGTGTGTGTTTTTAGTCTCTATTTGTGATACGTCTAAAATGATATGGCAGTTTCAATAACTGTCATTATTGTTACATAAATGACATCATTGTTACAACATTAAAATGGAAAAAAGCTGCACAGATTTTGGGCAAGCAGACCCTCTTCGGGGAGTGGAGTCTCTGATGCAAAAGGCAAATTGTCACGCGATTTCAAACACTCGTGTAGGAGTCTTGGAAGCATGGCTCTTAGTTTCAAGTGCGCTCATGATTGAAAAGTGGTATTTTTATTTTTAGGAATTCCAAAGTATAGCATGTATTTAGCAGTATGGTATATTTTTTGCAATATTCCCTATACCACTGATTACTTTTGAAACAAGACATTTTAAAGTCATCTATTAAGATAGTATTGTTACTACTCTTTAGTTTCTCAATAACTAGGTCAATCTGTATATATGCAGATATAAGGGGATATAGGCAAATGAGAGTCATAGAAAGAGCCGTTGTGCTGTGAAAGAGGAATTACAGTATGCTAAAATTGGAATTAAAAGAACAGGTTTGCATTTTTTATTAATAGCGTATTGTGGATGGACATTATCCTTTCACCCCAAATCATACCTTCTAATTAAAGCAGAATACTGATAACACCAATCGGTTGTACTATAATTGATTCGATCATTTCTGCTTATTGTACATTTAAGTTCCTTTTGTTTTGGCAAACATAAATCTTGTTTGTTGTATAAGTCTGTATTTACATAGTAAGAAACCCTCCTGAGAGTCAAGCAATTCTATTTACGTTTGAATAAACAAACAAACTTTGCAGAAAATTTGAAAATGTTTAATAGAGTATTAAAAGGGAGCAAGCATAATGTCCAATAAAATTGTAAGACATTTGCATTCAAACATAACTCACAAAAATTTAAAAATCACATTTTAAAGCTGAATCTATACGCTGTTCTTTCTTAGCTTTTCAAGTTCTCATTATGCAAAGTCAAGAACATTTTCAAGATCTGGTTAAAGGCAAGAACAGATCTAATTTAAAGAAATTGAGCTCTGAGGATTGAGTAAAATGGAAGCTTTTATGTGGCTTTGGATTTCACTCAATTTTCCTTAACAGAATGAATACACTAAAGAGGGAAAATAAGAGGCAAAAATTAAAATTAAACATAATTGAAAAACATTTTTGTATGAATTGTTTCAGTATCCAGCAAATGTGTGGCATTCTCCAGGAGAACATCTGCTAATTTTCATTTCTTATTTATACCACCTAGATAATATTTTGAGCCACTCCACCATTTGTGAGTGAATAGACTAGGCTGATAAGCCAATCAAAGACGAGCATCTTGCTGGTTCATTTGTTAACTTGACAGCAACCAGAAATACCTGGGAAGAGGGCGGCTAACTGCGGAGCTGTGGCTTGTGACCATATCTGTAGGAGTTTCCTTGGTTACTGAGTGATGCGTGTGGGGCCACCCCAGGCTGATGGACCTGGGCTGTATAAGAAAGCAGGCTCGGCAACCTAAGGGGAGCAAGCAAATTAGCAGTATTGCTCCAAGGCCTCTGCTTTGGTTCCTGCCTGCAGGTTCCTGCCTTGAGCTCCCTTGATGATGGACGATGACATAGTAATGTACGCCAAATAATCCCTTACTTCACAAGCTTGTGCTGGTCAGTGGTTATCCCACCAACAGAAACCAAGCTAGGACAAGTGTGCTTTTGAGCAGGAGGAAAAGCATATATTACCAAAAATGTTTAAGTATCTATATAGACTTAATTACATAAAAGCAATTGGGTAGCTATTTGTAGAGACTATACTGTGTCTCTGGCACACACTTCTGAATTCAAGCATCAGAGTTACTTAGTATAATACTGTAACCCATTTCAGATGAAATGGAGAAATGCTCCCAAGTCCCTAAAACCCTAAAGCAGAAATGGGGCTGTGGTAGATGGAGGGCACTTTGCTGCCCCCACCTTTTTTTTTTTTAACCAAGCTTGAAAACCTCTTTTGGCCTTGCCACAAAACTCCATCTCTGTTTCCTCTTGCCACCCTGTAAAAAACAAAAATCATGTGCCCACAGGTTCTAGCTGTGTTCCAAACGTCTCTTTAAGTAATGTGGGTATCTTAGCACTAAAGAGGAGGTTCACCAAACAACTGTATGACAATAAGCATCACAGGGCTCCGAGTCTGTCTAAATGATGCTACCGAATCTTTCATTCCCCATAGGAGTATTCCTACTTTTCATGTCTGTTCTGTGTTAGCAGAGTAAGGACATACAGTTTGTGTGGAAGGTAAGGGGAAAGAGTCATATAGCTATATTAAATTGTTACATCTTTTAACTCATCTAGAACACACATAATGCATACACTTTAAATCACATGCTAAGGGTTATTTTTCTTTAAACCGTTTTTGGACTGAAAGTGGCAAAAATGATTTGTAACTAGGAAACAAAAATTATTAAGTTCACTGAGTGCTTGAGTTTTTATGCACATTTTATTTAGTGTTTGGCTGATGCACATCAATAGGCAAAATACTGATGTACCTTCAGAATAAAAAATATACAAAGCAGTTCACAAATCCTACAGTATGTTTAAGAACTATTAGGTGTGTTCTATCATTTAACTACTTAGAAAAATGGTTTTATATGTCATAAAAATACTTTAATACATGTAAATAATGTTGCTTATTCTTCCGAAGAAGTAAAAATGCTAAGTACCTATAAAAAACACAGAAAAGACCCTAAAGCACTTTCACTTTAAAAGCAAAGTGGGGCTGAGGCTTGCCTATCCACTCCACGAGGCAGTAGTTACACTTTTTTTATCTCGGCAAGATGTTAGGAGCCACCATGCAAACACGTTTGTTTAGTGGGACAGGAGTAAAGTTTTGATTGATCATTCATGAAATCAAAAGGCTTGTGGAGCAGTTGTATTTTCATTTCCTTGAGTATTTTTTTTTTACTTTGCTAAAAATGTCGATATAACTCAAGTTGAAAAATAAAATTAGAGAACATTTTACTTTGTTTGTTTGTTTTGTTTTGTTTTGTTTTGTTTTTTGAGAAAGTGTGTCCTGGGTCAGTGCTTCTGAATACTGATTTAAAAGAAATAAAGGAAAAAATAGTTCGCAGTCACAGTGTGACGCCCTTCAGAAACTGTCAACTACAACTCACAAATCTACATACAAAATAGTTATATTATCACAATGATTTCAAAAATTTAAAATATTTGCTTTTAAGTAGCGGTAAATCACAAAAATAATTTCCCAGAAAGTAGACTTCTGGGTTCTAGCCCAGACACTGAGCAGCACTCCTGAAGCAAGACCCGGGGTGCTTTCGTGTATGTGGCCTCACACCACACTCTAAGCACCAGCAGTGTGTTTGCTGATTTGAAATGCTGAGAGTTCAAGGTCGCTCTAGTTCGTTTACAGAACTGTTGTTTCCTCCAGCATCTGAAAAGGTGCTGAAGACTATGGGCATAGTAGGGTTCCTGGTGCACAGCAGGCAGGAGTTAGTCAACAGCTCCACACACAACTTAAGTAGTAGGCATCGTGTATTTTCAAATAAGTGTTCTAAAAATATGTTTGAGGATTGGGTGAACTGAGCTGCAGCTCTAGGAGCTGCATGGGCACTGAAGTGCTTAGGTTTTTGTCTCACTTTGAATGGGATATGAGTTACCCAGGTAGCTGGTGTCTGAGAAGCGTTTTTGGAGGTTAACATCAGAAGCGGTAGAGTCATGCTGACTGCCTTCCTTGTTTTCAGAGGGTTTTCCCATTTCAGCTGAACATTTGAACAGAACAAAGAGGCGAGGAGAAACTTTTCCTAAATGACTATCTCAAACTGGGACACTGGTCTTTTTTTTTTTTCCTCTGCCCTAAAAATCAAACTCAGTGTTTCTCCCTCTAAAACTTTTCTTCATAGTTTAAAATATAAGGTATAAATGATGAATAAAAATTAAATATATATATATATATTTACAGTATAAAGTGTCATATTTTGAAAAATATATGCATTGCAAAATAGTTAACTCAAGCAGGTGGGTAAATCATTACTACTGGATAAGAGCCCTCGCTGGGGGAAGTGGGACTCTCAGAAATCTGTAAGCTATGAATGGTTCATACAGACCCGGGATAAGCCTTTTGAAGAATTCCTTTGCATAGCTTCACACCAGACTGCAGAACAATCCCAGCACTCGGGAGGCAGAGGCAGGCGGATCTCTGGGAGTTCGAGGCCAGCCTGGTCTACAAGAGCTAGTTCCAGGACAGGCTCCAAAGCTACAGAGAAACCCTGTCTCGAAAAACCAAAAAAAAAAAAAAAAAAAAAAAAAAAAAAAAAAAAAGGAGTTTTAAAACTGTTTATAGTTTTCTTTGATACAAGCTGGGGAAAAAAAAGAACACAAATGTCTACTTTACCTAACAGCTTTCTTTCTCTGGAACCTACGAGGCCTACGAGATCGGAACGCTAACGCTACTAGGAAGAAAATAGAAAAGTTGAGCTTTGTTATGATCCAAATATGTCACCAAAGTTTATATACTGAAATTTAGTCACTCATGTATTATATCCAGAGGGGCTTTAGGATGACGGGGTCAAGAGAATGGATGAACTGGGGTCCCTACACAGAGCTAGATTTGGTGCCTGCCTTTTCTGTCCCTTCCACTAGGGAGGGTGTGGGCATTAGCATCTGCCTCCTGGTATTGTGGTAACACAAATGCATCTGGAAAGAGAGGCCCGGGTCTTTATGCACGTGGAAGCCGCCATCTTCTAGCCTCAGACTGACAGGAAGAGTCTCTTGTGTTTAAGTTACCAGTGTGGGATGTTTTATGACAACACCCTAACTCACCGAGGCAGATTTAGTTGTTAGGAAAGGTAATTGTCACTTTGAGTCACTCCCCTTTTCACATTATTCTGGTAGGATTTATGATCTAGTTTCTGAGGGCAGAAAAAAATTAAATTCCATAAACTGATTGCAAAGAAAGATGCCAAAGAAGCTAATGAAGGAATTAGGCAGGGGAAGAGTAAATCATCAAAGAGAAATTACACAGCTATGCAAATTAGGGCATGGGGAGAAGAGGACACATCTCTCTCTCTCTGTGTCTGTTCTCTGTGCTTTAGTGAGAGCTAATGTCGCACCATAGAATTCTCAGTCACATTGCTAATTCAAGTCACATTGAGTGAATGTCTACTATGTGTCATATCCTTTGTTAGTTGCTGGGATAATCAAATTAAATCTGTCATTCAGTGACAGGATGTTGTGAGGAGAAAATGAGATTTTTAAAAAAGATCTTTTTATGCTTTAACTGAACAAATGTACAAAGTTATCATGATCATTTAAAGTAAAATTTTGGAAAAATTGTTCACATTGGCAGATGGCATCCTTGAATGAATTAGAAACATCAAGGTAATTTAGATGTCAGTCCTTCTTTCTCCCTTAGCTTCAGCAGCAGGCCTTCTCACCTCCAGGGAGTCAGGACAAGGACACTCCAGTTTCTAGGCCTTCCCTTCTCTTGTTTTTTTCTCTGTCACTGAAACCCTCCTTATATTGTCACAAGTGAACCTTTTATGTCTTCCTTTACACAGTATAGTACCAAGGAGGTTTGTCTGAAATGAAGAAAACGCCTTAGAGGCTTTGCATAGGTACTCCCATCGCCCCAAGGACCAGACTTTCTGTGTCCTTTGCCTCTCATTGGTTTCTTCATGAGACTGGCCAGGCCCCAAGATGTTATGATGCTCACTTACTGTTCCTCGCTCTCTGCTTCCACTGCACATAAGAGGTTCCAGAGAAGGAGCCTGACTCTTTCCTCATTTGCGTGTTGTCTGGAGTAATGGAGTAGGTACCCAGAAACATTTGTTGAGTAAACCCACAAATGTTTGTAATTTGTAGTCTGAGCATTTTAGGCCCGATACTGAAGTATAGATCTGGGTTAAAATCAATGAGGCTGCAGTGCAGTTTGGGGGTTAAAATCAAAACACACACAAACCCAAGAGGTTATTCAGAAAGATAATGAACATGGACCCTGGAAGGAAGTTTTCTGGCCTGATCCCAGCTCCCAGGACACCGAGTAATGTCTCCCTTTGGCCAAGTATCTTTGCCAAGTCTGCTTTTCTGTTGTAGAAAACAAAAGAAAATTAATAAGAGGAAGGCGTGACTGGTTCACTGATTTGTAAGTTTACAATATTGTGATACTGCAGTCCTGGAGCAACAGAGATAATGGGCACACGCCAATTACAGTACAGATCACAATGGACACAGCGCTCTCAACGCTCACTACAGCTGGGCATGGCTGTCCGGCAGCAGGCACTGTCCTGAGTGTGCAGGGCACCTGCTACCCCTGGAAGGGAAAGACCAAGGAGTGGTTTCCTAAAGATGGCCTCTGACTTTCCTCACTGGGTATGAATAGCCAGAACCTGATTAGAGAGTGCTTTGCTTGTCTGAGAAAAGATCAGATTAACGACAATCACACAGCAGCATGTCAGAACTGAAGACCTGACCAATGGCTGAACTCAGAGTTTTTCATGTTGTCAGGGCTATGTGGAGGAAGCAGAGACGCTGGAAATGGTGTGAGTCTTTGGAAACCTCAGCGTCACCCTTACTGAGACACCTCTTCCAACAAGTCCACACCTCCTAACCCCTCCCAAACAGTTCCACCAATGGAGGACCATGTATTTAAATATCTGAGCTTATGGGGGGTCATTCTCATTTGAATCACCACAATGGCTATCACCTCAGCTTCTATCTTGATATCAAAGCTCATGTACTCCCCCTACTCAGGATCAGCAGTGTGTTCTCTCGCTGGAAGCCCCTCTTACTTTCTGTGTGAGTATGGGTGCCAGCTTATGTGGGTGCACCTGCATGTAGACAGAAGTCCATCTTGGACACTTCTCAGGAGTTAGCCACCTTTAAAATGTTTTGCTTTTATTGATTACTATTGGTGTGTGTGTGTGTGTGTGTGTGTGTGTGTGTGAGAGAGAGAGAGAGAGAGAGAGAGAGAGAGAGAGAGAGAGAGAGAGAGAGAATGCACATGTACACACACATTCGTGTGCACTCTATATACAATATGTTTGTGTGAGTACAGGCAAGTATGTGTAAGGAAACACACGGAGATCAGAAGGAGACCTCCGGGAGTTGGTTCTATCTTTTCCTGTGGATTCCAGGGTTTTCGGTTTGCCTAACATGACCTTTTACCTGCTGACCCAACTCACTGGCCCTCCCTCTTTTTTGCTGAAACCTGGCCTCTCACTGGGACCTGGGGCTCACTGATGATCTCAGGGACCGGCCTCTCCCTGACTCTCGAGGCTCCAAGCACCACCACCCTGCCTGGATTCTGCACGGTGCTGCTTGAGCTCGGGTCTCCAGGCTTGCCCAGAGCTTTCCTGACTGCGTCCCCTCACCAACCCAGCTTCGCATCCCTAGTGTACCACTCTGTAAAATACTTCATCTTATGCCTCTTTGAGAAGAAGTTAATATATCAAAATAGAAATCCACACCAGTCATTGTGGGTAGCTGATATGGAAGTTTCATACAAACAGTGAAGCACACAGCATCTACCTAAACCTGAGATCTATCTCTGAGATCACTGAGTGGAATACTGGAGAACACATCCACTTTGCGACCTCTGGCAAGTATCTCTTCTGAGAAGTCACAGGTTTGATTTGTATTTCTGGTTATAATTGGTAAGGTGACTCTAAAACTGGGAAAGATGCCACTATTTGAAGCCACCAAATAGTCGTTTGCTCTCAGTGACCCTGTTCAGATGGAAATTAGACATTTTCGCATCTCCAGAGAGTGCCTTCCTCAGGTCCCTAACAACAAAATTATTTTTCCTGTATAAAGATAACTTAAAGTAAGACTGAAATCAAAATGTAGTCAATGGTACAGTGGTCCATGTCTCCTAAGTTTTAGATAATTGTCTAAGAAACAATGAAAAGGTGCAGATTGCATTACTCAGGAAGAGGAGCATTGAATATCAACACAATTCACTTCCAAAAGCTCATCTTTCCCGTTCACTTTACCACTTCAATGCTGAATGCAGAATGATTCAGGGAAAGATAGCATTGGTTAAGAAGCTTTCAAAAGCCTTTAGAATGTTCTTTTCACAATGTCCCCCAAATTGCCAATTTTAAGTAGGAGTAGGCCCCGCTTTGGATATGTTTGAATATGCAAAGGTTTGCCTGCTGGAAGCTTCATTCTCAATGTGGCGAGGGTACTCTGGAACCCTTACGAGGGCTTGGTGGGGATCCTTTGGCTAAGTGGAGAAAACTTGGAAGGGTATTATGGGACCCACACTTTTGGACTTTCTGCTTGGTGATGTGGTTTTGTCATTCCACATGTGCCTCTGCAGATGCTGCAGCCACAGTGGGGTGCGGTGGGTTGCAGTGGGAGTGACCCTTGACAGAGCTGATGCCATGGTTTAAATATCCCATCTCCCCAAACCGAGCGCTAACTAAAACTCTTTTTCATAAAGCTAGCTTGCCTTAGGTATTTTGTTAGAGTTAGGAAAATGGGCTAATAGGGAAAACTGGTATAGAGGAGTGGAGCTGTTACTATTGCTATTGCTATACCTGAAAACATGGCGGCTCTGCACTAGCTAACAAGTGGCGGTGGAAGGAGGTGGCGGTACTCTACTGAGCAATCTCTCCAGCCCCGCTGAATTTTTAGTTTAGAAGAAGGAGCTGGGGATGTTTTATAAGAGACTTGGGGATTCCATATTTATAGTACTCATTCATGTCAACTGTAAATTCCACACTGAAAACATTCTTCTGCTACATTCATTTATCATGTGTGTGTGTGTGAGGTGTACATTCACATGTGTGCGAGTGTGGAGATCTGAGGACAAATTGGTCTCTCCTTCTACCACATGGAACCCAGGAATTGAACTCAGGCCACAAGGCTTGGCAGCAAGTGTCTTTACCTGCTGCTGAACTATCTTGCTCTTGACAGCACTAAATAGCTAAGCACATCCAAGAAGAAAAGCCTCCAGTGTTCCTGAAAGACATTCCCCGTGCTCTTGTGATTCTGCTTGCCTTGGAAGCAGCACGAACCACTTTTGCTTTGTAATGTCCTTTCAAGGATCCTTCAGGCTTATTGCTCGCTGTAAGAGGCCTGAGTGCTCAGAGTCCAGAGGTTCACTTTTTCCCTATAATGCAGCCCTCTGTGTGGCACTCTATTGCGGCTAAGGCTATTGCTGTTCTCTCTGACCCCTGCCAGGACCTGGGCTGGACTGACTGCTCGCTTGCACAGGGATTCTCAGACTTCACACCTTGTCATAGCCGATGAAAGGTAGCTCATTAACAACGTTGGACAAGGAAAAAGCCTGTTTATTTAAGGGACCATCTGAAGTAATAGCTCAGGGATGTCAGTGGGAAAGAGTATCATCCTCAAGACCAAGTGATGGGAACTCACGTTATGTCCAAGCAAAGAAAATATATTGCTTGAAACCACACACACACACACACAAAAAAAAAAAAACCCACAATGGTTTTCTGAAGACGGGTGTGCTGTGTGCAGTGTGATCTTTATGTGTGCCCCTGGCTTGAAAATTAGCACTCACTTAATAACTGATATTAATAGGTGTCTTAGTTAAGGTTTCTACTGCTGTGAGAGGACACCATGACCATGGCAACTCTTCTAAAGGAAGACATTTATTTGGGGTGGTGGTGGCTTATAGTTCAGAGTTTCAGGGGAGCATGGCACTGTGCTGGCTTCATCTTGATCAGAAGGCAACAAGAAGTGATTTGTCTCACTGAGCACGGCTTGAGCATATATGAACCCTCCAAAGCCCACCTACACAGTGACACACTTCCTCCATAGGACCACACCTCTTCCAACAAAGTCACACCTCTTTGTAATACCATTCCCTTTGGGTACCATTTTCTTTGAAACCATCACACTAGGCACTAATTAACTTTTAGTATCAAAAGATATGTACTATTCTGAATATTTCATGCAGATTTAAATATTTGATCTCTATGGTATATTGCTGAGATAGATGCTTTTCTGATTTGGATTTTACACAAAAAGAAGCTGATGTAAGCGAGCTAAGATGTTGGCCAAGACGCGAGAACAAGCGATGAGGTGGAAACTCATCTGCTTCTATGGGGCATGATTTACAGCCACTACAGGACCGGGACACAGAGTACTTGGCTGTGTGGCTCAATCTTGGGCACTATCCTTGATGCCATTTTGTTTCTGTTGCTCATATGCAACTGTCACCAAAACTTTAGCTATGTGCTGTCTAAAATGTGGAAGTCAAGAGGAGAATGGTTAAGTGCTCTAAGATTGGGGACACAACAGAACGATCACAGACTTGGGTAACAGAAAGAGTTTAGGAAAGCTGTTCTAGAACAAAAATAATTTTGTGAAACATTAGAGTGAAAATGGCAGGGATATATACACACACAGATATGTGGCATTATATTATAGATAGATATAATGCCAATTCTGTAGACAATAGAATGTTTCGGAAATCTACACCTTGTAGGGCAACACTGGGCAGACCAAGGACATCTGAGCATACTTATCTTTAGCACCATCAGGCAAAGCTCACCACAGAGAGGGGTATGGGAACCCCAATTCTCAAAAGAGGGTTTCTGCTCATTCTAATTCACTAGATAGCCATTTTGCTCAGGTCTGTTAGGACTGGGCCCCCTTAGTAATATTTAAAGAGTCTCATGGTCTGAACTGAGATATCACAGTATCCAGACCTCCATTCTCAGAATAGGGTAGCAACGACTAATTAGTGAAGCCCGTAGGTTTGAACATTCATTCATACTCTTATAGCATTCCTGAAATTAAGGTGCTGTTGTTCTTTCTGTTGCCACTGTTTTAAGGGTTGGGGTCGGACTGATCACACCCCAACTCCCAGGGTTTCCTGTCAGTCAACTGACCACACCCCAAGAATCCAGGGCTGGCTGCCAGGCTTCCTATCTATAAGAGGTTCTGATGGCTTTCCCCTTTATATTAATGAGGTT
The DNA here is from genome assembly GCF_037038515.1 of Microtus pennsylvanicus. Classification (NCBI taxonomy): domain Eukaryota; kingdom Metazoa; phylum Chordata; class Mammalia; order Rodentia; family Cricetidae; genus Microtus; species Microtus pennsylvanicus. Next base: position 94,130,091 of record NC_134585.1, on the reverse strand, counting down.
TTTACATTTAATTTATAAGAATTTCCATGAAGTTTTCTGAGAATATAAATACAAAAAGGCTATAACTGAATTAGGAATATACATGTTTACCTTAAAGTCTTTGAAATAACAGGAAAATGATTGGAAAGTCAAGGAACTTAATTTTCCCTTTTATTTGAGAAATGAATGAAAATAACTCATGATATGGTAACCCAAAGGAAGAACCCTCTTTTGTTCAGGTACCTTCATCTTATCCTTGTGAAGAGCTACTTCATATACAAGCAATGCAAAGATGGATGCACACTATCAATACCCACACATAGACGAGAAGGGAAGGCTTTATCACTTCCCTCTACCAAGCCCATGTCAAAAATACACATTCACTCGGTATAGAAAATACACATTCACCCACTCAGCACTTCCTCGGCTCTGTAGTTTTTAATATTGCTTATATGGCTATTTTTATTAAAAATTTCAAGTATTATTTTTGTAGAGGGTGGAGGAAGCCCTGAGTGGGTGTGTATTGTTGTCATAGGCTTCTGTAGCTGAGAATAGGGTCCACCTTCACTTTTCTGTGTGTTTGTCTGACATGGACTTTTCTTCATTCTCTCACTGCTCCAGTCAGATCCAAGTCTCTGGAGCCCTGCCAATGATTCAGTGAAGTGACAATGGACCAGAGAAAGGAATAGGGATGCTGAGCTGGAGACAAAAACAGGGATGCGGAACTGAAGACAGGAACAGATTCTGAGCTAGAGATAGGAACAGAGATTCTGAGCTAGTGACAGGAACAGGGATGCTGAGCTAGAGACAGGAACAGGGATGTTGAGCTAGAGACAGGAACAGGGATGCTGAGCTAGAGACAGGAACAGGGATGCTGAGAGCTACAGATAGCATTGGCTTTCCCAGAGGCTGTGGGTATATCCGTCAGGTGACAGCTAGTATCCAAAGGTCGACCTACCAGATAAATAATTCTCTGCTGGGAAGACCCACTTGGCTTCCAGAAACTATGAGGGTCACTGACTGTGAATGACTGGTTCTTTCTGTCTGCAGTTTTTCTCACGTGTCAGATATGGGAATATTTTCTACTGCCCTGTGTTTATCTCATGAAAGTATTCCATCTACTGGGCACACACACAGCTGTGGATGGTCAGGAAGATAATTTCTATTAAGCAGTGTAATTCTGATGAACAGAATATTTTTCATTATACAGACTGACATAGGAAAGTAATGGTAGTCTCAGTCACAAAGACAGCTAATTTTAGACTTTAGAATAAATTCGAAGCAAACTGGTTGCCCCGGAGACAAATATACAAGGACAATTTCTCAGGTATCTGTTGCTGATTCAAGGTCGGGCATAAAGCAACATTAGCAGACGTGACTTCCTCAGCAATAGACTTTCTACATGTACTCCAAACCTCAATGTTCAGTCAATGGGAGTGTGGGGGTCATGGGAGAAGGCAGAAGGTGAGTGGGGAGGGAGGAAGAGGAGAGGAGAAAAATATATAACTCAATAAAAACAATATGAATAAATAAATAAATGTTATACAAAATTTCCTAAAGGTGCTTTCAGAATTTCAGAAATACATGTCTTCTAGGATATGAATTTTAACTACCCTCTAGATAGTAATTCTGGCCTTGGAGTAGTTTACTGTAAAACCAGTTAATTTACTTGGACTATCAAGGATATATTGTCTTCCTATGTGAAATCTAATACTTTTTCCTTAGATGACTAGAAAAAGTATGACTGGAGCAGGTCTTATTCTGGTGAGGTTTTTTTAAAATACAGTTTATTTCAAGACAATGACTAGAAAAGGACTCATCATTGTTGCTTTTGTTGCTAGTTGGATAAGCCAGTGTTCATTGTCTTAACCAGTTGGTTTAATTTCTAACTGCAATACTTTTTCTTTTTTTGGAAAGCCGATTCCACTCAGTATATTTAGTATATATGAGAAAAACAGCAGATAACTGCATGAAAAGAATAAAGATGCAAATGTCAGGGATGAGAAAAGCAGCAGCAGTGGACGGATGGAGAGTCCCCGGACTCCAAAAAGGATTTTCACAGAAGGATGAGGGCACTCTTCCTGCCTCAAGAGTGTGATGTGGATGAGGATCTCACAAAGGGAAGGACCAAGAAAAGACAAGGCATTCATATAAAGGAAAATGATGGCCCTGAAGGCAAGGTGGTTGCAGGGGCAGGGAGAGAGAGAGAGAGACAGAGAGAGAGAGAGAGACAGAGAGACAGAGAGAGAGAGACAGAGAGAGAGAGACAGAGAGAGAGAGACAGAGAGAGAGAGACAGAGAGAGAGACAGAGAGAGAGACAGAGAGAGAGAGACAGAGAGAGAGACAGAGAGAGAGAGACAGAGAGAGAGACAGAGAGAGACAGAGACAGAGAGAGAGAGAGAGAGAGAGAGAGAGCTACAAGAAACACCATGACAGTGATGATCGAGGTTCAGAGAGCTGCTGGCTGGCTCCAACAGGTAGCTCTGCTGGGTAGGCTGTCACACAAACTAGTCACTTGGGAAGAGGAAGCCTCAAGCAAGGAGTTGCCTCTACCATTTCAGTCTGTGGCCAAGTCTGTTGGGACGTTTTCAAGATTGAGGATTGGGGTGGGAGGGCTCAGCTCTTTGTGGATGGTGCCATCTCTGCATGGGTGGTCATGGGTGGTGTAAGGAAGCAGGCAGAGAAAGGCAGTAAGCAGGATTCTCCCATGGTCTCTGCGTTTAGGTAGCTTGGAAGCCAACTGCACCCTTCCTTCTCCAAGCTGCTTTTGGTCAGTGTTTCATCACAGCCAAAGAAAGCAAACCAGGACAGTTGTGTTTTAAACCCATCTGTTAATTAGCCTCACAATAGATAGATACACGTCAAGACTCGTGACACTGGCGGTTGCTAACTTGCTGATAAACAGCACTGTTAGAGTGGCGCCCACATCTCTGCATTGCCAAACTTCTAAAACTAAGTTCAGAGCAGGTTCCTTGTTACCCATGGTGGTCTCCAGAGACTTAATGTGCCCACTAATTGGTGTGTCCCCCAATTAATTGCTACTATTTCTAGATTTACATAGCTAGATTAATTATTAGGTCATAATATGTCATTAATGCTTCTTTTCTACCTTAAACAGCCCAATGGGCATGCATCTTACATGGTCCCATGAGTATGTATCTTATACAGCAAAAGAAATTTGTGTAGATGTGAGTGATTAAGTTAGGAAGTGGGCATGGGGGATTATTACAGGGTATATAATATTCACTTATTTACATATGTGTGTGTGTGTCCTAAGGACAACCTCCCAATAACCTAGTCCAGGCAGAGTAGGGAGAAGTCCTGCCCTTCTCTGAGGAGCTCTTGTTATCATGGATCCTGAGGGAGGGAGAAACACTTGTCTCTGAGAGTATGGCCACTGTTAGGTTGCCCATGTTCCAGGGGATGACCCCAGACATGTACACGTATGGACAGCTCAAATCGGACTCTGTGGGTTTAAAACTAAAACATTTTTAAAAGGAGGGCATGCAGTTAGAAGGATGATGTGATAGGGAAGTCTTGAGGGAGAGAGAAAGGGGAGTGAGGGGTGGCTATGATCAAGATGCACTGTTTACATGTATCAAAGTTTTTCAAAGAATAAAATAGAAATCTTAAAAAGTGTAAGCAGCCACTAAATACTCTTTATACATTATTGATCATTGTGTGGCTGGATTTTTCTCTCTTTAAATCATTTAAGATGCATTCTTGTGGAATGTCCTTGCATAGCCAATGGCTCTTTAATATTAATCACAATACGAATACTTCCTTAAAATGCAGCAACCAATTTAACAAAATAAACCCAGAACATATGAATTACAAATACATGGTTATTTTTCTATGTTAAATAATCTCTTATTTTCCCATGCTATATTACATTTCTTTAATATAACATGTGCACATGTCTAGAGGACAGCATTGCACAGCTCCCCTCCCCATCTTCTAGCTCTTACATGGAAACTCTGTCTGGAGAGGTGAACAGGGGTTGATAGATGTCCCCTCTATGACTGAGCACTCAAAGTGACTGACTCTCAGAGCTTACAACATTAATGTACAGTAACAGATCTCTGAATTAATCACTATCCACTGCAAAAAGAAAGTTTCTTTGACCAAGGCTGGGAGCTAGCTAAAATCTATAGATTTCTTAATTTTTTTTCAAGACAGTGTTTCTCTGTAGCTATGGAGCCTATTCTGGAACTTGCTCTTGTAGACCAGGCTGGCCTCTAACTTACAGAGATCCGCCTGCCTCTGCCTCCTGAGTGCTGGAATTAAAGGCATGTGCTACTACCTGGCTTGGATTTCTTAAATTTTATTCCCTTAAAATAACTGCACATTTACTAGAGCACTATGGAGATCTGAACATGACAATAAAATGGAAAGTGATTTGTTTTCATATGTATTATGGTCTCATATCATACTCAGAAGTAAGTATTCCACCAAAGTAGGATGGCAAAGAAGAGGTTTCATGGATTTGTATTTACAAGTTGCCTAACTTTGTATCAATTATAAAATAACTGGGAAGGAGGGGAATTTGGCAAGCTTTTCTACCACAAATGTTAGTTGGCTAGCAGGGGATACCTGTCTCCCCATTAGGGAGAGGATTTTTACTCATAAAAGTGCATGTTACACAGACATTTCAACACAGAACAGTCACTAAAGGAGTAGGGTAAATGTGTAAATGTGCAGTCATTCTGTAACATGAAGGGGGTCTTTAAAGAGTTTCTAAAAGATGCATCTTAAGAAAAGAAGCATGATTTTTTTACTGGTTGTTTGAAACAGAGTTATATTAGCTTAATTCTTCTCTAGCATATCTGCTGAATGTGCACATATGTTGAAGTTCTAGAACGACTTTAAGGACCTGGATCTCTCTTGCCACCAGGAAGGTACAGGGGGTCACACTCAGGTTGTTTGCATTTTCCTACTGAGCTACTGCCTCAAAATAATATTGCTGATATCTGCTTCAGTCATAGTCTAATATTCTATTAGAAGGCTAACATTATAAAGAATAAAAATTATTTACTTAAAGCCTCTCCCTTCTGTGAGGAATCAACACTAGAAAGAAACAGAGATGGAGTCCCATTATTAAACAGAAAAGTAACACAAGTGTAGATCATTTCAACTTTGTCTTTCTTATTGTTACCTAACTAGTTTTTTATATAACACAATTGATTCTACTATAATTAAATAATCGCGTGTGTGTGTAATGGAAGCAGTTTCATACAGTGAGGAATGCATGCAGTTTACACGCAGCCCAGTGGCATCAGGTGAATGCCAGAAGCAGTCCTGAGAGAAGAAGCTAAGCCCTTACGATTCCACGTGAACAAACCCGCTGCTGCAGTCAGGTCAGTTTTCCATGGTTTGTAAATGAAGCTCATACTGATAGATACTTCACAAATTTCTGAATTTACTCCTTATTGAGACTTGTAGTTTCCAAAAACTCTTACATACCTTGTCTCAGCAAAACAAATTCCATTTTCTTTGTATTTTAACAGATGTCTTTGTTCTCTAAGTGGAGAGCTTCTAGAAAGCAACTAAGCAAAAAAAAAAAATGATTTCTATTTTGCAGTCATAAGCACGCACAGAAAATCATTTCTGGATCTCACCACACTCAATACTTTAGTACGATCTTCATTTTTCCTGATTAAGATATAAGTATAGTAGGAATTTAGGTAATCTAAGATGAGAGTAACCAGTTACACTAGTTCCTCCCAAATTCTCTTGATAAAACAGAAGACCCAGCTCCTAGAAATCTCAGTCCTGTGAAGATGGGAGTGCTGGTATCTCAGAGATGATGCCAACTGAGAAACTCTAAGATATCAGGGCCTTACCTTTACGTCATTGGTGTTCATCCTCGTTCCCTCCTTCCCCACAAATATGTCATCAATGTCCACTAGGATGTACCTGTCCAAGGACACAGTCAGCCTCTTCCCTGACAAGAAGGAGATGGCATCTATGAAGATGAGCTTGTGCAGCCAAAAGTTCAAGTTGTTGCCAAAAAGAACGCGCTGGATCCCATCGTGGAGCCCCAGGTCATGTATGATCGTGGCATAAAAAGCACCTTTAGAGATGGGACGAGAAAGGTTTTCTGGAGTCTTAACTTTGGCAAATATTACCGGCTGGTAAGTGGAGTGGTTGATCTGAAAAACTGTCCAGTCAGTTCCGGGTAAAGAACCCCTGTCAAGCTTGGATGATTTGGTCACACGAAGCAAGGGGGAGTGAGGATTAATACAGCAATCTTTCACTGCCAGGTTTCCACTTATGGAAAAGGGGAAGCCTCTGAACTGAAAGCTCTGTAGGTTTTTTTCACTGGTTTTGTGGAACCCAATGATACCCACACCATACTCGACACAGTATTTATCTAAGAGGCTTCTATTCCAAGAGTCCATGTTTATATACTTTAGAATGTTCTCGTATATAATGAGAACGTATTTGCCTTTCACATTGTCTGTAAGGGCAGGAAGGTCCCCTTTTCCAGGAGCAATTTCAGTGTGATAGTGGAATCGAATGGATTCGAGCATCATAATGATGTCTTGGCCAAGGGATGAGTACTGACTCTCCACAAACACCAGGACTGTGGGGTCGGTCCTTGAAGCATCAGAAAGCATTGTCCGCTTCACTTCCATCAGCCTGGATGGTATGTGCTGGAGGTCACCGCAGTCCCCTTCTGAAGCCCTCCCAGAGAGTTCGCTTTCCTGTTTGTAGCCGCTGTACAGGTAGTAAGCAGAAACGATAATGCTGACCATACAAAAAGTGGCAAGCAGAATCAGTGTTCTTTGAAAGTGTCTGTGAAGTTTCATGATAAAACTCATGTTGGGTGGACTTCTTTGACTATTCCAACAGAAGCACCATCAGAGGGGAACATAGGAGGAAGGACGGAGTTTCGGCCACGCTCCTAGTCTCAGCCAATAGTTTATGTCACCATTGCAGCGCATCTGAATTGCACCATCAGGAATCACAGGAAACAAGGTCTGAAAAACAGAGCAAAATAAGACAGAGTATAAAACATCCTGTTTTCAGTATCAGAATGAAGTGAGTTTTTACCATGTTGGCTACCTTACACGGTGGTTTACAAGCACATTGGTTGGTATGTTACAGTAGAAAATCTTGCTTTCTTTTTACAGTTGTGGATGAGGACTGGTAACGGATAGAATAGGAATTTCACTCAATACTGGGTCACTATTCCTAACAGAGAACAAGTGCCTGGCTGACAATGACCTAGATTCACTAAGCTTTGCATCTGTCAGTAACCAACATGTAAGGGCACATAGAGGCACTAACTACCATGCCTGGCTTCTATGTGAATCTTTTCCAACAAATGCCTCATTCACCCATGGCCAACTTTACTTTCAGTGTGGGCTCACAAACAGCTACTTCCTATCCTATGCTTTTATTTTTGTTTTTTGTTTTTTTTTTATCTTCCAAATTCTTTAATGATCATCATAAGAAGTGATACCAGTGTGGTGACAGCAGTATTTCATACAATTATATTACATACAAGAGTTTTGATCTGCAACTTTGTGTTGTACATACAATCATATGACACACAATTACATGTGTATATATATGCATATCACTACACTCAGAAAACTTAAAAAGCAAAAACAATTCAGTGTCTCATCTTACTCCTTCAACTGTTTCACTGTAAATTAATCTTTATATTTCTAGCAACATGTACAGAAATAGGCTTATACATACATCACACGTATACATACATGCCATTTTATGACATTACCTGACCACCACCCATAGATGAGAATCAGCTCTCTACTAGTAGTCATTCTTCCCGTAAGTTATATTTCCCTTTTCAGTGAAATCACTAATACATCCCTACTTTTTCTGACAATAGCTTTTTTAATATTTTAAAATTCATTCTATTTTTTGTGTGTATATGGGTGTTTTCCTTGCATGTGTGTATATATACCATGTGCATACATGGCCTATAGAGGCCAAAAGAGGTTATCAAATCCCCAGTGGCTAGAGATTCAGAGTTGTGAACCACTACATAGGTGCTGGCATATAAATCCAGGTCTTCTGGAAGAGCAGACAGTACTCCTAACCACTGAGCCAACTCTCCTGTCCCAAAAGTAGCATTTTTTTAAAGGTTTACTCTCATGGCTATTTTTGGGGATTTTCTTTCCTGCTCAGATCCACTTATCATTCAGTCTCTTCCATTTGCTCCAGGTTCTAGAAAGCTGGCTTCATTAGCTTATGTTTTTGTTGCAAACTTGTGCAACCACTTTGGGAAATAAAGAACCCAACCGTGCCTATGCTTTTTCTTCTAATTGTAAAAACCTCAGGATGGACTGAACTGATAGCGTTCCCTTCTTTCATGGCATGGTTCTGTAGGAACAGGCAGAGGCAAGGATGTCACCCTCTGAGTCTGTCATGAATGAGGCATCCCATGACAGGTAAATATGGAAAACTAACCTCGCCCACACAACTCTCTTGTAAAATTTTCTGACCTTCCAAGGGGCAAAGACCCAGTAGAAAACACATGGTCATGAAAAAGTCCTTCCCCTTTTACTTACTATCATAATAATTAAAATTTTGTTTTAAAGCATCCTTCCTGTTGGGGTGGTAGCTCTAAGGAGGGAGAATGAAGTCCTCATTTATCTATGATTGCAGCCCCGTGCCCAGCATGGAATAAACTCAGTGACTGTTGGTGGAATTTATTGAATTCAATGGCTCATTATGCCTGTCGGTTTATTAGACACTTCTACCTCATGCTAATGTCATAACGTATCTTTTAAGGTTACCCATAATTATTAATGATTACAGTTGCTAAAAATTGCTGGATTTTAAGCCTGATATCTGCTATAGTGAATGTGAAGTAAATGCAATCATATAACCTTGGCATGTGATAAACCCAACAAAATAATCCATGGTATATATAAATACACACATACACACACACACACACACACACACACACACACACACACACACACCACAGCCACTGCCATCACCACCACCATCAAAATCCCACCCACCCAGAAATTGCTCTGCAATCAGCCGAGAGGTAATTATTGAAAAACTAGTTTGAGATTAAGTGCTGTAGTCAATGCTGAAGACAGCACAGAACTGGAATTAGGGACAATTCTTGCATCTATAAAGATGGCTTCACTGACAACAATGAGACCTGTGATACAACAGCAAATACCATGTCACCCACGGTAAGCTATGATTTATGATAGAAAACAGCCAACACTATCATACATGGTAAATTGTGTTTAAAAGACATTTTTGTACATTCTAGGAGAGGGAGACAGACAGACAGAGAGATAGAAAGAGAAAGAGAGAGAGAGAGAGAGAGAGAGAGAGAGAGAGAGAGAGAGAGATCAATAAGATGTGGGAAAGTCAGCAACAGTTCTCCAAGCCACAGCACCTAAGGGCCACCTAACACAGTGGTGATGGCATGGATGTGAAGTTGGGAGGCAATGTCAGGAAAAATCCCGGGCCAGACAGAAGAACCCGAATGATTACAATGTGTTTGTCCAAGGATGAGAATAAACTAATTCTATGACACTATGTACTGCGATAAGACTGGGAATAATACTTGGTTAAAAAGCACAGCAAATGAATGCATGTCTTTCAACTCAGAAATAGCACTAGACTATCAGAAAAGAAAGCCAACAGAAACAGTGTGCGTGAGCAGAGGGTATGAAATCGGGAGAGGAAGACTGTCTATGCTACACAGTACAGAGAGAAGACGCTAGAGAGAAGGGCAGCTGCTCTGACGCCATGGGAAGTGATACGAGTCCACACTCTTGGGGAGAAGGCAAACGAAGTAACTCTTGGAAGAAAAGCAGACATTATGGCTGGAGTAGAGATGCACTTGAGGATTAAAAGCTAATGGTGTCTGGTCTGTATGGGAAGCACAAAGCTTCGGGAGGTAATGAACCTGAGCAGGTGCCGTTCACTGCAGTAGCTACTGTGTGACAGCATGTACAAGACCCGTGTGCTCATTAAAGGAGTTGGCTGAAGACAGAGACATTCAAGCAAATCTTTGAAAGCTCAAGCTACACAACCACAGTTCCTCACGAAAGCCCCAGCTCTAGCCTTTTTTCCTTTTAGGTCAGATCATCCCCCTATGAACCTTCATTGTGAGTTGTGCTAATATATTGTTAGCGTAACTATTAGCTCAACGTGTCTGCTCCTTGTTAGGCTGACATTCCCATGGGCAAAGGGTACCTTGTTATCTTTCAGAGAAAACTTTTTAAAAACCAAGATCAACAGGAAAATACTTTACACAGTGATGCTGTATTTTTTAACTGCTCTCACAAATACATAAAACATTACAGGCATTTCGTCTTCAGGGCTTCTGTGCTAACTAAAGGGGCAAGTCCATTGACCAGTATGCCAGGATCTCCACTCACACTGCTGAATTTATGGCTCTGGGGCATTATGCTCCTTAGTCATCTTAGGATGGGCAAGGAGGCTGAACGACATTCTAATAACTTTGGAAAATGAGCTATGTGGGCAGCAGTGTCAATAAACACAGGCACAGGAAGGTTGGCATATCTCACTACCACTTCCAGAGGATCTCTTGTAAGTCACACTGAAGGAAGTGCCACCCAGGAAGGTTGAACCATAGCCTCAAAGATATTAAGAGCAGTTGGCCTTCGCAGACCCTGTCCTGACTTTAGAGACTGAGCAACAGGCCCAAGATGCCACAGCTAGTGATGAGCTAACAGCCTGCACCAAAGACACTGCAGCAACATCACCCTCCTTCCCTTGCTAGGGACATACAGGAAATGGACACTGGGGGGGGGGTGTCACTTTTTAATTTTTGTAATGTCCTCATGTGAAACCAGTGGTACTGTGGTTGCTACATCCTCCGGTTTGTGTTTAATGTTTCATATGAATTTTTAATATTATCTTACAACATAACAAGTTATCACATACCGTTTTCATACATATTTCATCTTGCTCAATTCCCCTGCCCCAGTCTTCCATCATTGACCCACTTCCTCTGTCTTGCTGTTCCTTTTGCTCCCAGCATTTCTCCTTACGTCTGTTCTATTGTCTTCCCTCACAACCCCTTCTCTCCAGTGCTGCGGTCCAGCTCTGTTTTCCGACCATTACCCACCTTACCCACACCTACACACAACACGTGCTAGCAGTTCGAGGTGAGAATCTACATGTGGGAGAGAGCGCAAACCATTTGTCCTTTGAGCCTTGGTTATATCGTATATACTGTTTTCCAGTTCTAGCCAGTTTCTTGAAATGTTCATGTTTCCTTAACAGCTGACCGGAATCCCATTGTGTATATGTACACACGTCTAGACTGAACTGTGAATAGAGAAGTAACGAGCATGAATAACTCAGGGCTCAGCTGTACTTCTCCTGGACACTTTATAACCTATAGTTTTGAATGATAATGGTATTAAACAAGACTTATTAAATTTTTTTGTCATAACCCATTTTTATTCAAGAAACTTTTATATAACTCTATGCATATGGGTATATAAACTATAATTTTATATGACTATGAATATGGCTATATAAAATATAATTCTTTTATTTATTGATGACAAGTCATAAAGTAATTAAAAAACGTCTGGAGTATATGTAAATATATACATACATATAATTTTACCACTTATTAAACATTAAAGCAAATTTGCATACTAACAAGATAGATGGTCTTATTTATTTTTATATAAAGAATTAAGCATTGCTGAACATTTGATGCTTCAGAATGTACAGCATATTCGGCTTTTCAGAGTGGACTAATACTTTGATTTCATGATCATCAATGCCAGGAGCACTGCTTTGCATAAATACATAGCAACAAAACGGCAAAGGCATGTTTAGAGTCATTTCAGAAATTGTTGAAAATTACGTTCTATTCTTCAGCCAACATTAATTTAGCAACTTTTTTTTTGCATGAAGCTCAAGTCAGCGACTCAAGCAACAATTTAAAAAACCCCAACATTCTAAAATAATAAAACCCAAAGAAATACTAACTTGATAGTTACATGCTGAGGAATAACGGCAGGAAAATATTTAGTCTGTTTTCTATAAGTAAACATTGCATTTAAGAGTGGAAAACTTTGTATGTATTCTCTCAAACCCGAGCTGAAGCATCCCCAGCAGGCTTCATCACTGTGCACATAGGCCGCACTGCCTACTGCTTGTTCTGAACCAAAGCTGGTCTGAAACAGTGTGACACTGCCTCAGCTAGCACCACCAGATACACCTTAGCTTCATCACATGTGTGACTGTGAGCTAACCTGTGCTCACTCAACATTCCATTTGACTGTGAGCTAACCTATGCTCACTGAACATTCAGAAACCTCGTACCATTACTGAAATTTTCACAACCCCACATTCTGCTACCTCAATCCCATAGAGCATCACGACCTACAACTAAAGAAAACCATTAAACTCTCTCAGAATAGCATCTGATATGCAGAAAATGAATGAACAAGACAAACTGTTTTAATTACTAGGAAGATGGTTACAGAAATGAACTGTGAGAGAAATATCTGGCAATGGAAGTTCACTGAGCACCCATAAAGGGCGGCTACACTCATTTCACCTTGACTGGAGTTGTGGCATGCACAGTTAACAACCCCTGGGGAGTCACACGGGGCTTCCAAGGAAAGGAGGCTCAACCAGAGGCTTTCAAATACCACATCCACGGGCTTCTTTCTACCCCCTTTCCTTAGACAAGCACACATTCCCTGTTTTATTTTTTATTACTGTTCACTCTTCAATAAATTCCAAATGCTTATTTGAATCCCAGACATCCACAGTCTCAGGCCTAATTCTTCAAAGCAGCCAGAAGCTTGATAAAATATCAGTGCCAAGCCGTATCAACGGTGTAGCCAGTTAGCTCCAATGGAATCATTTGAAAGCAAACCCGACATATTTCAAAATCGAATTTGTAATCTTCTGCCTATGTTGTGTGATGATTTTTTTCCTGGGGAGATAGGAACAATTGTTTACTCGCCCTAGATAGGAAACTGATGACCAAGTACAGACACTGCCTGTCTTTGCTGGGGTTTCCATTGCTACATTGGAACACCACGACCAGAGCAAGTTGGGGAAGAAAGGGTTTATTCGGCTTACACTTCTACATTGCTGTTCATCACTGAAGGAAGTCAGGAAAGGAACTCAAACAGGGCATGATCTGATGCTAAGGCCATACAAGGAGCTGCTTACTAGCTTGTGTCTCATGGTTTGCTCAGCCTGCTTTCTTACAGAACCCAGGAGCACTAGCCAACCATAGAATGGTCCCTCCCCCACTGATCAGTAATTGAGAAAATGCCGTACAGCTGGATCTCATGGAGGTACTTCAACAACTGAGGTTCCTTTCTTTCTGTTGACTGTAGCTTGAGTCAAGCTGACATACAAAACTAACCAGTGCACCAACAGAGTCCAACTTGGTGAACCAACAGGTTTTATTGGGGGTTACTTATAGGAATAGCGGTGAGGGGTTACTTATAGGAATAGCGGTGAGGGGTTACTTATAGGAATAGCGGTGAGGGGTTACTTATAGGAATAGCTGTGAGGGATTACTTACAGGAATAGCTGTGAGGGGTTACTTACAGGAGCACAAATGACAGAAAGACAGTTGCATAGCCTAAGCCCAACCTAACATGGCAGATCAGCGAGGCTGGCAACCTGGAGCACACTGTATAACCTGCAGGTAGCTCAGCAGGTTGGAGCATGTCCACTCCAGGTGGCTCAGTTTTATCTAAGCCTCTTCTACGCAACATAGCTCATCTTTGCTTCTTCGAGGCAGAGTTCCTGGTCTCTGCCTCTTCCAAGAGGCTGGGTTTGTTTGAGAGACTTCTTTGAAGCTTATCTTCTCTGAGAGTGACTCTTGGTAATCTTGGCAGCTTAAATACTCGAAAGAGAGAAGGTCCTAGTGAATCTGGTCGATTTCTGAGACTTCCTGAAGCAATCTAGTGTTGTTTGCTTCCTGTCTTAAGAAGCCTTTCTCCCTTTAGAACACATTGCTATTTCACTTCCCTGTAAACACCCCCACTCAAGAAGTTTCCCTCTAACTCGAAAGTTGCTCCACCACAGCCTGAAACCCTCTTCGTCTCACACAGCACCCAACGGTCGTCTTCTATTTCAGTCCAGCATATATAAATGAAACCACACCTTTCCAATTCCATTTCCCAAAACTCACTCCATTCGAGTGCACCCCCTCTCATCCAGAAGACACGAAGCCAGTATGCACCTCTCATTGAGAAGACATGAAGTCAGCACGCAAAGAATCCAGCACAGATGTTACCAATCCTTACTACCTTTCTTCAATGTAGCTTCAAGGTGGAACCCAAATTGTTTTTTTAGAGCTAGAATTTCATCAGCATCTGCCCAAAACTTGCTGATTAAGATTCAAATTCCTACACATGGTCACAAGGCCCGGTGTGACTAGCTCCCTGTATTGCTTGATTAGATGGTATGGCTCACTGCAGTAAAGTGGATTTTCTCTTGTTCTCCCAACGAGACCATGATCTTGTCTTAGGGTCTTTTCACATGGCATTGCCTGTGTCTGGAAGTGTTTTCTCCATTTCATCTGCTGTATCTTAACTCTAAGTCTGAACATCCCCGCCCATATTGGTCATCTATTAGTCCTGGGTCTGCAATGCCTCCTTGTTAAAACATCTTCCCATTGTCCTGCACCTTTTCTGTGGCACATGGCACAGTTTCTAGTCTTGTGATGTTCTGTGGAGTGCTCTCCATAAGACGGAGAAGCACCTGTGAGTACTTGCACGGTCTCCTTTGTTCTCGGTGACTACAAAAGCAATTCTTAATAGAAGAACATCCCATTGAATACTTGTTCAATGGGTGAAAAGGGGCTTTTACTCAATTTTATAAATAGCAGGTCATTCACAAACTGGGGCAATACTCACGTCAAACCATCAATCACACTGGCCTCAAACAGTCAGGTCAATAATATAAACATTGAGAGCAGCAATGACCACCTTGACCGGAGCCATAAATCAGGACTACGGAATGCACCTCTCACTTGGATTCTATTTTTCACATTCTGACATTTTGTAGAATTCAGCGTGGCGAGGGGTACATCTTTCTTAAAAACAAAAGGAATTCCACAAAGAAAACATTAGCCATTTTCTAATGATGTTTCATTAAGAAAAAGTGAAAGTGTAATTGTTTTTGGGATCCCAAGCCGTTCCAAACATGCAGGGAGGAAATGAATATATACAAACAATTTGTAAGGCCCTATAGTGGCTGCAAAAAGAACAAGTGTACCAAGGTACCATCTCCTCTCTTCCACTGATAACTCCCATCGTACTAAAGCAAAAATCAATAAGAGAACCGTGTGGAAATTGGCAGAATATAAAATGTAAAATAAATGGCCATCTGGAAAATGAGTATTAATAACTAAGGAGCCACATGTTCTAATGCAGTTGAAAGACACTGGCGTCTAAACAATATTCCTCCTTCTCAAATTCATTATGTATGTGTTGAAAAATGCATTTGGAGTCTTCAAAATACTTTCTTACGGACTATGCGAAGAGTAATTTAGCAGTATTAAAAATTGACAAAGAACATGCTTTTCTCTGGGAAAGGATGTGTGAAATTGTGTCATGTTAATTGAACCCTGCTGTGGTAGGCACATAAGAAATTGATTTCCGCGGAGCACTATCAAGAACACACTCTGTCTCTGGAACAGGAACTTTAAAAAATGGATGGGAGGAAAGCTGCAGTTGGGGTCATTAGCTTTGGATAGTAAATTAAGAAGAAAATGACTACTGTAATGTCCCCATCCTCTTTGTATTTAGAATCCATGAAGGGAAGATCGCAGTTAGTTCATTTTCTTCAGTGTTGTGCCATCTAGCAAGGCAGAGAAGAAAAATATTCCATTACTGTTTGCTGCCTGCTCTGCCTGCCTGTATGGCTGAAGCGGAAGAACATCTGCCTATGATTTCTTAGGTTGTGCTAGAATATGCACCTAATGGCTGGGATGATTCAGCATGAAGAGTATAATCTGTTCATAACATCTCTGAGAACCAGGGAGTTACTAGCTTCTTTCCTACGAGATACGGTTTGGCTGTATCATACCGTTGACTGTATGATTGTGGGCTGTTTTAGGCAGATTACATAAGCCAGGAAAGGAACGATGGTCAATCTGTAGAGAGGAAGTGGGTCCACTGTAGGAATCGAAGACTAGAGAAGGCGATAGGGAATCCCACGACTCTAGCCTAGAAAGTCATCTGCAAGGAAGTCAGATTAAATTCTCCTTCTCTGTGGGCACCAAGCAGTTAGAGTAGCAACTAAACTTGACTGTTTCTACTTCATTAAGGAACGTACTACATTTAATTGTAGCAGGAACTGCTTCATGTCTTGTACAGAATCCATGCTCAGCAAATACCTTCTGAATGAGAGTTTATAAATACCGTATTTCCTATGCTAGGGTATATTGATACAGAATGGCTGGAGAAGAACCTGGATTGTTTACATTATATCAAGAGGCATGGCAAACATACATAGCTGATGGAAGAGATGTTGATAGAATAGAGCAGTCATTACTTCCAGGTGCATCTGAAGCTAGATTCAAAACCGAATTCCAGCTCCACTGCTGGCCAGGGGTGTAACCTTAGTTAGTTAATCTCTTAGTGCTTCGACAGGAATGGGAATAGTATAGAGCAGAAAGGAGACTCATGAAGAAAGACTGCACATATTAAAATTTTATATGTGAAGTGTTTGAACAGTGACTGTAGAATGTAAATGGATGTAACTGTTATTTTAATTGCTGATAGTTCTAGAATATAACTCTCCAACAAGTTGAGATCTGTGTTACTCTCTGATGGCCTTTTATAGGAAGAAGTTCTACAGGTCTAGACAGAAGGTCAGGGAAGGGGTTCTGACCTCTTTACAAGGGTAACAAAACCAATCCCAGAGCCAGAGAGGGCTTACTGCAGACTTTGTCATGGCTGAGCCAGGACCGGGATCCAGTCGACTGTGACTTTTACAAGCAGTGGAATTAAACAAAAGGATAAAGCTTGGCCTATATGTAAAATGGATGTCATAACAGAGACAATTAAGGGCTTCAATTAAAGTCTATGATACTGGGTGTTTATTAACTCTGCTTTAGCAACAGGTACTTAACAGTAATCTGTTGTAAAATGTTGTGAAATTGTGTGTTATGGGCATTAATTGTAATAGGGCTGGACATTTTCTCTAGTCATATAACTTGCACGAAACTGATCAAAATATCTAGACTAATATCAAAGTATAAGCCAGAGCTGGAGAGATAGCTCAGTGGTTAAGCGTACTTGCTGCTCTTGCAGAGAATCCAGGTTCAGTTCCCAGCACCCACATGATGGCTTACAACCATCTGTAATTCCAATTCCAGATGATCTGATGCCCTCTTCTGAACTTCACAGGCACAACGTATGCACATGGTACAAATACATACATGTAGGTAAAGTACTCATACACATAAAATAAAAACAAAATTTAAAAGAGTATTCACTAAGATAGGTGCTTTACTTGTAGACATTTTACAAAATGACAAGAGTTATAGTTTAATTCTTTTCTACAACTATAAGGGGACCTGAAAGCATGCAATTTTTTTGAGTATGGTTCAGATTAACGATCTTTGGAGCACAGCTGAAATTATGGTGACCCAGGAGCACCCTTCTTTATAGCAGCCTTCAGAGGTCCTGCACGTCTGTGGTCTGCTCCTCTGCAGCGACCACATCCCGGAGAAAGGAAGTACCATTGCTGTCTAAGTTGCTGAGCAGCTTTAAATAGCGCAGTTATCCTTAATTCTATTTCTTTGTTTTCATAGAAAGTGCAGAGAAACCATAAACATGTGTATTCAAGTAGTTTCCCTTGGAAAGAACTTCAGCAAATACACTTTTCAGTTTAGAAGTGGACCATAATCACCAAAGATTAGGTGAAACCTCAGCCATGCTAAAGAAATCCATATAATTAGGTATCTTGAATCAACATAAAACAATCATGATCTCTTTATGGTTTTAAAGTTTTAAAATAAAGACAGCCTCTGCACAGTTCAATTGTAAATCCTAATAGCTTCTTTACCAAGGGACGGGACTCAAAGGAAGGAAGGTTTCTCAGCAAATCTTCCAATTACAATAAAAAAGAAATCTCCTATGTGCTGGAACTTTTAGAAATAGGATTTTGAGAAAAATGTATTCCAGGAGAGGATTACATTAGAACTGAACCAAACCAAACTGTTACAAAATTCTCTACAAAGAGGCAGAAACCTTACTTCACCTCAGACATGTTAGTGATCTGAGAAAGACTGTAGGGTAAATTACCAAATCCCAACTCAAGTGACCAGTTTGCAATCAGCATTTGCTTCCAGGAAGAGCTAAGCTTCTGCCTCACCATCAACAGCCCAGAGAGGACAAAGACAGCATCACAGAGTACAGGCACAGAGCTACGTAGAGAAGGCAGGAGGAAGCCTCTATTGATACAAGTCATGGGCATCCTTAGGAGTATCTTAAAAAAAAAACCAGCCCTTTTATATTTATAGTTATATTTGAAACATTCTCAGATACAAAACTGACAAGGAATTATGGCTGAAAAAAAGGGAAAAGAAATCTTTTCAGCTGAATATTAGACTCTCCTCCCATTATTCTACCCTCACGAGGAGCACCGTTCCACGGTGGATCATATGATATTTTCTAAGGACAAACAGAAAAATAATGGAACTGAGCTCGGCTCCATCCCCAACTCCCTATTTTAACTCGTGCCTTAACCTAACATTAGGGACTCATCTGTTTACCCTGTTTTCTTGAATGCTCTCTCAAACTACAGATGTTACTATATCCTAATGTGTTTATAAAAATATAGGTATTAAATGAGTTTCAAGCCTAAACAGTGCCCATATACTGGAGAAACTCGTTGTGAAGTGACTGGACTAAGCTTCTGAGAATGCAGAATTTGATTTTCCACTGTTCCCTCCCCCAAAATGGTTATATTAAATGGAAAAATATATCTATTTTCTTTTAATTGAACGCTTCTTTATTCGATAGGTTAATTATTTACTTCAATTTATACTTAATGTTTCTATCATATCACCTTTAAAATGTTATTAAACTACATCAAATACAAAGCTTTGTTAAACATTGTGACTGCATGATAAGCTGGTGGTTAAAGTTAAATTTACTTTAATGTTATTTCCAAAATTCAGAACAGCCAAAGACATGCAGTTGATTAATCATGCAACTTCTGCATAATGAATTTGTTAGTATACACCTTAACAAACTCAAAGAGTCACCTCCTTAATTCTTTAATCTAAAGTAAGTGAAACTTCAAAATGATCTTTAGATGATGAAATACTTTACGCGTTAATTTATCTTAGTTTAACCCGATTAGGCATTCGTTCAGAGCAGAGAGTCTTGATGGGATGAAAACCAAGTTACCTCTCATTGAAAGCCCCACTAAGTGAACTGTCAATACAAAGCATAAATAAGCAGATCCACTTACCTGGAGTTAAAGTTCAGAGAGTTTGAAAATGCAGGGGAAAGTTTCAATCGACAGACAAAAAAATAGAAAGAGAAGGGTGTGCAACCTTCGGCTGGGCTTTCTGCCTTTGCAAGTGGCAGTAAGGCCAGTCTGGCCAGTCCCCTCATGTTATGTAACATCTTATTAATATTAGCCATCAGACTGCTACCAAGCTGGCGAGGCACTAGAGGGCAAGAGTGACACATGCAAGACCCATCTCCAAGGGACCAGCGCTGGGACCACTTCAGGGAAGACAGATGCTAACTAAGCTGATTAATACCAGATGTCTGAAAGCAGCAGCTAAACTTGCCCTTGTCCCTCAAAGACTATCTTAAATGCCAATTTCTGACTAGCTCCCGTTAACAGGTTAATAAATACGCGAAAGCAAAGAACCACGCCATGCAGAAACTTTCAGGATTAAATTTACAACCCACAGTGACTCAGGAGGTTTGTCTTTGCCTTGTTTAAATCAACGTATTTTAAACAGGAAAGGGGGGGGGCGGAATATAAATTCAATGAGTGTAGATTTCGGGACCCTTCGTTTCCAGTCGCTAGAAACTTGCGATGGTCGCGCTGCCATTTCTAGAGTCCGCATTTCAAGTGGCCAGGGTTGGGTTCCTAGGTGAGGACCTGCCCGCCATCCTAGAGATTACCTCGGGCTGCGGAGCGCCGGCATCCTGCCTCCCGGTCCTCCTCGTCGCTACCGCTGCGCGGCCACCGCTGCGGCGGCCTCCCCCAGCACCCGCTCGCCCGCTGAGTGGGATGGGCGCGTGGGGCGGGCGGGGCTGGGCGGGGCTTGTAGGGCGAGTGGTCCACGCACTCAGGGAGGGGCAGGGCGGGGCGGGGCGGGGTTGGGCGGGGCTTGTAGGGCGAGTGGTCCAGGCTCTTAGGGCTGGGAGGGGTAGCACGGCCCTGGCAAGCGCTTTGGGATCTGTCCTCACCCCACGCCACCGTGGAGTTTCCGGGGTTCTTGCAGCTCGAGCACGCCCGCCAGAGCGGGAGGAGGTGAGAGCCCGGACCCAGCCAGTGAGGGACTCAGGAAGGGGCAGAGCTGCACCACAGGTGCCCGTGCCCCGCAAGGGATAGCACATCCCGCGGGCTTTCCTCCTGCTCACTAGCCTTCTAAGGCCGGGTCCCCCACCCCGGAAGACCAGTGCAAGGCCAAAGACAGATATAAAAGGCATTTTAAATTCAAAGGTGAAGGTTGGAGAAAGTCCGAAAGGAAGGTGTCTTCAAATACACTGTGGGTCACGCCAAGACAGTTTGAGCCAGAGGTAATCCATCAATGGTAACTAGTAAAGGACATTTTTGTGGACATAATAAATACTTAGAGGATCAGTCACCACCCCACAGGGTGCCATGTCCGACTTCCTTTAAGTGACACAGGTCAATTCTCTGACTTGTTGGAGCTATTGAACCCCTACTCAGGTCAGGCCAAAGGTAGCACTATGTTTTCTTGATAGTTAGAGCTTAGTCATTCAGAGACAAAAGATTCCATTTCTAGATGAATTAGGTCCCTGTCTTTTTTTTAATTTCTCGGGGTAGGTGGAACAGAGTCATGTTAAACTTACTGGTTGCTTTGGGGCATGTGGCTGCTTTTACCCAGTGCTGCTGCTCCCGGCCATCCAGTCGCAAAGGCAGGTGGCTGATGGATGTGCTGTCTTCTCCCAAGCTACGCCCAAATCTCATAGCCCTATTACAGAAGTTTACATCTATGCATGTGCATGATGGCAGCTTGATACATTCATTATCTGTGCTTCTTTCCATCTCTGAGCGTTGCCTGGGAGAGAGATAAAGAGGGAGCATACATGACTGACAACGTTGCTTACTTAAACCCTTCTTTTCTGTTTTCTTTACCTTACGTAGAGCCAATAGGCTAGGGAATGATTTTCTTTCTAGTAGATGGATTCTCTAGCATCGTATGCTCTTCACTATAGGCAACAAAGAGCCTGGGTCCACCTGATTTGGGGCTTCACATTGAGGAAGCACCTCAAATTTACTCATCTCCAAATTAGCTTCTTCAGTATATTGAATGTGATAAATGAGTTACATTAGCATTGACCTCTGGGGTATAGCACGGTTTTCAAAACCTTACCTATTTTTACCATTTATGTAAATATTGAGGACCTCAAAAGTAGAAGAGGCTTAGACTTCCTTCAAGGACTCCAAGAAGTCCTAGTTTAAATTAAATAAGCCATTTTGTTTATCAGAGATCCATCTTACAACAACAACAAAAAGCAAAATGAGAACCTGCCTATAAATGAAAAACCTACAGAAGTGATTAAAAAGAGAGAAGAAAAAAGAACAAAAGAGTGAATTTTGTATATTGAAATAATTAATCCTGTACTTAGTCACCCTGACAGACAGCATCTGATAGTAATTTATGGTGATATAGAGATTTAATAACATGCCTTATATAAATTAAAATTATAACCTTTGATGGGATTTTGCTCCTCATCTAAATGTTTCTAGGTGGAGGGTACTGATTAGGAGAGGATTTTGAGAAACTTCTTTCAACTTGCTGAGTTCTCTTTCATTTTTCAGTGTCTAAATTAAATCCATGTATATTCTAACCTTATGGTGTCGATTGCCTTGGCGGGCCACTTAGTCTAGGGTTAGTAGCCCGCCTGGCAGTTCAGTTATTCCAGGGTCACGGAGAGGCACTACCTGGAAGATATGGGCTAGGAGACAGAAAGAAGGCCATGCAAAGTTTGTCAGAGCCTCCGTTTATTACAGATGGGGTATAGCTTTATATAGAGTAAAGAGTTGGGGGATGGGCACAGGGTTCTGGGCTCTTGCCGCGTGGTTCACGTTGGTCACATGGTCCTCGTTGGTCACGTAGGCAGGAGGTTATCTTCAGTCAGGTCACAGTAGGCCTGGAAGTTACAACTAGGAGATGACACACCTAGTTCTCTAGATAGTTTGGAATGGGGGGTGGGTTCCGCTAACAGATAGCTCTCATTAACAGCCAATTTGGGTGTGGGGTAGGCTCTGTCAATAGAACCATTCTTAACACAATTAGGGGTGTGGGGTTCTCTGCAGACTCCCCAGGGTGATGGTTCCTGTAATGATTTTAGGAGGAAATTGGCTCCTGACATTATGGCAAGGTTAAAAGATGAAACTTCATAGAGGATATATTATTTTATCTGAAACAGCTAATAAATGTGTATTACAATTTTTTTTCAACGTCTTCATCTAAGACTTGTAGAAGTAACTCTGTTGATCTGCTTAAGACAAGGGAATGGGGACTTAATAGAGTATGTTCTGGCTAGAAACTTCTAACTCAGCCCAAGGAAAGGAAGCCCTGCCTTTCTTGCTTTTTCAAAAGATGTTCATTTTAAAATGCACCAAACCAAACAGTCCAGCAAAATGATAGACTGGGGAGGGGTACGAGTGATGTCAGGGAGTTACGAAGCTACAGGCAGATAAGCTGCCTCTGCCTTCAATTCCTTATGGAGAGTACCCTTGATAGATGAACAAGGTGGAGCAGATGGCACAAAGGCCTTTTTAAAAATATAATTTTTAATTAAGATGTAATTATATCACTTGTCCCTTTGTCTCTTTCTTTTTTTAAATTTATTTATTTATTAAAGATTTCTGTCTCTTCCCCGCCACTGCCTCCCATTTCCCTCCCCCTCCCCCAATTAAGTCCCCCCCCCCTCAGCCCGAAAAGCAATCAGGGTTCCCTGTCCTGTGGGAAGTCCAAGGAACCCCCACCTCCATCCAGGTCTAGTGAGTTGAGCATCCAAACTGCCTAGGCTCCCACAAAGCCAGTGCGTGCAGTAGGATCAGAAACCCACTGCCATTGTTCTTGAGTTCTCAGTAGTCCTCATTGTCCGCTATGTTCAGACTCCTCCCATACACTCTCCATTCCTCAAATTGATGGTTTTGTTGTATTCTTTGATTATTGTTATTGCATATTTCTGTTTGCACCAATCTGCTAAGTCCATTTATGTTGCTTATGTATATATGACTTCAGAGCTGATGACTTTGTATTGGGTAATCAATTAGGGGACTGAACAACCCTGTGTGACGCTAATTCTCCCCCTCTCAGCCTCAGCAACACCTGAAAAGCACTGACGGTGTCGTTAGACATGCCAGTGTGTGAGTGGGGAATTCTAAAAGGCTACGACCCCCAGACAAAGAGCTGCATGTAACCACAGGTCTTGTTTTAAGAAACAAGTTTGTGGTTCAATGGGAGGTTTGGAGGTGTGGCTTCGGCCTTGGTGGGCATAAGGGTTGGCTGGGGATTTGACACTATGATCTACTCCTACTGCTATCTATTCAGATCAGGAAGGGGCCCCAGGATCTGTATTTCAACAAGCACTCAGCTACAGCTATCCAGAATTCAAGAAAAGCCGGCTTAGAGAAGTCTCGAGAAAACAGAATGCATTTTTATATATCTTCAAACGTAAATGCTTATGTCTATGTAAGACATTTACTTTGCAAAGTTTCAGGCTTTTCCC
Organism: Microtus pennsylvanicus; assembly: GCF_037038515.1. Lineage (NCBI taxonomy): Eukaryota > Metazoa > Chordata > Mammalia > Rodentia > Cricetidae > Microtus > Microtus pennsylvanicus. The sequence goes on along the minus strand of NC_134585.1, from coordinate 94,106,166 downwards.
CTTAATCTCAGTAAATATACAATAAACTCGGTACTTTTCACTGGTTCCTATATGATGAGTTAGGTGAAGTCTTGCTTTAAAGTCGTAGCTCTAGCAACTGGCAAACAGGAGCTCTGTTCTCACCTCAGAAGGATTCCTGCAACACCGGATCTTTTTGTGTTTTCTGTGCCTTGTGCATTGAAGTCCATTTAATTCACAATAAAGAAAAAGGGAAACTGCTTAGTTTTATGTGTCATAGTTTATCATGTCCCTGAAGAACACCACCTTATCTTTATTCTGTTTGAATCTTTAAAAATCATTTTTTTCCTTAGCTACACAAACCCCATCTCCACATTATTTTGTTTAATTCCATTTCAATTTGTAAATGTGTTGTCCTCAGAAATAGCTTTTCCCATGTGAGACTAATTTACAATTTTATGTCCGATCATAAGCTGTGTCATCAATTGCAAGCTTTGGTTGATGACAACTTGGCAGTAAAAACATTCCTATCTATAGGCAGACCTAGCATAAACCTTTCAAATAACATTTGCTGCATCTTTAATGGGAAAATACCAGCAATCATCAGATTGTAGACCTTATTGTGTGAGTCTTCAAAGCTATCTGTTAATATTCAGGCAGGACCAAGCATCATTAAGGTGTTTCTTTCATGTAGCTTGCCACATTAAAACATCATTTTATAGCTTGGCCTTGTGCCATGCAGTACAGGGAGATACACGGTGGGAATAAAATAGATGATTTCTTTCTCACTTTGTCTGGAAACAGGCTTCGTAGAAGTCCCAGAATGCATTCACTAAATCTTAACTGTGGTGTCCGTCGTATATATATGATCACTGGATTTCAAGAGACATAAGAAAATGATAAATGTTCAAGTAGTTGTGTGAGTTAATTTTGAGGCTGTGTTTTCACAACAGTGATTGGAAGTTGTCAGAACGCAGAGAAGTAGAGGCAATGAATTGAGTTTCCATGCACATTATGAACTAAAACCCAGTAGTCTTAGGCTTAAGAGTTTTGCACTGAATCCCTCACCAATTATACCTTAGAGGTCTGTGAATATGACAATTGAAACTTTAATTGTTTCCCTTTTTACCTTAGTTATGCTCCCTGTAGCTGTGAAAAACCAACCTGAAAACAATAACAACAACACCAACAAAAAAACAACGTGAAGGAGAAACAGTTTATTTTGGCTCATGGCTCAAGATGCAGTCCACTGTTAGGGAAAAGGTGTCACTGTGGTCACATTATATACACATCAAGGGAGGAGAGATAACCATCACACACACTACCACGAACAGGTGCCCTTGTTGGCATGCACTGGTTTTAAGTGTCATTCTCTATCTTCTGCATTCTGAAAGCAAAGGTAACAGATGCTTTTACCCATCATTCTTGCCACTCACCCATGAATCAAAAGTGTAAATCTGGGCACAATGAAATTATAGGAACTGATGTTCAAGCATAGATATTAATTTTAATTGTGGGCTGCTGTGGGACAATGGTATGTACCCTGTCACTTCTATTTTAATAAAATGCTGATTGGCCAATAGCCAGACAGGAAGTATAGGTGGGGTGACCAGGCAGGAAGTAGAGCCAGGGCTACCAGAACAGGTGAATTCTGGGAAGAGGAGTCAATCTGTAGCTGTCACCCAGATGCAGAGGAAGCAAGATGAGAATGCCTTACTGATAAAGGTACCAAGCCATGTGGCTAACACAGACAAGAATTGTGGATTAAGGTGTAATATATAAGAGTTAATAAGAAGCCCAAGCTAATAGGCCAACCTAGACCTCTGTGTGTTTCTTTGGGACTGAATGGCTGCAGGACCAGGCAGGACAGAAACCTCAGTCAACAGTGGATATCTATACTCAGCTTATTTTCCTTCTGTGGATTAGCCCCATGGAAAGAGAAGAAAATATCAATTGGACAAATAAATTTGATCATTAAATTGTTTTTTTCAGTCCATTAGCTAAAATATAATTAATATTTGAAAGATTTTATTAGTTTGTACTCAGATCTATGTCTGTTAGACTCCTGATATAGGGTGGGCCAGGAAAACACTTTTCATAAGTCTGAGCTTTGTATATGCAATTTGTAAAGGAGCAGCAAAGCAGCTTTATTCTAATTGTGTAGAAGTAAAATGAACTTTAGGTAATCTAAGCACACTATTGGACACATTCAATGAAGATTAGGGGAACTGGGGGAAAAGAGAAAAAAATTGAGGAAAGGCAGAAGTTATATTTTATACAGGCTAATTTTACCAAATTGACATGATTTTCCAATGAATGTGTTACTTTCATGATATTAGTAAATATGTGATGGCACCATACCATAATGTCTGTGCTGTGTTGCAGAAATCCAACACAGTGACCTAGGAAGGGATGCAAAAGCCTTCGACCATCTGGTTCTGTATTGTTTTGGTTTACCTATTTTCATTTAAGTTAATGGCAACATGAATTGTAATGGCAGTTTCTATCATAAGTACTGCATGGCAGAATGATGAGGTGAAGAAAAGACTGAAAGCTGATGTGGAGAGGGAGAAAGTCTGACTTCAGCCAATCAATCAATCTAGTTGAATTTCTTTCTCTTTTATTCAGCAGGAAACACATAGTCACACATGCATACACACGCACACCACAGAACCCACAGAGCATTCAGGGTAATAGAGATGGGAGTAAAGGGAACAGTAGAAGTTAACTTATTTAGGAAGGTGATGTGGGAGTCCCCTCTGTGTTCTGTGATCACCATTAATGAATAAAGAAACTGCTTTGGACCTATAGCAGGGCAGAACTTACCTAGGTGAGGAAAACTAAACTGAATGTTGGGAGGAAGAAGGCTGAGTCAGGGAGAAGCAATGTAGCTCCGCCAGACAGATGCCAGAACTTTTCTGGTAAGCCACAGCCTTGTGGCAATACACAGATTACTAGAAATAGGTTAAATTAAGATGTAAGAGTTATCAAAAAAGAAATTAGAGCTAATGAGTCAAGCAGTGATTTAATTAATACAGTTGCTATGTGGTTATTTTGGGTCTGAGCTGCCGGGTGACCAGGAAATAAACAAGCGACCTCTTACAACAGAAGGGTATCTGTTTTGCAGCTCATTAGCCTATTTTTCCCCCTAGAGTATTGGATGAATGATGTAAACAACTATTTTCTTTGCTGAAAAACTTCTCACACATGCTTTCATGTTAAAATTCTTTAGTCCTAACATTGTTCATTAGTAACTCCTTCCTCTGGCTTCCTTGCTTTTCCTTGTTTCTTCTCACTCATTACTTCAACTGGAGGGCATAGAACACTCAGCAGAGATGTGAGAGCCAGCAACAATTTCCTCTTATCTCATATCCCCACATTCCTGGAAAATGATTAGCAAACTTGCACTTTTATTCAGTGAAGTCAACTTCTTGGCCATGCAACACAGCAGAGTCTTGGCAGAAGCAGTGTCTCTTGTCAGTTATTTAATTTTGGACTAGTCACTTGACCTTCCCTAATAAGGAATGGGCCCTTGAAGGAGTAATTTAGAATAAAAACATACATGAAAGGGGATGATGTTTTTAAAGGATTCCATAGAGAAAATGAAGATAGATTTATCAGATTTGTCACATGTGTAGGAATAAAAAATTGCAAATTTAAATAAATTGATTTATTTGAGACTAAATCTTTGTGAGGAAAAGAATATGATTTATTGTAATACATCTTCTTTAAAAAGGGAGGATTTATTGTTATTATTTTTAATTATATGTATGTATGTGTGTGTTCCTATGAAGACCAGTGTTTTTTGATATCATATAAGTCCCAGTGACAGGAGGTTGTGAACTACCTGATGTGGGTACTGAAAACTAAACTTGGGTCCTCTGGAAGAGCAGCACACACTTTTAACCCCTGAGCCATATCTCTGATGTGGGATTCCTCTCTGTATGCTGTGAATACCATTGGCTAATAAAGGAACTGCCTTGCCCTGTTGATAGGGCAGAACCTAGGTAGATGGGGAAAACTAAACTGAATGATGGTAGAGAGAATGCAGAGTCAGGGGGAATTCATGGAGCCTCTGCCAGAGACAGACATGCTAAAACTTTACTGGTAGGACACGACTTCATGGTGATTTACAAATTAATGGAAATGGGCTAAATTAAGTTGTAAGAGTTAGCAAATAAGAAGCTAGAGCTAATGGGCCAAGCAGTGATTTAAATAATATGGCTTCTACGTGATTATTTTGATTCTGGGCAGCTGGGATGAATAAGCAGTCTCCCTCCAACAAATTTTTGCACCAACGTGTTTGACTATGTTCACATAAAACCTTAGAGGGCTTGGAAAGGAATTCTAGACACTAAAAAACAAAGTTTAGCTATTTTTGTTTTCCCAAGTGGGCTTTAATTGCTGTGGCTCTTTAAGAGCATGCCGTGGCTCTTTAAGAGAGGATTTCCTGATTCAGCTGTAGAAGAAAAAAAAGCCACACCATTTTGAAATGCTGACTTTCTGGGCCTGTCTGCCAATGAAAACTCTGACACAGTCTGGCTATGGAACATTTAAATTGGGTTTGTGAATGGACTGCCAAAACTTGCTTAATGGCCACATAAACTGGCTGTGTGCCTAAAACTGGGGTTGTGAGCATGGCTATCAGAGGCATCAAATATCTCCATCATGCTGGGCTGGGTGAGGCAAGCAGGCAATGCTGTATTTTCCCTAGCAATGACATCACTTTCACTTAAATTCATAAGAAGGGTTTAGCATTTTAAGAAGCACTTCTCATCAGAAAATAGTTACAGCTGCACAATAAAGACAAATTCAGATGAAAAAGACCTCTAAAAGAGACAAAGTGTATTTTAAAATATATGTAGGCTTGGGAGAGAGAAGATAAAAGGAAGGAATAGAGTAATAAAAAATAAGCCACATAAAGATGGAATATACACAGAGTGTCTGGATTATGTATATTATTGTGTTTCTTTTGAATTTTTGACTGTGAAGAAACTAAGTAACCAACATATACACTTTAAAGATATCTTGACGTCAAAATATGGATTTAAGGATGTGCTGCTTTGGAAAAGAGGTTCTTCCTTTGTTTCCACAGAAGATAGAACCTGTGGAATACTTCCAGATTTATGTGGTTTGATACAACAAGACTGCCCAGAAGGCAGCTGTGAACACGTCCCCCACAAAAGTTTCTTCACTTAACTGTTGACTGAGATGAACATAGCACGCAGGAGACACTGTGAAAGACCTGATTAACAGCACCCTCAATCAGCAGGAAGTATTCTAGAGAACTATGCCCAAATTCCCAAATATTGCTTATAAATGTTTCTTTGTATTTAAAGGGGGATATGATATAGAGATGAATACTTTGCATTGGTATGGATTTTGGTTTATTGGTATAAATTTAAGGTTAACTTTGTTATATGTATATTTCTGTTCTTGATTAAGGTATTGTGCTTGTGCAGCTCATTTAAAAGTGTAATGCATAATTAAGAATTATAGGTTAATAGATAATCATCTATAGTAGTCAAGCTTGTAGTTATGTTAGTTAGATTTTCCAGATGTACAAAGATATATTTCAATTAGATAGACATTTTTCAAACTTTTCAAAGACTAACAGAATATGGTATTTAAATTACCTTGAAAAGTACAGTAGGTACAATTAACTAGACCGTGTTTCAGCTTTACTATTCTTCTAATAATGCACACTATATATTGGTGATGTGGGAAACCAAATCCATATGAAAAATGAAACACCTCATTACTTTGCATTCTGAGATGTCTTCTGTTTAGAGACTTTCATATATTCTTTTTAATATTTTGACCTAAGTTTTCCTTTAAAGGAAGAATTCTACATTAAATGCATATGGTATTTAAATGCCATGGTGTCTTTGTCTATAAGATAATGCATGTTGAAATTAGCTTTAATTTTAATGTGGACAAAAACCAATCAAATAAGTGTGTTACCTAGTTGGGAAAGACTATCCTCTCCATTCTGAAGTTAAGTCTAATCATTAAAACCTCATTTAGGCCACTTCTATTTACAGAAAATATAGACCCCTGTGTGTGATTTCTTTGGGACTTAATGACTGTGGGAACCGGGTAGGACAAAAAATACCCATCAACTAATGGCACCCAACGTGAGGTGACTGCCTCCACATAAAGCCTGACAGAGTTTGGGAAGTAATTTTAGACAGAAAAGAATAGAGTTTAGCATGGCTTATTGATAGCAGCATTTTCTCAGGTGGGCTCTGCTTAGTAGAGGCAAGTGCTCTCATTTAAGAGAGGCTTCGTGATTCAGCTTTAGCTGTAAAAGCTTGCAGCTTTTTAAAGAGATCTTGCCACAAAATACTTAATTGGTGTTGATGAATACTTTGCATTGGTATGGACTGCATGCCTTTTGGTTTTCAGCCATAGCAGGAAAAAAGCCATGCTGTTTTAAAATGCCGGCTTTCTGGGCCGTCCTGCCAGCACAAACTCTAACTCTTTCAGACAGGAGGTCCAGCTACAGAGCATTTGAGTGTGGTTTGTGAGCAGACTGCTGCAGCTTGCTTGCTGGCAGGGACCTTGAAATGCCATAGAGTTGTGGCAATAAACATGGCTCCAGTGGTACCTCCACCATGAGCCTGGAATTTCAGAAAGCTAAGGAATGGGCTGGATCCAGCCGTCAAAGCCACGGCTTTAATCCTACCCATATTGCTTAGCAAATTAAGGACTTATGTGTTCAGAAAAAGAGAGATACACAGTAAAGAGAGACTCAAAGACAAAGAAACCTTCTAAGTGTTTTACAGTGTGTTAAAAATATACTCAGGCTTGGGAGAGTAAAGAAAAAGGTTAAATTCCTTAAAATAAAAAAAAGAGTAGTTGGATGTGGTGGTACATACCTTTAATCCCAACACTTGGGAGACAGAGGCAGGCAGACCTCTGTAAGTTCAAGGTGTGGTGGCATAAACCTTTAATCCCAGCACTTGGGAGGCAGAGGCAGGTGGATCTCTGTTAGTTCAAGGCTAGCCTGGTCTACAGAGTGAGTTCCAGGACAAAGATACACAGAAACCTGGTCTGTGTTACAGGTGTGCGCAAGTAGGGAAATAAGTGCGCCATTGCAGGACGTGGTCATCTGTTGAGGCAGACAAGGGCGATAACGGGTCCTCCTGACGAACAGGAACCTTCTTCAGGATTTCTGAGAAATGTTGGTTTTAGGCTTTTTTCTTTTTTAATTTGTTCACAATCTTTCTGTTTACTTTTCAGAGCCTTTCTTACCTGAGTCCAGATTATCATTTGGGAGGGGGTAAACATTATACCTAAGAGTTTTTAAATTTGATAACTTCTCATAGTCATACAGGGAATTAAATCACACAGGGAATTTTATTATTAGAAAGTTAAAATACAGGTGAGATTAAAAATGCAACTGCGTGTGGATCTCTGTGAGTTCAAGGCCAGCCTGGTCTACAGAATTAGTTCCATGGAGCTAGGGCTGTTACACAGAGAAACTCTATCTTGAAAAACCAAAAAAAAAAAAAAAAAAAAAAAAGCAACTGTGGTTTCCGACTGTAAAATTTTACCGAAGGTGTTCTTAAATGGTGCAGTGCTACTACTGAAGAAGCCCTAAAAGAGGTGAACTTTGACTGGATGTCAAAACACTCATCTCCAGCCCAGCTTTGAGTATGAAGAGTATGGACATGAGTTCTGTGATTGTGTTGGAGATATTCCAAAGAGAGACTCCTCTTCCTTCCATCCTGTTGGCTATTGGACTACAGAAAGCAGAGACTATGTACCTCCTGATAGCTATCAGACCATGGAGTGATGCTGCCCAAGGAACTGGGTTTTCCGCAGACTCTCATGACAGGAAAAAGTGAAAGACTGGAGTTGGTGCAAGCCAGAGGAGAAACTTGTCTCCTAGGAAGAGATTTCACGCAGTTCTAACTGATTTGTGAGACTATTTTGCAGGGAAACTATAGCAAGCACCAAAACCTGACCTAGACTTTTTAGTGGTAAAAGCCTCTCACCTCAAGCCATGATCCTACCAATGAACTTGGGGAGTGAGGGTGATCACTGGGCCTCCTTGCTTCTCTTTCCGGTGTGGACACACCGAATGCATCTCCTCTTCCTGCATTTCCTAGGATAGTTCTTTTAGTTGGCCTGTTGAGGATGGGTACCAGAGGCATGATTGCTCTGGCTGTTAGGACCCAGGCTCTGACCCCATTGACTCCAGTAACATCAGCATACATGGTGTGGGCTCTCGAACTGGAGGAGCTGAGGGAGGAATTGCACAATAGCTTCATTTTGAACCAAAGAAGTACTGTGACAACTCGGGAGTCTGGTTTTTCTTTTACAAGTATTTTCACAAATGTTATTAATTAAAAGATTGCAACTGTAGGCTCTCATGGGATTGAATATATGTATGCATTCAGTAATTAAAGACATATACGTAATAGTAATGCCCAAATTGCTATTATTTACTATTTTGTCTGCTTATCCTTTCTTTATGTTTAGGGTCTAAGATTCTTCTTTTTTAGTTTTTCTTAAAATATGTAACTGGTTGTTGTAAAATATGGCCATCCTACCTGGTGACTGAATAACATGAGACTATTCCTCCTTTTCCTCTGTTTGGTACCTGTTACTCAATGTCTCTATTCATCCTTGTAAATAACTGTTTCTAGCATCACAGCAGTCACTAGTGTCCCATTAGGGCTTTTTTAGCTTATGCATATGAATGTGAGCATTTAGTTTTTTTTCTTTTGTGTCTGGTCCTCTTTTGTTAACAAACTTCTTTCTGTGCCTATTTTGTTACAAATGACTAATTATTTTATAACATGTATTGTGAATGTATATCGCATTTTATTAACTGATTGATCCATCTGCTGTTTGGTTATCTATCATAGCTATTATGACTATTGGTACATAGACCAAGGTGTGTAGTGACCTGTTCAGTACACTGATTCCTTTTCCTATGGATGTGTGCTCTGAGTGGGATAGCTGGACCATAATGTAGCTTTATTTTAGTTTTTGAAGTAGCCTCCATCGCGACTGTACTAATTTACTTGTTCATCAAGCACGTGCATCTGTTTCCTCTGCATCTTCCCTGGCATCTGTCAGTCTTGCTCTTTGGACACAGCTTCACAGAATTCATACATGGTTGCTTGTACACGCACCCTGGTGAAGCAGGCAAGTACTTCTGAGGCTCAAGTTACTGAAGAACGAAGCTTCAACTGTGCTTTCTCTTTCCCTGCAATAAACTGCTTATTTTTCTGAAAATGACTATTGACTTCTAATGTATCATTCTTCATGTCATGCTAATAGTTAAGTTATAAAAATATTTAAATTTACAAGCTCTCTTAATTACTCTGTGTAGCTGAATTTTTCCTTCTTATTATGAAAAAAAATTTGTTTGGCAATGCCTTCTGTTTTGCACAGTTTTATATCCAGTGACTTCTGAATGATCAAGGCAGGGTAGGCAGAGCTACTCCTGCTAGGTGGGGAAGAAAGCTGCTTTGCATTGGGAAATGAATTTTTCCTCTTTATAGAAAACTACTTCATGTATGGCTCCAGATTTTATTTTGATGCAGTTTTTTATTTTAAGTCTCAGTATAAAGTAAAGTATTTTAATGATTCTTCTGTTTTAAGAATCACTTCCAACTGCAGAGAAGCCTCGCCCATCTTACCAGAATGCCTCTTAGGCTAGTAAATCAAATGCTGTGCGTGCTCCCAGGTGTGTTCAAGGTACTGGTGTCCTTGTAAATCTCACCACTAGTCAGAGACTGTTCTTGTGCATGCCCTCAACTATGCATTAAGTCAGAGCCACAAATCACAGTCATTCCTTCCTAGCGTCAGAGCACAACAGCGTGGAAGAGGCTGGGTGACTTCTGTGTAGTTAAGCAATCGAGTGCTCTAGGAAAGGATTCTGTTTATGTTTACTAGTTTCTGAAGGTCATAGCCAAAACTTAGTGGGCATGTTGGAATCTCAATGTGGTCAACTTAGGTCTAAGGGTTAGTAACACTGTGTGTGGAATTTACTAAATGTACCTTTAAAATTTAAAGACTTTACAGGGAAGCACAAATAACATGAAATAGCATCAAAGCTGGACGCCGATTCCCAGTACTGTTTGCATATACCAGTGCTTCTCAGAGTCCAGATACGAACGAACAAGGGAGAATAGTTGCTGAAATGAAGATCCTTCAAAATCTGCTAAGATAAACTTACTCAGACTCTGGTGGGGAGTGTTAGGTGGCTGCATTTTGCCAATAGCTGTATATGATTCCAGTGCCCTGTGCTGCAGAAGGTCCTCAATTTCCCTTCTTCCCAAATTTCCCTCATTTTTCATGTGAAAATATACAATATTTAAGGGTTTGAAGTATCCCTTCCTTCTCCAGCTCTTTGAATTCCAATGGTTCTTATGTACTGTAATTTTGGACACAGTCTCTTTCTGTAAATTATCAAGTCTATAAATAAAAGTTATAATTAGTAAATAGAGTTAGAAATTGACTTATAAATATTTTAATCATCTTTTCTCTAATTTTTATTTTAAATTTAAAATTTCCAAAGAATTTAGTGCTGTGTGACTTTCTTTGCTTCTGGTTTCAAACACGAAAACGCTCCTTCCCATAAACAATATACTAGTGTTGCGTTAGGCCCTTAAAGGATGAAGATATAATGGAGGCCAGGGAGCTGTCTGTGATGAAAGGCCACTGTGCCAACAAATCATGTAACCGCTCACAGTTGGGCTTTATTTCGGCAGGAATCTGGTACCAAAAAATCCACTGAAAATTAAATTAGAATGACTGAAGTGCCTTGAAGCAGAATGAAGAGAATAATAAAATGAAATTACTGTGTGAGGCACAAAAATTAGAGATGAAGACATATCTTCACCCCTCTGTAAGCACCAGATGCTCCACGGGGCAGCAGGTTCCCATCAAATTCCTGGGAGAAGCACTGTGGCTTGATCTTTAAGTAATGCATTTTTATTTCTTATTAACATCTTTTCTCTCCTCCGGAGGTTTCTTGACTGAATTGTAGCTGGGGAGGGGATGTGAATTCTGGGACACAATGATAAAGCGGCTCCAGCAAGAACAATGCCTTTTTCACAGAGGAAAGAATAGAGTGTAGACTCTATCAACAGTGCTTGCATGCTTATGCTAGGACTGACACCCTGAGTTCTGCTGTTGTGCCCAAAATACACGCTCACATGCCCGAAGCGGCACTAATGAGATCAAAGTTTTTCATCAAACATGATATTATCAGGAGAATATGAAAGTTGGAAGTTCAGCCCGAGGCCTTCACACAACAGCAGGACAGAAATGTATTTTCAGTCTGGTCTTGGTGACAGTGTCACCTTCCACTGTGAAAAGCAGAGGGTGAAGCCTTTCCTTCCACTGGCATGGTGCTTGTTCAGTCTGGACAGATCTTGGGTTAGAGTCGAGATTTTAGCTTTTGGCCTCAGTTTTCAGTGTAGAAGCACACAACGTTTGAAATATGTTATAAAATACTTATGAATTATTAAACATGGCCCACACTTTTTAGGATCATGCTTATTGCTACTAAATATTGATTTAATCACTAAAGGAAATAACAAATCAGAATTTCAGAGTTGTCATTGTGTTAAATGAAAACTCATCTTAAGTGGATCAACACATAATTGTGATGGCCAACACTGCAAAACCGTTAGTAATTTTTCTAGGTGACACATTTATTAGACAAAAACACTCTTCACAACACATTATACAGTGTATTTAACTATTTTCATAATAAAATAATATATATAATAAAATGTCCAAACTATGTCCTGATAAGAATACAGTAGAATAAACAAATAACCCAAGAGAATTGGTGAGGTGGGAATGGCATGTAAGCCATGATGTCACATATATTAGTAATTTTTAAAAACAATGAATGTATAATATAATGACTGCAGATTCTGTCTCTGGAAAGAGAGTGCAAGACTTTCTACTATAGAAAGAGAGCAAATAAATTTATCTCTACTTTTAAATCACTCACTGGAAGTGTAACATTGTGGACATCCCAACTAGAACACAAAGCATATGAATTTTGTAGTGTACTGAATGTTGCTTTGTGTTGCTGTGGTAATGATTTGAATGTAAGATTTCTAGCTGTCTTAGCTCTGCTGTTTCTAATTCCAGCAGCTACGTAGAACTTGATTCTAATCATAGATTAGCACAAATGAATTGTAGAATGCTATCAAGGGACTCTAACGTTTCCTTGTCTGAGAGCTCTAGTGTTTCTTCTCATCAACTCAACCATGCCCAAAGCTCTTGTACAAAGCCACATATGGTACAAACAGATTAAACAGAAAATGATTTATGAGTCTCTCTCTCTCTCTCTCTCTCTCTCTCTCTCTCTCTCTCTCTCTCTCTCTCTATTTTACCTTACTAGGTGAAAAAAATAATGCCTGACTAAGCCAGAGCACATTCATATTCTTAAAATCCATTTTTGGTAGATTTCCAGGGTTCAATTAGAAGACCATTCAAAGTGTGTTTTAATACTTCACTACCATTTCCCCACAGTCTTGCTATGTCTTCCCAGTGACGTGGTTATAGCTCCCCTCCAGGGAATTTTAGTTGTCTCTATTCCTGGAAGAGCCCACTGTCAGCATGCTTTGTATTGTTTTTTATATTTTTTGTTGATATGTGAAAACTGCTGAGGGATTTGTTGTGACATGTGATATTTTCAAGAATTTGCTCTCTGTGTCTGAACTCCCCTAATTATTTTCCTTTTGCCCATGTATCATTTTATAAGGTCACTAATGAACTTTCCATCAGAGCACTGTAGCCTCGAGGCAAAAATAACTCTCACCTCAAAGAAGATAGTAACAGTTTATTCTGGAGCTACCTATGGATAGACATGGCTCGGGAGTAAAGTTTCAGGTTACCTCTAATTCCTTGTTCCCATGTGGTAACAACTTTATGTAATCAGATAGCCAAAGAAATCATAAACCAGCACACTTTCACATATGCTGATGGAGACATAAGGTAGATGGGTTTCAAATGATCAGAGAAATCTCACTATATGCATTAGAAGCACTGTGATGGCTTTCTTAGCCCTTTGGTGGGCCAAAATTGGAGGTCTGTTTGTGTATTCTAAAGAATATATTAGTAGTCACATAGGGTTAAATCATACAAGAGATGATAAGAAATGGCTATTTAGGACCACAAAAAGTCCAGGATAATTTGCAACATCTCCACAGTCACTGGCGTTCAAAACAGCACGCTGCCAAGCAAGCATGTCTTCTTTCCAGGAATTTTTATCCACAGTGGTTAAAGCACTTTAGGATAAAGATGGGCTTTTAGGGATCAATAATTATGGTGAATAAAGTAATGCATTAATATAAAAAAGCTTCATTTATCATTAACTTCACAAATGTCCACTGTCTTGTGGTTTAATGGGCACTCTAGCTCCAATTTGTCCCTCTGTGGAGCATCATCATTCAGAGTCTGATTTCTTTTTTAATCACAAAGTGCAAGACAAAGAATTAAGTTCCTAAGGAATGAGAGGAAGCTTCTGTGATCTCACCCTTTAGCCTCCGGGAAATATTTTGCATAAAATCTGCTCTCTGATGCTTTTTAAAGTTTAGGGTTGTGAAGGTCCTTTGATTTTTTTCTTTTTTGATTCTGAGATGTACTGAAAGGTCAAATGAGAAGGACAGTTCAGTAATTTGGAAGCTGAAAGGCTTGTTTGTTCCAAAACTTAAGTCATATATACATGGTTGCTAGAAGAATGCATAATTCTTCACATTTGTATAACAAGAAACCAAATAAAATTGCAACCTGCTTAAGGTTCAAATATTTAATTTCAGAGCAACTTTAAAAACACTTTTAATTTGATACCATACTTAAAAGGTCAAAAAAATAAATGAGGGAGGAAGGGACTGTCTTCCTTTTGCAGATCAGGGAGTTGGAATTATTCTATAGTAGTTCTTGAGAGATAGATAGATAGATAGATAGATAGATAGATAGATAGATGATAGAGTTACAAGAGTTATTAGCTTAGCTTTTTTTTCAAGAAAGGTAAGAAATAATCTGCTTTCTTACGAAAATCATCCACCATGACCAAGTAGGTGTCATTCCAGAGTTGCAGGGATGATTCAACAGATGAAAATCTGTCAATGTAATCCACCATATAAACAAACTGGAAAAAAAAACCATGATCATTTCACTAGATGCAGAAAAAGCCTTCTACAAAAGACAGCATCCCTTCAAGATAAAGGTCTTGGAGACAGCAAGGATACAATGAACATACTTAAACATAATAAAGGCAATATACAGTAAGTCAACAGCCAACATCAAACTAAATGGAGAGAAACTCAAAGCAATCCCACTGAAATCAGGAACAAGACAAGGTTGTCTACTCTCCATATCTATTCAATATAGTACTTGATTTCTAGCTACCACAATAAGACAACAAAAGGAGATCAAGGGGATACAAATCAGAAAAGAAGAAATCAAATTCTCACTATTCAATGATGATATAATAGTTTATATAAGTGACTACCAAATTTCTATCAAGCAACTTCTACAACTCATAAACATCTTCAGCAATGTATGAGGATACAAGATTAACTCAAGAAAATCAGTAACCCTCTTTTATACAGATGATAAATGGACTGGGAAAAAAATCAGAGAAACATCGCCCTTCACAAAAGTCACAAATAGCATAAAATATCTCAGAGTAACTCTAGCCAAATAAGTGGAAGACTTGTATGACAAGAGTTTTAAGTCTTTGAAAAAAAAGAAATTGAAGAAGACACCAGAAAATGGAAAGATCTCCCATGCTCTTGGGTAGGTAGAAATAACATAGTAAAAATGGCAATCTTACCAAAAACAATCTACAGATTCAATGCAATGCCCATCAAAATTCCAGAAAAATTTTTCATAAACCTCAAAAGAAAAATATTCAATTCATATAAAAAGCAAAAAACCCAGTATAGGCAAAACAACCTTTTATAATAAAGGAACTCTGGAGGCCTCACAATCCCTGAGTTCAAACTCTACTACAGAGTTAAAATACTGAAAACAGCCTGGTATTTGCATAAAAACAGACAGGAGGACCAATGGAACCAAATTGAAGACATGGATATCAATCTACATACTTAGGAACACCCGGTTTTTGACAAAGAAGCAAAAAATATAAATTGGAAAAAAGAAAGTATTTACAACAAATGGTGCTGGCCTAACTGGATATCAACATGGAGAAGAATGAAAATAGACCCATATCTACCACCATGCACAAAACTCAAGACCAAATGGGTCAAAGACCTCAACATAAAACCAACCACACTGAACCTCATGAAAGAGAAAGTAGAAGTACACTTGAATGCATTGACACAGGAGACCACTTCCTAAATATAACCCCAGCAGCACAGACACTGAAAGAAATAATTAATAAATAGTACTTCCTGAAACAGAGAATAAGGCAAAACACATGGGGTACAGACCTAAACAGAGAACTCTCAACAGAGGAATCTAAAATGGCTGAAAGACACTTAAGGAAATGTTCAACATTCTTAGTCATTAGAGAAATGCAAATCAAAACAACTCTGAGATTCCACCTGTAAGAATGGCCAAGATCAAAAACACTGATGACAACTTATGCTGGAGAGGCTGTGGGGAAAAGGGAACACTTCTGCATTACTGGTGGGAATGCAAGCTGGTACAATCCCTTTGGATGTCAGTGTGGCAATTTCTCAGAAAATTAGGAAACAACCTTCCTCAAGACCCAGTAACACCACTTTTGGGTATATACCCAAAGGATGCTTAATTGTGCCACAAGGACATGTGCTCAACTATGTCATAGCAGCTTTGTTTGTCATAGCCAGAGCCTGGAAACAACCTAAATGCCTATCGACCAAAGAATGGAAAAGGAAAATGTGGTATATTTACACAATGGAGTACTACACAGCAGAAAAAATAATGGCATCTTGAATTTTACAGGAAAATGAATGGAGCTAGAAAACATTATTTTGAGTGTGGTAACTCAGACACAGAAAGAGAATTATTACCTGTACTCACTCATATATGGTTTTTAAACATAAAGCAAAAAAAAAAAACAGCCTACAAAACACAATCCCAGAGAACTTAGACAACACTGAGGACACTAAGAGAGACTTACATAGATCTAATTTACATGGGAAGTAGTAAGTAGAAAAACACAAGATCTTCTGAGTAAATTGGAGCATGGGGACCTTGGGGGAGGGTTGAAGTAGGGAGGGGAGAAGCAGGGAAGGGAGCAGAGAAAAATGTAGGGCTCAATAAAAATCAATAAAAAAAGGAAAACAAAGAATGGCCTAGATGAACAAAAAAAAATTGATGATAGCTTATGCTGGAGAGGATGTGGGGTAAAGCGAATACTCTTCCATTGCTGGTGGGAGTGCAAACTGACACTGAATGTTTGGAAATCAGTATGGTGATTTCTCAGAAAGTTAGGAAACAACCTACCTCAAGACCTAGCAATATCAATTTTGGGTTTATACCCAAAGAATGCTCAATCATACCACAAGGATATATGCTCAACTATGTTTATAGCAGCATTATTTGTCATAGGCAGAACCTGGAAATAACCTTAGTGTCCCTCAACCGAAGAATGGATAAAGATGTAGTACATTTATACAATGGAGTACTACACAGTGGAAAAAATAATGACATCTTGAAATTTGCTGGCAAATGGATGAATCTAGAAAACATCATATTGAGTGAGGTAACCAAGACCCACATAGACAAATATAATATGTACTCACTCATAAGTGGCTTTTAGACATAAAGCAAAGAAAAACCAGGGTACAATTCACAATCCCAGGGAAACTCGACAACAATCTAATCTACATGGGAAGTAGGAAACAACAAGATCCCCTAAGAAAATTTGGAGGATGGTTATCATGAGAGAGGGTAGAGGGGGGGTGGGGAGGAAGGGAGGGAGTGGAGCAGAGAAAAATAAATAGCTCAATAGAAGCAATATAAAAAGAATAAATTTTTAAAAAATCTGTTTTTTTTTTACATAATTAGAATTATATTCTAAGATGAATGAACAATATAAAACTAAAGTTTTCACCTTAAATGTTCTTTCAATATTTCCAGCCACTTTGGCAATATGTTATAGAGGTTATTGGAAAATAAACTTTATTAGCCTTTAATACTTCCTTGCATATAATTATACATATATATGAGACAAAGAAATGAAATGAATACTGACATATCCACATATGGATGTACATGTTTACAAAGAGGGTTGATCTTATATAAACATATTCACAAAAATCTAAGTGGGCTGATCAGGCTCGCTGTCATGAAATGAGGTAATGCACAGAACTCCCTCTTCACATATGTTTTGGTTCATAGATTGGATTCTTTCCGCCTTTGGATTCTCTGCTCAGAGAGAAGCGTCATCAAATGGTGTGGTATTTTTAAGATATTTGGTGCATATTTAAAACTTGCTTCCCCAGCAGGGTCTGCCAGCTGATACTCTCTACCTCACTGGGAGTTTTTTCCCTTACATCCTACTACACAGTTGCCAAATCTTCAGAAACTTGATGGGTAAAATGTGGAATTTCAATGTTTTAATTTGTATGCCTTTGAGTAAAAGTAACGTTAGAATTTATAATGGTGCAGAAGTTTTCCTCTCTGATGTCTTAACTCTGGGCTTTTGAGAATTTCTTAATAGTCCACACGAGAACTTCGTATATGATAATTATTAACTATGATTCTGTGTGATTTCTCTTTTTTCTTTTTTCTACTGCATTTTTGGTCTATAAAACCGTTTACCATTTTTAATGATAAGATATAAATCTCATTTTTATGGATTAAATTAATTGATTCTATAAGTTTTTTTTCCTGTGGCTAGTTTTTACCTAGTTCTAGAATTTTGCTATTCCCCATTCTTTCTTAAATTTCTTTTTCTTTTCTTTCCATGTCCCCCTTTTGCCCTATGTGCGCTGCTTCTCTGTTTTGTAGAAACATGCATTTATGTAGTTCATGATTTCTTATTACAGTATTTTCAACCTCTAGCTATAAATAACATTAACTGGTAAAATGGAAACTTGACATGAAAAATGTACTTTTGAAAAAGTATGACATACTGGACATGACATCTCTGGAGACCAAACTATGCCGTGCAGAGCCGTCATAGATTCCTTTGAACCTGACAATTCTGCATGATGGTATTTAAGCTGTATGTGAGAAACAAAGCAAAACAAAACACATAATGTCTGTTCACACAAATGAAAGGGACAACTTTCACAAATTCCATACTTGGTACAGTGTTGTAAGGACCTTTCATTACCAATCTACTCTAAAACTTAAAAAAAAAAATCATGAAAAGAAAATTTCAATAACTGATATTACCATTATTAATTTTTCAGCTCTTAAACTCAATTTTATGACATCTATTTTAACTGTGTAACACTTATTTTCTATTCTGTTTAACACAAACAACAAGGAAAAATAACCCGGGGACATCTAGTCCTTGGTGTAGCATCCCTTTGGTGGGTATATCTGTCTCTCTTGAATTACTGCTAGCAAAAATACGATCAATAGTTGGTGCTCAAATAAAAGACATATTTTACAGCTGCAATGAACCCAAAAAAGAGACACATTACTCCAGAACCCCATAATGGAATAGGCAGGAAGTACAGGTTCTGCTAGGAGATGTGAAAATACTTTGGGTCTAATAGACTGCTCTAGGAATAGCTTGTATTTAAGTTCAGTTCTAAAACATCATTGAGGTGTCCTGTGTTGTTATTACTCCTTGGGATCCAGATGAAACTAGTACCAATAATAATGATTAATCTATGAATAAATATTGCTATTGTCTTATTTTCTGATCCAAGTATATAGAACTATTTCAGAAATATGGGGGAGTGCTGTGCAGTAAATCATTATTTAACTATGTATTTAGAGTATCAGAACACCCTGTTGTAGAATTGTCTTGAGTTGATTTTAACCATGAGTGATTTTGTAGGCTGTGTTGGATACTGCCAGGACTGGAGGATGCCCAACCTCTACCTTTTTCTCTTTCTTTCTTTGGGGTTATTGTGCTGCTAGGATACATAACAAAGTAGCTTGTTTCTACATTTCACTTAGGAAAACAAAATTATTGTTAAAGTATGCAATCCAGAATACCATGTATTATTATAAAAATTTGACCTTTTTATTATCTTAGGGAAGGCAAATTTACAGACCAGTGCAGCACCAATATTAAAATTAAAATTTTAAATTAGCACCAATATTGAAAATAAATCAACTTTATGCTTGCAAGTTCTCAATAAGACTGGCTCTTGAAAGGTGAATCCAATATAGTTCTTAGGTAAGAGTCTATTATTACTTGTCATAAGCCAGGGAGAATTTCCATTCTTTGACATTGTGCTTTCCTCCTTTAGGAACTTACCCCAAGGAAATACTTAAGAAAGGTACATGGAAGAACTCGTTACAGAAATAATTATAATGAAAAAATAAGAATATATTTAATACATGGGACTAGTTTAGTGAATCAAGATATAACGAATCCACATGCTATTATTGGGTTACGACACAAAATATCTGACAGTGTTCAAGCTGAAGTATAAAGGCAGGTTAAATAGCAAAGAGTGAGAAACGCAATTTTGTGTATAATGTTATCGCTAGCAAAAGTCTAAGACGTCATAATTATTGGTTTTAGACATGTGAATTGCAGCTTTTAAAGAAGCAAATGTCTTTGAATGCTCTAATGTGTGCATTGTATTAATCCATGGATTTAGGGAAGCAGTCACATGGAAAGTTCCATCCTCTAGGCTTCAGCTTGGGCTGCATCCGTTTCCTACTTAACATATGGATCCCAGTGTTAGCTCAGACATATGGTCTCTGGGTTTGGTTTCAGGAGCTGCTGTGAAAATATGCATCCCTGAGATTTGCGGGAACTGTCTTATCTAATAAAATGTGCTCTCCCCGCTCATCGACTTGTCTTTCCAAACAGACCTGCACTGGCTGCAGTGGCTGATATAATCAGGCAGGTGCTGCTTTGCTTTCTAACGTGCACAATGCCCGCATACTTTCAAGTGTTGCAGTATGACTTTTTTTTTTGAAATACAATTTTGCATTTTGTTGTGTATTTCTTCTCTCCTTTGTTCAGATTATCAGCTTTCTGTTGATGGGACACTCACCTGAAATCATTAATTTAGGATTACAATTTTTTTTCTGATCTTTAGCTTGAACCTCAGTCTCTGTCTCTGTGTTTTTGTTATTCATGCTCATAATTTGCTTTCTAACTTTTGAGACTCCCATCCCCAGCCATTTGGCCCAGAGACAAAGGATGAACAAAGCTGCTCACTTTATGGCTGGTACAGAAATGAAGGAGGAAGTGTTCTCAGGTTTCCTTCAGAGACATCCCCCGTGACTGAAGAACTCTGCTAGGTCCTGCCTTTAACGGTTTTCTTCTTCGTTCCCAATGATGCCAAGATGGTAACTAAAACTTTGACCACCTGGGCTTTTAGGAGACCTACAAGGTCCCAGTCGCAGATCAGGCTTTTTCTTTCTTTTTTTCTTTTTTCTTTCTTTTTTTTTTTTTTTGCTTAAAGATAAATCACTTCAGTTTTTACTCTTTGCCCCTTATTTTCATGTGGCACACTTATTTGGGTATTTCTGCATCTTTTATTACTATTTGTATGATTGAATTGGATTTAAAGCCCACTCTCCCTTCAACACGACTACACTTTAAGTCCCGTAATAAATTAATTACCTCTTGATAGCTCCTGCTTTCAAATAAAGTCACCTTTGGATGTTCTGGGTGGGCGTGCATTTTAGGGAATTTTATTCAACTGTCATCTATATAAAATAATACCAAGATTAAGGCCAGAAGAAGAGCAGCAAATATAAACACTGGGGACCACATGGGTAAGAAAATGTGAAAATAAAACCTTGTGTTGCTCTGCCACGAACCAAGATGCGCCTCACGACTTTGCACAAAGACTGCAATCACTTCCCTCAAGATACTGTGTAGCCTTGGGCACCTTCCATGAAAATAAATTTATTTCCAGATCTTTGTACTCCTAATTATGGGAAGCATGCTACCATTCACACACATGTGTTACTCATCTTTTCAAAGCCAGAACAGATTCCATTGCTCCAGAAAAGAAAAAGTCTTAACCTCCTTCAAAGCAGCTATAGTCTGACCCCGTGAAAGCAGCATTTCATGCCTTGCTTGTTTGCTGCCTTTTTACCTTCTCTGTTTTAGCTCTTGGTGACTGTCACCTTGCTTAGCGACGTGTGTTCAGCAGGTGAAGAATATAACTCAATTTATTGCTCTTATTTTACTGTTCTCCTGCTTCCCTCTATTTCTTTCTGGATGTATTCTAAAAGATTTTTTAAAAAAATACATGGATATGCTTTTTACTGCTGGAAACAAAAGAATTTGTGCTTTTATAAAACATTATGCAGCTTGCACACATTCTTTATGATTGTAATGAACCCATTCCAAGAAATCAGCAAGTGAACCCCGACTCCATCTTTCATGGCCCCCGGGTACAGAGCTCTGCTTCCTTTTGCATTGGGCAGCAGAGAGAGCCAGCCTTGGCAGGTCCCAGTGTCACAGTTTAGCCTTCATCAGAAGTGCATGGCAGAGAACTTGGTAGAAGTGTGAAATTAATTCAATATGATATACAAACAGGTCCTCTGGGCCTCAGTCAGCATTCTTGTGAGAAATCTCAGCTCTCCCTAGTTTCCCACCCTTGGCACGTAACTTTCCTATCACACTGAAACCAGAAATAATGTGATCTTAGACTATTTCAGCTGTTTTCAAAGCAAACTCAGTTAGTACCCCACGCCTAGGGTGAGGCTCATGCTCACTTAGTTGTTTGGCTAGGAAGAATGGCAGATTCAACACAAAGTTGAAAAGCCAAAAAGCAGTGAGATTCTGTTTCAGTTCCAGAGTGTTTTATGCACAGAACAGATCTGAACAACTCCAGGAAATCCTTAAGCCATATTCTATGCTCAGGGTGTCAGATTGCAGATCTCGGGTTGTATTTGACTTGATACAGATACCTCTTGTTCTGAAAGGCAAGATGACGTTTATCCTCACATGAAATAGCTCATTGCTTAGATTTAACTACACTTACCCAAATGAGTTTTTAAAAAGCATTTAATCTATAGAGAAAAGGAATATTTTAAATTTCCACTTCAGATAGATTGTACATTATTTCCCACAAAATGAAGTGTCTTTTCTTCCTCCTAATCCTAAGAAAGAAGTCATTTATGCTTTCAATGAGAAGAGAGACTCTAATTGTGCCGCATAGTGATGCTTGCGAGGGGACCTCTGCTATTGGGTATTTACTCACCGTGGTGGAACCCTCGGGTTTGCATCCTTAGGATGAGCAGTACTTTCATTTTGAATTGTAGGTTCACATAAAATATGTTATAGTTTGTTTTGTCTTTTTACATAAGTCAACAGATCAAAATATTTGTATTTCTTTAATTGCTGATGAAATAAAACATAATTTTCCACATATTTATTGACATTTCCCCTCCTATTGAGAGTTTACCAATATTCAATGTGCTGGACACTTCAGGCAAGTTAACTTGTTAATAAACATTATATTGTGAGGCTTTTGCTTTCTCTCTATATTGTTGAAAACAAGGGTTTAAGTCATCTGAGGATGTATTTGAGTTAATATGAGAGAGGTTCGGTCTTTCTCCCAGCTCTGAGGATTCTAATCTCCTGATCACATAGAGATCATCTCAGAAGAGGAAATTCAGTGTGTGTGGATGCCATGTGATAGTTAATCAACAGACGATGATGGCTGTGTAAAATGCTCAGACAGTATACAGAGAAGGAAGCAGGAGAGAGTGTGGGCCAGAGGTACAGTTCTATCCGGTCTGACCAGTTCTATCTGGTCGATTGTGTGTTTCTTCTGTGGATGTGTTTTGTTAACTGAAGTCAGTTCCTTTCTTTTCCTGCTATGATATGAAGTGGTAAAACAGAAAATTATTATTATTGCCAAATCAAAAACTCTGCTCATTTTCATGTTTTGAAAATGCCTTCCATAAAGTTCTTTTAAGTATCAACTACACCACTTTTCTTTTTTTAACATTTAAAGAAACTAAATCCACAGTGAATTGGAATTCTTTCAAGACTCTGGGGACGACTGACAGTGGCGCATTGCCTAGTGTCTGGAGTCCTTACACTGTCTGATTCCTTTCCTTCTTTATCCACGTACCCAGAGATGGAGAAATCTGTACCATTTAATGTACAGCCTTGTTATGGAAGTAATGTGATATTTGAATGTACAGGTGGGCTTTACATACGAAGATCTCACTCTACCTTATGGGTGGGATAAGCTCATTGGATGGAAAAATATTTTCTACTTATAGTGACAGTGAAGATAGATTTAAGTGGCCTTTAAAATATTGCTTTCTTAAATGCATAAAAGACATTTGTCAAACAGCTATTACTCATACTCGGAATATAGTTAGTAGGGAGAGAACAAATCATTTGCATATTAGAAAGATTCTAAATCTGTGGGTGGCATATTCAATCATGTAGTGTGTATTTATTTGTGGTGTTCCAGCATTCATTCCCATTCCTAATCACTAACTTGGCTTTTCTTGGGATGGCTTGACTCTCTCTTATTCTGTGTGCCCTGTCAAACATTCTACTGAAGTCTATTGGAAAAACAGCACATCACTTTCCACCAAATAATGTCACTTTCTATAAAGCAGAACCAGTTTCAAGGCAAAATAATCTTTTAACTGGTGATTTTCTCTCATACTTCTATGTCTAATATTCTTTTAAAAGTCATCACTGGCCATACATTGTCTTGATTGTACGGCTCACCAATGAAACTATCCATAGTTTGGGAAAGCTTCATTGTTAAGTCCCAAAGAGACCCAGGACAAATGGCTAAGGGAGATGCCTGTTAACATCAAGTGGACTCTGGCCATCAGTCTCTCTCACCCTATTCCCTCCCCAAAACCTCTCTAGGACCAGAGTCCTGCTTCCTTTTCTCCAGCTTCTGATTCCTATATAGCTCAGTCATTGTGGTTATATTCTCTCTTGGTTCTGGACTCTCTTGGAGCACTTGACCTCTTGGTTCTTCTCTCTCTCCTGGTCCCCTCTCTTCCTCTCTCTTCTCATCATCCTCTCTTGCTCTCCCCCACCAATCCTGTCATGACCTGGTTTATTCTGATAGCCACATTCAGTTGGGATTCTCCTAGATGCCTCTTGCTGCTCTATCCCTTATATCTACAATAAAGACCTTCTCTTCAAACATACCCAGGAGTGGCCATGTCTCATTTTCATTCATTCACCTCATTTAATATGCTTTGAATATCATTGAACTGAACTTGGAAATTTTCCTACAAAGAGACCTACTTGGAGGTGGTAAGTGACCCAGTAAAATCCAGGCAGATGGAGGAACATGAGAATATGAGTTTTATAAAACACATAGATATTTTCCTACAATTAAAGTAGCGGCCATCGGGATAGTCATGATGGGAAGTTGAGGGTGAGGTTTCGTATTAGCAGAGCACAGTGAATCTTAGATAGAACCAAAGCCTGGGTGTTATGATTGGAGTAACAATGTCAAGTCATTCTATCCTCCAGAAATCTATACAGGTCAGTTATGTAAGTCAGTAGTTCCCTATATTGTGAAGAAATCTCAGGATGAAAATGTTGAATGTTACTTTATAATTTTATCCTCCACTTTCCATTTCATTATAGAAAGGATATGATTTTCAAGGATCTAAGTTAGGACTGGGAATTATTCACAGGAAGTTGGATAAATGATACATTTCAGCTCATTGCTTGCTTCAGTGAATTCTGGATGAAAATTCAGCCCTCCAACACTGGCAGCTTCTGTGGAGTATGCGTTCGCAATGACTCACTCCTGAGAAACTGAGAAACAAGAGCTTTGCTGGCAGGATGGGGTCATGCCTGCTTGGAATGAAGGTGACAGTGCACGAGACATCCATCATGGACCATTCAGGAGGACTCTGTCAGTGCTTCTGAAGCCTAGGTGAAGTAACTGAGGAAACAAAGATGCAATCCTTCAGCCTGAGGAAAGATAACAGCTAGTGGTGTGGAGGGATACATACCACGGCCATAGTGCTGTTTGTTTTTTTTTTTTTTTTTTTTTTTTAGGAGTGTGATGGTCTATGTCAAAAGCAAGGTCTGAAATTGTTACTGCACTTTTAAAGGTGAGGGCACTAAGAAGTTAGGCAAAAGATGCCTTGCTTTGCATGGGCAGGTGAAAGAACTAATCTAAATGTACCTTGTTCTCTAAGTTCCACAGCCCATGAAGATATGGAAGCCATAAAAATGACTTTGGGCGAAGTGTGGATGAGTGTTGTCCTTCAGGTATGACATAGCCATAGGTACCTTGACATAATAACAGCTGTGACTACAAATGTGAGACCCTCAACAGCTTAGGCTCATTGACATGACGTTATTGAAGGTGAGAAGCATGCACGAGGGTTAACAATGATTAGGGCGGAGTGTTTCTAAGTGATGTAGTTTCTCATAAGATGCTCATATTCCTATAAATAAGCCTCCTACTTACACTCCTTTTGAAGCCCAAATAAACTCATTGATTCACCTAACTAAATTTGTTTTCGTTTTTGTTTTTATAGTGCTGGGGCATTGCGTATGGCAGGCTAAAGCTACACTACACAAGCCCAACAAGCTACACTTGAAAGGAGTTAATTCTTTTTTTCTCTTGTTGCCTTTCTTATTTGGGTGAATGGGAATAGACTCCCCAGGTAAAGGTCATACTTGTAGAGATGATTATTTTTACTATGTACATCAGAGGGGACCTTGTAGATATTAGACATGACAGATAGAGGTTTGACTGCTACCAAGTCAGACATGAGCTAAACTTAAGCATTTAGGTTGTGAGATGAAGTGTCACATTGAGAATGAATACTGTAGCCGGGCGGTGGTGGTACATGCCTTTAATCCCAGCACTCAGGAGGCAGAAGCAGGCAGATCTCTGTGAGTTCAAGACCAGCCTGGTCTACAGGAGCTAGTTCCAGGACAGGCTCCAAAACCACAGAGAAACCCTGTCTCGAAAAACCAAAAAAAAAAAAAAAAGAATGAATACTGTGAGGCATCTTTTCCAGAACTAATTCATAATGTTCATGTAAGTTTGGATTTTAATAAACTCTTTAGCTGTATCATTTCAAGAACATTGCAGTCACTTCAGAACTCCTGCAGGGGAAGTAAGAGAAAACACCATGAACCAGGCAATTTATAAAGAAAGCAATTAACTTGGAACTCACAGTTCCAAAGAATTAGAGTCTATGACCATCAGGATGGGAAGCCTGGCAGCGGGCAAGCAGGCATGGCACAAGAGCAGTAGCTGAGCTTCCATCTGAACCACAAGTACAAAACAGAGAGAGCCAACTGGGAAGAGGGATGGACTTTTGAAACCTCAAAGCTCTCCCCTGGTAACACAACTCCTCCAACAAAGTCACACCTTCTAATCCTTTCCAAGCAGTTCCACCAAGGGGTGGGGGAGGCAAGTAGTCAAATATTTGAGCCTAGGAGACCAATATCATTTAAACCAACACAGTGTTTATAATAGACTGTGTGACTTCCAAAACCTTAGGCCTGGGGCTGGAGGGATGGCTCAGAGATTCAGAGAGGCTACTACTTTCAAAGATGATACAAGTTTGGCTTCCAGAGCCAATGTTGAGTGGCTTACAACTACCTCTAATTCTAGTTCTATGGGATCTGACCCATCGCCTCCACAGACATATAAACATGCACATTAACTTATACTCACACAGGAACAAACATACACACGCTCAAAAAAATTAAAAAAGTATATAACACATATATGCTATGCTATTTCCATGTTCAGGCAACTGGAGCTAATTTCTTAGTGAAGCCATTTTACTGCAAATCTAATACTTAGTTTTCTATTATTCAAATGTACTCAATGCTCAGTTTCATCATGTCTGTAAGCCCTAGGGCACAGAACACAGAAATGACCTTAGTGGTCACTAATCCAGTCTCATCTTTGTCAGACAAAAGGCCTACCATATGTGCAGCGAAGGCAACAGAGTTGTCGAAAGGTAGGATTAAACATTTTGAGAAAGTGAGAAGAGAATTGCTATTAATGTCATTGTGTTCCAGAGCTGATATATTTTTCTCATCGATCCTTGTTATTCTTGAGAAAATCTATTTCCTAACTACAGCAGCTGTGATTGTTTAGTCACTCAAGCCTAAGTGCAAACTCTATTCTACTGTCAGAGAAGAAACACGCAAGGAAAAATGCAGGATGAGCTATCTTCTGGATGTACTAGAGGGGACAACCAGCTGAAGTACCAGGGAGAAATTTCCAATAAAAGGCTACTAATTTTGAAACACGTTTAGTCTCAGAATAATATCTTAAGCATAATTACAGAACCACTTTAATATTTTTTTTACATGATGCACGTGTGTGGATGGTGAGGTGTATGCCATGATTATCTTCCATGATACATGTACGTGTGTGTGACTGTTGAGCTATATGCCAATTTTATTCCATGATACATGTATGTGTGTGTGTGTGTGTGTGTGTGTGTGTGTGTGTGTGACTGGTGAGCTATACACCATGATTTTCTTCTATGATGCATGTACGTGTATGTGGCTGGTGAGGTATATGCCATGATTTTCTTCCATGATATATGTCCATGTGTGTGGTTGGCGGGGTATATGCCATGATTTGAGTGTGATGATCAGAGAACAACTTGGTAGAATCAGTTCTGCCTTCCAAAATCCTTAGATGGGTTCCAGGAATTAAACTCAGCGGTCAGGGCCTCTTCTTGCTCCTCATCTGAGTCATAGAATCTTACACACTCACAATCACATACACACACCATAATACACAAATACACACAACACAAACACACATGATCACATACATAGACACATCACAGATATGCACATAAACATACACATTACATATACACAAACATACTGTACACACATTTATATTCTAAAATATAGTGATTTTTCTATGAAAACCCTCAATAGTGCAAATTGAAGAGTGTAAAGAAAACAATTCCTGTGTCATCCTACACAAATAAGAATCTGTCTCTTACTTAGGTAGGGATCTGGAAGTTTCATCTTTGGGATAATTGAACCAAGAGTCTTCAGCTGAGACAGAATGCGTATAAAACCTCAAGCTATTGTAACCTTACTGCAAAGAGACTCTTCGATAAAAACCCACATTCTGAATGGTGAGGCCATCTACCTCTCTTTTAGGTTTGCATTTATGTTCCTTGGTACAACATTGCTGAGCAGTTAAAGTTTATTCAGGGAATTCTTTAATCCCAGCACTTAGGAGGAGGAGGCAGGCAGATCTCTGCGAGTTCGAGTTACCAATCCTTGGAGGGAAATATCAACAAATTCTCTAAAAGAAAATTCCACTGAAAGACAATGTGTTCGTACGTGTGGAATTTCTAAAATGTCCACTACTCTCAAACAATAAAAATTAAAACAATTGTTAAACATTTGAGATCACTTACGCAATGAAATAAAAAGCTTAGCATAAAGAGATAGGGAGTGAAATTAAAGGAAAATAGAAACAACTCATAGGTTGGAAGAAAATTTTAAAAGAGATAATACTCTGTGGCACATGGCAAGTATCTAGAGCGCCCTTAAATATTAAAAAATATGTACATCGTAACATATATTAAAATGGTAGAATTAGAAAAGTCTCCAAGAAAACAACCCAAAAAACAGATGTATTTTATATTCAGGAAAAATCTTGGAGAATAAATATGAGGCAGGATCTATGAAGTGATTCAAAAATTTAAAAGTGTTTTCAAATTCAAAGGTTTTCCTGCCTGTTCTATAGTATCTTATCTTAAAATTGCATAGATTTATCCGCATCGTTAGTTAAGCTAGTAAAAATGTATTGAATGCCCACAAAATCCAGGTCTTCCAGTAGAGCAGGAGCCCAATTAATGCATGTCTGCCCTTGCGTCCAGTAAGCTAGAGAGACAGAAATGATCAATCCCACTCACAGGTACAAACCATCCTTGGATGGCCATGAGGAATGAGACGGCGCAGAGTGCTAGAATGACTGTCTTAGAGTCCCGATCAAAGAGATCAGGAGCATTTTGTCTGAGAAGTAATGTTTCACCTTTGACATGAAGGAGATCAGAGCAGATGCAGCTAAAGACAGCCATGAGTGTTCCCAGCCGAGGGATGGCCAGCCGAATGAGGGAGTGATCCATTCATAGAGGTCCCGTGTGGACAAAACAGGGAGGACAAGGGCAGGCTAGTTGAGTACAGACGTTTTAGAGATTTTAGAATTTGTCTTTTTCCCAGTGGATACTTAGATAGAAGTCATTAAAATGCTTAAGTAGTGACGGGCACTGAATAAAATCTGTGTTATTGTGATTATCACTGACCACAAGGGGGAATGCTGCTAACTCTAATAGAAGGCTCACAAGGCTGTCTAGGAAAGAGTATGGGTGATGAGTATGAGCTGAAGGAAAGGGGATGATGTATTTAAGCATACCTAGTGTTCTGTTAAAAGTATGAATATTTATATATTTTAAGGGAGTTATTCTGACTTACAAAAGCAAAGAGTAGGAAAAATAAACGAAGAACATCAGGAATGTGAAAGAAAATACGCCTAAATAGCTGTAGCCAGTATCTCCATAGTTTAGCAGTGAAGGCTAGGTACAACTCTATTGAGTGAGTGGTAAAATCTACATACAAGGTAATTTTTAAGGGAAGCGATAAAGACCATTTTCTCCCATGGATTATGACCTCTGGAGCTCTAACGTAGACCGGTGGCTGCTGGGAGTACAGTAGTAGGATGTGAGAACAGTAGCAACTTTTAATCACATCTTGAAATGGACCAATCAGTTCTTTTGTGGTCTTTAAGAATAACCTCAATCATCATTTCAGGGTCCTTTCTTATTTTCTGCCCCAGTGAATGACACCTTGAACCTTCCCTGGGGACTTGCAGGGCATTAAAAAAAAAAACCCTGTTATCCACAGAACTTCTGCATTAAAAGTTTTTAAGGATGTGCTATTTTTTTAAATATTTTTCTAGAATTTCAGCAAGACCACAAAGAGAATGTATATGTAAATGATGTAACACCAATACATGTATATGTATATAATGCAATGTCAATAGTGGATGTGTTTCTAATTGCATATTTTCATTTAGATTCATTATCATTGTATGATTATATTGGAATATTTAATTCAAAATATTTTTTCTTACAATTGAATCACATCTTTCAACATTCTTAGGTAGACTGAAATTTATTTATACATTATGCTACTTATTGGTATTCATATTTATGTCTCTAATTTAAATTGTGCTCTGTAATTAGGCAGGTAGCCAATATGCTTAAAAGAAAACAGTACAGATATGAATCTAAATTTCAAAGAAAATTGTATGCCTTCGATCTTTTCCTTCCTTGTTTTCTTTTCATCTCTTATTTTTCCCCTCCTCCTTTTCCTCCTCCTCCTCTTCTTGGAAAATTTTATTACGTTTAAGAAAGTAATACCGCAGCCATAGAACACGCAGTTAAGCTGTAAATCCTAGGTACTGCTCAAAGGAGAAGGAAAAGAAAAAACACCCTTGAGTTAAGCAGTCCTAGAGGCTTTGGTTGCAGGCAGCCACATGGCAGGGAAGGCAGCCACAGAGACAGTTAAGCTGAAAGTGTTAGGGGAAACATGCTTGACAAGACAGAAAGAGGAGTAGAAAAGAAAAAAAATTACTCTAATGAAAAAAATGGGCCAACTTACAAAGCAGGTTGGGCACACTCTGAAACACTGCACTGGCAGGCCGGAATTCTGTGAAGGAAAAGCACATTATCTCATTAAGGAACTACTCATCCTGCCTGTCTCTTTAGCATGGATTAAGGTGAACAGGTCTTCCCGTGGGTGGTTCTGCCTTTATGAGATGTAACCTTTGGCTAAGTCACAATGTGTCCAAATGGATTCTCTTAAAATGGAGGACTCTCTCAATGGCATATCTCCACCTAGGGATAATATTCTATTCTCTAAAACATTCCCCCTTCTGAAGAGGTATTCTGAAAATTATGTTGGGGCTGTTCTGAAGCTTGATAATAGGTAGAACCCACTTTTTACCTTGAAAAAAATGTAGAGATCCAGTCCAAAGTGGTTCATCGGAAGGGATCAATGCTGGCGCTGGAGTTTACCCAGATTGTTGGGTGACTTTTTCTCAGCTGCATAGGTGGTGCAGAATTGCACAAAACTGGCTCTGGAGAGTAGCTGAGCATTCAATGAGGGTTCAGTGAACCTGCTTATCCCTCCCTTCTACAAAGGAACACCAAGAGTCAACAAACCCAGCTCTGATGATCTCGTGCAAGCAGATATAACTGTCTTATGAAGATGGCAGTTGTTTGGCTAAGAGAACAGTCCAGCACAACATCTTATTAACAGAATACGAAATCCAAACTATATATTCTAGAAAATGTAGTAAGTTAAGATTACGTACATATATGCTGCTGATCTTTGAATGAGGCTCTAGAAATTCTCAGGAAGATCTTATAGGAAACATAGAACATTTAAAAAATTGTGTGCGTGTGTGTGTGATACAGTCTAGAGGCTGATCTACTGTGCTATACTTTTGATTTTTGGATGAGTAAAAATTGTAGACAGAAAGAAACATCAGAGAAATAAAGCATCATGAAATTAGTGCTTAGAATATCAACAAAGGAACTGCTTTAAAGCTGTGATGCCAGGGTTACTATTTATGAGATAGTCAGTAGCCGTTTTTATGATGCAAAGAAGTAAATTCCAAGTAAAACATGAAAAATAATTCTATTTTGCTTTCTGCAACTTTAAGGTCTTTTAGATGGCAAGGACTGGAGCAGTGACCATTATAGAAACTTATATTTCTAAGAAGTTGCAGGTATTGCAGTTGTGCAAATGAATGCTACAGGGTGCTTAATGTGTTATTAAAAAATCAATGGGAGCAAACTGTGAGAAAATGTCATGGCTGTGTACTAATGACCATCTATATTTAAAATCCTGCAGCTCACTGTTGCTGTAAATGGTAGCCCGTAGGAACACACAAAGCCAGGGATCAAATGAAGGGGAAGGAACTTAAACGTCTACAGTACGTCCTGGCTATTAATTTGATAACTGAACTAGAAAAATTATTATAATATGTTCTGTCTCTTAAATCATAATCATATTTGGATTAAACAAAGTTTACATAAATGATTTTTCTGAACATTACTTTTTTTTTTGCTTGGGAAGGGAAATTTAGGTGTTACCGGAGAAGTCGTGCATGAAAGTAGTGGAGAAAAAAACATCAGTATTTCCTTGCAACCTTTTATCCACCTTTTAAAAACATCTTAATTGTGTTTCCTGTCAGCTCACATCACTTTGCCCCCATCTCCCCTCCAGTTCCCAGCTCCACAGTTTTGTCTGTGTTTTGTGCTGTAGCCTCCTGATTGCTTTCCTTGAATCTGTGTTTCCCCATGACGCTGAAATGAGCACTTTCTCCATGGCTCTCCCAATGTGGCATTTCTTCCCAACTATTTGATGCAGTTCTGCATTTTTAGTAAATGCCCTCAAATGATAAATGATCCAGTCCCCGAAAGCCTAGTGTATCCTTCACAGCATTTATCACAGTTTGTCATACATTCATTTGTACAACTTTTTTCTTTCCTCTTTTTACATTTTCCATTTGTTATAATGTCATTAGATTTGTTTCCACAATATGTATAAATCTCACAATACATCCTTATTCACTGGTGCTGGGATTGCAAACTGGCACAACCATTATGGAAATGAGTGTGGAGAATTCTCAGAAAAGACTAAAAACAGATCTATCACATTATCCAGCAACACTACCGCTCAACATTACCCGAAGACATCCTATTCCATAGATACTTGCTCAGCCATGTTCTCTGCTGCTCCAGATAGAGCATCTATGAAATGGAAACAACCTAAATGTCTTTCAACTGATGAATGGATAATAAAAACACAGCAAATATAAACAATTAAATTCTATTCAGTTCAAAGAAAAATGAAATTTGTAGGCAATTGGATAGAAAGCCTTATACTGTATCTGGTAATCCAAGCCCAGAAGGAGAGATGCCGCATATTGTCTTCCATTTTTGGATACTAGCTTTGAATCTTTAGCTGTCGGTATATAACCTGGAGTCACTGCAAAAACCAGGAAAGTAAAAAGGGAACATAGGTGAAAGGACGACATAGAAGGAACTCCAGACAGGAGCATAAGAGGACCCATGATATATGAAAGGGTAAATCTAAAATCTGTAGGGTGATTTACTTAAGAATCGGGAGGGAGATCAATACAAAGGGTCAGGGACAGAGATGAAAATCACTAAGAGTGTTGAAAACTCATAGGGAAATATATTTTCTGTTTACTTAAAGCCACACAGTACATGGCATCTGTCTGACTCTGCCTTCTTTCTCCCTGCATTAAGTTTAGTTTTCCCACCTATCTATCTGCCCTGCCATAGGCCAAAGTAACTTTTTTATTTACTGATGGCAATAAAACATATTTACAACATACAGAGGGAAACCCCATATCAATTTCCACATCTACAACACAATCTTTCCACCTAATTTTTTGACAATTATTTTTAAAGAGGCTTGAATATAAAAAAATCCACATAGCTTAAAATCACTTATTTTTTTGTCATTTCTGTGGGCCTATAATTCAACAAATAAATAAAAACTTTGATCTAGTAAAATGATTGTAACCTATTGAGCTTTAATAGTTTTTTTCATTATTTTTTTTCCTGAGTCAAGGTCTTTTGTATTCTCTGCTGGCCTTGAACTCACTATATATCTGATGATGGTCTTGAATTCTCAATCCTCTTAGCTCCAACTTCCAAGGTCTGAGATCACGGAGATGTATCACCATCCTCTGATCTTTAAGATTTGTTACAGTGAAGATCCTCTGATAACTCATTCTACCCTCTAATGTCTGTACAGCTCTTTATTTTACTTTAAATCATGCAAACTATTTTTGTGGTGCAATGGTTTCTGCTTAGACAGCTTTTGTTTTGATGCTCCACTGTGATTAGTTTTGCAACAATCTGGTATGTACTTTTGTATATTACAGTGTGTCCTTGTCATTTGGCCATCTTCAGTATTTTCTTTTTTTCTTTGTCTTTCAGGACAATAGTGGTGATGTGTCTATTTGCAAGTCCATATGACACTCAGATTTCTTCATACTTCTTAGAACTATGACTTGCCATCATTTAGTGATGTTTGAAAAAATTCAGCGGCTATTTCTTTAAATATCTGTTCTGCTGTTTTCTCCTTCCAGAACTTATTAGACAATTTGTTATTGTCTTGCAACTCTGGAATTCTGTGCTCTGTTTTTCACTTCATTTTTCTTTGTTTTGATAAATTCTACTGACCTACCTTCAGTGTTATTATTTTCTCAGCCTCTGCTGGCTTGATAGGTACACCCAGAGGATTCTTCATCTTCATGTGTTTATTTCTTGTATTTCCATTTGACCCATCACTTCCATCTTTTGTTCAATTTCCCAGTGGATCTTATGTGTCATCTTTATGGCGGAAACCTTGAGAGTAATAAGTATTGTTATTTAAAAGATGTAATTTAATAGATCTAACATTTTGAATATCTGTAGATCCCATCCAATTAAATATTATATCTCGATTTTTCATGGCTTTGACATTTATAAATAGTACTTCTATTTATGCTGTTGAGATGGTGTTTCTTCTAGTTATTAGCTTTGAGGATTGAGAAATTCTCATCAGTAGTTCTTCTAAGATTTGTTTTTGTTTTTGCAATGTCTAAATTCAGCGATGCAAAGCCTTTGCTGTCCTCATGACACAGACTGTAGTTTTTTTTTTTTTAGTGTTCATTTGAAGTGTGGATTTCTTCAGGTTTTTGGTTGCTGTTTGACTTTTTTGCAATGGGCATTCTCTCTTCATTTTCTTTCTTCTAATTCTAGACCAGTTCCCTGTTAAGTTTCTAGTTTGGATGGAGATTATACTTGTCAGTTTCTGATAAGTCCTACATTCTTTGAATGGGATGTGGGCTTGGTTTTTATTTTAGTCTCCTTGTGTCTTGAAAGTCAAATAAATCTTTTATTAAGTGTATGTGCTTGTGGTGTGTGTTCATGTGTGTGTGTGTGTGTGTGTGGTTATTGTTTTGTTGTATTGGGCATATCTTGGATAAGAGATAAAATCTCATCAATCTCTCATAGTCAGTAGGGGACACTTTTTCATAAATCGATTGCTTGTAGTGGTTGTTTAAATTTCATCTTTGGAAAAACATTTAATTAGGCAATTTACCCATTTTTAATTAGTCCCTGCACTCTTTGCTATTGAGATGTGAGCTTCTTCTATGTTGCTTCCTCATATGGCAGACATATGGTTTGTAACTGCTTTTCTATTCTGTAGAGAGTACTATTGTTCCTTTTGTTTTCCAGAAACAGATACAAAACACTCTCAGCAAAATAATAGCAAATGAAGTTCCAAGAATGTTAAAAGAATCTTCCTTCATGACTAGACGAAGTCGAGCATCAGAATATAGGTATGATTTGAATATGTATCATGAAAAGTAGTATATAATAATAGAATGTATAACAAGAAATATCACACGATCATTTCAATAAGATTAAATAGACAAAATCAACATTATGTTACATGAAAGTGTCAACAAATTAGATATATAAGGAACATACCTCTACAAAATAAAGATAATTCATGCTAATCTTGTTTCACATTATTCTCAGTGGTGAAAGTTGAGTGTTTTTTCCTCCAAGATGAGAAGCAACGCATTGATATATGGGGTTTTGATGAAGTTCTATTTTTATTTTTATTTATGTGTAAGCCTCTATGTTTGTGTATGTGCACATGAGTACAGGTGCCCATGAAGGCTAGAATGGGCTATCAGAGCCCCTGGAGCTAGAGTTATAGGCAGCTGTGGCCTGCACCATGTGGGCACTGGGAACTTATGTACTGTCTGCAAAAGGAATAGGTGTTTTTAATGGCTGCACCATCTCTTAAGCTTCTGAAGTTTTGATATAGTTTTGTTTTCTGATGGTTCATGAATTAAATACACAGTCACCAGAGTGCTGGTACTGCATGGCGCTGTGGTACCTTTAAGAAGTAGGGATTCAAAAACAAAGAAGTAGGGATTCATGGGAAGTCTTTGGGGCTCTACAACAGAAGGGGATGCTGCTCTCTTATGGTGAGTTCTCACAACTGCCAAGTGTGCTTGTGATTTCTATATGACCACTTCCTTGCTCAATACTCCTACCACTATGTGATACAGTCAGAAGGTTCTTGCCAGAACTGAGCCAGTGCAGTCATTATAAGTGTGAAACTTTAAAACATACAAACAGTAAAATTCTTTTTTTTAAAATAAACTTAGCCACCACAGGTATTTTGGAGTGAAAAGGATAATAATACAGATATCCATTTTTAGTCCTTCTTTTAAACATATTATTGGAAAGTCTAGCCAGAGGAAAGTGAATAAATAAAAGAAATTATAAAAGTAGTTAAACCTGTTGGTGGTGGTGGCACACACATCTAATCCCAGCATTCGGGAGGCAGAGACAGAAGGATGTCTATGAGTTAAAAGCCAGTCTGGTCTACAGGGTGGGTTCTAAGACAGCAAGTAAAACCCTGTCTTAAAAAACAAAACAAAGCGGACACTGATATTTTTTTGTATCTGTGGAGGTTTCCTTTGTTTCCGAGTATGTGGTCAATTTTCGAGAAGGTTCCATGGGCTGCAGAGAAGAAGGTATATTCTTTCCTATTTGGGTGGAATGTTCTATAGATGTCTGTTAAGTCCATTTGCTTCATTACCTCCAGTAGTTCTCTTACTTCTCTATTAGGTTTCTGTCTGATTGACCTGTCCATTGCTGAGAGAGGTGTATTGAAGTCTCCTACTACTAGTGTGTGTGGTTTGATGTCTGCCTTGAGTTTTAGTAATATTTCTTTTACATACGTGGGTGCTTTTATATTAGGGGCGTAAATATTCAGGATTGAGACTTCATCCTGACAAATTGTTCCTGTTATGAGTATAAAGTGTCCATCTCGATCTCTTCGGATTGATTTTAGTTTGAAGTCAGTTTTGTTAGAAATTAATATGGCCACCCCTGCTTTTTTCTTAGGACCATTTGCTTGAAAGATCTTTTCCCAGCCCTTTACTCTGAGTAGATGCCTGTCTTTGTGGTTGAGATGTGTTTCTTGCAAACAGCAGAATGTTGGATCCTGTTTTTGTATCCAATCTCTTAGCCTGTGCCTTTTTATAGGTGAATTGAGACCATTAATATTAAGTGATATTAATGACCAGTGGTTGTTTACGCCAGATATTCTTATTGTTTTTGGAAGTAGAATTTGTGTGTCTCCCTTCTTTGAGTTGTACTAGTGAAGGGTCGCTAGATGCCTGAGTTATTGTAAGCAGTGTTGGCAATGTTGGATTCCTTGGGTTGCGATTTTCCTTCTATTACTTTCTGTAGGGCAGGATTTGTGGCTACGTATTGTTTAAATTTGTTTTTATCCTGGAATGTCTTGATTTCTCCATTTATAGTGAATGAAAGCTTGGCTGGGTATAGTAGTCTGGGCTTGCATCCATGGTCTCTTAGCTTCTGCAGTACTTCTATCCAGGACCTCTGGCTTTCATTG
This sequence comes from Microtus pennsylvanicus, assembly GCF_037038515.1. Taxonomy (NCBI): domain Eukaryota; kingdom Metazoa; phylum Chordata; class Mammalia; order Rodentia; family Cricetidae; genus Microtus; species Microtus pennsylvanicus. The sequence goes on along the minus strand of NC_134585.1, from coordinate 94,068,611 downwards.
TTTCCATAGAGAAATCAGGTGTAAGTCTGATCGGTTTACCTTTATAAGTTACTTGGCCTTTTTCCTTTGCAGCTCTTAGTATTCTTTCTTTAACCTGTATATTTTGTGTTTTGATTATTATATGGCGAGGGGATGTTTTCCTTTGATCCAGTCTGTTTGGTGTTCTATATGCTTCTTGAATATTCAAAGGAATATCTTTCTTTATGTTGGGAAAGTTTTCTTCCATATGGCCAAAAGACACTTAAGGTCATGCTCAACTTCCTTAGTGATCAGGGAAATGCAAATCAAGACAACTTTAAGATACCATCTTACACCTGTCAGAATGGCTAAAATCAAAAATACCAATGATAGCCTTTGTTGGAGAGGTTGTGGAGAAAGGGGTACACTCATCCATTGCTGGTGGGAATGCAAACTTGTGCAACCACTTTGGAAGGCAGTATGGCGGTTTCTCAGGAAATTCGGGATCAACTTACCCCTGGACCCAGCAATACCACTCTTGGGAATATACCCAAGAGAGGCCTTATCATACAACAAAAGTATATGCTCTATTATGTTCATAGCAGCATTGTTTGTGATAGCCAGAACCTGGAAACAACCTAGATGCCCTTCAATGGAAGAATGGATGAAGAAAGTATGGAATTTATACATATTAGAGTACTACTCAGCAATAAAAAACAAGGACTTCATGAATTTTGCATACAAATGGATGGAAATAGAAAACACTATCCTGAGTGAGGTAAGCCAGACCCAAAAAGAGGAACATGGGATGTACTCACTCATATTTGGTTTCTAGCCATAAACCAAGGACATTGAGCTTATAATTAGTGATCCTAGAGAAGCTAAATAAGGAGAACCCAAAGAAAAACATATAGGCATCCTCCTGAATATTAACCTTCAGCAAGCGATGAAAGGAGACAGAGACAGAGACCCAAATTGGAGCACAGGACTGAAATCTCAAGGTCCAAATCAGGAGCAGAAGGAGAGAGAGCACGAGCATGGAACTCAGGACCGCGAGGGGTGCACCCAGACACTGAGACAATGGGGATGTTCTATTGGGAACTCACCAAGGCCAGCTGGCCTGGGTCTGGAAAAGCCTGGGATAAAACCGGACTCTCTGAACATAGCGGACAATGAGGACTACTGAGAACTCAAGAACAATGGCAATGGGTTTCTGATCCTACTGCACGCACTGGCTTTGTGGGAGCCTAGGCAGTTTGGATGCTCAACTTACTAGACCTGGATGGAGGTGGGGGTTCCTTGGACTTCCCACAGGCCAGGGAACCCTGATTGCTTTTCTGGCTGGGGGGGAGACTTAATTGGGGGAGGGGGAGGGAAATGGGAGGCGGTGGAGGGGAAGAGACAGAAATCTTTAATAAATAAATAAATTAAAAAAAAACAAAGCAAAACAAACAAACAAACAAAAATAATCGACACCAGCAAGGAAGAAACAAAAATAACAAAATTGCTTCTGGTTTTGGTCTTATTTGTAGAAATATCCAAAAAAAAAAATGCCACTGAAGATTTAATAAAACTAATAAGTGGGTTCCTGATAGAACATCCCCATTGTCTCAGTGTGTGGGTGCACCCCTTGCGGTCCTGAGTTCCTTGCTCGTGCTTTCTCTCCTTCTGCTCCTGATTTGGACCTTGAGATTTCAGTCCGGTGCTCCAATGTGGGTCTCTGTCTCTGTCTCCTTTCATCACCTGATGAAGGTTAATATTCAGGAGGATGCGTATATGTTTGTCTTTGGAATCACCTTCTTATTTAGCTTCTCTAGGATTGCGAATTATAGACAATGGGGATGTTTTATCAGGAACCCACTAAGGCCAGCTGGCCTGGGTCTGAAAAAGCATGGGATAAAACCAGACTTGCTGAACATAGCGGACAATGAGCACTACTGAGAACTCAAGAACAATGACAATGGGTTTTTGATCCTACTGCACGTACTGGCTTTGGGGGAGCCTAGGCAGTTTGGACGCTCACCTTACTAGACCTGGATAGAGGTGGGTGGTCCTTGGACTTCCCACAGGCCAGGGAACCCTGATTGATCTTCGAGCTGATGAGGGAGGGGGACTTGATCGGGAGAGGGGAGGGAAATGGGAGGCGGTGGCAGGAAGGAGGCAGAAATCTTTAATAAATAAATAAATAAATAAATAAATAAATAAAACTAATAAGTGAGTTTGTGATTCAAAATTGATCTACAAAAATCAATATTATTTCTGTACATTAATACCAAACTATATGGAAAAAACTCAGACATCCTTATTGATGGTAATGTTAAAAAATTGACATTAATTACAAAGATAGTTTTTCCAGGTACCCAGAACAGATCTGTTCATGATAAACAGTAAATGGCCCTTGAAAAATTGGCTGTTTTATACAGTAATGAATTAAATAGGAGACATGCTTACTGAGTCCAAGGTGAATGAAGCACAAAGATAATCTGGATTATGTCAATAAATATGGGCTGTTAACAATATTAACTGCTGGTCTCCGTTCCATGATAGAAATAAGAATAGCTCCACGTCCGCCATGTTGACTTGGAAAGTGTTAGCAGATGCCATGTGATGGTCACTGCTGATTCTTGCTCTTCCACTCATTAGGGAAGAATTTTATTTTTTTTCTTTACTTTCTTATTTTAGGCCTGTGAAAATACGGAGCTCTTTGTCCAGTTTCCCAACGTCTTCCTCTGCGTTTTACTCTGCCTGTTTCCAAGTCCTTTTTCAGACTTGCCTGCCTTGATTTTGCTAAGACACTTCTATTAGGAGGTGGCATCTTAGGTAAGTGAATGGGTCATGATGGAGGGATCCCATGACACAGTTCACCTTAGCTCCTGGATTATATCTTGTCTGTCTTGGTCCTTTGCTAAGTAAGTCTGTTTCCTTGCATCTGTAATAATTCACAATGAGTATAGTAGCTTTGCTGGGTTCCAGGAGTCTGGTTAGCTACTGTTTGCTAATCTTCAAATCTGAGAGTGGTGTTTGGATCCATGGTCATGGATCTAGTGTCAGAGTATAGCTGTTACATTTGCAGATAGCAAAAATGAGAATCAGCGAGAAGGCATCTATTTTCTGATAAGGGCAATACCTGCCGTCTGGACATGGGACTTCTATTTATAAGTCATTGATTGAGATATAGGTACAAGACCATACTAGCTGTAATGTCAGTGTAGCAGCATCACTTTCATACAAAATATATTCCCACTGAAGAAAAAACAAGGGAAAGTGAATATTAAGAAACAGCTGGAATTTCCTTCTGTTAGTAGGAATAAACTTGATTTGAGTTTAAAAAGAAAACCCAATAATTTATCTATTTGAATATCAACTTTATAATTTTTTTTTACCTTTTCTGTGTAACACAACCTCAACTTAGAAATTGCACAAATCATTTTCAGTGCTATTAAAATCTTGTTTTTTTGAAAATCTGACATTTGGATACACACACACAGACACACACTCATGTTCTTGCATAACAACAACTAAAGATAAAGAGAACACGAATTTAAAAGGCAACATGAAGGTCTACATGGGAGGGGGTAGAGCGAGAAAAGGGAAAGGAGGAAATGATTCAATAATCACAATATCAAAGAAATAAGACAATTTTACAAAATGGAATCGGTATTACTACTGACAGTATCTAAAAGGACAAATTAGGAAGGAGTTCAAACCCACCTAGACACAGGAGCAATGAACTCCTGTCTCACAGTTGGTGAACTGTGAAAGCCTGCTGACTCTCCAGTATGTCTGTGCCTGTACCTTCCAACATTTTGTTTGTTAGCTATTCTGAAGTTTGATGTTCCAGGATTTCCAAGAGATATTTTGCTCCTCAGAAGGATATTTACCTTTAGAATAAGACCACCATTATTCCCTGTAATTACATTTACACATCCGTCTGTCCTCTGAGATTCTCTCCTGTGACATCAAGCACCTTTTTCTAGTTCTGAGTTGTTCTCTTTTTTTTCCTGTCGCTCCCCACATGGCTGCTCCCTCACAGTGCAGTTCTCCACAGAGTTGTCTGACAAAACTCCTTTTACCACAGCATGGCAAACATTTTTAGCCGTACATCTCCACAAGGATTCACAATTTATGTTTATGTGTTAAAGCAAAATCTCACCGAGAGTTGTTAAATATTTAAACCACCCTCCCACCTTTCCAACCCCCACCCTTAACATTTTGTTGTTGTTGTAAGGTATGCTATCCTAAATAGAACATATTCTCCACACTTCATAATCTCTGGAGGGGACTGGTTTCCTCTAGCCCTTCTCTCAACTCTGTATGTCTGTCTCTTTCTCTAGCAGATAAGTTTATATAACTTCGGATCTACAGCTGCTGTGAGAATTATAAATAAGATCTTGGGTATTGCTGGGTGACTCACTGTTTCAACGGATATGCATGGTAACAATCTGTATCAAGGGATTTACATATTCATTCCGCAAACCTTTCTCATGACACTGTTACTAAATCAACGACCTTTAAAAATACTTTAATAATTGAACCATTTTTTTTCAGCTATTAATTCCACACTGGGTGGAGTTGCTTGGTTTGAACATCAAAAAAATATACAAACATGTAACACAACACTTGCTGTATTCACCGCACACGACAGTAAAGTTAGTGAGTCGGGCAAGGGGTTGGAGATTGAAACACACACACACACACACACACACACACACACACACACACACACACACATACATACACACACACAAACAGACACCCATACAGAGACATGGGTGCAAAGAATGCCCCCCAAATGTCCCTTTATTGTGTCCCAGGGCAGCTTTATATAGGATTTCCTTGACTAATGACCACACCCTAACTCTCAGCTGCAAGCCCACCAGAAACCACTCCCCTGCCATTAGGAACTCCTGAGGGTCTCGTGCTCAGAGCAGCTGCAAAACAATTTGTTTGCTCAGAGCAGCTGCAAGCACAGGCAAACAACTTGTTTACTCCGGCAGGCAGAGGGTTACAAAAAATTGGGTCTGGGGGTCTACGGTCCCCAACACAAGCGCTCCTTTTTTCAATACCTTTGCTGTAAATCTCCCCTGTTTGGTCCTTGAGGTACCTTCTTGGAATTTTGGATCTTGGGTGTACACATTGCCACAATGAGCCAGGCATGATGGTGCATGCCTTTGATCCCAGCACTCAAAGGGCAGCGGAGGGAGGATCTCTGTGAGTTTGAAGCCAGCCTGGTCTACAGAGCTAGTTCCAGAACAACCAGGCTACACAGAGAAATCCTGTCTCAAAAAAAAATCAAGACACAAACAAACAAACAACAAGTCCTGCCACTGGGGACTATGTTGAGGTGCCTGGCATATGTTGATGCTGGAGACCATATGTCCATGGTCTGTGCTGTTGCCAGACACCATATAGAGGTCCGTGATCTGGGCTCTTGCTGATTATAAAGGACATGGGAAACTACAGTTCCCATGGTGTTGATGACTTCAGACTCACAGTTCAGAAAAGAGTCATATGAGGCTTCTGTGACAATCCCTACCCCATCTCAACCTCCCCAAAAAGTAACAGCCTGGAAAGAAAGACACCGAAGGAAAATCTCAAGAATTGTGGTAATGATGCTGAAGTATAACTTTCCACAGCTGACGGCTTCTGGTGGGGCGAGGGTGGAGAAGGACTCGGCTTTCTTTAAGGGGCTGGCCACCAGGAGTTTGACCACGCTCCAGTGAGTACATGGGAAACACAAATTGCACATTTTTCCCTTTTTTTTTTTTGGTTCAGGGAAGTCACAAGGGTGGGGTTCAGACACGGGAGGGCTGGGGAGTGAGTGTGCTCTGGGTTCATGATACTAAATTCCCAAATAAGCAATATAAATACTAAGGAAAAGAAAGAAGTCGTTTTGTCAAATATAGAGAGCCACAAACTAAGACCAAATGATAAAGGTGATTAATTTTGAAGACCCTAGCAAAAAATGGCTCTGAGCTTCCTGAAGTCATATGCTAATACTTTCAGAAAGGATACAGGCAAATCCTTAATTGTGCTGTCTTTGTTGTTATTTTCTGTCTCCTATTTCTCATTCCCTTCAGTTTTGTGTATGGTTCTGGATGTCCTGTCATTTTTTTTTTTTGAAAGGGGTAGGGTAAGTTGATCTGATGTATATTTGTGCTAACACCCATCAGAAGTGGCAATGTGTGCTCCCTGAGCAGGAAGTTGGTAACATTTGTTTCTGTGATAGCAGATACAAAAGCTATCTCACCAAAGATAATGGGAGAGGGGCTGCTCCATCTCTGCCAGCTGATTTCAGAACTCAATCACCGAGCCACTGTCAATTAACAACAATAACAACAAACATTACTAGATGGTCTTATAATCAGCACAGTATGGTGTGGAGATTCTCAAGCAATCCTGTCTTTCAGGGACTGCTGCCGTGCTCAGTGGCCCCTTGCTTTGTCTTCGTGGGTGGCAGAATATGATAACAACTTACAATAAGCAAGTGTGGGAAAATCTCTCATGGTGTGTTCGAAATACGTCATCTGAGAAAGGAGAAGGGTATTACCTGCATGACTGCTTGAATGTCCAGGGGTATTAGAAGACATTTCACAGGATGTGATTGTGTTGGGAATATGTTAATCTTTGCAAATGAAATACTTGATGAACGATACTGAAGAATTACACAGGTTCTGTGGAAATAAAGATTACATGGGAATACACAATAGACATCTTACTTAGCACCATTGTACTCTATAAGTATAACTGTGGCTGGGCTGGTGTTACTATTATGGTTTATTTAGCACACATTTGCCTATGTCTGAATTGGTTGAACATCACCTCACAATATGGCATCGAATCTTCATGTTATTGCTGTGTCTTGTTGTCACACAGAGCCATCATGCACAGTGCTCACAGCCTGTGTCCCTCTGCCTTGTACGTGTCACGTCACACAGAGGGGGAAGTTGGTCTTCCAGGTTAAATAGAAAGGGACAAAACCACACCACCTTCTTTGTCCTCCGAGGTTAAGCCGTGGTTCTCAACCTTCCTGTGCTTCTACCCTTTAATACGTTTCCTATGTTGTTGTTACTCCCTACCATAAAATTACTTTGTTCCTACTTCATAACTGTAATTTGGCTACTGTTACAAATCATAATGTAGATACTTACACTTTTTGATGGTCTTAGGTAACTCCTATGGAAGGGTCATTCGACCCCTAAAGGGGACATGACCCACAGGTTAGTAAGTGTTGGGTTGGAGGCAGCCGGCTAAGGTCATGTTTCTCAGATATTTTATTACCACCACAATGTGTCCCATATATCACTTTTTAACCACGACAATTATTCTGTAAAAGTTGCCATCTGAAAATTTACTTTAAAACGTACCCTACCTTTCTCAGACACCTCCTCTTTCAGCCCAATCCACTTGGCAAATAGGTTCCTTCAACCTAACAGTAATACAGAGAGATCTTTCGTTGTATCCTTGAACTGCAAAGCTTCCACGCGCCCTTTTGCTTTGTCTGCGATGCGGCATTGGGCTGGGGCTCGATTTCAGACCCCTGCTGTACTATCTGTATTGTCCAGCTCATTCAGGACCCTTCTGTCAAATCTCCTCCTCTCCTCTCCCTTCTTGAAACCTGAAGGATTCACAAGGGCATTCAAAAGTTTGTGGGTGAGTGAATGAGTTTTTAATGTTGACATATGTCTTTCTAAGTATATGTTCTTCCTTAAGATGAATTCATGTTCATATACATATATGTGTATATATGTATGTGTGTGTACATAAACACACAGAGAGAAGAGGAGAAGCAGAGCATTTTATTCTAATGGATGTCATATAAACGGAAATTCTAATTTGCTTGTGCCCCAAGTCTCCTGCCACGTTTCAGATTTTTAGACCTTGATCTTGAAGAGAGGACTTCCACGCTGTTTCACAAAGCATTGAGAAGGGCATTGCAGATGTTTTTTACTGGGTTTCCTTGGGCACTGTCAGCCACTTGAGGCTGGCTGGATCCCCAAAGGGAAGCTGCAGAGACTCAGGAGGTGCCGCGTCTGCAGAGCCTGGCACCTTTGCCTGCTCCTTCTTCCCTTTCTAACAGTTTGAAGTCAATAGCTTAGAACACAATGACTGTTAGAACTGGGTTTACACTTCAGTAAAAGGGAACATTTGTCAGATGATAAACTTTTATAGCTCCTGTTCACGGAGTGCTTGGCAAAGGAGTAATTAAAATCTATAGCATATTCTTTTCCCTCTATTTTATTTTAACCCAAGGCCGTCTAAAAGCCCAACTTAAGTCAATGGAGGCATACACACACACACACACACACACACACACACACACACGTATATATACACACACATATATGTATATATACACACACATATATATGTAAGTATATATGTATATCATTCTAATCAATTTACCTCTTATTCTTTCCTTCCTGTTCATATCTTCCTACAATTCCCACACCACCTTTCCCTTTCATATTTATGAGTTCTCGCTCTCAGGAGTCTGGAGAAGGATAACACTAAGGACTTTTGAAAAATGTCATAGGAAACCTATTATGGAAGTCCTAAAGTATAAACATATGTATGTATAAAAGGGGATTAAATGAGGTTATTCTATAATGAGTGGAATGCCTCCCTAAGACACCATAGCCTATTAAATAAAAAGTCCAGTGTCAGATATTAATTACCTATTTTTGAGTTGTGGTCGGCCATAGACAAGTCTACAAACATTATAGGCCATTGTTTAGAACTAGGTGGTCAGATCCTATTGCTAAAGACACCACACACTTGAGTTATGGGGCATGGGGAAAATCAACCTGGTACAGAAGTTTCATCCTTAATTTCATAGGCTAGAAGGTTCTGTGTGTGCTACTGGGGCAGAAAATTCATCAACAGTGGTAAATACCTTTGAACCCTGTTAAGTTACAATAATGACTGGCCTAGCATGATATGCTCACTGGTAAAATAATGGCCCTGTTTTGGGACTAACCAACCAAATTCTGGCTGAATTTAGAGACCACTTCACAAGATGGAATCTGTGCCTTTATCACTAACTAGGTAGAAACTCCATGTCTGACAGCGGCATGTGATCTAGTGGTCAGTACAATACTATTATTCTGTTAAACAGTTCTTTAAAAGGTTCTTTTAAAATTGTTTTTACTGAGCTATATATTTTTCTCCACTCCCTTCTGTTCTTCTTCCCCTCTGCTTCTACCCTCATCCATGGTCCCCACACTCCCAATTTACTCAGGAGATCTTATCTTTTTCTACTTCCCATGTAGATTAGATCCATGTATACCTCTTTTCGGGTCCTCATTGTTGTCTAGGATTCCTGGGGTTATGAATTGTAGGCTGTTTTTTTTTGTTTTCTTTTGTTATTTTTGCTTTATGTCTAAAAGCCACTTATTCTTCTGGGTCTGGGCTACCTCACTCAATATGATGTTTTCTAGATCCATTCATTTGCCTGCAGATTTCAAGATGTCATTATTTTCTGCTGTGTAGTACTCCATTGTGTAAATTTATCACATTTTCCTTATCCATTCTTCAGTTGAGGGGCATTTGGGTTGCTTCCAGGTTCTGGCTATGACAAACAATGCTGCTATGAACATAGTTGAGCACATGTCCTTATGGTACAATTGAGCTTCCTTTGGGTATACACCCAAAAGTGGTATTACTGGGTCTTGAGGTAGGTTGTTTTCTAATTTTCTAAGAAATCTCTACACTTATTTCAAAAGTGGCTGTACTGGTTTGCACTCTCACCAGCAATGGAGGAGTGTTCTCTTTACCCCACATCCTCTTCTGTGAAGAATTTTGCTGGGCATTGCATTAAATCTGTAGATTGCTTTTGGTAAAATTGCCTTTTTTACTATGTTAATTCTACTTATCCAAGAACATGAGAGACCTTTCCATTTTTTGGTGTCTTCTTCAATTTCTTTCTTCAAAAATTTATAGTTCTTGCCATAGAGGTCTTCCAGTTGTTCAGTTAGAGTTACTCTGAGATATTTTATGTTATTTGTGGCTATTATGAAGGGTGATGTTTCTCTGATTCTTTTTCAGCCTATTTGTCATCTGTGTACAGGAGGGCTACTGATTTTTTTGAGTTAATCTTGTATCCTGCTACATTACTGAAAGTGTTTAGGAGTTGTAGAAGTTCTTTGGTAGAATTTTTGGACAACTTTGTCAAAGCCTTTGACAAAATACAACATCCCTTCATGATAAAGGTCTTGGAGAGAGCAGTGATTCAAGGAACACACCTAAACATAATACAGGCAATATACAGCAAGCCAGCATCAAACTAAATGGAGAGAAAAACAAAGCAATCCCACTGAAATCAGAAACAAGACAAAGTTGTCCACTTTCCCCATTTTTATTCAACATAGTACTTGAAGGTCTAGCTAAGCAATAAGACAACAGAAAGAAATCAATGGGATACAAATCAGAGAAGAAGTCAAACTCTCTCTATTAGCTAATGATATGGTATTTACATAAGTGACTTCATGTGTTTTTTTTGTTTGTTTATATTATATCTTGTAGGATTCTATGCTGAATACTTGGGCTTTTTTTCTTTGGTTGTGAAACTTTTGATGACTGTTTCTATTTATTCAACAGTTATAGATCTATATAATTTGCTTATCTGGTCTTGATTTTATTTTGGTAAGTGGTATTAATCAAGGAAATTGTCCATTTCCTTTAAGTCTCTTAAAGTTCCTTTTAAAAATTGTGACTTTATGGCTTGGTGAGATGTGTTTCACTATATAATTTAGACTGAAGTAGTAATCCAGATCTTTGGCCTCAGTTTCCCCAGTGCTTAGTTATGAGTATGGTAACACACACCCAAATAAAAAATTATAATGATTTGATAATAAAGATTGCATAATTAGTTTAGAAAATAATTGGTAAGCGTATTCAGTGTCACTGAATTTATTTTATTTAAGTGATCAAAACCACAAAGGTAGAAAAAAATCACCCCCACAGAGATACATTAAAACACAATAGTTTGATTTATGTTGTTGTAGAATGAACCTTCAGATTAATGTCAATGAAAAATATTAGATCCAGAATAGTTTTAAAATAAGAAAATTTGTACACTATATAAAAAATACTCAAATATTTACAGCAAAATATGAATGAACCTGGGATGAAACACCAGAAACTCCTGGGATTTGTTGTATAAGATTACGAAAGCAAAGAAAGGAGGGAAGATAGTGTGGAGAGAAGGAAAAAGCAGCTTTCTTCTTTTCTTTTCTCTGGTGCTTTTTGAGTCCTGGAATGAACAGACCTATGTAAACTGCTAATGAACGCTTACCAATATTTAATGCTTTGTAATCTATAATACCATTATTATGCAATTAAAGAATTACATTAACACTGAAAGACGCTGTTATATCTATATTGCAGGTATAAACGGATAGCTAAGGATGTTTAAGCCCATAAGCGTGCGTAAATAAGAACCATGAACTTATTCCAGAGTTGCTGTTTGAGGCCATGAGTAGGGCCAGCAGGTGAAGACAGATGCTGCTCTAGCACGGGTTCTAGAACTCACATGATAAAGGGAGAGAGCAGATTCCGTAAGGTTGGTCTTAGACCTGTGTACATATATCAGGATGAATGCACCCTCTCCCATGCATACATCATGCACTCACATACACACACACACTCATGCATGCACACACTAAATAATAACAATAAATAAGTAATATAAATTTAAAAATTGTTCATTGGGAATAGGAATAACTTTCCTTTATGTTTTGATTTGACATTAAATTAGAAGTGGTCTGATAGTAATTACTATCAATATTAAATTTCTTGGAACAATGTTCCTAGCAAATGGCATCTGTTCAAATTTTTGGTGATAGTGAAGGATAATAGCACCATTTAATACCTGGAAATAATCACAGACCTGGACTTTTGCTTACTTGAGTTAGGGAATGTTACATTGGTCTATTACTATTTTTTGAGCAGAACAAGCCATTGATTCATAAATGGTGGTTGGGAAGGACTGAGTTTTGGAATTGGTGCTTGTAAGATGGGCTGACATCGCCTATAGAAGCACGGTTACTTAGGTAACAGTGCACTTGATAGATTGGCTGTTAGAGACTTGTTTATTGAAGTGAGCCTATTCCCAAGTGACTGATGTCCAAAGTGAAGCACTGTTACTGAGTCTCACAAATGTGTTCACTAGAAAATTCTCTCACTGTCTGATTCAACTGATGGCAAACTCATTCAGTAGCTATTTGTTGCAGATGACAACATGATTACAATTTTCTTAGAAATAGGGGAACTTACATAATTACTCCCTTATGATATATATATCATAATATATCTATATCTATCTATCTATCTATCTATCTATCTATCTATCTATCTATCTATCTATTGAACTCTGTGTGTCTTATCTACTCTAACCTCTCATTTCCAAAGAGTTGCACTCTTCATTGCCATGTCTACCAGTAGGTGAATATCAAAAGTTTCTTCTAGATTTATTCTTACTCATTTTCTGTGGCCAGATAAAGAATGTATGAAGCAGATTTTTAGGCTACTTTCTCATAGTAAGTAGGTAATATTCTGAAATTATTACGTCAGTGTAATAATTTTGTAGCCACAATTAATGCTTGGTGGTGCTGGGGAGAATTCACATCACCTTGGGTCTAGTTGAGGAACTTCTAGCAGAGTCTATCAGCCATCTATTTACATGACATCCAGGGAACTAGCTGCATAATTAGAGAAGAGGTTGGTGCACAGATCTTTGGAACATACAGAAAATAATAGAGAAGCTAAGTTCCTGCTGTATATGCTTGAGCAGCTGTAAGAAAGGCACAGAGAGAAGGTTCACCAGGAGAACTCAGATGCAGTTTCAATTTGAGATTCCAGATGAGCATGGTAGACACAGGGGCAGGTGGTCTTTCCCATGACTGGAAAATTTAAATTTAGGATCCTTGGAGACAGTGTCTTGTTGATTGCTTGAGGGAGGCTCCACTGGGAATTAGAGCAGTGAAGCACCTTCATGGTGGTAAAAGTTATTGCGGTGAAGAAACTAGATCCTGAGAGGCCACTTAGGAGACATGTGAAAAAGGTAGGCCTGCAATCCCAGAAAGATTTTGAGTGCCAGAGGCCATATTTTTTAAGGGGATAAGATTTTTGTGGTAAATCGGAACAAGGTCATAAGATTTATTTGATTATTACACATGTAGATGTGTTTGGGTGATTCTTATAGTTTATTTTAACTTTTTATTTTATGTGCATTGGTGAACTGGATCTTCAGACAGTTGTGAGCTACAATGTGGGTCCTGGGAATTGAACCTGGGTCCTCAGGAAGAACAGTCAGTTCTCTTAACCGCTGAGCCACCTCTCCAGTCCATGTTTGGGTGATTCTTAAAGTGATAGGATTATCGTTGGGACATTTAGGTAGCATGTCTAAATTCTGCTTATAGACTAACCTGAGGAGCTGTTTAGGGTGTGTAAGCAGGTTTATTTTCTAAGGAGAGTCAGTTATAGGTTCATCCATCTGCCCATTTATTTACTCAGGTTTTTAGGCAATGGATTCTTATTAGAAGTTCATAATGATGGAAAATGTCTCTATGCTCATAATGTGACTTGATAGTTAATTAACAGTTACAGTGTTCGTAGAGCAAGTATGTATAGAGCACAAATCCAATTGTACAGAGAAATAGAAAAGTCAAGTGGGTAGTGCTGGGTTCTGCCATAGAAGGTGTAACTTGGGACATATGGTTGGCTGGACTCCAAAAAGTGACAGTGACAAGGAGTGACCAAGGCACTTAGGAGCAACTGAGCACCTTTCGTCAGGGAGCAGCACAGTTGAAGCCGAGTGTCTCAGGGAGACCTGAGTGGTCAAAACTGAAGCTTTGAGCTTACAAAACAATATTTTTATTTTATTAGGGAAAGCACTCAAAAATTGAGCAAAAAGGCAGAAGAATTAGATTTGTCTCAATGACCTTGAGAACATTTTTAACTTAAATGTAAGTAATTGTATATTTTAACACATTTCTTTGGTTCTTCTTTTTCAATCTTTCTCCCTTCTTTTCTTTCTTTCTTTTTTTAGATGTTTTTAAAGTACCTTATTTGATTTCACCTGAAACTCCCTTATAACAATTCAGAGGTAGGATAAAAATCCTTGAAACTGCTGCTAGGGGAGAATGCTGGGATGCCCTCATATGTCTTTCCAAGCAAGAAATAGCACTTGGGTTTAACTAAATGTACTAAAAATACATCTGGATTTATCTACTTGAAAATCATATTTGGAAAAACCATTCTGAATGGCAGAATGCTTGCCTCTCCTGTTCCAACAGTGCACATAATCGCTAGGAGACCATCCCATAAAAATTACACTCTGCATTTTTGCTTCTGGGCGTATAGCCTTTCTCTCCCCTTCTTCCATCCCCTCTCTTCAAGTGATGTAATTCCTTGAGGAATTCTTGCATAAAGAAAGACATCTGTTTCCTTTATCCCTCTGAAGAAGAACAGACTCTCTATACATCATTGAATACATTACTATCATGAGTTTGGCACTTTCCATGAGGCATAGACTCAGAGACCAAGAAAATAAGGACTTCAGACAAAAGGGTGCAAAGGGCTTTGTGCACAGAAGGGTGTTTGACTGCTATTCTAAGGAAACAGACAGTTGAATACCCTTGCATTTCCTTTCCTCCACCTCCTCCCTTTCCTTCATTGCCTTTGTACCTAGTTATTAAAAAGACAGGTTTTCTACTTAAATTTTCATTTGAAGTGTGAACATATTTACATTACAAATTAGAATATGATAATGCAATGTAATTTTGTTTTCTACAATACCTTGTAAGTACAATGCATCTTTAGAGGTTGTGCAATTCAGAAGAGAGGTGTTAAAATTTAAAAATCAGGTATAGATAAAGGATTAGTGCACAAGGAAAAAGATTGTATATGGCTCTCAGGCAGCATCATTAATTCAACTGAGAGATGGTTGAGCAATTAAGAGCGCTTGCTGCTTTTCCAGAAGACCTGGATTTGATTTCCAGCATCCTCATAGAGGTTTACAACCATCTGTATCCCACCTATCAGGGGCTCCAATGCCTTCTTCTTTGTTATTATGAGTAAAAGCCATTGTTTCTTAGTCATGCCTCTTAAGGATCTGCCTTCTGATATGATCACACTGGATGTTAAGGTCCAGCATATGAATTTTGACTAGACAGTAACATTAAGACCATTACCAGTAGTTTTCCCCAGATATTACTTCTTTCCAAGCATGACATTTTGGATTGCATGTTCCCTTGTTGTGGATGATTTTCCTGTGTATTATAGGGTATTTGTGAGTATTACTGTGTTCTTTATATTAGATAGTAGAATAATCCACAATTTGAAATAATCATAACTGATGTGAGATTCCCCTCTGTATGCTGTGACTATCATTGGTTAATAAGGGAACTGCTTTGGGCCTATAGCAGAGGTATAGGAGAACAGAGCTAGGCAGGGGAAACTAAACTGAATGCTGAGAAAAAGGAGGTGGAGTCAGGGAGAAGCCATAGAGCCACTGCCGGAGACAGATGTGCTGAAATTTTGCAGGTAGGCCATAACCTCATGATGATTCACAGATTAATAGAGATGGGTTACATTAAGATGTAAGAATTAGCCAATAAGAAGCTAGAACTAATGGGCCAAGCAGTGATTTGAATAATATAGTTTCTGTGTGAGTATTTCAGGGTTGAGCAGCCAGGAACCAGGTAGTGGCCTCCTTCAACATATAACTATTGTAGGTATCATTACAGGTCTCCTGGGACCCACAATTGTTTCTAGTTGAGAGACAAAGTCTTAGTAATACTTCATTTTCATAAGTTTGGCATAATAAAGAGGAAGATTTTTTTAACAATATAGCAAAAAGGAAGATAAGAGGCAAGTAGAGTTAGATATTAGAATTATTCACACTCATACTCAAACTGATGTTAACTCTTATGTCTATCAATTCATAAATGGTAAAGAAGCTGTTGTAAAGTGATCATGCAAAATAAATTAAGCACTTGATAAAAACAAATAACTGAACATTGACAAAGGCATTTTAGGTGAGCAATCCACATGGTCAGTGAAATAAATCAGGCACAAAACATTTTACTCCATGACTGCATTCTTATGATGCTCCACCAACTGCAGAAGAGAGAGAACAGATGAAAGATGCCCAAGTCTTCATGGGAAGGAGACTGATCTTCAAAACTCAAAGGGTTTTATGATGATGAAAATGTTGACATGCCGCAGATTTAAATAAAATGTTCTATACAATATTGTTATTTGTGTAACCACTGCAGTTAAAGGAATATACACTCTACCAATGTGCATGAAGTGCACATTTAAATGACTAATTTTATCTACAGTTATGATTTGTAAAAATTTAAAATGTGTGAATAACTGTGAGGATTTGTGAATAAATATGAAGAAATAATGTAGAGAATGGGATGAGCGGACATTCCAGACTTCTTCGTGTAAACAGTATCCGACAATTGACCTTGTGGAAGTGCAACTGGATGCCTAAGGCTGGATTTGATTGGCAGATTTGACTTTGTCTTGAGCTATCCCCTGGCAGTCACTATTTTTACAGGGCTGCTTGTTTTTCTTGGTGCCCATTCACGTTGTCTCAGAGGTGATCTTGGAACTTCCAGATCCTTGGCAACTCATGTTTGAGAACCCACAGGCCCTTTCAGAAATCAAGAATAAGTCGGAGTGAGAAGCGTCTAGCTGCCACCAAGGCTGAACACTCAGAGTAGCAATTGAGACAGCAGGGTCTCAGACTGTGAATGCCGGGCCTACGTAGAACTGTGTTGAGGATCAGTCTCGACAAAAATGCTTCTTGCCAGGGTAGGAGTGTGGGAATTTTAGAAATATAGTAAAGAATATGATAATGCATAAAAATAATAAGACAGAAGCCACAGAATAATACGGGGAGGGTATTCCAGTAATTATTGAAATCCGCCCAAGTTTATTTTTCCACAACTTTTATATCCAATGTAACTGGGGCAGAAGGTAATGTGATACAAAGGATGACTCACACAGTCAGTCGCTTTATCATACTGAGACATCAAATCATTAGCATTCTGTAGTCTAGAGTAAAGGTGCTCTAGATCACATATCCTGAAAACCACTGCTCCCCAGGTGACCTCATGGTTACAAAAAAAGGAGCAGAAGCACATTTGTATATTCTGACCACCTGTCAGGATGGCATGGACTTACTAGAATGAGCTATCTTAATTTCAAAAGAACCAAGCAATCACATCCTTGGGACCTGCAACTATGCAAACTCTCTGACCGGCAGACAAAGTGCAAATGGGTCTGCATTTTTCAGCCTCTCCAGAACCTACTGTTCCTTAATAACTGTGAATTGAGTGACTTTAATGCATATTCAGAATAAAGTGTTATTTTTCCAGGAAACAAAACAAATGGCAAGAAAAAGCCATAGGTTAGAGGATTATTCCAGGAAGAGATCTAGAATTTGCTTTGAAGAAGGCCCTCTGCTGGGAAACCTGGGTTCTACATACCTAGGATCAGTCATTCAATGACTGAGTGTCTTAGTTACTTTTTGATTTCTGTGATAAGACACCATGACCGCTGAAACTTATCCAAAAAAGCAATTAACTTGGACCTACAATTTCATGATGGTGAAGCAAAGATATGATGGTGGAAATAGTGGGAAGCTCTTATCTTTATCGACAAGTAGGAGACAGTTGGAGGGGTTACCAGAAAGAAGATGAATCTTTTGATACCCCAGTGCCCACTGCTAGTAACATTCCTCCTTCAACAAGTTGTGCCTCCTAATCTTTCACAAACAGTTCTGCCAACTGGGAACTAAGTCTTCATATATATTGGCCTATCCTAGTTTGGTTCTCATCAAACCACGACATTGCATCAGCCTCTTTCCAGATGAGATGATTTCTTAAATTAGAAAATGGAAGACTAGCTTTTATTTTCTATAGTTATTATGAAAATAAGATAAAAATATTGTATTTCTCTCTTATGCCAAACTTGCAGGCTAAGGTTAGAAAAATGCTCTTTTAAATTCTATTGTCCTGAAACATTAAAGTAAAATGTTCCCAGGACCCCATTCCTCTGTGAGCTCTAGTTAAGAGTCACAGTGATCGAGAAATCTACATTCCATCATTGCAGACTCTGATATACCTCTGCAGGCCTCTTCTGGGCCTTTGCTTCCTGCTGCTTCTCTTATAAAGACACGTACCTTTGGATATAGACCTACAGCACAATCTAGGGAGATCTCATATCAAGATCCTTACTATACTGTCATCTTTCCCCCGAGATTCTTATTCCTAGTTTCTGGGCAAGTCTGTCTTTGGGGTAAGACATCATTCAACTTGCTGCAAGTCCTTCTGAAGGGTATGGGGTGTCTGCTCCGCAGGTAATAGTTATTATTTTATCATTATTTTATTTTATTATTATATGGGTGCTAGGAACACTTTTTATAAAAATTGTTGTTTGAATGTATCACATGAACTAAGTCTCATGGAATTCTTCTGTCACAGACACAACAGTGCAGTAAGTTGAAACATTCTGACATTAATGATAACTGTGCACAAACACATCTTCTACCATGGTAACATTCCACATTTTTTCCTTCTTTCAATCATCTATGTAGCCTCACATGTGCCAAGCATAAGCAAGCGTTAGAACAGGCAATTACTTCTTTTGTTTTCCTTTTATACCAAATATTTGTTGAACTATTATGAGTAACTGTAATTTGAAAATGGCATACAACATAAAGTTTGATGATGTGGAAATTCATTCTGGACTGGAAAGAAATTAATCCATTTTGGGTTGCTATATACATTAACACATTTGCTCATCTATTAAATGAAGAGGTGCCTATGAGAATGACACAACTGTGAAGTAATTTTCTCAAGGTCACCTTAGCAGCGTGATTGACTTGGCTGTTTTGAAGGACATTCCTACCCAGAGCTATTATTATAGTATATGCAATATATGAAATTCATTATCCCATCCCTCTTTCTATGCCAGAAATTTTAATTATTCACCTTTAGGATGTAACAGCTTTTGGAGTTATGATTAAAATGAATGTGTACTTTGTTGAGCGGAAGGATTCCTACAAGGATATTAAATAGCTGCCAAACACTCTTTCCATCCCCCTTTATAGGGTTAATACCTGTCCCCTGCCCCTTGTTGTCCCTTTGTAGTGATACACAGGCCCTGTGTTTTCTACAGATAGCACAACACAAGTTCCAAATGTACTGAAGTGAAATAAATGGCAGCTGAGGCTCATCTGTTGTCTGCAGGCAATGTGTTGGCAGTAGTCCCCTTTCTTTATGGCTGTCTTGATGGACAGCCTGCTTCCTGATGCTGAAGCTAACATGCCTCAACCGCAGCTTGGGGTGGTTAAATCTTTGTCTTTCTGTCAGGAAGCCGCCTGTGATGTCTTTTCTCCCGACTACTTAGGTCTTATTACAAGCCCCCTTTCTTCTCTGTAGATTAGACTACAGCACTGCAAAGAAAGAGGGCTCCTGCTGCATACCTTCTTTCCAGATCCCTTACCTTTATATTCCAGGTGACAGGATGCTTTATTTGCTCATTAACAAGGAAGCTGAAAACAGACAAAAATATTTCTTGGAATATTGAATCTTGCACATGCATTTCTGGGACATAAAAAAATGCTTGTGTACCCCCCGCCCCCTGCCAATGGATTATAAACACAATTGCTGTGTTTCTACTGTTTTATTTCTAAGCAAATGTTTTATTTCAGTAAGTATCTTCCTGCTGCTTGTTATGCAATGGATTTGTGAAGTCTGTCTAAATATATAAAATAGGAATTTGACAAAGTGACCTCAGGAAGTCCCCCAGAAAAATCATAGATTTATTCATATGCACAGGCAATAAGCATCAAATTTGATGATCCAAGCAGGCTTTTGGGTGGACATGATTTGTGAAAAAAGTCAGGAAGATTATGAATAATATTGAGCTTGGGAGGAGGAGCTATTTCTGGCTTGAAGTATGATCTATATGACTCAGGAAAGCATATATTTAGTCAAAAAGAAAAGAATTGAAGAAAAACCTAAATACTCAGAAACAGATGTAGCTCCCATCCACTCTATTTTATCCAGTTTCCATATTTTTATTAGTAAATGGGTATTGTATTTTCTGAGTCAGTTAAAGCATAATGAAATGAGATGTCAAGGAACTCCAGAGAAAAGATGCTCTTGTATTGTTTCCACTGTTTTCCCTGCAAGCAGATGAGGGTTTCCTGTGCATGTTTCACCAAGGGCCTGCCATTGCCCAGAAAGAGTGAGCGGGGCAGGAGAGACAGAAAGTCGAGGCAGAAAATAGTTTGCTTTACCTAAAACAAAGCCTTGGCCGGAGAACAGGGAAAGAATCAGGCCGGTAAACACTAGCCCAGGGTTTACTCAGTGACTAGCAATTCCCTTGTTCCTCCAGGTAAGTGGCTGTGCCTATGAGTATCTGGGAGTGATGTAGGACCCATACCCTTCCCTTAACCCCTTGAACTGAGGACAATTTCATAGGATAACTAGGAATGATGTGCCATTAAAAGCAAGCACTCGCAGCGGCTAGAGATGAATATGCTGGCCTTTCAAAGGTTGTGGACTGAGCATTTCTAGATCTTCCAAGATAGCTTACTAGCATTTATTACCTTAAAATAATGTGTATTTGTATAGATACAAGTTTGTATACACATGATAATTTGTTCAGAAACAGTGGTATGTCTTAACTTTGAAGTTTGGAATTTCAATCTATGAGCAAGTAAACTGTTTAAAATGTTGATAGTTACAGATTTTTTTCCAGAAAACATTTTATTGTACTTTTGTATTAACTAAGGAAATGGATTTGAAATCATAATTAAAATATCAGTTGAATTTAATGTAATGTAATGGCAACTTTGGGGGCTCAGATAGACAGAAACCAGATGAGGCAACTACAGCTTTTTAATTTCCTTGAGTCAGGCTGTCCTGTGTATAGTTATCTGAAACTATCTGTGCAGGCATAACAACATCATAATTCAATTTGTAATTTTTAACTATATTCTATTCAATCCCATGTATGAATACATGCAGGTAAAACACAATTACATAAAAATAAAGTAAAATAAATAAGCAAAATTAAGTTGAAGCATTAGAAATACTGTGATAAGGATGGTGACATATTTATCCCCTGTTCTGGTGTTAGCATTCTATTTTATAAGCTATAGCTATACAATCATAAATTTTAGCTTTTATATTTCTTATAATTTATATACAAAATATTCAGATGTACATAGACTATACTTTGAATCATGTCTATCAATTATGATACCTCATGTAATAAAAGTGCTTCATCAGCATTTGATACATGTGCTGTTTAAAGAATAAGAAGAGTCTATACATGTTTATTACACACACAAATAATCACATGTATTTAACTGAAGCTAGCTTTCTTTATTTCTCATTATTATTAAATGAAAGGAAATGTTTGGCAAACATAGGTTCTAAGAACCAGAGAGAGTAACAGAAACAGAGGAACAGAACAGTGACTCAATGAAGACAAGACCATATATCAGTACATAGAATTGTAAGCATCCAAAACTCAGATGCCTAGCTGTCAATGTAAAAACCAGATCAATAACAGTAAGGACAATATTTCTACACTAAAGCCCAGCAACCATACTACAGCAGGTCCTGGAAAATGGATTATAGTTGAAGCACAAGACAAGGAACCTTGAAATTGCCTTTATGAGTAAGTCAAAGGTCATTAAAGAGGAAATGAATAAATCCATTAAGGAAATATATGAAAATATAATGGAATAGTGGAATGAAATGAAGAAAACAGCTTAAGGCATGCAATTGGAGATAAAATCAATAAAGGAAACCCAAACCGAAGGAAACCTAGAAATAAAAAATATTAGGAACTTGAACAAGAACCTCAGAGGTAAATCT